>NC_058524.1:492406262-493606262 GCF_904849725.1 Hordeum vulgare subsp. vulgare | reverse complement strand
ACTCGTGAGTAGTTCACTTCAGACCTACGGGTCCGTAGTTAGTAGCTAGATGGCTTCTTCTCTCTCTTGGATCTTCAATACAAAGTTCTCCATGATCTTCATGGAGATTTATCTGATGTAATCTTCTTTGGCGGTGTGTTTGTCGAGATCCGATGAATTGTGGACTTGTGATCAGATTATCTATGATATATATTTGAATCTTTGCTGATTTCTTATATGCATGATTTGATATCCTTGTAAGTCTCTCCGAGTCTTGGGTTTTGTTTGGCCAACTAGATCTATGACTCTTGCAATGGGAGAAGTGCTTGGTTTTGGGTTCTGTCATGTGGTGACCTTTCCCAGTGACGGTAGGGGCAGCAAGGCACACATCAAGGAGTTGCCATCAAGGGTAAAAATATGGAGTTTTTATCATTGGTTTGAGATTATCCCTCTACATCATGTCCTCTTGCTTAAGGCGTTACTCTGTTCTTATGGACTTAATACACTAGATGCATGCTGGATAGTGGTCGACGTGTGGAGTAATAGTAGTAGATGCAGAAAGTATCAGTCTACTTGTTTCGGACGTGATGCCTATAGAAATAATCATTGCATAGATATCGTCACGACTCTGCATAGTTCTATCAATTGCTCGACAGTAATTTGTTCACCCACCGTCTACTTTCTTTCATGAGAGAAGCCACTAGTAAACACTACGGCCCCCGGGTCTATTCACATCCATCGTTTACAACTCCGCTTTTACTTTGCTTTGTTAGTTTGTTGCTTTCAATTCTCACTTGGCAAAAAATCTATAAGGGATTGACAACCCCTTCATAGCGTTGGGTGCAAGCTTTTTTGTTTGTGTAGGATCTTGAGATACTCTTCCGCCGGATTGATACCTTGGTTCTCAAACTGAGGGAAATACTTACCATCGCTGTGCTACATCACCCTTTCCGCTTCGAGGGAACACCAACGCAAGGCTCCAAGTCCACGGGGGAAATCCTTGGCATACTTGCCTAGGAAGTCCCTTAAGGCGTAGCCGTAGCTGAAGGATTCCTGGTGCCGTTAACACAACTATTTCTGGCGCCGTTGCAAGGGATACACAGCAGAACAATCGCGCACATGCGCAAAAACGACGCTAGCGGAGGGGAAAACGGAGGAGAGCAGGGTTGTGCTCACCCAGGGTGTAGAGAGGCGGGCTCGCAGATGGAGATGTTGGGGAACGTCGCATGGGAAACAAAAAATTTCCTACGCGCACGAAGACCTATCATGGTGATGTCCATCTACGAGAGGGGATGAGTGATCTACGTACCCTTGTAGATCGTACAGCAGAAGCGTGAGTGAACGCGGTTGATGTAATGGAACGTCCTCACGTCCCTCGATCCGCCCCGCGAACAATCCCGCGATCAGTCCCACGATCTAGTACCGAATGGACGGCACCTCCGCGTTCAGCACACGTACAGCTCGACGATGATCTCGGCCTTCTTGATCCAGCAAGAGAGACGGAGAGGTAGAAGAGTTCTCCGGTAGCGTGACGGCGCTCCGGAGGTTGGTGATGACCTTGTCTCAGCAGGGCTCCGCCCGAGCTCCGCAGAAACGCGATCTAGAGGAAAAACCGTGGAGGTATGTGGTCGGGCTGCCGTGGAAAAGTCGTCTCAAATCAGCCCTAAAACCTCCATATATATAGGTGGGAGGGAGGGGAGGAGGCAGCCTCAAAACCTAAAGGTTTGGCCGAAATTGGAGGTGGAGGAGTCCTACTCCAATCCTACTTGGAGTAGGATTCCACCTTCCCACTTGGAAACTCTTTCCACCTTGTGTTTTTTCCTTCTCAAACCTTATGGGCCTTAGTGGGAACTTATTCCAGCCCACTAGGGGCTGGTTTATCTCTTCCCATAGCCCATGAGACCCCTTGGGGCGTGACACCCCTCCCGATGGTCCCCGGCACCCCTCCCGGCACTCCCGGTACACTACCGATGAGCCCGAAACTTTTCCGGTGACCAAAACAGGACTTCCTATATATCAATCTTTACCTCCGGACCATTCCGGAGCTCCTCGTGACGTCCTGGATCTCATCCGGGACTCCGAACAACATTCGGTAACCAACCATATAACTCAAATACGCATAAAACAATGTCGAACCTTAAGTGTGCAGACCCTGCGGTTTCGAGAACTATGTAGACATGACCCGAGTGACTCCTCGGTCAATATCCAATAGCGGGACCTGGATGCCCATATTGGATCCCACATATTCTACGAAGATCTTATCGTTTGAACCTCAGTGCCAAGGATTCATATAATCCCGTATGTCATTCCCTTTGTCCTTCGGTATGTTACTTGCCCGATATTCGATCGTCAGTATCCGCATACCTATTTCAATCTCGTTTACCGGCAAGTCTCTTTACTCGTTCCGTAATACAAGATCCCGCAACTTACACTAAGTCACGTTGCTTGCAAGGCTTGTGTGTGATGTTGTATTACCGAGTGGGCCCCGAGATACCTCTCCGTCACACGGAGTGACAAATCCCAGTCTTGATCCATACTAACTCAACTAACACCTTCGGAGATACCTGTAGAGCATCTTTATAGTCACCCAGTTACGTTGCGACGTTTGATACACACAAAGTATTCCTCCGGTGTCAGTGAGTTATATGATCTCATGGTCATAGGAATAAATACTTGACACGCAGAAAACAGTAGCAATAAAATGACACGATCAACATGCTACGTCTATTAGTTTGGGTCTAGTCCATCACATGATTCTCCTAATGATGTGATCCCGTTATCAAGTGACAACACTTGCCTATGGCCAGGAAACCTTGACCATCTTTGATCAACGAGCTAGTCAACTAGAGGCTTACTAGGGACAGTGTTTTGTCTATGTATCCACACAAGTATTGTGTTTCCAATCAATATAATTATAGCATGGATAATAAACAATCATCATGAGCTAAGAAATATCATAATAACTAATTTATTATTGCCTCTAGGGCATATTTCCAACAGTCGCCCACTTGCACTAGAGTCAATAATCTAGTTCACATCACCATGTGATTCCAACGAATCCAACACCCGTATAGTTATGGGGTCTGATCACGTCTTGCTCGTGAGAGAGGTTTTAGTCAACGGTTCTGAAACTTTCAGATCCGTGTGTTCTTTACAAATCTTTATGTCATCTTATAGATGCTGCTACTATGCGCTATTTGGAAATACTCCAAATATCTACTCTACTATACGAATCCGTTGCACTACTCATAGTTATTCGGATTAGTGTCAAAGCTTGCATCGACGTAACCCTTTACGACGAACTCTTTAACCACCTCCATAATCGAGAAAAATTCTTTAGTCCATCAGTTACTAAGGATAAATTTTGACCGCTGCTAGTGATTCAATCATGGATCACTCTTTGTACCTCTCAACGGACTTTGAGTCAAGGCACACATCAGGTGCGGTACCCAGCATGGCATACTTCAGATTCCACGGCTAAGGCATAGAAGACGACCTTCGTCTATTCTCTTTATTCTGCCGGGGTCGGGTTTTGAGTCTTACTCAAATTCACACCTCACAACGCAACCAAGAACTCCTTCTTTGCTGATCTATTTTGAACTCCTTCAAAAACTTGTCAAGGCATGCATTTTGTTGAAACTTCCATTAAGCGCTTTCGATCTATCTCCATAGATCTTTGATGCTCAACGTTCAAGTAGCTCAATCCAGGTATTCCTTTGAAAACTCCTTTCAAACAACCTTGTATGTTTTACAAAAATTCTACATTACTTCTGATCCACAATATATCAACCACATATACTTATCAGAAGTTCTATAGTGCTCCCACTCACTTCTTTGGAAATACAAGTTTCTCATAAACCTTGTACAAACCCAAAATCTTTGATCATCTCATCAAAGTATATATTCCAACTCCGAGATGCTTGCACCAGTGCATTGAAGGATCACTGGAGCTTGCATACTTGCTAGTATCTTTAGGATCGACAAAACCTTCTGGTTGTATCACATACAATGTTTTCTCAAGGAAACCGTCGAGAAAACAATGTTTTGACATCCTACGTGCAATATTTCATAAATAATGCATCAACAACTAACATAATTCTAACAGACCTTTAGCATCGCTACGAGTGAGAAAGTCTCATCATAGTCAACTGTTTGATCTTGTCGAAAACATCTTTGCGACAAGTCGAGCTTTTCTTAATAGTGACTTATCACCATCATCGTCTGTCTTCTTTCAAAGATCCATCTTTACTCAATAGTCTTATGACCATCAAGTAGTTCTTTCAAAATCTACACTTTGTTTTCATACATGGATCCTCTCTCGGATTTCATGGCTTCCAGCCATTTGTCGGAATCTGGGCCCACCATCGCTTTCTCCATAACTCATAGGTTCACTGTTGCTCAACAACATGACCTCCAAGACAGGGTTATCGTACCACTCTGTAGTAGTATGCGACCTTGTCAACCTACGAGGCTTGTAGTAACTTGATCCGATGCTTCATGATCACCATCATCAGCTTCCACTTCAATTGGTGTAGGCGCCACAGGAACAACTTCGTGCGCCCTGCTACACACCGGTTGAAGTGATGGTTCAATAACCTCATCAAGTTCTACTACCCTCCCACTCAATTCTTTCGAGAGAAACCTTTCCTCGAGAAAGGATCCGTTTCTAGAAACAAACACTTTCTTTCGGATCTGAGATAGGAGATGTACCCAACTGTTTTGGATATCCTATGAAGATGCATTTATCCGCTTTGGGTTCGAGCTTATCAGACTGAAACTTTTTCACATAAGTGTCGAAGCCCCAAACTTTCAAGAAATGACAGTTTAGATTTCTCTAAACCTCAGTCTATACTGTGTCATCTCAACGGAAATACACGGTGCCCTATTTAAAGTGAGTGCGGTTGTCTCTAATGCATAACCCATAAACGATAGTGGTAATTCGATAAGAGACATCATAGTATGCACCATACCAAATAGTGCGTGGCTATGACGTTCAGACACATCATCACACTATGATGTTCCAGGTGGCATGAACTGCGAAACAATTTCCACATTGTCTTAACTGTGTACCAAAACTCGTAACTCAGATATTCATTTCCATGATCATATCGTAGATAGTTTATCCTCTTGTTACGACGAACTTCACTCTGAAACGGAATTGAACTTTTCAACATTTTAGACTTGTGATTCATTAAGTAAATACTCCTGTATCTACTCAAATCGTCAGTGAAGTAAGAACATAATGATATCCACTGCGTGCCTCAGCACCCATTGGACTGCATACATCAAAATGTATCACTTCCAAAAAGTTACTATCTTATTTCATCTCAATGAAAACAAGGCCTTGCTCATGTGGTATGATTCGCATGTCACTAGTGATTCGAAATCAGGTGAGTACAAAGATCCATCAGCATGGAGCCTCTTCATGCAATTTATACTAACATGACTCAAGCGGCAGTGCCAGAAGTAAGTGGTACTATCATCATCAACTCGTATCTTTTGGCACCAATATCATGAACATGTGTAACACTACGATCGAGATTCAATAAACCATTGAAGGTGATTATTCAAGAAAATAGAGTAACCATTATTCTCTTTAAATGAATAATCGTATTGCAATAAACACAATCCAATCATGTTCATGCTTAACGCAAGCACCAAATAACAATTATTTAGGTTTAACACCAATCCCGATGGTAGAGGGAGCGTGCGACGTTTGATCATATCAATCTCGGAAACACTTCCAACACGTATCGTCACCTCGCCTTTAGCTAGTCTCCGTTTATGCCGTAGCTTTCATTTCGCGTCACTAATCACTTAGCAACCGAACCGGTATCCAATACCCTCGTGCTACTAGGAGTACTAGTAAAGTACACATCAACAGCATGTATATCAAATACACTTCTTTTGACTTTTGCCAGCCTTCTTATCTACCAATTATCTTGAGTTGCTCCGCCTTAGTGATTGTTCCCCTCATTATAGAAGCACTTAGTCTCGGGTTTGGGTTTAATCTTGGGTCTCTTCATTAGTGCAGCAACTGTTTTGCCGTTTCACGAAGTATCCCTTCTAGCCCTTGCCTTTCTTGAAACTTAATGGTTTTACAAACCATCAACTATTGATGCTCCTTCTTGATTTCTACTTTCGCAGTGTCAAACATCGCGAATCGCTCAAGGATCATTGTATGTATCCTTGATATGTTATAGTTCATCACGAAGCTCTCACAGCTTGGTGGCAGTGACTTTGGAGAACTATCACTATCTCATCTGGAAGATTACCTCCCACTTGATTCAAGCGATTGTCGTACTCAGACAATCTGAGCACATGCTCAACGATTGAGCCTTTTCTCCTGTGCTTTGTGGACAAAGAATCTTGTCGGAGGTCTCGTACCTCTTAACAAGGGCACAAGCATGAAATCACAATTTCATCTCTTTAGAACATAACTTATGTTCCGTGAAGTTTTACAACGTTTTCGGCGCCTTTCTTCTAAGCCATTAAGTATTTTTGTACTGAACTATCGTGTAGTCATCAGAAACGTGTATGTCGGATGTTCACAGCATCCACAGACGACACTCGAGGTGCAGCACACCAAGTGGTGCATTAAGGACATAAGCCTTCTGTGCAGCAATGAGGACAATCCTCGGTTTTACAGACTCAGTCTGCAAAGTTTGCTACTATCAACTTTCAACTAAATTTTCTCTAGGAACATATAAAACAGTAGAGCTATAGCGCAAGCTACATCGTAATTCGCAAAGACCATTAGACTATGTTCATGACAATTAGTTCAATTAATCATATTACTTAAGAACTCCCACTCAAAAAGTACATCTCTCTAGTCATTTGAGTGGTACATGATCCAAATCCACTATCTCAAGTCCGATCATCACGTGAGTCGAGAATAGTTTCAGTGGTAAGCATCTCTATGCTAATCATATCAACTATACGATTCATGCTCGACCTTTCGGTCTCATGTGTTCCGAGGCCATGTCTCCACATGCTAGGCTCGTCAAGCTTAACCCGAGTGTTCCGCGTGCGCAACTGTTTTGCACCCGTTGTATGTGAACGTTGAGTCTATCACACCCGATCATCACGTGGTGTCTTGAAACGACGAACTGTAGCAACGGTGCACAGTCGGGGAGAACACAATTTCGTCTTGAAATTTTAGTGAGAGATCACCTCATAATGCTACCGTCGTTCTAAACAAAATAAGGTGCATAAAAGGATTAACATCACATGCAATTTATAAGTGACATGATATGGCCATCATCACGTGCTTCTTGATCTCCATCACCAAAGCACCGACACGATCTTCTTGTCACCGGCGTCACACCATGATCTCCATCATCATGATCTCCATCAACGTGTCGCCATCGGGGTTGTCGTGCTACTCATGCTATTACTACTAAAGCTACGTCCTAGCAAAATAGTAAACGCATCTGCAAGCACAAACGTTAGTTATGAAGACAACCCTATGGCTCCTGCCGGTTGCCGTACCATCGACGTGCAAGTCGATATTATCTATTACAACATGATCATCTCATACATCCAATATATCACATCACATCATTGTCCATATCACATCACAAGCATACCCTGCAAAAACAAGTTAGACGTCCTCTAATTTTGTTGTTGCATGTTTTACGTGGTGACCATGGGTATCTAGTAGGATCGCATCTTACTTACGCAAACACCACAACGGAGATATATGAGTTGCTAATTAACCTCATCCAAGGACCTCCTCGGTCAAATCCGATTCAACTAAAGTTGGAGAAACCGACACTTGCCAGTCATCTTTGAGCAACGGGGTTACTCGTAGCGATGAAACCAGTCTCTCGTAAGCGTACGAGTAATGTCGGTCCAAGCCGCTTCAATCCAACAATACCGCGGAATCAAGAAAAGACTAAGGAGGGCAGCAAAACGCACATCACCGCCCACAAAAACTTTTGTGTTCAACTCGAGAAGACATCTACGCATGAACCTAGCTCATGATGCCACTGTTGGGGAACGTCGCATGGGAAACAAAAAATTTCCTACGCGCACGAAGACCTATCATGGTGATGTCCATCTACGAGAGGGGATGAGTGATCTACGTACCCTTGTAGATCGTATAGCAGAAGCGTGAGTGAACGCGGTTGATGTAGTGGAACGTCCTCACGTCCCTCGATCCGCCCCGCGAACAATCCCGCGATCAGTCCCACGATCTAGTACCGAATGGACGGCACCTCCGCGTTCAGCACACGTACAGCTCGACGATGATCTCGGCCTTCTTGATCCAGCAAGAGAGACGGAGAGGTAGAAGAGTTCTCCGGCAGCATGACGGCGCTCCGGAGGTTGGTGATGACCTTGTCTCAGCAGGGCTCCGCCCGAGCTCCGCAGAAACGCGATCTAGAGGAAAAACCGTGGAGGTATGTGGTCGGGCTGCCGTGGAAAAGTCGTCTCAAATCAGCCCTAAAACCTCCATATATATAGGTGGGAGGGAGGGGAGGAGGCAGCCTCAAAACCTAAAGGTTTGGCCGAAATTGGAGGTGGAGGAGTCCTACTCCAATCCTACTTGGAGTAGGATTCCACCTTCCCACTTGGAAACTCTTTCCACCTTGTGTTTTTTCCTTCTCAAACCTTATGGGCCTTAGTGGGAACTTATTCCAGCCCACTAGGGGCTGGTTTATCTCTTCCCATAGCCCATGAGACCCCTTGGGGCGTGACACCCCTCCCGATGGTCCCCGGCACCCCTCCCGGCACTCCCGGTACACTACCGATGAGCCCGAAACTTTTCCGGTGACCAAAACAGGACTTCCTATATATCAATCTTTACCTCCGGACCATTCCGGAGCTCCTCGTGACGTCCTGGATCTCATCCGGGACTCCGAACAACATTCGGTAACCAACCATATAACTCAAATACGCATAAAACAACGTCGAACCTTAAGTGTGCAGACCCTGCGGGTTCGAGAACTATGTAGACATGACCCGAGTGACTCCTCGGTCAATATCCAATAGCGGGACCTGGATGCCCATATTGGATCCCACATATTCTACGAAGATCTTATCGTTTGAACCTCAGTGCCAAGGATTCATATAATCCCGTATGTCATTCCCTTTGTCCTTCGGTATGTTACTTGCCCGAGATTCGATCGTCAGTATCCGCATACCCATTTCAATCTCGTTTACCGGCAAGTCTCTTTACTCGTTCCGTAATACAAGATCCCGCAACTTACACTAAGTCACGTTGCTTGCAAGGCTTGTGTGTGATGTTGTATTACTGAGTGGGCCCCGAGATACCTCTCCGTCACACGGAGTGACAAATCCCAGTCTTGATCCATACTAACTCAACTAACACCTTCGGAGATACCTGTAGAGCATCTTTATAGTCACCCAGTTACGTTGCGACGTTTGATACACACAAAGTATTCCAACGGTGTCAGTGAGTTATATGATCTCATGGTCATAGGAATAAATACTTGACACGCAGAAAACAGTAGCAATAAAATGACACGATCAACATGCTACGTCTATTAGTTTGGGTCTAGTCCATCACATGATTCTCCTAATGATGTGATCCCGTTATCAAGTGACAACACTTGCCTATGGCCAGGAAACCTTGACCATCTTTGATCAACGAGCTAGTCAACTAGAGGCTTACTAGGGACAGTGTTTTGTCTATGTATCCACACAAGTATTGTGTTTCCAATCAATATAATTATAGCATGGATAATAAACAATCATCATGAGCTAAGAAATATAATAATAACTAATTTATTATTGTCTCTAGGGCATATTTCCAACAGGAGAGGCTCGTCAGTGCGATGATGACGTGCTGCAGAAAGCTCACCGAAGAGGAAGAAGCACCGACCGCCAAGGAGGTCGGGGCCGTCGTCCTTGGCGGTTCTCCCCGCGGGAATGGAACCCCATGGGCGCCCGCGAGCTCCTGATCCAGAAGGGGGAAGAAGAGGGCGCCGGATTACCACGCATCGGGCTCTTGCCACTGCCGGCCATGGCGCGGTGGAGCTTGGGAACTCGCCCCGACGGCGCTAGGAGGGAGAGGAGGAGGGGTACGGCGAGGGTTAGGGTTTAGAGAGGCCGGGGCTGCTAAATAGCTCGAACCACAAGCCCGGGGCCGTCTGATCGAGGGAGGAAAACAATCTATGGTGGCCAGAGGGGTCGTACAGTGCTGACGCAGACAAGGAGGAAGAAGGTGTCGCCAGCCAGGCCTGCGCCGATTGCACGACAACTGGGCATGGTGCTCCCTCTCTCACTGCGTGAAGGTTTTCCCAAATAAAACATCACAGCGCTTTATCAATTCACACGGGCTAAAAGGAAAATAGTTTTGGTGGAAACAAAAATATAATTGGGCTTCTAAATTCTTGCACCAATTTATAAAAATAAAATGGGAACTTTTGAAGAATAAAATAAAGCTCCTTTATATAAAATGAGGCTCTGTTTTAAAATCAAAACAAAGGAAAAATAAAACTTAAGAAGAGAGTGTTTCCAAGCACAATTAATAAAAGGATTTTTAAAAGAAGACGAACATTTTTATTGGGGTCAAAACTGAAACTATAAAGCAGCCACAAAAATAAATTAAGAGAGGAGAGAAGGGGTTTTATGTCCATGGTGCAACAAGGGTTTTGAAGTGGCTCTTGTTGCACCCACTCTCATCACACCATCAATACAATGCCACACTCCCAAGGCACTAACACTCCAACAACAAGGAGCAACAAGCAACACAGACAAAGAACACAGTTGACATGATGCCATGCATGATGCCATGATGCGCAAGTGGTGAAGCCAAACTTGAACTCCTATGCCAATCCAACACAGGAAGGGTCGTACAAAGAAATATTACCGAAAGGGGTAGGCGGTGCAATTGGGTTGTCACAACTGAATTGAATTCACCGGAAAAGACTACAAGATTGAATAAATAAGAACACGAAGCTCCTGAGAATCTTCACAATGAATCACCGGCTACAAAAGGAAGAAGAGATAGAGGAAGCATCAATGAATATAAAGGCACTTGGATGATGACTCAAACATTGAAGAAAAGGGTGGGAGGGCGGGGAAAAACAAAGACAACTTGGGACAGATGAGACAAACTCCGGTAAGAATTGAGAGAATGATCTGCAAATATTGGAGAGGATTGAATTCACTTGAAGAGAAGCACACCGGTTGTAAAAGAATTGACACGATGACTCTGGTTGAAAAGGAATTGATATGACAATTGATAGAGCAAAAGGATTTGCACTCTCATAATATTAAGAGAACACCACTTAGGAAAGATCTGAAATCACCACTTGACATCGAAGCAACTTGAATTACCATGTTCTAATAAAACAAGGGGTGAGGCTTGCAAATTAGCCAGAACAAATTCATGAGAGAGATTTCGTCGATATTTTCGTGGACAGGATCGCACGGGCTCGATCCTTATAGTAGCCATCCTGTGCAACACAGTGCACACGACATACGAAGCATCCCCGAGTCGTAGCAAGCTACAAGGACTCTTTAAGACACAACAAGAACCGCTGTAAGACGACCGTGAACAAACGAATCCACTAGATGTCGAACCCCAACCTAACATCATGCATTTGTTGGAAGATTGTCCTATAAGTAACTACTTGAATTCCCACCTAAGAACTCCCGAAATTTCTAGTCATGCAATCTGGTCCACGGATACGAGTAATATAACACTCAACTCCTATACTAACCCGTCCAGTGTATCACATCCGTCAACACATAACCAGAATCTCGGACCTTCATCTACTACAGACCCTCGTGATCACAATGATACAAAGTATGGTAGTACTAACGAACAATCTGCACCAGTACTGGGGACATCGGGGTTATCTCACCACTACTAGTATTGAAGCAATTATGAACATCCTTCGTTCTGATATACTAAGAAATCTGAATGATAGTGATGTGCTCAAGAATCCCCTGGAGCTCAACTCCCCAGAAGAAATCAAGTCAGACAGGAGGCACCAAGACAGAACTCCGTCACATCGGCATCATATAGAATCCAAAAATATCCGCGTGATCCTAAAAAAAATTGAGTGAGAAGAGGAGTAGAATTAAAATTATTACGTCAAGATTCCTCACCACAACATAGAAGAGGAGAAAAAATCATCCTACTCTACGATATATAACTAGACTCAGAGCATTTTTTCACTAGACTCGACTCGGCCAAGTTCGATCAATCAAGGGGGCTCCTAGGTCGGTACTACTCTGATACCAACTTGTAACACCCAAGATGCGATCCTATCCTCAATTTGGCACGAGGGCCTCGTCAGGGATAGAAGCACATCTAGTCGTTTCGCAAGAATGGATATTGTTACAAGTACATGTACTGAAAAGAAGAGATATATAGAATTGGCTTACACTCGCCACAAGCTACATCAGAGTCACATCAGTACAATACATAATCATCATGAAGAAGAGCAGGGTCCGACTATGGACAAAAACAAACGAGAGAATAAGAACGACGTCCATCCTTGCTATCCCAGGCTGCCGGCCTAGAACCCATCCTTGATCGATAAAGAAGAAGAAGAAGAGGCAACTTCAAATGAACAATCAACGCGCTCGCGTCAAGTAATCTTTACCTGTACCTGCAACTGGTGTTGTAGTAATCTGTGAGCCACAGGGGACTCAGCAATCTCATTTCCAAAGGTATCAAGACTAGCAAAGCTTAATAGATGAGGTGAGGTTAAGTGGTGAGGTTGCAGCAGCGGCTAAGCATATCTTTAGTGGTTAACTTACGAGTACAAGAAAATAAAGAGGGGGTTGATCTACGCACCATGGACGTGAGCTACTGATGATCAAATGAATGATCCTGAACACCTACCTACGTCAGACATAACCCCACCGTGTCCTCGATCGGAGAAGGTACTCACAAAAGAGACAGTCACGGTTACGCATTCAGTTGGCATGTTTTAATTAAGTTAACTTCAAGTTATCTAGAACCAGTGTTAAACAAAGTTTCCACGTTGCCACATAACCGCGGGCACGGCTTTCCGAAAGATTTAACCCTGCAGGGGTGCTCCAACTAGTCCATCACAAATTACCACAAGCCGCATAGAAATCCTCGATCACGAAGCTCACGATCTCGTCGGATTCCTTAGTGGAAAACCTCAACTATGAGTTTCCCAAAGCATCACTGGAATCCCGATGCACAAGATATCTCGTCAAAGGTACAACTAATCCAGCAAGGCCACCCGACATGTCGACGATCCCAATAGGAGCCGCGTATCTCGTTCTCACGACACAACGAATAAGTGAAGCGTACGCTGGCCTGATAGACATCTCCCTAGTTGACCCGGGTTGGCCCCGCACGGTGCTATATTTTGGACCAGCACCATCAGCACTGGCCCTCCCTGTATTATGTAGAATTACTCCTCGGGTAGCACTAACTCCCTATGCATTTCAGTATTAACAGAATTATTATGTTGGGAAAATGTAGAACCAATGTTGGGCCTTGCCAGACCAGCTTTAATCTCAAACGAATTATCAAGGGGGTCCCCATAACAACCCCGATCATGTTAGGAGCGCTCAATTATGGAACATAACACCGGTAGCCGAAACTAAGGGGGCAAAGGTGGAACAAAACACCAGGCTAGAAAGGCCGAGCCTTCCACCTTTTACCAAGTATATAGGTGCATTAAATTAAATAGCATTTAATAAGGTGATATAACAAGGAACCCATGTTGGCACATGGAAGCAACTGCACCCGCAACTAGCAACGCTAACACATGGTTAAGCAAGCGATAACATAGCCTATCAGTGGTTTGCTAGGTTGTGAACGGGTTGAAGGATTTTCATGGCAATGTTGGGAGGCTGATATTTAACAGGTGGTAGGCAATGAGACAATAATGATAGCATCGAAATAACTAGCATGGCAATGATAGTAATGGTATCTGGGGGAATGGTCATCTTGCCTGAGATCCCGCTTGGAAGAAGAATGACTCCGTGAAGCAGACGAACCAACGTTGTCGAACGGGTCCTCACTTTCCGAAACGCTTGCAGACTATAACAAGACGAAGGGAACCAGAAACAAGCATCAACACATATATTTACCACCGACATGCACAATAGGATGCACTAACTAAAATGATGCATGGATGCTCAATCCCTAACTATGCACTTACACCAACCTACAAAGATAAACAAGTGCCAGCTCATCACAAAGTGACACTTCTGCAGAACTGTTCAAAACTGGAATCCAGTGCAACCATTGGATTCCTTGGGTTCTGCTACCCCAAATCTATATATCATACTGCCCATGTTACATGCAGAAAAACACCACAAACAGTAAAAGAAAATAACACAGGATCAAACTACAGCATATAGTCAAGAACAGGAACTATTCCTGAGCCTGCCCAATTTGGGATATACCAGATTAGGCCATTCCATTTCTGGAATTATTCCAAACAAGGAGATATCACACAAGTCCCAATTATATCACCACAAAATGTGTAAACTGACAGGGGGCCTACTGGTCATAGTCACCAGGGCCACTAGTGCATGACAGGTGGGCCCTGGGACCACCTGTCAGTGGCACACACAAACCACAACACATAAAAGGAAATATGAGAGAGGTGGGAGTCGAACCCACCATCTCCCTGGCGGAGTGCACGGCCACCACTAGTGGGCTAGCCACATGTAGTTGTTCTAATAGGGGTAGAAATGCAGGCATACATCGCCTAAACTACTGAACCACAACAAGAAAGACAAAACAGAAAAAGGGGCGACATGGGGACTCGAACCCGAGACACTACAAAGGGAAACACGCTCGATGCCACTGTGCTACCGTGGGGCTTCTTCCCTAAGAAGGAAGCAAATCATAAATTAAAAATAAAACATGGGGCGTCTTCCTGCTGGAGCAGAGAGATGCCGGCGACGATGACGCTCGCCAGAGCACACGCACACGCACGCGCACACACGACGCACATCTACGGGCTACGCGCTACAGCCCCTCGCGGCATTACACAATAGGCTCTGAACCTAAACATATATGGATGCATGCAAGCACGGCTGTGACAATTGCACAACCTGCCGGTGCAACTCCGGCAGGGCGGCGCCCATGCGCAACAACGACGCTAGAGGAGGGGAAACGGAGGAGAGCAGGGCTGCACTCACCCAGGGTGTAGAGAGAGGGGCTCGCAAATGGAGAGGCACGTCGGCGCAACGACGACCTGCTGCAGAAAGCTCACCGGAGAGGAAGAAGCACCGACCGCTTAGGAGGTCGGGGCTGTCGTCCTTGGCGGTTCTCCCCGCGGGAATGGAACCCCATGGGCGCCCGCGAGCTTCTGATCCAAAAGGGGGAAGAAGAGCGTGCCAGATTACCATGCATCGGGCTCTTGCCAGAGCCGTCCATGGCGCGGTGGAGCTCCGGAACTCGCCCCGACGGCGCTAGGACGGAGAGGAGGAGGGGTACTGATACATCTCCAACGTATCTATAATTTTTGATGGTTCCATGCTATTATGTTGTAAACTTTGGATGTTTTATATGCATGAATATGCTATTTTATATCTTTTTGGGACTAACCTATTAACTCACTGCCAAGTCTTAGTTTCTGTTTTTTCCGTGTTTTTGACCCTTTTTCAGACGGAGTCCAAATGGAATGAAACTTTACGATGATTTTTTTGGGACCAAAAGAGCCCCCTGAAGCTTTGGAAGAAGGCCAGAAGAGACACGAGGGAGTCACAAGCCCATGGGGCGCGGCCTACACCCCAGGTCGTACCATGCCGGCTTGTGACCTCCTCGTGAGCCCAATGACGCAATTCCGCCGCTATAAATTCCTATAAATTCAGAACCCCCAGAAAGAAACCTAGATCGGGAGTTCCGCCGCCGCAAGCCTCTGTAGCCACCACAAACCAATCTGGAGCCCGTTCTGGCACCCTACCGGAGGGGAATCCATCTCCGGTGGCCATCATCATCACCCCGACAATCTCCATGACGAGGAGGGAGTAGTTCTCCCTCGGGGCTGAGGGTATGTACCAGTAGCTATGTGTTTGATCTCTCTCTCTCGTGTTCTTGAGATGTCTTGATCTCGACGTACCATGGGATTTCCTACTATAGTTGGATCTTATGATGTTCTTCCCCCTCTCCCTTCTTGTAATGAATTGAGTTTCCCCTTGGAAGTTATCTTATTGGATTGAGTCTTTGAGAACACTTGATGTATGTCTTGCACGTGTCTATCTGCTGTGATCAACTTGCGGGTTTGTGACAATTGGGAACCTATGCATATGGGTTGGCACACGTGGATTCATGTGAGTACTCGATGTATGTTTTGGTGATCAACTTGCGGGTTCGTGACATTGGGAACCTATGCATAGGGGTTGGCACATGTTTTGACTCTCCCGTAGAAACTTTGGGGCACTCTTTGAAGTTCTATGTGTTGGATTGAATAGATGATTCTGAGATTGTGTGATGCATATCGTATAATCATGCCCACGGATACTTGAGGTGACAATGGAGTATGTAGGTGACATTAGGGTCTTGGTTGATATGTATCTTAAGGTGTTATTCTAGTACGAACTCTATAATAGATCGATTAGAAAGAATAACTTTATGGCGGTTTCGTACCCGACAATAATCTCTTCGTTTGTTCTTCACTATTAGTGACTTTGGAGTGACTCTTTGTTGCATGTTGAGGGCTAGTTATATGATCCAATTATGTTATCTTTGTTGAGAGAACTTCACTAGTGAAAGTATGAACCCTAGGCCTTGTTTCCACGCATTGCAATACCGTTCATGCTCACTTTTGTTACTAGTTACCTTGCTGTTTTTGTAACTTCAGATTACGAAAACCTATATCTTCCATCCTTATTGCACTTGTATCACCATCTCTTCGCCGAACTAGTGCACCTATACAACTTACCATTGTATTGGGTGTGTTGGGGACACAAGAGAGTCTTTGTTATTTGGTTGCAGGGTTGCTTGAGAGAGACCATCTTCATCCTACGCCTCCCGCGGATTGATAAACCTTAGGTCACCCACTTGAGGGAAAATTGCTACTGTCCTACAACCCTCTGCACTTGGAGGCCCAACAACGTCTACAAGGAGAAGGTTGCGTAGTAGACATCAAGCATTTTTCTGGCGCCGTTGCCGGGGAGGCTAGGTAAGCGGCACTAACATCCCATCAACGAAGCATTTCTGGGAGGTTAGCGCTTGAAGGTATATCTTTAGATCTTGCAATCGAATCTTTTTGTTTCTTGTTCTTTTGCTAGAAAACTACAAAAAATGGAATTGAGGATGCCTCATATGCTCCATCTTTTCAATGTCTTCCGTGAGCATGATGTGAAGGAAAACTGTGCTCAAGTGCTGAAAGAAGAATTACATAGAATGCTTGGCATAGAATATGTGAATGATGAGCATGATTGCAATGTTCTTAGCATGAATTCTTTGAATACCCATGATGCTAATGATATGCAAAGCCACAAGCTTGGGGATGCTATATTTGATGAAGATGATCTTTTTAATTCTTCCACTTTGAATGATCAAAATCATTTTGATGAAAGCATGCCCCCTATCTACGATGATTATTGTGAGGATACTTATGCTTTAAAGAAGAGGGATGATAAAACTTGTCATACTCTCGAGAACCCTTTTGATAAACCTTGGTTTTTCAATGTGGACACAATTTGTAGTGCTCAAGTCTTTTACGATACTCCCACTACTATTCTTGAGAATAGATTTCCTTATGTGGAGAGTAGTAAAATTCTATGCTTGTAGATCATGAAAAGAAAGCCTTAGGTGCTGGTGATATTGTTGAATTCATTCATGATGCTACTGAAAATTACTATGACAGAGGATCATATGCTTCTACTTATTACAATAGTATCAAGCTTCCTCTCCATGTGTTGAAATTTTTGAAGCTATGCTTGTTTTGCCTTCCTATGCTAGTTGATTCTTGCTTCAATAAATTGTTTGATCACAAAATCCCTATGCATAGGAAGTGGGTTAGACTTGAATGTGCTAGCCATATGCTCCATGATGCTCTTGTTGTGTTTCAATCCTTACCTTTTATGTGAGCATCATTGAAATCAATGCCTAGCTAAGGGCGTTAAACAATAGCGCTTGTTGGGAGGCAACCTAATAAATTTATTTATTTTTCTTTCTGTTTTGTTGCGTCCACACCATCATAATTATGTTATGATTGTGATTTTCGTGTTTTAATTAGCGTTTGTGCCAAGCAAAACCTTTATGACTAGTCTCGGTAATGGTTGTTTGATCCTGCTGGAAAAAGACAGAAACCTTTCGCTCACGAGATGATTTTTCATTTTTATTAAGAAAGATCTTTTGAGTTGATTTATTTTGCTGCTGATTTATATGCTTTTTTCCCAGGCCGTCGTAATTTTTCAGATTTTTTTCAGGTACCAGAAGTATACAGATTGCTACAGACTGGTCTGTTTTTGACAGATTCTGTTTTTGTTGAGTTGGTTGCTTGTTTTGATGAAACTATGGTTGGTATCAGGGGGTACTAGCCATGGAAAAGTGAGAATACAATAGCCTAACATCAATATAGGTATAATTCAAGTTTGCTACAGTACCAAGAGAAGTGGTAGTTTGTTTTCTTGTGCTAATGTTATCACGAGTTTCTCTTTAAGTTTTGTGTTGTGAAGTTTTCAAGTTTTGGGTGATGTTCTCATGGACGATGAGATAAGGAGTGGAAAGAGATCAAGCTTGGGGATGCCCAAGCCATCCGAGCCAAATTCAAGGACACCAAAAAGCCTAAGCTTGGGGATGCCCCGAGAAGGCATCCCCTCTTTCGTCTTCAATCCGTCGGTAACACTACTTGGAGCTATATTTTTATTCACCACATGATATGTGTTTTGCTTGGAGCGTATTGTATATTAGGAGTCTTTTCTTTTTGTTTGGTTGCAATAGTCCTTGACGCACACCTTTTTGAGAGAGAGAGACATGCACTCATCGTGATTTTGCTAGAATGCTCATTGTGCTTCACTTATATCTTTTGAGCTAGATACTTTTGCTCTTGTGCTTCACTTATATCTTTTGAGCTAGATACTTTTGCTCTTGTGCTTCACTTATATCTTTAGAGCATGGCGGTGCGTGATTTGGTAGTTATCTTATGCTATGAAAGTAGTCCCAGATGTGATAGGTACCCAAAGAGGATGCAAAATCCTCCATCTTCATGTGCATTGAATAGAAAGAGAACTTTTGATTCCTCTCAATTAGTTTTGAGACGTGGATTCGGTAATATTAAAAGTTATGTTAGTAGGGTGTTGTGAATCTAGAAATACTTGTGTTGAAGTTGGTGATTCCCGTAGCATGCACGTATGGTGAACCGCTATGTTAGGAAGTCGGAGCATAATTGATCTATTGATTGTCATCCTTTGTGTTGAGGTCGGGATCGCGCGATGGTTAACACCTACCAACCCTTCCCCTCGGAGTAGGCGTTTAGCACTTTGTTTCGATTACTAATAAAAACTTTCGCAACAAGTATGTGAGTTCTTTATGACTAATGTGAGTCCATGGTATAGATGCACTTTCACCTTTCACCTTTGCTATCTTCTCTAGTACCGCGCAACTCTCGCCGGTGCACAAAACCACCATATGCCTCCCTCAAAACAGCCACCATACCTACCTACCATGGCACTTTCATAGCCATTCCGAGATATATTGCCATGCAACTTTCACCGTTCCGTCTCATGACTTGTGCCATCATTGTCATATTGCTTTGCATGATCGTAAGATTGCTAGCATGATGTTTTCATGGATTTTCCATTTTTTGATGTCATTGCTACGTTATATCATTGCGTGAGGCATTTCCTATGGAGTCATCCTTGTTCTAAAGCTTTGAGCTTTGAGTAAATAAAAGTGTGATGATCATCATTATTAGAGCATTGTCCCATGTGAGGAATTAAAAAAGAGGCCAAATAGCCCAAAAAAAGAGAAAAGAAAAGAAAAGAAAAAAAAGAGGCCTAAGAGCCCAAATAAAAAAAAGAGAAAAAGAGAGAAGGGACAATGCTACTATCCTTTTCCACACTTGTGCTTCATAATAAGCACCATGTTCTTCATGATTGAGAGCCTCTCGTTTTGTCACCACCATATACACTAGTGGGAATCTTCATTATATAACTTGGCTTGTATATTCCAATGATGGGCTTCCTCAAAATTGCTCTAGGTCTTCGTTAGCAAGCAAGTTGGATGCACACCCACTAGTTTTCCTTTTGAGCTTTCACATACTTATAGCTCTAGTGCATCCTTTGTATAGCAATCCCTACTCATTCACATTGATATCTATTAATGGGCATCTCCATAGCCTTTTGATACGCTGAGTCAATGTGACCATCTCCTCCTTTTTGTCTCACAACCACCACCACACTCTATTCCACCTATAGTGCTATATCCATGGCTCGCGCTCATGTATTGCGTGATAGTTATAAAAAGCTTGAGAAAGTAAGAGTGCAAAAACAATTACTTGGCCAATTCCGGGGTTATACATGATTAAAATTAGTTGTGTGGGGATGATGGAGCATAGCCAGACTATATGATTTTGTAGAGATAACTTTCTTTGGCCTTGTTATTTCAAAAGTTTATGATTACCTTGCTAGTTTGCTTGAAGTATTATTGTTTTCATGTCAATAGCAAACTATTGCTTTGAATCTTACGGATCTGAACATTCATGTCACGTGAGAGAAGTTACAAAGGACAACTATGCAAGGTAGCATGCAACATCAAAAATTCATTCTTTATCACTTCCCTACTCGAGGACGAGCAGGAGTTAAGCTTGGGCATGCTTGATACGTCTCCAACGTATCTATATTTTTTTATGGTTCCATGCTATTATGTTGTCAACTTTGGATGTTTTATATGCGTGAATATGCTATTTTATATATTTTTGGGGACTAACCTATTAACTCAGTGCCAAGTGCCAGTTTCTATTTTTTCCGTGTTTTTAACCCTTTTTCAAATGGAGTCCAAATGGAATGAAACTTTACGATGTTTTTTTTGGACCAAAAGAGACCACCGAAGCTTTGGAAGAAGGCCAGAAGAGCCACGAGGGAGTCCCAAGCCCATGGGGCGCGGCCTACCCCCCAGGTTGCACCGTGCGGGCTTGTGACCTCCTCTGGGCCCAACTGACGCAATTCCACCGCCATAAATTCCTATAAAGTCAGAAAGCCCCAGAAAGAAACCTAGATCGGGAGTTCCGCCGTCTCAAGCCTGTGTAGCCACCAAAAACCAATCTGGAGCCCGTTCCGGCACCCTGTCGGAGGGGGAATCCATCTCCGGTGGCCATCTTCATCATCCCGACAATCTCCATGACGAGGAGGGAGTAGTTCTCCCTCGGGGCTGAGGGTATGTACCAGTAGCTATGTGTTTGATCTCTCTCTCTCTCTCTCGTGTTCTTGAGATGTCTTGATCTCGATGTACCATGGGATTTGCTACTATAGTTGGATCTTATGATGTTCTTCCCCCTCTCCCTTCTTGTAATGAATTGAGTTTCCCCTTTGAAGTTATCTTATCGGATTGAGTCTTTGAGAACACTTGATGTATGTCTTGCACGTGTCTATCTGTTGTGATCAACTTGCGGGTTTGTGACAATTGGGAACCTATGCATATGGGTTGGCACACGTGGATTCATGTGAGTACTCGATGTATGTTTTGGTGATCAACTTGCGGGTTCGTGACATTGGGAACCTATGCATTGGGGGTTGGCACACGTTTTGACTCTCCGGTAGAAACTTTGGGGCACTCTTTGAAGTTCTATGTGTTGGATTGAATAGATGATTCTGAGATTGTGTGATGCATATCGTATAATCATGCCCACGGATACTTGAGGTGACAATGGAGTATCTAGGTGACATTAGGGTCTTGGTTGATATGTATATTAAGGTGTTATTCTAGTACGAACTCTATAATAGATCGATCAGAAGGAATAATTTTATGGTGGTTTCGTACCCGACAATAATCTCTTCGTTTGTTCTCCGCTATTAGTGACTTTGGAGTGACTCTTTGTTGCATGTTGAGGGCTAGTTATATGATCCAATTATGTTATCTTTGTTGAGAGAACTTCACTAGTGAAAGTATGAACCCTAGGCCTTGTTTCCACGCATTGCAATACCGTTCGTGCTCACTTTTGTTACTAGTTACCTTGCTGTTTTCATAATTTCAGATTACGAAAACCTATATATTCCATCCTTATTGCACTTGTATCACCATCTCTTCGCTGAACTAGTGCACCTATACGACTTACCATTGTATTGGGTGTGTTGGGGACACAAGAGACTCTTCGTTATTTGGTTGCAGGGTTGCTTGAGAGAGATCATCTTCATCCTACGCCTCCTGCGGATTGATAAACCTTAGGTCACCCACTTGAGGGAAAATTGCTACTGTCCTACAACCCTCTGCACTTGGAGGCCCAACAACGTCTACAAGGAGAAGGTTGCGTAGTAGACATCAGGTACGGCGAGGGTTAGGGTTTAGAGAGTGTGGGGCTGCTAAATAGCTCGAACCACAAGCTCGGGGCCGTCTGATCGAGGGAGGAAAACAATCTATGGTGGCTAGAGGGGTCGTACAGTGCTGACGCAGGCGAGGAGGAAGAAGGTGTCTCCAGCCAGGCCTGGGTCGATTGTACGACAACTGGGCCTGGTGCTCCCTCTCTCACTGTGTGAAGGTTTTCCCAAATGAAACATCACAGCGCTTTATCAATTCACAGGGGCTAAAAGGAAAATAGTTTTGGTGGAAATAAAAATATAATTGGGCTTCTAAATTCTTGCACCAATTTATAAAAATAAAATGGGAACTTTTGAAGAATAAAATAAAGCTCCTTTATATAAAATGAGGCTCTGTTTTTAAATCAAAACAAAGGAAAAAATAAAACCCAAGAAGATAGTGTTGCCAAGCACAATTAATAAAAGGATTTTTAAAAGAAGACGAACATTTTTATTGGGGTCAAAACTGAAACTATAAAGGAGCCACAAAAATAAATTAAGAGAGGAGAGAAGGGGTCTTATGTCCATGGTGCAACAAGGGTTTTGAAGTGGCTCTTGTTGCACCCACTCTCATCACACCATCAATACAATGCCACACTCCCAAGGCACTAACACTCCAACAACAAGGAGCAACAAGCAACACAGACAAAGAACACAGTTGACATGATGCCATGCATGATGCCATGATGCGCAAGTGGTGAAGCCAAACTTGAACTCCTATGCCAATCCAACACAGGAAGGGTCGTACAAGGAAATATTACCAAAAGGGGTAGGTGGTGCATTGGGACTGTCACATGCACATTACTGATACATATGCCGCATAGCTTCAAGTGCATGCAAACACCATAAGTATCATATTATGGTATCATATTAGTATCATTTGTGTTTCAATAGTACGCACATACATAATTGCTATCTTTGTGTGCATGTCCCACATAGTGACCATACAAAATATCATCACCAAAAGAAAGAAAAGCAAATCTTTTAAGCAACTGAAAAGAGCAATAACATCACCAAATTATCACATTGATATTCTATCATATCATACTTGGTCATCTTGGATCACTTAAGCGGGGGACATTGTGCCTCATACATATAGCAAAAGTCGGGAATAGGAAGATGACACATTTTGTTTCTTATAGTTTATGCTCAAGTTCATATCACGCCCATTTGAGCAATTGTGCTAGCGTATCTCTAGTGTTGTGCAACATGAGAGTTTTCGTGGAAAACCACATTTTGTGCTCATCTTTTGGTTGCACGGCCCCACTTTTCTATCCGTGTGTGTGTTTCCGTGTATACTCATTGCTATTGATCTACCTTGTCTTACTTGCGATTTTGCAATTTCTTTCAACATTATTGATTCTCATCTTCAGATTACTTGAATTTTGTGAAACCATCCTAACCAAGATCCTCCATAAGCTTTATTTGTGTAGGTGTGAGAAGGACAACCTTCATTACCAATTCTACTATTTCAATAATTGCTCATCGGGTGATCGCGATTCATTTCCAATTTTTAGATCGCTAATTTATATTGCCTTCTCTCTCTTCCACTTATTTCGACTTGAGTGATATGGATAGGACTACCATGCCAAACCCGGCCTTCGAGGAGCAAGACGACGACGAGAACAACTACGTAACCAAACTACACTTCTTCGGCGCCCAAAGAGGAATGTGCCAAGCACCAGACACTATGAACGACCGCATCGATCAACTCGCCACCGACTTGCGTGAATCTGAGGTGCACGCGAGGGACTACCTCGACGACAAGCTATAAATCTACATGGATGAGATCCGTGTTTTGATGGTGAACCGCGCGTCCTCAACCTCTACTTCATCATGGTGGTGCCACTCAAGTCGCCACTATGACGCATACTACTCTGGCGCAAGTTCTCCACAAGCTCGACATCATCAACATGACGACCGTCACCACAACCAAGATTCGGACAATCCTTTCCATGCTCAGAAGATCGACTTCACGAGGTGATCGACGCCATCGACAAGAACAATAAGCTTTGGAGCAAGCAAGCATTCAACAACGCTATGAAGATGAACGGCAACGTGAAGAACAAGCGCTTGAAGCTCAACATGCTCTATGAGAAGCAACACACGCTATGCAAGAATGCAACCTCCAAGCGCGCGAAGAACAAGAAACACTCTGGCATGAACATCAAGAAGAAGTCGCGCACCAAGAGGAGCACCAAGAGCTAGGACACCATGCAAGAGGACCTCGCCAATGGATGACCAAGCTCCAAAGCAAGAACAATAACGTCACATCGATAACGACATTGAAGACCCTCCGCCAAGACAAGGTCATCACCGAAACAACAACAACAAAGAGCATCGCCTCGACAATCTCAAGTTCACCATGCCTATATTCTCCGAAAGCAATGATCCCGAAGATTATCTTTCATGGGCACTCAAAGTTGATAAGATATTTTGTCTTCACAACTTTGATGGAGAGAAGAAGATTACCATGGACTCACTTGAGTTCCAAGATTATGTTCTCATTTGGTGGGACCAAGTGATTGAGCAAAGAAGAGAAAAGGGTGATCCTCCTATCAACACGTGGGCCCAAATGAAGGATCTCATGAGAGCTCACTTTGTGCCTATAGACTATAACCGTGACCTCTTGAAGAAGCTACAACTACTCAAACAAGGCACAAAGTTGGTACAAGAATACCATCAAGATATGTAAATGGCCATGATCCAAGCCAGTGTCAAGGAATATGAGGAACAAACAATGTCACGTTTCTCGAATGGTCTCAACTACCAAGTCAAGAAAATTGTGGACTTACAACCCTACCCCAACTTACTCGAGCTAGTGCATCAAGCATCAAAAGTAGAACGCCAAGTGCAAGATGTCTTCAAGTACTCCAAGTTCTCTTCCAAGATCTACACCTCAAGTGCTACATCTTATCCGACTACAACGCCTTCGACTACCAAGCCTTCTACAACAACCAGCGACAAGTCAAGCTACAAGGACAATATGACTTCATCAAGCCGCAGTCCTGCAAAAAGCAACTACAATCAACTACAAGCTTCATCCTCTACTCCAACACGGAATGGCAACGCTAAGACAAGTTCCATCAAGTGCTTCACGTGACAAGGTCATGTCCACAAGACTTACGAGTGTCCCACAAGACGCACGATGATCCTCCAAGATGACGGCACCTATGCCTCTATGAGGGAAGACGAGATGGACGCACTGGAACATGTAGCCATGCACCAACAAGTAAATGAATATGAATAAGCGTAAAACTATTGCGACAATGATCGAGCCCCACTCTCGTTGTTTCAAAGGTGTTGACTCCAACAACAACAAGACGAGGACCAATGTTGCCAGATCTTCCACACAAAGGCGGGCATTCAAGAAAAATCGTCAAGGTTAGCATCGACAGCGGAAGTTGCCACAATCTGGAAAGTGAGGAACTTTGCTCCAAGCTACAATTGTTCAAGCACAAGCATCCACGCCCCTACAAGGTACAATGGCTTAGTGACTTCGGCACGCTCCAAGTCGAACATACCGTGCAAGTATCTTTCAAGATTAGCGCTTATGAAGATACATTGGAGTGTGATGTGGTTCCCATGTCCGTTTGCCATCACCTACTTGGAATACCTTGGCAATTTCACCGTGGTGTCATCCACAATGGTCAGACCAATCACTATAGCTTCAATATGAAGGGCAAGGAATATGTGCTTCGACCAATGACTCTGAGTCAAGTCACCGCCGACAAACAAAAAACATATTGTCATGGAGATAATAGTGAGAGAGCAACCCACCTAAAAGAGGGTGAGCGCCATAATCCAAAATTGAGTGAATCCATGATGAGAGACAAGAGAGACCTAGTTCTTTTAGCCACCAAAAGAGACTTGAGGGATGTGAGTGAGAGCCCATCAATTGTTCTTCACTTTCTACTTGTGTGCAAAGATGAAGTCGTAAGGACTAATGCTTCACAACATCTACCTCTTGTATTATCTCGTCCATTGCAGGAATTTCAAGACATCTTTCCCGACAAGCTACCTTCGGGACTACTACCAAAACGAGGGATCGAACATCACATCGACCTCATACCCGGAGCACCGCTTCCTAACAAGTCACCTTATCGCATCAACCCCGAAGAAACTAAGGAGATACAAAGGCAATTCCAAAAACTCCTAGATAATGGGCATGTACGTGAGAGCTTAAGTCCGTGTGCGGTTCCGGTAATTTTCGTTCCTAAGAAAGATGGTAGTATGTGCATGTGTTTGGATTGCCACCCCATAAGTGCTATCACTGTTTGTTATATACATCCTATACCTCGCCTTGATGATATGTTAGATGAACTTAGCGGTGCCACTATATTTTCCTAAATTGATTTGAAAAGTGATTACTACCAAATACGCATACAAGAAGGTGATGAATGGACAACTACATTCAAAACTAAATTTGGTCTATATGAATGGCTAGTGATGCCTATGGGCTTATCTGAAGCACCAAGTACTTTTATGTGTGTCATGCATTATGTCTTATGGCATCTCATTAGTGATTGTGTTGTGGTCTACTTTGATGACATTCTTGTTTTTAGCAACACTCTAGAGGAGCATGCTAAACATGTTAGGGAAGTATTGCAAGTTCTTAGGAATGAACAACTTTATGCAAACATGGAAAAATTCACTTTTGTTGTTGACAAGATTGTTTTTCTTGGATTTTTAGTATCTTCTAAGGGTGTGAAAGTGGATGACACTAAAATTGATGCTATTAAAACTTGGCACACACCCATGAATTTGCAACAAGTGTGTAGTTTCCTTGGCCTAGACGGCTTTTCCCATCGCTTTGTTAAGGATTCTAGCACCATTGAATCTCCTCTACATGCTTTGAGCAAAAAGAATGCACCCTTTGTTTGGGGATCATCGCAAGACACCGCTTTTCATGAGCTTAAAAACTTGCTTACTCATGCGCCCTTACTTGCCTTACCCAACTTTGATAAAACTTTTTAAGTGCATTGTGACGCTAGTGGTAATGGCATAGGTGGTGTGCTCATGCAAGACAAACGACCAATTGCTTATTTTAGTGAAAAACTATTGGGCGCCCAACTCAACTTTCCCATATATGACAAAGAATTGTATGCTATTGTGAGAGTCTTTCATGTTTGGGAACATTATTTATGACCTGATGAATTTGTCATTCATACCGACCTTGCAACATTTAAATGCCTTAAGGGTCAAACCAAGTTGAACAAGCGACATGCTAAATAGAGTGAATTCACTGAGTCTTTTCCTTATCTTATCAAATACATTAAGGGTAAAGAGAATGTAGTAGTCGATGCACTTTCCCGCAAAAGCATGCTCCTTACGCAACTTGAATTGAATGTGATTGGGTTTGAGCATATTAAAGATTTATATGAGCATGAAACTTTATTTGTGATTCCATATGCTAAATGCCATGCTAAAACATGTTGGGAAAACTATTAAATCAATGATGGCTATCTTATGCGCGCTAACAAATTATGCATTCCCGAGTCTTCTCTTCATTTGTTTCTTTTGCAAGAAGCTCACGACGGAGGACTAATGGGTCACTTTGGATGCGACAAGACATATGCCACAATCTACAATAAATACTTTTGGCCAAAGATGTTGCGTGATGTTGCACGCTTCACCAACCGATGCTCTACATGTTGCAAAGCTAAGTCAAAAGCTCAATACCATGGCCCTTACATGCCTCTACCTATACCTTTTCAACCCTGGGAAGATATAAGCATGGACTTGTGCTCGGTTTGCCTAGAACAAAGAATGGTCATGATTCTGAGTTTGTTGTTGTGGACCTTTTTCCAAGATGGCTCACTTCATTCCATGTCACAAGATAAACGACGCTTCACATGTTGTGAATCTCTTTTGTAGGGACATCTTGAGACTACATGGCATCCCCAAGACGATTGGAAGACTCTATGCGCCAAGCTCGGAATCAAGCTCCTATTCTCTTCGGCATATCATCCACAAACCAATGGACAAACGGAGGTGACGAACCGAACACTATCAACTCTCCTACACGTGTTGATCAAGAAGAATCTCAAAGAATGGGAAGATTGCATCCCCATCGCTGAGTATGCCTACAACTGTGCAAGTAACTTCACCACCGACAAGTCCCCTTTTGAAGTGGTATACGGCTTCAAACCCTTCCCCCCATTGGACATCCTTCCACTACTTCAAGAGCAAGTGGACATGGACGCAAGTACAAGGGCAAGTTATATAAAGAAGTTGCATGAAGTTACAAGACGTACGATCGACCGTCAAGTGGAACAAGTCACCAACAGGCGCAACATCAACAAACACCCCCATGGTGTTCAAGACCGGTGATCTTGTGTGGCTACACCTTATTAAGGACCACTTCCCCGCCGAACGCAAGCCCAAGCTACTACCTCGAGCGAATGGACCTTTCAAGGTGTTGTCATGCTACAAGAACAACGCCTACAAGATTGATGTTCCACGAGACAAGTACAACGTGAGCGACACATTCAACGTCAAGGACCTATCTCCTTTCCATGGTGATGAAGAACTTGGTCTGAGGATGGATCTCTCCCAAGGGGGGTAGATGATATGGAGCATCCCATGATCATCCCATGGATACACCTTAAGCTATAAATGGACCCATGACAAGAGCCCGCGCACGTGCCATTGAGACCCAGGTGACATCTCTCCTTAATGACTATTCCTTTGATACAAATGGAACGTGGGTGTTACCTCAAGCGGAAACTGTGTGGATGCTTAGGGAGCAGGATCAAGGTCTCCAAGACACCACGAAACTGGACTCAAAGATGAACGAGCGAGAGGACCAAAGGAAGGACAAGTCTTCCGGAGCCTAGAACTTCTGGAGACTCGAACTTTTGGCCTACCCAGAACCTTTGGGCCATATGCTACTCGACAACATTGGATTTGACAAGCTTCTGTCCAGCCAGGAACCCGCCCGAAACTATCCCGAAAGGTCCGACCTACCCGAAAGGTTCAACCCCTGCTCGTCCCCAGCGCCACGAACTACGTTAACACTCAGGAAAGCCCGAAACCATCCCAGAACCAGCCCGAAACTTCCGGCCTACATGCGCGTAATCACTCGAGTCCGAGTGCCCATGTACCCCTTCGGCCTCTACTTTCGACCTAGACTGTAAATACTCTTCCCTTACCTTCATTTTAGGGTTAGCTAATGTTTTGACAACCACTTGTTGAGCTTAGTTCCATCTACTATCCTCCTCCCATGGAGATGTCCTCCATGTGAGAAGATCCATGGTGATGCCAAGGCCCCTAATCTAGGGAAGATCCCCTCGTGGATACAAGGCCCCCCTTATAGGGAAGACTATCGTTACGTATATCCTTTCCTGACTTTGGATTGTGTATCCCCATACGTTTATGTGGATCTAGTGTATGTGTGATTTGAGGATTGTTCTGGAGTTCTTGTATTTATCTTGATTTTTTCTCTCTTTCCCCCTACAAGTGTGAAAAGATCGACCATCGTGGGTGTGCACCGTATCACATAACATGGTGAAGTGTAATGTAGTCGATGTTCACATGACACCACTAAGAGAAGTAACAACATACATATCATCAAAATACCGTACAAATACCAACTTTACATGATTATTATAACAAGACTTCTCCCATGTCCTCAGGAACAATAGTAACTTATCACACCTCATCAAGATGTTCAATATTAGATGTATAATAATAATGATATCTGAACATAATATCTTCCACCAAGTAATCCAACAAGCATCAACTACAAGATGTAATCAACACAACTAGTAATCCACAGGTACCAATCTGAGGTTTCGAGACAAATATTGAATACAAGAGATGAACTGATTGAATACAAGAGATGAACTATGGTTGGAGATGAGATGGTGTTGGTGAAGATGTTGATGAATATTGGTCCTCCCATGAAGGAGGAAGCGTCGGTGATGACGATGGCTTCGATTTCCCCCTCCCGGAGGGAAGTTTCCCCGACAGAATCTCTGTGCCAGAGAGAAAAAGGGCCTCTGTCAAGGTTTTCGCCTCGAGACAGCAGTGTTTCATCCAAAAAGGTTGCTTATTATTTTCTAGGTTAAAACACACCATATAGGAGAAGAGGGGCGTTGGGAGGCTTGCACGGGCCCCACAAGCGATTGGGGCGCCCCAAGGGGGGATGGTCGCGCCCTATTGGCTTGTGGCCAGTAGGTGGCCCCCCTCTGGTATATTTTGGCCCAATAATTCTTAAATATTCCATAAAAAATCTCTATGAAGTTTTTGGTCATTTGGAGTCTCGTGATTTTTCTGCCTTTGTCTTGGTTTCCAGGTCCAGAATTCCAGTTTCCGGATATTGGCATACAAATTGTATGATAATAGGGAATAATTTAAAAGAATAACACAAATATCAATAAGGAATCATGATGCAAAATGGACGTATCACCCGACAATTGGATCGTACTTCTTAACACGCTTCAGCATTTTAAGCCTCACTCAATACATGAGTGTGAACCGTGGACATAGCATATAGGTGGAAATAGAATATGGTGGTAGGTATTGAAGTAGTAAAAGTGGAGAAGAAAGTCTCGCATCAACTAGGCAGGCCAATGGGCTATGGAGATGCCCATCAATCGATATCAATGCGAGGAGGAGGGGTTGCCATGAAACGGATGCACTAGAGCTATAAGTGTATGAAAGCTTAAGGGAAGATAAGTTGGTGTGCATCCAACTTGTTTGTTCATGAATACCTCGGTCATTTGAGGAAGCCCATCATCATAATATACAAGCCAAGTTCTATAATGAAAAAAATTCCACTAGCATATGAAAATGAGAAAACATGAGACTCTCTATATGAAAAACACGGTGCTTTCACTAAGCAAGTGTGAAAAAAGAGGTAGTAGTATTGTCCCTTCTCTCTTTTCTCTCATTTTTTATTTTTCTTTTTCCTTCTTTATTTTCTTATTTTTCTTTCTTTCTTTCTTATATTTTTTTATTTTTTGTCTGGAGTCTCATCCCGACTTGTGGGGAAATCATAGTCTCCATCATAATTTCCTCACTGAGACAATGCTCTAATAATGATGAACATCACACTTCTATCTACTAACAACTTTGATATGAAAACTACTAAACAAGATGACCCTATATGAATGGATCTGGCAGTGTACCAGGATGTGCAATGATCTAGCATAACTTATAAATACTGATGAATGTTGGTTGTGCCACGAATACTATGTCAGCTACATGATCATGCAAAGCAGTATGATGATGAACACATAAGTCATGTGAAGTACTAGTGGAAGTTGCATGGCAACATAACTTGGAATGGCTTTCGAAATGTCATGATAGGTAGGTATGGTGGCTGTTTTGAGGAGGATATAAGGTGGCTTATGTGCAATAGAGCTTATCATGTCGCATGGTTTGGATGCACCTATGAAGGTTGCACCGATCCTCGAGGTGAGAATGGGCATGCATGGTACCAAACAGGCTAGCAAATATGGAAAGGTGAGTGTGCCTACATCCATGGATTTACGTTAGTCATAAAGAACTCATATAGTTATTGCAAAGCCTTACTAGCTCTCTCGAAGGAAAGTACTACTCGCATTCTCCTAGGGAGGAGGTTGGTAGGAGTTAACCATCGCGTGCCCCTGACCTGAAGTGCACTAGGATTTCAATGAGGAATCAGAATGCTCACACATCATCACCATGCCATAACCAGTATTTAGATCAACAACACGTTAACACCCTTTAAATATCGATATTTCTATAACCAAAAACTAAATACTCACTCTCTTTCATATTACCACATCAATATCATTAACCTACAATTTCTCTTTTGTGTGCCACATGAAAGTTTTTATTATATCATCCTTGAATACCTATCCTTTTTGGACTAGTCTTCTAACCCATGAAAATTACCATTACCCCCTATTAGACTCTCAAACAAATATAAGTGAAGAACGAGAGTGCAATTATTTCTATAAAATATACATGCCACCGTGATTTAAAAGATATAATCGAAGCACTAGAGCAATGATACGTCTCAAACGTATCGACTTTTCCAAACACTTTTGCTATTGTTTTGGCCTCATTCTTGAATGATTCGAATGAAACTAACCCGAACTGACGCTGTTTTCAGCAGAGCTGCATGTTTGGTTTTCTTGTGTGCAGAAAAATGGATATTTAGTCGTCCCGGAAAATTCCCATAAAAAATAGAGAAAATCCATGCACCGGGAGGAACCTTGGGCCAGATTATGGGCCAGAGGGGGGCCACCAGGGCTCAAGGTGACCTCTGGGCGTGGCCTGCCCCCTGCCCGCGTCGGGAGGCCGCCTGGGTGGGGTCCACCCCCTCTCGTGCCCTACTTTGGCTCCTATTTTTACCCATGACGGGGAAATCCCAGAACAGAAGTCGTTTTGCAAGTTCTCGATGTGGAGCCGCTGCCGCCCTCGGTTCTTCTCCGGGAGAGCTAATCTGGAGGTTGTCTTAGCCTCCGGAGAGGGGAAATCGTCGCCATCGTCATCACCATCATCACTCCATCACCCTTCCATGGCTTCCCCATCATGTGTGAGTAATTCCCTGTTGTAGGTGAAGGGGATGGTAGGGATTGGATGAGTTAGATCATGTAATAGTTCGTCGGATTGTTGGGGGCATGTTGCCTATCATCTACTATGGTGTTTATCATCTTTGTACTACTTCTTACTCTTAATGCTTGTCACTTTAGGCCCGAGTGCCATGATTTCAGATATGAATACCTTATTTTTTCATGAATATAATTGTGTTCTTGATCCTATATATGAGTAGTATGCACCTATTATAGTCCGAAACCGGCAATCCCAATGGTAACAGCTTGGGACACCAAAGGGGATAGACTATAGTTTGAGGATTCCATGTATCCATTGATCGTTAATGCTTTGTTATGGTGCTCTTTGCTAGGAGCACCTTAATCTCCATAAGTTCCTTTCGGCCCCGTTGATAGCGGGATGGTAGGACAAAAGATGTTGTGCAAGTTCTTATTGCAAGCACGCACGACTACCTCAGGATACATGCCTAATGTTTGATATTTGCCTAGATGGTCATTACTTTTCTATGTGTCTTGCCCCAAGTTAGATACATGATATCTCTCATCCATGACCAACCATCCATCTCCCTAGCCTACAGTGTTTTAATCCTGCTAGTTACAAGTTACTTTACTTTCGCTGTTTCAGTTTCGTTGCTTTGTATCCATTATTTCCGTTGCCACCATCACTTCCATATCACTGTTGCTACTAATATTTCATTGCCAAGCAAGTATCTTTCAGGTGCGGTTGAATTGACAACTCAACTATTAAAGCATACAAATATTCTTTGGCTCCCCTTGTGTCGAATCAATAAATTGGGTGAACTTACCCGCGAAGACTGTTGCGATCCCCTACACTTGTGGGTCATCGAGACTATTTTCTGGCGCCGTTGCCGGGGAGCATAGCTTTATTTACAAGTCTACTTGGAGTTATTTTGCTTGCTGTGATTTATCCACTATGGGTAAGAAAGGAGACCCCAAGGTTCCAATTTTACCATCCACCACACGAAAAGGTACTGTTCTTAGCACTAGTGCTACGCTTGATTCACCTTCCGTTATGAGTAAGGTAGCTTCACCACCACTACATGCTTCTTCTACCGAGTCCGTCACTATGCCTGATACTATTGATGATGCTTCTACTACTATTGATGAGACTGGTTTACTTGGTTAATTTATTGAGTCTCAGATTGCTAAGCTGCGAACTTGATGATGATTCCTGTTACACGCTACCCCATTGGTAGATCCTTGGTTACCCAGACTTGAGTGGACTCAGGGAAAGAATTCTTGATGATGATTATATTGAACTTGATGATGATTTATGAAGGGATCTTACAGAGTGTGCCGACTCTGACCCTGCTTCTGTTAAGGAGCTGCTTGAAAAGCATTCTATGAAGAACAAATTTACTCTTGATCCTAAATTTGCTTCATCTCCTATTTGCATTGAGGATGCTGAATTTGATTTCTCTGTTGATCTTTCACTTATATCCACAGTTGAAGTTGACCCCTTTTATGGTAGAGAAAATGACGATGCTATTGCACACCTTACCAAAGTCACTGAGTTGGGTGGCTTATTCACTATAGGGGACAAGAAGATAAATTATTATGTTACTAAGCTACTTCCTTTCTCTTTGAACGAAGATGCTAAAGCATGGTATGATGCACTACCATGTGGTTCCATTAAGAGTCCTCAAGATTTAGCTCAATCTTTTGTGGCTAAATATTTTCCTGCTCATAAGCAACATGCTACTTTACAAATAATATATAACTTTAAACAGTTGCAGGATGAACACCTCCATAAAGCTTGGGGGAGGTATTGCACTTTACTCAAGGCTAGACCGGGACATGGAGTCCCTAAGAATGAATTGCTTGATATATTTTATGTTGGTCTAACTGATGAATCTAGAACCTATCTGGATAGTTGTGCTGGTTGTGTTTTCAGGGAAAGAACACCGGATGATGCTGAAGAACTAATGGGGAAAATAGCTAAAAATCATGATGATTGGTCCGTTCCTGAACCACCTCCATCACCTAATAAGAGGGGTATGGTATGCTTTTCTTGAGCCCAGAAGTTATGCAAGAAGCCAAGAAGTCTATTAAGGAGAAAGGTATTAAAGCTGAAGATGTGAAGAATCTACCTCCTATTGAGCAATTATGTGCGCCTACCACTCACACAGCTATGGTAGAGGTACACTCTCTTTTAGAATTCAATACAAGTGACGTCCCTCATGGTAAGCCTCCTGATCAATATTTAGATGAGCTTTATAATTTCATTGTCAAGCAAAGACACTTTAATGAGAGGATTCAAAACCAATTGCATGATAATTCCCTTGATATCAAAAGTGTGCTTGATGTTTTAAGTAGAATTGTTAATGATGTTAAAGGTCTTGTTAAGCATTTTCATATGGTTCAAACTTAGCTTGAACAAATTTCTAATGTGCAAAAAGATTTTCTTGCTAACAATGACAAACAAGTTGATGCGTAGGCATATGGCATAAAGACCTGAGGTGGTACATGAAAGTGTGTTATATCGACTAGAGGGGGTGAATAGGAGATTTTTAGAATTTCATCACTAAGGAAATTCCTTTTGAGGAAATTCCTCACTGATGGCTAACTTACAGCGGAAACAGTAAAGGATCAAACGTGCAAACGTTCACAACAGCAGTATTACAGAGTGAAGAATGTGAAAACAGATTGCACAGTAAGCAAGCACGCAGAATACAGATGATGATTAACTATTGTGAAGAATTTGGGGTTGAGGAAATTCAAAGAAAGTCTTCAGCAAATTCTTCAAACAGTCACAGTGAAAGTCATCAACACATAATACAGAGAAAGTAAAGAGTTGAGGAATTAGAACCCGATTCTTAGTGAAGACTGTTGTTGATGACCCAGTTCCAACTGTTGTGACAGTTGTACATCTGGTTTGGAGCGGCTTGGTATTGAAACCAAAGGACACCCAGTACCGGGACACACAGTCCCTACTGTATTCTCCTTGAGCTAAGGACACACAGTCCTCGCCCAACACTCGTGGTAAGTCTTCAGGGCAGACTTCCAAACCCTCACAAACTTGGTCACCTGGCGATCCACAATTGACTGCTGGATTGCTCTAGACCATTCCGCCTAACCGTCTGGAGGATGCACGGTCCTCAAAGGTAAAAGGCTTCAGTCCCACACAGGAACAACTTCTTCAGTGATGCTCAATCACTAGGTTTGGTTTCTGGTTTCGGTGTATGGGGTATTTCCTCACTGATGAATTACTCTCGAAAGCTCTGAGGAATTTGGGTTGCTCTTATGACAAGTGTCAGTTTCTAACGGAGCAGCCAACTAGCTAGTGGTTGTGGGGGGTGGCTATTTATAGCCTGGGAGCATCCCGACATGATTTGACACTAATGCCCTTAAATAATATGACCGTTGAAGTGGATAAGACCAACGACTTGGCGTGGTTATCGAAACGGTCGGAACCCTCAGCTGTGAGAGTCCTCATGTCACTCATATTCCTCACTTGAGGCTTTTGATAGGATTAGGCTTGGGTTGAGCATCATGAGGAAATTCATTCCATAGTGTTACTTTGACCCCCTTTAACAGTACGGTGTTCCTACTCATCAAATGCGAAGAAAGTAAAACAGAAAACGTAAATCTTCACGCTTCAATTTCTTTAGAACGATTTTCTTCAGGAACCACCGGTCTTCTCAATATCAGTATCTTCATGAGGAATATCAATTTCATCGCAGATTCCTCGCGATTCATTTCTTCAGCTTCAGACCAATTTCTTCAACTGAAGACATATATTTTTAGGGGTCGATATTCTTTAAATATCTCAAACTCCTCAATGACTTATAGATCCTGTGTACACTCACAAACACATTACATACTTAACCTATAAGTCTTCAAACCACCAAAATCACTAAGGGGCACTAGATGCACTTACAATCTCCCCCTTTTTGGTGGTTGATGACAATTAGGTTAAGTCTTCAACAGGGATCAAAAATGTGAAGTGTAAATACTCATATGAGGAATTTGAAAACAAGATTCAGAGAGACTCCCCCTGAATATGTGCACACCTTGAGGATTTTGCTTTTATAGCAAATGCACATTGATGATTTATATCATGGAAATCTCCCCCTGAGTCTTGTAAATCATGCATACATATCACATATTATATGAAGAAAATGAAGGTGCATGATGGCAAATGGTATCTGACGAATTCCAGCATGCGTGCATTAAAACTTGAGGAATAAGCATGCGAAGAAAAACGTTCAAAAGCGTCAGAATACCATCGGGCTTAAGTTACAACTCATTACATAAAAACTTTAGAAGAGCCAAGAGTTTGTAACTTAAATATAGTTTATAAGCCCCAAAAATATCCCGCTTGAAGACTAACTCTCGAGTTTCTCCCCCTTTGTCATCAAGTGACAAAAAGGGACAAACTGAGGACTAACGCCCTTGAAGACTTCATTTCTTGGCGGTCGAGGAAGAGCCGTGATGCTTCTTGGGAGTAGTCTTCTTCCTGGGGCCGGTTGCAGTGCCGAGTTGTTCCTCATCAGATTCAGCGGTGCGGAATGAAGAAAGGAGCTGCCTTCAAGGTCTGGCACTGGAATGGGCCTGAACTTCCTCTTGGGAGGCCACGACCAGTCAAAGTCCCGCTCAAAGTCCATTTCTTCAAGCTCAGTCTGAGTCTTCAAATGTGCAATTGTAGCCCAGGTGCGATCGAAAACCTCATGCAGATAGTGATGATTAATCTTCACAGAGTTCTGAGATTCAGTGAGGGTTTTCACAATGGCACCAAACTGGCGTTTGACCCATTTGTGGTTGCGATCCACCTTCTGGTGAAGACTGAGGAGGAGCTCTCTGGTGCTCAGCACGCGAGGAGGAACTGGGCTTGCTGGACGAGTCTCAGTATCGTCCCATGAGGAATAAGCTTCTGGCTCTTTGAACTGGCCATCAAGGGGCCTGCTGCCTTCTTCAATCACAGATTTTCCTTTTCCTTCAATGGGCTTGAAAGTCTTCTTGTTGACCCGGATAGGAGGCATATAACCAACATGGTTTTGGAAATCAGCATGGAAGTTGATGTCTGTCCTTGTCCTGATGAATCTCATGATCCACGGGGCATATATCTTGTGATCATAGGGGCACATGGCATTGTCGGCCAAAGTCCTCAAGAAGAAATCATGAATATTGATAGGAATATCGTGAATGGTGTTGAAGAGGATATTCTTCATGAGGCCTACAACATCTTCTTCATCGTCATGGCCTTTGATTGGCGAGAGCACACTGCAGAGGATTCTGTAGACAGAGCGGGGTGTGTACTTGAGCTCATGGACGAGGAATGTGGTTCTTGAGGGTTTTCCTGCAGCCAAAGGCTTCATGAGGACTTCCATCATTCCATTTGGCAGCTCACGCTCACCATAAAGCTTCACTGCCCCATCTGAGGGAATTGGTACGGGCAGTTCTCTGAGGAGTTCAGAAGCAGGAGCCTTGTAGTGAGTGTTTTGGGTCATCCAATCAAACACCCAAGTGTTGATGTCTTCAGGGTTGCCAGATATATGAAGAGTGGCATAGAACTGAAGAATAAGCTCATTGTTCCAGTCTGATATGTCGGAGCACATAGGAAGTAAACCTGCATCGTGGAGTACACTGAGGACTGGTTCCTTGCAAGGTATTTCTTCAAGCTCAACATGAGGAATGTGCCTGTGCTGGAATATCTTGTTGCGTCAACAGAGCACAGAGGCATAGTAGTTCATTTGAGTCCTTGTCCAAAACTTCAGATGCCTCATTTGAGGCTTGTCATAAGGATTCTCTCCGATGAAATACATGCGTTCCTCAAAGAAATTTTCTTTCTGAAACTTTGGACGCTTGGAGAAGGGCTGACGCTGAACTGGCTTGAGATTTTGCTGAGGAATGGGGGAGGAGACAACAATGGCAGTCTCTGGGTTGAGCACAATGAATTCATTGTCTTGGGCGGGTACATTTTCTTCAGCATTTTCCTCAAGTTGAGGAATTTCATCAGCTGGTACTTCTTGCTGGGGAGATGATGCTTGCTCTGGCTGAGCTTCAGGATGAGGAGTTTTTGCTTCTTTCTCATTTTGAGGAGTTGGGTCAGCCTGTTCCTCATCTTGAGGAGTCTACTCAGAATGTACAGTTTCCTCAGCATGTTTTTCTTCAGCTGGCTTTGTGGCAGAAGCAGTTTCATCAGCTGGTGCAGCTGATGCTTGAGCAGTCTCTGTCTGAGGAATAAGAGGTTGAGGACTGTCATCAATCTGGATTCCCTCATCAGTGTGTTCCTCAGAGGCAACATCCTTCATTTCCTCATCTGCCCTTGTAGCTGGATCATCAATGACGACCATTTCATATGAAGGTGCGACATTTAGAGGCACCGGGTCCAGAGGGGCAGTTTCTTCAGTTTCTTTGTGGCGCTTTGCCTCTGTCTCTTCCACTACTGAGGAGGCTTTTCTCTTCTTTGCTTCCTTTTCAGCAGCCCTTGTTTTCTTCACGTCTGATGCAGACGGAATTATCTTCTTCACCTTTGAAGCTTTTGGTGAAGGTGTTCTTTTTGCAGATTCTTCAGCTGGTAGTGAGGAACCAGCTGGAACAGAGTCATCAGCCTGCTTTGATGAAGCAGCTGTATCAGGAGCAGTCTCATCAGTGGTTGCAATTTCATCAGTTGCAGTTTCGTGATGATTTCTTCAATGGCCAGTTCATCAACACGGTGCTCTTGGTGTTTTTCCTCAACTTGAGGAGTTTCCTCCTCATCAGGAGATGCATCTTCTGGCTGCTCAACCAAGGGCTGAGGAGTTGGTGCTGGGGGTGCTTTTCTTTTGTTGTAGTCATCAACAGCACTAGTGGCTAGCTTGATGAAATTGTTCTTGATGCTTTTGCGATCTGACAGCTTGGCGTACTTGTCAGTCAGTACTTGCAGCACTGCCTGGGTTGACACCAGTGCATCAGGAGTCAGCTTGAGGAGATTCTGCCTGAGGAATTTCTCCTTTTTGGCCTTTGCAACTTTTGCCTGCCTGGCCTGTTGTTCTTTCCACTTGGCTTCATTTATGAAGGTGGCCACCATGTGGCTGATGCCAGGAGGAAGTTTCAAATCATCAATGGGAGTGTTTGGGGCCTCATACCATATATTGATGTAGTCGAGGAGGACCTTGGGGTCCATGGCCAGAGGAATAGCACTGCCTGATGCTTGTGCTACCCTTTCTTTCTTGTTTCTGATGATGGCTTGCAGGGTTTCATCATCATATTCATCACTTCCCTCTGATGCAGATGGGACTGCGATGATTTTGCTGGGGCTGGGCAGAGGTGCACGTTCAGTAGTTGCCAAAGTCTTCACAAGTGGTGTTGAAGACTTTGTCTCCGAGCTAGTTGCAGCTGGGAGTGAGGAGCTGGAGCTGGCGGTCGTAGGTTTCACGACTTGCTTCTGTACTGGTTTTTCTTGAGGCTTTGGAGGTGGAGCTGAGGATTTTGAAACTGAGGAGATTGGTGCAGAGGGTTTTGGCGCTGATGGTTTTGGTGTTGAAGGTTTTGGTAATGAGGGTTTTGGTGCTGAGGGTTTTGTGATAGAAGTCTGAGCAGACTTCTCTTGAGGCTTTGGAGCCTTTGGTTTTGATGGCGCAGACTGCATTTGAGGAATCTCTGAGCCTGAGGTTTCTGCAGCTAAGGAATGAGCAGCACCGGAGGCAGCAGTTGAGGATTCATTGAATTTCTTTACTGCAGCTTCTGCTTGCCTCTTGAGCTTGGCCAGATGCTTTTCCTTTTCATCTGGATAGTCATCAATGGTTTTGAGGCTTGATGGATGTGCTACTTGATGATCCTCAAGTGGGGCCCTTCTGCCAGGAGGCTTCAAAGCGAATTTCTTCGCATATTTGGGAGTCACAAACCTGTACTCCTTCCATTCCTTCACCCATCGGCGTTCAATCTTCTGCAGCCGTATTTTTCTCTTGGCCATTGTCTCATGTTCATCAGGCGTACAATAGTCCAAGTATATGTCCTCAGGGATATGAGCAGTTGTGTTCTGCTCCAGTTTCTTTCCTCCCTTCTATTTTCTCTCTTCCTCCATTTTCTTCAGTTGAGGAATTTGCTGATGATTTTGAACTCTTGAGGATTCTGATGAGCCTTGAAGAGTTTCTTCCAGAAACGCTGCAAATGAGTTAATGTGATGAGAACCGAGAGATTCATCAGCTGACATGTGTGTACCTATGAACAGAGTATGGTTGCGAGGAATTTGGAGAGGTCATATGCGTTCTCAAATTTGAAGAAAATGAAAAAGTTTGACAGTTTGAGGAATATAACCAGTGGTTGAGGAATTTGCCTAAGCATACTGTTCTTGGGTTCCAGAGTTGTACAGATCCGAAAATTCGCACAATTGAGGAATCTCGTGAAAATCTTAGATGCTTAGCTAGTTCATCAATGATTGTGGTGATAGGTAGTGTTTGAGGAATCATGTGCGCATCGTATCTTGAGGAAAAACAGATTTCACATAGAAGATGTAAAATTTCAGATCTAATCTACTGTAAAAATGGGATATATTTACCCTAAAAGGTGCGTACGAAGAACACAGAAAGTAGTGTTGGAGAGGCTCTTCGTTCGAGTGTCCAATGCACCCTAACTTGGCGGCAGAGGACGTCTACGGCGGCGGCGGACGAAGATGGTCCGACTCCGGCGTGATTCTAGCGACGAAAAGGTTGAGGCAGTGAAGCTCTTCCTCACCGGCGACAAGACTACCAGCGGTGGCGCTAGGGTTCGGTGGAGTGTGCTGTGGCAGGAGAGCGATGAGGCGAAGAAGAGGATACCGAGGGGGATAATGACATATTTATAGCCCAAAAGTTACTATTTGGCGCGAAAATTTCGGACCAAATAGCCCCTGCCTCTACCTCTCCGCAGGACACGTGTAGCTCCCGTACGATGCGGTGGAGATAGTGGAGATCGTGGTTATCCGATCGTGGGAAGTGGAGGTTCAGTTACTGTGCCTTTAAAGAAAACAATTTTTGAAGATTTGAGGATTTTCGTTACAAAATCATCAGCTGACAAGGATGCAGTGAGGATTTTGAACTAAGTTTTAAGTAGAACGCATATGAAGAATTGAATAGACTGGATAAGTATAGCATAGAGGGAAGTAGGGTCCGATCACATTCACTTAGCAGAAACATCAACTTGAAGAAATAGCCATAAGTGAATGTTGTTGAGGACTAGAAATCACAGTCTACCTAGTCAAGTGAAAGTCATCAAGTGTTTTTGAAGATTTTGTAATAAATCATCACAATGAAGAACAGCTGTTTTGAAGAAAAACACATTGTGAGGAAATTGATCATTTGATGAAAAACAACTTGAGGAATTTCATATAGGGCGGTGGCGTTACCCACCATATAAGAATGTTGATTACAGACGCCGCGTACAATTGTCGTAGGGCCCTGAGAATCAATTTCTTCGTTAATTTCTTCACATTCAGAGTGACATTCTTCATCAGTTGAAGAAAATCGTTTCATCATGTGTTGCACATCTAAGTCATCAACTTTGCATAAGTGTTAGGATGTGTGCATGTTTTTACAAAACATTTGAAGACTCTAAGATATTTAGCTCACACCGCAACTTGCAAAACCTTTTCTCATCCAAGGGCTTAGTGAAGATATCTGCCAGTTGATCATCAGTCTTCACATGGTCGATGAGGATATTGCCCTTGAGGACATGGTCCCGAAGAAAATGATGACGAATCTGGATGTGCTTGGTCTTCGAGTGTTGTACTGGGTTGTATGCAATCTTGATAGCACTCTCATTGTCACAGTAGAGAGGTACATTCTTCATGTTGATGCCGTAGTCCTTGAGGGTTTGCTTCATCCATAGCAATTGAGCACAGCAAGAACCAGCAGCAATGTACTCAGCTTCGGCAGTGGAGAGTGATACACAGTTTTGCTTCTTTGAGGACCAGCAAACTAGTGATCTTCCGAGGAAATGGCATGTGCCAGAAGTTGACTTGCGATCCACACGGTCACCAGCATAGTCTGAATCAGAATACCCTACCAGATGCAGATTGGAGCCCTTGGGATACCATAATCCTAGTGTTGGTGTGTGAGCTAAGTATCGAAGAATATGTTTTACAGCCTTATGGTGTGATTCCTTCGGTTTTGCTTGAAAACGTGCACACATGCAAACACTAAGCATTATATCTAGCCTAGATGCACATAGATACAATAAAGAGCCAATCATAGAACGGTATACCTGCTGATCGAAATCTTTACCATTTTCATCAGTGCCGAGGTGGCTGTTGGTAGGCATCAGAGTCTTGGCACCTTTGCATTCGTGCATGTCGAATTTCCTCAGAACATCCTTGAGGTATTTCTCCTGTGATATGAAGATTCCATTGCTTTGTTGACGAATTTGAAGACCTAAGAAGAATTTCAGCTCCTCCATCATGGACATGTGATATTCCTCACTCATCATGTAGGCAAATTCATCACTGTATCTTTTGTCAGTACAGCCAAATATAATATCATCGACATATATTTGACACACAAATAGCTCATTATCATAGGATTTAGTGAAAAGAGTTGGATCGAGTGAACCAGGTTTGAAGCCTTTCTTCATGAGGAATTCCTTCAATGTATCGTACCATGCCCGAGGGGCTTGCTTGAGGCCATACAGAGCCTTTTTGAGTCTGAAGACTTTGTTTGGATTCTTTGGATCCTCAAAACCCGGGGGCGGAGCAACATATACTTCTTCCTCAAGCTTACCATTGAGGAATGCACTTTTCACATCCATTTGATATAAGGTGATGTTATGATGATTAGCATAAGCAAGTAAAATTCGAATAGCTTCAAGTCTAGCAACACGTGCAAAAGTTTCATCGAAATCTATTCCTTCAACCTGGGTGTAGCCTTGGGCTACAAGTTGTGCCTTGTTCCTCACCACTTGACCGTCCTCATCTTGCTTGTTTCGGAAAATCCACTTGGTGCCGATGATGTTGTGCTTGCGAGGATCTGGTCGTTTGACGAGCTCCCATACGTCATTCAGCTTGAATTGAAGAAGTTCGTCTTGCATAGCTTGGATCCACTCCGGTTCCAGAAAAGCCTCAGCAACTTTTGAGGGTTCTGTGATGGATACAAAGGAGAAATGCCCACAAAAGTTAACTAAGTGTGAATATTTTGAGCGAGTGAGAGGACCTGACGCGTTGATGTCGTTGAGGATTTTGTCAAGTTCAACTTCGTTTGCAATCCTCGGATGAGCTGGTTGAGGATTTTGTCTGGGCTGAGGAAGTGGTGCTGATGCAATTTCCTCAGGAACATCTTCTTGGTTTTTATCAGCGATGAGGATCGTTTCTTCATCAATTCCCTCAGATGGAGCAATGTCTTCAGTAGGCTTGATCTTTATTGCTTCCTCAGGAGACAACTTATCTGGATCAGAAGGCAATTGCTCTCTTTGCGAGCCATTAGTTTCATCGAACCGCACATCTACAGTCTCAACAACTTTGTTGTGATAGTTGTTGAAGACTCTGTAAGTGTGCGAGTCCTTTCCATAACCGAGCATAAAACCTTCATGTGCCTTAGGTGCAAATTTTGAGCTGTGGTGAGGATCTCTAATCCAGCATTTTGCACCGAAGACTTTGAAATAACTTACATTGGGTTTCTTGTCAGTGAGGAGTTCATATGAGGTTTTCTTGAGGAATTTGTGAAGATATACCCTCTAGATGATATGGCATGCAGTGTTGATTGCTTCAAGCCAAAAGCAACGAGGAGTCTGATATTCTTCAAGCATGGTTCTCGCCATTTCAACCAGAGTCTTGTTCTTCCTTTCGACGACACCATTCTGCTGAGGAGTATAAGGAGCAGACAATTCGTGAGTAATACCAAGTTCATCAAGATAATCATCAAGACCAGTGTTTTTGAACTCAGTTCCATTATCACTCCTGATATGTTTGATCTTGATGCCAAAGTTCGTCGAGGCCCTTGAAGAAAATCGTTTGAAGATTTCCTGCACTTCAGTTTTATACACTATAATATGCACCCAAGTGTATCTGGAATAATCATCAACTATGACAAAGCCATATAGAGATGCTGCATTGGTTAGTGTGGCATAGTGAGTAGGTCCAAACAAATCCATATGAAGCAATTCGAATGGTCGTGTAGTGGTCATGATGGTTTTGGAGGGATGCTTGGATCTGGTCATTTTCCCAGATTCACAAGCACCGCAGAGATGATCCTTGAAGAATTTGACTGATTCGATGCCGATGACATGCTTCTTCTTTGCGACCGTGTGCAAATTCCTCATGCCGGCATAACCTAGTCTTCGGTGCCACAGCCATCCTTCTGAGGTTTTTGCTAGTAAGCAAGTGGCTGGTTGAGGACCTGTAGAGAAATCAACAATGTACAAATCCCCTCTTCTTACACCTTCGAAGACTTTGGATCTGTCAGATTCCATGATGACTACACATCTATATCTACCAAAGATAACAATCATATCAAGATCACAAAGCATTGAGACTGACATAAGGTTAAAACCAAGGGATTCAACAAGCATCACTTTGTCCATATGCCTATCCTTGGAAATAGCCACTTTGCCAAGTCCCAATACCTTGCTTTTACCTTTATCAGCATATGTGATTTGCTTCAGAGGTGATGGAGTTAGTGGCATATTCATCAGTAAGCTTTTATCACCAGTCATGTGATGTGTGCAGCCACGATCGAGAACCCACTCAGTATTTTTGGGTTTGTCATCCTGCAGATGAATTAGTACAGCTTACCATCTCATATGCTTCAGATTTGAAGAATATGATACTAATTTCATCAGATCAGTAATTTCATCATAACAGAAATGTAAGGACGTGTGAAATATTTCTATTTCATCAATCATTAGCTTGCGTCCTATCAAGCATTTCTTCAAGTCTCCAGCAAATTCTTCAGATGATGATTTTCATCTGGAGACCTGACCTGCAGAAGTGATTAGTTTGATTTCTTCACCACCCACATCTGAAGGGGTGGCAAAGCGTTCATCATCCTGTGAGCACCATATGAGAAAGGTGGCATTGAAGCTAATGCACTTATCTTAATAGTAGGGGGATTAAAGTACTCATATGAATATGCAGAGAACTGGTTTGAGGATTTATGAACATAATGATTTGAGGAGTAACGCTCATATTCATATTCCTTATAGTTTCCCTGCATGTTAGACGCATAAGCACGGGTACGAGCATAGTTTTGACCAGTTGAGGATTTTGATCCTCTTGAAGACTTTGGTCCTCCTGAGGAATTTGATCTGGGGTTCAGATTCTTCATTGGTGGTGTCATGGGGACATTCACCTGAAGACTTTCAAGACAGCTTTTGGGAACACAGATTTTCCTCAAAGGAGGGCCATTCCTGCAGTTAGTTCCAACATATCGAGCAAATACTTCACCAGATTGATTTTTGAACAGTTTATAGTTGGAATCAAATGACTCATCCGAGGAATAGGATAGTTCACATGAAAAGCCAGTTAGATTAGATGGATCAAAAGGAGGCCCAGTAGCACCAATCCATGAGGTTTTGGGATACTACTCAGGTTTCCAATAAGATCCATCAACATTTAGTTTCCTCTCAAAGGCAATTCCTTCTTTCCTCGGGTTCCTGTTCAAGATCTGCTTTTTGAGCACATCACAAAGGATTTGATGTCCTTTGAGGCTTTTGTACATGCCTGTCACATACAATTCCTTCAACCCTACATATTCATCACGTGATTCTCCCAATGACGTGATCCAGTTATCAAGCAACAACACCTTGTTCATAATCAGAAGATACTGACTATCATTGACCAACTGGCTAGCCAACTAGAGGCATGCCAGGGACGGTGTTTTGTCTATGTATCCACACATGTAAATGAGTCTTCATTCAATACAATTATAGCATGGATAATAAACTATTATCTTGATACAGGAATTATAATAATAACCATATTTATTATTGCCTCTAGGGCATATTTCCAACAGTCTCCCACTTGCACTAGAGTCAATAATCCAGCCCTCACATCACCATGTGAATTACATTGTAATAAATCTAACACCCATACAGTTCTGGTGTCGATTATGTTTTGGCCGTGGAAGATGTTTAGTCAGCGGGTCTGCTACATTCAGATCTGTGTGCACTTTGCATATATTTACGTCCTCTTCCTCGACGTAGTCGCGGATGAGGTTGAAGCGTCGTTTGATGTGTGTGGTCTTCTTGTGAAACCGTGGTTCCCTTGCTAAGGCAATGGCACCAGTGTTGTCACAGAACAAGGTTATTGGATTCAGTGCGCTTGGCACCACTCCAAGATCCGTCATGAACTGCTTCATCCAGACACCCTCCTTAGCCGCCTCCGAGGCAGCCATGTACTCCGCTTCACATGTAGAATCTGCTACGACGCTTTGCTTGGAACTGCACCAGCTTACTGCACCCCCATTAAAAATAAATACGTATCCGGTTTGCGACTTAGAGTCGTCCGGATCTGTGTCAAAGCTTGCATCGACGTAACCTTTTACGGCGAGCTCTTCGTCACCTCCATACACGAGAAACATCTCCTTAGTCCTTTTCAGGTACTTTAGGATATTCTTGACCGCTGTCCAGTGATCCACCCCTGGATTACTTTGGAACCTACCTGCCATACTTATGGCCAGGCTAACATCCGGTCTAGTGCACAGCATCGCATACATGATAGAACCTATGGCTGAAGCATAGGGGACGGAGCGCATATGCTCTCTATCTTCATCAGTTGCTGGGCACTAAGTCTTACTCAATCTCGTACCTTGTAAAACTGGCAAGAACCCTTTCTTGGATTGTTCCATTTTGAACCTCTTCAAAACTTTATCAAGGTATGTGCTTTGTGAAAGTCCTATCAGGCGTTTTGATCTATTCCTATAGATCTTAATGCCTAGAATGTAAGCAGCTTCTCCTAGGTCCTTCATAGAGAAACTTTTATTCAAGTAACCTTTTATGCTCTCCAAAAACTCTACGTTGTTTCCAATCAGTAATATGTCATCCACATATAATATTAGAAACGCCACAGAGCTCCCACTCACTTTCTTGTAAATACAAGATTCTCCAACCACTTGTATAAACCCAAATGCTTTGATCACCTCATCAAAGCGTTTGTTCCAACTCCGAGATGCTTGCACCAGTCCATAAATAGATCGCTGGAGCTTGCACACCTTGTTAGCATTCTTAGGATCGACAAAACCTTCGGGTTGCATCATATACAACTCTTCCTTAAGGAAACCATTAAGGAACGCCGTTTTGACATCCATCTGCCAGATTTCATAATCGAAAAATGCAGCTATTGCTAACATGATTCTGACGGACTTAAGCATCGCTACGGGTGGGAAAGTCTCATCGTAGTCAACTCCTGGAACTTGTGAAAAACCCTTTGCCACAAGTCGAGCTTTATAAACGGTCACATTACCGTCAGCGTCCGTCTTCTTCTTAAAGATCCATTTATTCTGAATAGCCTTGCGGCCCTCAGGTAGTATCTCCAAAGTCCACACTTTGTTCTCATACATGGATCCTATCTCGGATTTCATGGCTTCTAGCCATTTGTTGGAATCTGGGCCCACCATTGCTTCTCCATAATTTGCAGGTTCATTGTTGTCCAACAACATGATTGATAAGACGGGATTACCGTACCACTCTGGAGCAGCGTGTGATCTCGTCGACCTGCGTGGTTCAACAGAAACTTGAACTGGAGTTTCATGATCATCATCATTAACTTCCTCCTCAACCGGCGTCGCAACGACAGAGGTTTCCCCTTGCCCTGCGCCACCATCCAGAGGGATGAGAGGTTCGACAACCTCGTCAAGTTCTATCTTCCTCCCACTCAATTCTCTCGAGAGAAACTCCTTCTCGAGAAAAGTTATGTTCTTAGCAACAAACACTTTGCCCTCGGATTTGAGATAGAAGGTGTACCCAACTGTCTCTTTTGGGTAACCTATGGAGACGCATTTTTCCGCTTTGGGTTCCAGCTTTTCAGGCTGAAGCTTTTTGACATAAGCATCACATCCCCAAACTTTAAGAAACGACAACTTTGGCCTTTTGCCATACCACAGTTCGTATGGTGTCGTCTCAGCGGATTTTGATGGTGCCCTATTTAAAGTGAATGCAGTTGTTTCTAATGCATAACCCCAAAATGATAATGCCAAATCACTAAGAGACATCATAGATCGCACCATCTCTAACAAAGTACGATTACGACGTTCGGACACACCATTACGATGTGGTGTTCCAGGCGGTGTTAACTGTGAAACAATTCCACATTGTCTTAAGTGAGCACCAAAATCGAAACTCAGATATTCACCCCCACGATCAGACAATAGGAACTTGATCTTCTTGTTACGATGATTTTCCACTTCACTCTGAAATTGCTTGAACTTTTCAAATGTTTCAGACTTGTGCTTCATCAAGTAGACATAACCATATCTACTTAAATCGTCAGTGAAGGTGAGAAAATAACAATATCCGCCGCGTGCCTCCACGCTCATTGGACCACACACATCGGTATGTATGATTTCCAATAAGTCACTTGCACGCTCCATTGTTCCGGAGAACGGAGTCTTAGTCATCTTGCCCATGAGGCATGGTTGGCACGTGTCAAGTGACTCCAAAAGTCCATCAGCATGGAGTTTCTTCATGCGCTTTACACCAATATGACCCAAGCGGCAGTGCCACAAAAATATGGCGCTATCATTGTTTACTCTAACTCTTTTGGTCTCAATGTTATGTATATGCGTATCGCTATCAAGATTCAATATGAACAATCCTCTCACATTCGGTGCATGACCATAAAAGATGTTACTCATAGAAATAGAACAACCATTATTCTCTGACTTAAAGGAGTAACCGTCTCGCAACAAACAAGATCCAGATATAATGTTCATGCTCAACGCAGGCACTAAATAACAATGATTTAAGTTCATCACTAATCCCGACGGTAGCTGAAGTGATACTGTGCCGACGGCGATTGCATCAACCTTGGAACCATTTCCTACGCGCATCGTCACTTCATCTTTCACCAGCCTTCGTCTATTCCGCAGTTCCTGTTTCGAGTTGCAAATATGAGCAACAGAACCGGTATCGAATACCCAGGCACTACTACGAGAGCCGGTTAAGTACACATCAATAACATGTATATCAAATATACCTGATTTTTCTTTGCCCGCCTTCTTATCTGCCAGATACTTGGGGCAATTGTGCTTCCAGTGACCCATACCCTTGCAATAGAAGCACTCCGTTTCAGGCTTAGGTCCAGCCTTGGGTTTCTTCGGCAGATTGGCAACAGGCTTGCCGCTCTTCTTCGAGATGCCCTTCTTGCCTTTGCCGTTTCTCTTGAAACTAGTGGTCTTATTCACAATCAACACTTGATGCTCTTTACGGAGTTCAGACTCTGCCGACTTTCAACATCGCAAACAACTCGCCGGGAGACTTGTTCATCCCTTGCATGTTGTAGTTCAACACAAAGCCTTTGTAGCTTGGCGGCAGTGATTGAAGGATTCTGTCAGTGATAGCTTCTTGCGGGAGTTCAATCCCCAGCTCAGCTAGACGGTTTGAGTACCCAGACATTTTGAGCACATGTTCACTGACAGACGAGTTTTCCTCCATCTTGCAAGCATAGAATTTATCGGAGGTCTCATACCTCTCGATCCGGGCGTTCTTCTGAAAGATAAACTCCAACTCCTCGAACATCTCAAATGCTCCATGACGCTCAAAGCGACGTTGAAGTCCCGGTTCTAAGCCATACAAGACTGCACATTGAACTATTGAGTAGTCCTCCTTACGTGCTAACCAAGCGTTCTTAACATCCTGGTCAGCCGTAGCGGGTGGTTCATCTCCTAGCGCAGCATTAAGGACATAATCCTTCTTCCCAGCTTGTAAGATTAGCTTAAGATTACGAGCCTAGTCTACAAAGTTGCTTCCATCATCTTTCAACTTAGCTTTCTCTAGGAACGTATTAAAATTCAGGATGACTGTCGCGTGAGCCATGATCTACAACACAAATATATTCAAAGTGGACTTAGACTATGTTCAAGATAATTAGAGTTCAACTTAATCAAATTATATGCTAAACTCCCACTCAAAAAGTACATATCTCTAGTCGTTTGAGTGGTTCATGATCCACTTACACTATCCCAAGTCCGATCATCACGTGAGTTGAGTATAGTTTCAGTGGTAAGCATCCCTATGCTAATCATATCAACTATATGATTCATGATCGACCTTTCGGTCTCATGTGTTCCGAGGCCATGTCTGCACATGCTAGGCTCGTCAAGCTTAACCCGAGTGTTCCGCGTGCGCAACTGTTTTGCACCCGTTGTATGTGAACGTTGAGTCTATCACACCCGATCATCACGTGGTGTCTCGAAACGACGAACTGTAGCAACGGTGCACAGTCGGGGAGAACACAATTTCGTCTTGATATTTTAGTGAGAGATCACCTCATAATGCTATCGTCGTTCTAAGCAAAATAAGGTGCATAAAAGGATTAACATCACATGCAATTCATAAGTGACATGATATGGCCATCATCACGTGCTTCTTGATCTCCATCACCAAAGCACCGGCACGATCTTCTTGTCACCGGCGCCACACCATGATCATCCATCAACGTGTTGCCATCGGGGTTGTCGTGCTACTTATGCTATTACTACTAAAGCTACATCCTAGCAAAATAGTAAACGCATCTGCAAGCACAAACGTTAGTATAAAGACAACCCTATGGCTCCTGCCGGTTGCCGTACCATCGACGTGCAAGTCGATATTTCTATTACAACATGATCATCTCATACATCCAATATATCACATCACATCGTTGGCCATATCACATCACAATCATACCCTGCAAAAACAAGTTAGACGTCCTCTAATTTTGTTGTTGCATGTTTTACGTGGTGACCAAGGGTATCTAGTAGGATCGCATCTTACTTACGCAAACACCACAACGGAGATATATGAGTTTCTATTTAACCTCATCCAAGGACCTCCTCGGTCAAATCCGATTCAACTAAAGTTGGAGAAACCGACACTTGCCAGTCATCTTTGAGCAAAGGGGGTTACTCGTAACGATGAAACCAGTCTCTCGTAAGCGTACGAGTAATGTCGGTCCAAGCCGCTTCAATCCAACAATACCGTGGAATCAAGAAAATACTAAGGAGGGCAGCAAAACGCACATCACCGCCCACAAAAACTTTTGTGTTCTACTCGAGAAGACATCTACGCATGAACCTAGCTCATGATGCCACTGTTGGGGAACGTCGCATGGGAAACAAAAAATTTCCTACGTGCACGAAGACCTATCATGGTGATGTCCATCTACGAGAGGGGATGAGTGATCTACGTACCCTTGTAGACCGTACAGCAGAAGCGTTAGAGAACGCGGTTGATGTAGTGGAACGTCCTCACGTCCCTCGATCCGCCCCGCGAACAATCCCGCGATCGGTCCCACGATCTAGTACCGAACGGACGGCACCTCCGCGTTCAGCACACGTACAGCTCGACGATGATCTCGGCCTTCTTGATCCAGCAAGAGAGACGGAGAGGTAGAAGAGTTCTCCGGCAGCGTGATGGCGCTCCGGAGGTTGGTGATGACCTTGTCTCAGCAGGGCTCCGCCCGAGCTCCGCAGAAACGCGATCTAGAGGAAAAACCGTGGAGGTATGTGGTCGGGCTGCCGTGGAAAAGTCGTCTCAAATCAGCCCTAAAACCTCCGTATATATAGGTGGGAGGGAGGGGGCCTTGCCTTGGGGCTCAAGGAGCCCCAAGGGGGTCGGCCGAGTCCAAGGGGGAGGACTCTCCCCCCCCCCAAACCGAGTTGGACTAGGTTTGGTGGGAGGGAGTCCCCCTTCCTTCCCACCTCCTCCTTTTTTTTCTTCCTCTCTTGATTTTCTTCTCCTTGGCGCATAGGGCACTTGTGGGCTGTCCCACCAGCCCACTAAGGGCTGGTGTGTCTCCCCCAAGGCCTATGGGCTTCCCCGGGGTGGGTTGCCCCCCCCCCCCCCGGTGAACTCCCGGAACCCATTCGTCATTCCCGGTACATTCCCGGTAACTGCGAAAACCTTTCGGTAATCAAATGAGGTCATCCTATATATCAATCTTCGTTTCCGGACCATTCCGGAAACCCTCGTGACGTCCGTGATCTCATCCGGGACTCCGAACAACATTCGGTAACCAACCATATAACTCAAATACACATAAAACAACGTCGAACCTTAAGTGTGCAGACCCTGCGGGTTCGAGAACTATGTAGACATGACCCGAGAGACTCCTCGGTCAATATCCAATAGCGGGACCTGGATGCCCATATTGGATCCTACATATTCTACGAAGATCTTATCGTTTGAACCTCAGTGCCAAGGATTCATATAATCCCGTATGTCATTCCCTTTGTCCTTCGGTATGTTACGTGCCCGAGATTCGATCGTCAGTATCCGCATACCTATTTCAATCTCGTTTACCGGCAAGTCTCTTTACTCGTTCCGTAATACAAGATCCCGCAACTTACACTAAGTTACATTGCTTGCAAGGCTTGTGTGTGATGTTGTATTACCGAGTGGGCCCCGAGATACCTCTCCGTCACACGGAGTGACAAATCCCACTCTTGATCCATACTAACTCAACTAACACCTTCGGAGATACCTGTAGAGCATCTTTATAGTCACCCAGTTACGTTGCGACGTTTGATACACACAAAGCATTCCTCCGGTGTCAGTGAGTTATATGATCTCATGGTCATAGGAATAAATACTTGACACGCAGAAAACAGTAGCAACAAAATGACACGATCAACATGCTACGTCTATTAGTTTGGGTCTAGTCCATCACGTGATTCTCCCAATGACGTGATCCAGTTATCAAGCAACAACACCTTGTTCATAATCAGAAGATACTGACTATCATTGACCAACTGGCTAGCCAACTAGAGGCATGCCAGGGACGGTGTTTTGTCTATGTATCCACACATGTAAATGAGTCTTCATTCAATACAATTATAGCATGGATAATAAACTATTATCTTGATACAGGAATTATAATAATAACCATATTTATTATTGCCTCTAGGGCATAATTCCAACACCTTGCTCTGATACCAATTGAAAGTGCGTTATATCGACTAGAGGGGGTGAATAGGAGATTTTTAGAATTTCATCACTGAGGAAATTCCTTTTGAGGAAATTCCTCACTGATGACTAACTTACAGCGGAAACAGTAAAGGATCAGACGTGCAAACATTCACAACAGCAGTATTACAGAGTGAAGAATGTGAAAACAGATTGCACAGTAAGCAGGCACGCAGAATACAGATGATGATTAACTATTGTGAAGAACTTGGGGTTGAGGAAATTCAGAGAAAGTCTTCAGCAAATTCTTCAAACAGTCATAGTGAAAGTCATCAACACATAATACAGAGAAAGTAAAGAGTTGAGGAATTAGAACCCGATTCTTAGTGAAGACTGTTGTTGATGACCCAGTTCCAACTGTTGTGACAGTTGTACATCTGGTTTGGAGCGGCTTGGTATTGAAACCAAAGGACACCCAGTACCGGGACACACAGTCCCTACTGTATTCTCCTTGAGCTAAGGACACACAGTCCTCGCCCAACACTCGTGGTAAGTCTTCAGGGCAGACTTCCAAACCCTCACAAACTTGGTCACCCGGCGATCCACAATTGACTGCTGGATTGCTCTAGACCATGACGCCTAACCGTCTGGAGGATGCACAGTCCTCAAAGGTAAAAGGCTTCAGTCCCACATAGGAACAACTTCTTCAGTGATGCTCAATCACTAGGTTTGGTTTGTGGTTTCGGTGTATGGGGTATTTCCTCACTGATGAATTACTCTCGAAAGCTCTGAGGAATTTGGGTTGCTCTTATGACAAGTGTCAGTTTCTAACGGAGCAGCCAACCATCTAGTGGTTGTGGGGGGTGGCTATTTATAGCCTGGGAGCATCCCGACATGATTTGACACTAATGCCCTTAAATAATATGACCGTTGAAGTGGATAAGACCAATGACTTGGCGTGGTTATCAAAACGGTCGGAACCCTCAACTGTGAGAGTCCTCATGTCACTCATATTCCTCACTTGAGGCTTTTGATAGGATTAGGTTTGGGTTGAGCATCATGACGAAATTCATTCCATAGTGTTACTTTGGCCCCCTTTAACAGTACGGTGTTCCTATTCATCAAATGCGAAGAAAGTAAAACAGAAAACGTAAATCTTCACGCTTCAATTTCTTTAGAACGATTTTCTTCGGGAACCACCGGTCTTCTCAATATCAGTATCTTCATGAGGAATATCAATTTCATCGCAGATTCCTCGCGATAAATTTCTTCAGCTTCAGACCAATTTCTTCAACTGAAGACATATATTTTTAGGGGTCGATATTCTTCAAATATCTCAAACTCCTCAATGACTTATAGATCCTGTGTACACTCACAAACACATTAGATACTTAACCTATAAGTCTTCAAACCACAAAAATCACTAAGGGGCACTAGATGCACTTACAGTACACACACCCAGGACCCTCTCTATCCGGAGGGGCATCCAAGGAGGATCGAGCAAGATTCTCAATTGCAGGAAGAAGACGTTGTCAGCTCCCCAAAGAAGAAGAAGAAACACAAGGAAGCTGACAACTCCAATGATCCCATAATTGATGAAGAACCTATTGTTGATCCTAATAGTATATCTGTTTCCGATGCTGAAACTAAAGATGGTGCTGAACCTGATAAAGATAATGAGAAGAATGATCCTCCTGAAGTACAAGAAGAAGAAGCACCCGACAAGCGTAAGAGATATACTAGAGAAGACTTTGTTGCAAGAAGACATGGGAAGGAAAGAGAACCATGGGTACATAAATCAATGCCCTTCCCACGTAAGTCTTTCAAAACCAAAGAAGAAGAGCACTACAATAAATTTTGTGAATGGATGAAACCTCTTTTTCTTCAAATTCCTTTGATTGATGCTATTAAGTTGCCTCCGTACTCGAGGTATATGAAAGATATTGCTACTAATAAAAGAAAAGTTCTCAATGAGGCAATATCTACTATGCTTGCTAATTACTCTTTCAGTGGTAAGATTCCCGAGAAGCTTGGTGATCCAGGTATACCCACCATTCCTTGCTCCATAAAAAATAATTATGTCAGAACTACTTTATGTGATCTTGGTGTAGGAGTGAGTGGTATGCCTTTATCTCTTTAAAAAGGCTTTGTTTAGATAAACTAATCCCTACAGATATCTTTCTTCAAATGGATGATAAGTCAACAGCCGTTCCTGTTGGTATTTGTGAGGATGTTCCTGTTGAAGTTGCTAAATGCTTGATCCTTTCTGACTTTGTTGTGCTCTACATGCCCGAGGATGGGAGCATGTCTATTATTCTTGGTATACCTTTTCTTAACACCGCAGGTGCTATTACTGATTGCAATAAAGGAAAGGTGACTTTCAATGTTAATGAGAAGGAACACACGGTATATTTTCCAAAGAAGATTGATAAAAGGCATGGCCTTAATTCTATTGAGAATAGAGACCATGAAAGTTGGAGAGTGGGATTTTCCTCTACATGTGCACCACAAATACAAAACCATCATGGTGGGGAAAATATCCATTAAAATAAAGGTACCATGATTGCTTTATAAGAAGTGAAACTTTTTGCTCAATATAACACCTGTTTGGTAGTAAGACTTGATCAACCTTGCTAACAAATATGTTTTATATGAGTAAAAAGAGAAGCTTGTTATGTTTCCATTTCCTTTATTTTCCTTCCTCCTTGTTGTACCAAAGTTTTATGTTTTTGTAGCTTCATATGTTTAACCATTGTTTCGAGCTTTACGGAAGTTTTCCAGCTTTCGGTACTTCGATTTTTTTTTCAAAAGTGAAGTTGTCAGAAAAATTATAATAAAAAATTCCTCCAAAAAGAGACGCAGGGGCACCTGGGGCCAACCAGGAGGGGCCACCCCTGGTCCAGGCGGCCAGCTCGCGCGGCTTGCCCCCTGGCCGCACCCACAGGTCGCTGATACGTCTCCATCGTATCTACTTTTCCAAACTCTTTTTCCCTTGTTTTGGACTCTAATTTGCATGATTTGAATGGAACTAACCCGGACTGACGCTGTTTTCAGCAGAATTACCATGGTGTTGTTTTTGTGCAAAAATGAAAGTTCTCGGAACGTCCTGAAAATTTACGGAGAATATTTCTGGAAAATATGAAAAATACCTGCGCAAAGATCCACCGGAGGGGACGGGCCAGTGGGCCACAAGCCCTGTAGTCGCCCCACCCTGGTAGCGGCTACCAAGCTTGTGGGGCGCACGTGGCTCTGCCGCCCCCAATTCCAGCGCTATTTATTCCCTTTCGTCCCGGAAAAAATCAGAAGAGAAGATTTCATCGCGTTTCACAATCCACATGCGCCGCCACATCCCGTTCTTGCCCTGGAGGGCAGATCTGGAGTCCGTTTTGGGCTCCGGATCAAGGAGATCGTCGCCATCGTCATCATCAACCTTCTTCCCTCTCCAATTCCATGAAGCTCTTCATTGTTCGTGAGTAATCTATTAGTAGGCTCGTCGGGCGGTGATGAGTAGGATGAGATCTATCATGTAATCGAGTTAGTTTTGACGGGGATTGATCCCTAGTATCCACTATGTTCTGAGATTGATGTTGCTACTACTTTGCCATGCTTAATGCTTGTCACTAGGGCCCGAGTGCCATGATTTCAGATCTGAAATTATTATGTTGTCACCAATATATGTGTGTTTTATATCCGATCTTGCAAGTTGTAGTTACCTACTATGTGTTATGATCCGGCAACCCCGGAGTGACAATAACCGAAACCACTCCCGGTGATGACCATAGTTTGAGGAGTTCATGTGTTCACCAAGTGCTAATGCGTTGGTCCGGTTATTTATTAAAAGGAGAACCTTAATATCCCATAGTATCCATTTGGACCCCGCTGCCACGGGAGGGATGGACAATAGATGTCATGCAAGTTCTTTTCCCTAAGCACGTATGACTACACACGGAATGCATGCCTACATCTCATTGACGAACGGGAGCTAGCCACATATCTCTTCGTGTTATGACTGGTGCATGATGAATGTCATCCAATAAATCACCTATCCATTGCCTACGAGTTTATCCCACTTCTGTTACTACTGTTGCTGCCACTGTTACTTGCTTTGTTCTGCTACTGCTACTACTGTTGCTGCTACTGTTACTTGCTACTACTGTTACTTGCTTTGTCCTGCTGCTGTTGCCACTACTGTTACTTGATGTTGTTGTTACTTGCTACTGTTGCTAGTTGCTGCTGCTGTCACTACTGATGTTCCTTGCCACTGTTGTTACTCGTTACACTGCTACTATCTGCTACAATACTTTACTCGCGCCATTGATACTTCAGTTAGGAATAATCTGCCGTCAACAGATTCTTTCCTAGCACCGTTTCTATCATACTACCTTTGCTGCTTATATCCTGCTTACAGATACTAATCTTTCACGTGTGGTTGAGCCGACAACTCAACTACTAATACTGGAGAATATCCTTTCACTCCCATCGTGTCGAACCAACAAATTTGGGTTGAATACTCTACCCTCGAAAACTGCCGCGATCCCACACGCTGGTGGGCCATTGCAAGACAATTGCTAATTGTTGAGCAACTGGAGGGAGCTCTTTTCTGGCACCATTGCCAGAGGACTGCTAGCGGCTCTTTTCTAGCGCCGTTGCCGGGGAGGATAGCTATATTCTCTGAGTCACTTGGGATTTATATCTGCTGATCACTATGAAGAATATGAAAGATCCAAGAACCAAAGTCTTGCCCTCAACTATGAGGGGAGGTAAGGAATTGCCATCTAGCTCTGCATTTGATTCACCTTCAGTTATGAGTAAGTTTGCGACACCACCTCCTGCTAGAAATCTTGATATGTCGCGTGTGCTTGATGATGTTTATGATGCTACTGCTAGAGATGTTGTGCCTGATACTGCTATCCATGATGCTATGCTTGATACTGCTTTGCCTGATGATGCTAGAGATGCTATTTTGCCTGATGATGCTATGCTTGATACTGCTAGAGATACTACTTTGCCTGATATGCCACTAGGGGTATTCCTTGATGCTCATATTGCTAGAGTTACTGCCAATGCTCGTGATGCTTCTGAAACTGCCAATACTATTGAGATAGAACATGTTTTTGCTCCTGCTAGATCTACCTCTCCTAGATATGAATTGCCTGATATACCTGAGGGTTATCTTATGGAGGGAGAGATAGCTGAGGATTTTATTGCGTGTAAGGATGCCTATGACGTTGAGAAATTACTTCTCAAGTGGAAGGAAAAATCTCTAAAAGCTAGGATGAAATACGACCCGAAGTTTGCCACTTCACCTATCTTTATCACCGATGAGGATTATGAATTCTCTGTCGACCCTGAGATAATCTCTCTAGTCGAATCTGATCCTTTCCACGGTTATGAGTCTGAGACGGTCGTAGCCCATCTTACCAAACTACACGATATAGCCACCCTTTTCACTAGTGAGGAGAAGATCCGCTACTACTATATCCGTAAGTTGTTTCCTTTCTCTCTAAAGGATGACGCTAAAGCCTGGTTCACTTCTCTTGCTCCTGGATGTGTGAGTAGTCCCCAGGATATGGTCTATTACTTCTGTGAGAAATATTTCCCTGCCCATAAGAAGCAAGCTGCCTTGCAGGCAATATACAAATTTTCTCAACTCAAAGAAGAGAGTCTCCCACAAGTTTCGGGAGGTTCATCCAGCTACAGAATGCTTTGCCTGATCACCCTCTTAAGAAGAACGAGATACTTGATATCTTCTATACCGGACTTACCTATACTTCTAGAGACCACCTAGATAGTTGTGCCGGTTGTGTTTTTAGGGAACGAACTATAGAACAAGTTGAGATTCTACTGAATAGCATCTTGATCAACGATAATGCTTGGACTATTCCCGAACCACCTCCTAAGCCAACTCCTAAGAAAAGAGGTATTCTATTCCTCAGTCCCGAAGATATGCAAGAAGCCAAGAAATCTATGCAAGAGAAAGGCATTAGATCTGAAGAAGTCAAAAATCTACCGCCCATCAAAGAGATCCATGGTCTCGATAACCTGATACAAGTGGTAGAGGTGAATTCTCTGCGTAGATTCGATGAGAGTGATATTCCTTTTGACAAATTTGCTAGCCTATGCTTTGATGAATTTGACAACTTTGTTGCCAAACAACAGAGTTTCAATGATTATGTTAGCAGACAATTGGAACAAAGTACTCGTATGCTTAGTCATTTAAGTGCTTGTGTAGACAGAAATGTCAAAGATCTGAAGCTTCTGAGTAAACATGCCTCTGTGATTACTACTCAGGTAGAACAAGTACTTAAAGCTCATAATGACTTGCTCAATGAATTAAATGACAACTCTGTCAGAGTCATTACTAGAGGAGGCAAAATGACTCAGGAACCTTTGTATCCTGAAGGCCGTCCTAAGAGAATTGATCAAGATTCTCAAGGAATTAATGCAGACACACCCAATCATCCTAAGAATAAGAAGAAGGATGATAGAAACCTACATGTCAGTTCACCAAATACTATCACACCTGAAGAACCAAATGATATTTCTGCGTCTGATGAAGAAACACAATCTGGTGATGAACATGAACCTGGTGACAATATGGACAGCGATGTTCATAATAATGCTCAACCTAGCAATGATAAGGATGTGGAGATTGAACCTACGGTCAATCCTAATAACCCACAACCTAGGAGATACTATAAAAATGACTTCACTGCTAGGAAGCATGGTAAAGAAAGGGAGCCATGGGTTCAGAGACCCATGCCCTTTACTCCTAAGCCATCCAAGAAAAAGGATGATGAGGATTTTGAGCGCTTTATTGAAATGTTGAGACCCGTCTTTCTACAAATGCGGTTAATTGATATGCTCAAAATGTCTCCATATGCCAAGTACATGAAAGATATCGTGACCAATAAACGGAAGATATCAGATCTTGAGATCTCCCCCATGCTTGCCAATTACACTTTAAAAGGTGGAACTCCTAAGAAACTTGGTGATCCCGGAGTGCCCACTATACCTTGCTTCATTAAAGGAAACTACGTAAGAACTGCCTTATGTGACCTTGGAGCCAGTGTTAGTGTTATGCCTCTCTCTCTTTATGTAGACTTGAACTGGATAAGTTGACACCCACTGAAATTTCTCTACAAATGTCCGACAAATCAACTGCTTTCCCTGTCGGCATTTGCGAGGATGTGCCTGTTGTGGTTACTAACGTTACTATCTTGACGGACTTTGTTATCCTGGATATTCCTGAGGATGATGCCATGGCGATCATTCTTGGAAGACCATTCTTAAACACCGCAAGGGCTGTTATAGATTGCAACAAGGGCAATGTCACCTTCCATGTCAACGGTAATGAGCATACAGTGCAATTTCCAAAGAAACGATATCAAGTACATTGCATCAATGCTATCGAAAAAACTTCATCGATTCTTATTGGGAGCTTTGAATGCCCTATTCCTCGTGTTAATATGAAGTATGATTTGCTTGTTGGGGAGATTCATATCCCCATTGAGGTGACTTAGTGGCTATTCGACAATTCTCCGTTTCCTCTTGTGATTTGAAAAAGTTTTTTCATGAGGATTTGATCTACGCCATTGACGGATTTCTTTTGATGACCATGAAATGGATGAATCAAAGAGTCACATACCTCTGTTTTAAGCTTTCACTTTATGTTGCTTAGAAGAAAAATGATAGATTTAGTTTAGTTTTTCCTGTTTTCTGTTTTAGCGTCCCGAAGAAAAGTACCCCGAAAATAAAAGTTCTCCGATGGTCCTGAAAATCAAATATGATTTTTTCTGGATTTTTTGAAAGGTACTGGGACTGAGAGCTGGCCTGGGGGCCACACCAGTGGGCCACAAGCCCTGTAGCCACGGCCTCCCCCTTGGCCGCGGCTAGCAACTTGTGGGGCCCACAGGGACCCCCTCCACTCTTTCCAGCCCCCATCCTCTTCTTCTACCTCTAGAAAAAATCGTTTCGCAGCTCAAACCCGTGTTCTTGCTCATTTGGCTATGATTTTCGATCTCCTTGCTCAAAGCACCATTCTCCGAACCGTTTTGGGGAAATTACTCCTTGGTAAGTGACTCCTCCACTGGTCCAATTAGTTTCTACTCTAGTGCTTTATCCTTTGCGTATTCTTGCTACCTTGGTGACCCTGTTCTTGAGCTTGAAATGTTGATTTTAGCTGGTCCCAAGTAGTTTTAACGCGTGATACGGTCTCTAGGCACTAGTAGGAGTAGTTGATACAAGGTGTGGTTGGTCTTTATTCACTTTTCTCTTGAACTTCAAAAATTTCAGCAAAAGGAAATCATGTTCGGGAGGAAGTTTCATGGTGGTTCCTCAAGTAAGAAGGGTCCCCGTATTTCTCTTCGGGAGCCCGATCCTTATCAACTAAGGGACGCACCAGTACAACCATGTGAATGGCCTTCCGATGAGTTCATGATCGAAGCAGGCTTCAAGGATGAGTTTGATACACTTGTCCGCAATGCCGGGTTAGAAGAATTCATCTCAGATAAATGTGAACAGTATGCTATGCTCACTGCCTTTTTCGTGCGTAGTTTTCAATTTTCAGTTGGCCGTGACTCATCCATACTGTTTGATCTATATGATAAATCCTACACCATGGATTTGGAGGATTTCAATAGGATTTGCAAGATACCCGATGGGGGTAGCCTTAATGATCCTGTTAAGTCATCGATTAGAGATTTTGTCTCTGGTATAACTGTTGGAGAAACTAGAGACATCACACAAGCTACCATAGGAAGCATTCATTTCCCTGCCTTGCACTACCTTGCCCTCTTCGTAGGTAGATGCATTAACGGCAAGGTTGAACATTGTCACCTATGCGCATCCGACCTTAGTATCCTTAAGAGTGCAGTAACAGGTGATAGGAGCTTCAACATGGGAGCTATAATAGCAAGGAGGCTGAATAATAATGCCATTGATGGGGATTTCTTTGGTGGGATTTATGCTACGCGCTTAGCAAATTTTCTTGGAGTACTCATCCGCCCAGGAGATCCCCCGCTCCATACAGCGTTCCTTGACCACGTCGCTATGACACGCTACCAGTTCCTTGAGAGGGATGATGAATCCCTCCTATACCGATTGATATTTAACCGGTAGCGTGTTTTCCATATTACCCTTCCTGCTCCTGCTTTCTTTGACTTTCAGGTAAAACGAAGATATTACATAACCAGAGGAGAAGCAGAGGAGTATGAGAGGGAGGCGACGGCTGCTCGTCTTCGTGAGGCAGCTATTCACGTAGTGGCTGCAGCGCTCCTGTATAACCCCGATTATGATTTTGGGTATCAACCGGACCAGCCTTGGGAGTAGACCAAGTTAGGCCAAAAGCCTAAGCTTGGGGGAGTACGTGTTTGCACCAACTTTACATTCATGCTTATGCTTTCGCTTTGTTAGTCGGTGTTTACACTTTGCCACTGTATTATCCATGCTAGTTTATTTTTGTTTTCTTGTTTTCTTGTTTTGTGTCCTTTTGAGAAAACCCAAAAAGATTTTCCTTTCTTCTTTTGCTTGTTGGGAGCTTTCCCGTGTAAATAGTTTTCTTTTTCTTTGAGTCGAGGTAGAAGACCATGGTTACAATGTTTAGTGGCTCTTGCATGCATACATGTTTAGCTTTCAAAGAGCCATATTACTTCGTCTTCTCCTTTGTGATTGCCTCTAGATTTAGCTTAGTCCAATGCACGAGCACTCTTATTATTGTTCACATCGCTCAATCGTGCAAGTGAAAGGCAATAATGATGATATATGATGAAGTGACTGAGACTGGAAAAGCTGGTATGAACTCTATCTATTTTGTTTTTGTAAATATGACTAGCTTGTCGTCCCAGATTCAGCTTGGTTGAGAGAGAACCATGTTTGCAATGACAACTTAGAGATCATAGTTTCTGATGCCATGCTTAATTAGCTAGGAGCTTATAATGGTTTGTCTTGAATGCCAACATAGATTTTGAGATGACTATGATGTAGTATGATAGGATGGTATTCTCCTTTGAATGATTCAAGTGGCTTGACTTGGCGCATGTTCATTCATGTAGTTGAAACAAAATCAACATAGCCTCTATGATGTTCGTGTTCATGGTGATTTATATCCTGCTCATGCTTGCACTCAACGTTAGTCAAACTCATTGCATCTTGATGACTGTTGTTGCTCTCTAGCTGGTCGCTTTCCAGTCTTTTGCTAGGCTTCACTTGTACTAAGCGGAATACTGCTTGTGCATTCACTTCCATAAACCCAAAAGTTTTTCCATGAGAGTCCACGATACCTACCTATTTGCGGTATCTACTTGCCGTTCCAAGTAAATTTGCATGTGCCATTCTCCAAACCTTCAAGAAATAATCTGTTTTGCATGCCCGAACCGCTCATGTGGTGACATGGGGCTATTTGTGTCTTCCATGTTAGGCGTGTTATCCTCGACATGTGTTTATTCACTGTCATTCACGAGAAAGGGGTCGGTAATTGGAATGCCCAGTTCCACGCTTAAATCGAAAACATAATTGTAAAATAAGACTCCCCCCGGATTGATGTTAGTATGGACGATATCGAGGATTCGGCTAGCCGTGGAGTGTGATTGATTGGTGGTGGGGGAATTAAAACTTTACTTTTCTGTTTGGGAACCGCCTATAGCATGAGTAGCATGGAAGATATTGAGAACTCTTGGTCATTGCATTGACAATGAAAGCATGCCACCTAAAATTATTATCTCTGTTTTCAAAGCTTGAGCTCTGGCACCTGTGCAAATCAATGCTTGCCTCTGCGAAGGGCATGTCTATTTATTTTCCTGTTGAGTCATCATCTTCTTATATAAGCACCAATTGGAGAGCACCTCTGTCATTTTTATGCTTTGCTTTTGATTGATATTGAGTATGACTATGACTGGATCTTCGTTGTTATGAATTACAATGTTTAGTCAGCCCTTGATCTTTGAAAGTGCTCTGCATTTATGTTTTGCGGTCTCAGAAAGAGCTAGCGAGATACCACCTATTCATATTGCTTCATGCTTGTTTTGATTGAATTGTTGGTATCTGAAACTCATTATTATTTGCTCGCTAGCTGATTATGCCATTGATATTAGTTTACCGTGAGACCTATGTGTCACTTGCTTATGTGGTTAACTTGTGATCTTGCTGAAATTCTGGTTATGAGTTAGACATAGTTGCAACAACAAGATCAAACAGAGTTTGTCAAAGTTTTTCTTTCTCTCTCAGTTTGTCAACTGAGTTGCTTGAGGACAAGCAAGGTTTTAAGCTTGGGGGAGTTGATACGTCTCCATCGTATCTACTTTTCCAAACTCTTTTGCCCTTGTTTTGTACTCTAATTTGCATGATTTGAATGGAACTAACCCGGACTAACGTTGTTTTCAGCAGAATTGCCATGGTGTTGTTTTTGTGCAGAAATGAAAGTTCTCGGAACGTCCACAAAATTTATGGAGAATATTTCTGGAAAATATGAAAAATACCTGCGCAAAGATCCACCGGAGGGGACGGGCCAGTGGGCCACAAGCCTTGTAGGCGCGCCCCCTTGGCCGCGGCTACCAAGCTTGTGGGGCGCACGTGGCTCTGCCGCCCCCAATTCCAGCGCTATTTATTCCCTTTCATCCCGGAAAAAATCAGGAGAGAAGATTTCATCGCGTTTCACAATCCAGAGGCGCCGCCACATCCCATTCTTGCCCTGGAGGGCAGATCTAGAGTCCGTTTTGGGCTCCGGATCAAGGAGATCGTCGCCATCGTCATCATCAACCTTCTTCCCTCTCCAATTCCATGAAGCTCTTCATCGTTTGTGAGTAATCTATTCGTAGGCTCGTTGGGCGGTGATGATTAGGATGAGATCTATCATGTAATCGAGTTAGTTTTGACGGGGATTGATCCCTAGTATCCACTATGTTCTGAAATTGATGTTGCTACTACTTTGCCATGCTTAATGCTTGTCACTAGGGCCCGAGTGCCATGATTTCAGATCTGAAATTATTATGTTGTCACCAATATATGTGTGTTTTAGACCCGATATTGCAAGTTGTAGTTACCTACTATGTGTTATGATCCGGCAACCCCGGAGTGACAATAACCGGAACCACTCCCGGTGATGACCATAGTTTGAGGAGTTCATGTGTTCACCAAGTGCTAATGCGTTGGTCCGGTTCTTTATTAAAAGGAGAACCTTAATATCTCGTGGTATCCATTTGGACCCCGCTGCCACGGGAGGGATGGACAATAGATGTCATGCAAGTTCTTTTCCCTAAGCACGTATGACTACACACGGAATGCATGCCTACATCACATTGACGAACGTGAGCTAGCCACATATCTCTCCATGTAATAACTGTTGCATGATGAATGTCATCCAATAAATCACCGATCCATTGCCTACGAGTTTGTCCCACTTCTGTTACTACTATTGCTGCCACTGTTACTTGCTTTGTTCTGCTGCTGCTACTACTGTTGCTTCTACTGTTACTTGCTACTACTATTACTTGCTTTGTCCTGCTGCTGCTGCCACTACTGTTGCTACTACTGTTACTTGTTGTTGCTGTTACTTGCTACTGTTGCTACTTGCTGCTGCTGTCACTACTGCTGTTCCTTGCCACTGTTATTACTCGTTACACTGCTACTATCTGCTACAATACTTTACTGGCGCCATTGATATTTCAGTTAGGAATAATCTGCCGTCAACAGATTCTTTCCTAGCACCGTTGCTATCATACTACCTTTGTTGCTTATATCCTGCTTGCAGATACTAATCTTTCAGGTGTGGTTGAGCCGACAACTCAACTGCTAATACTGGATAATATCCTTTCAGTCCCATCGTGTCGAACCAACAAATTTGGGTTGAATACTCTACCCTCGAAAATTGTCGCGATCCCACACGCTCGTGGGCCATTGCAAGACAATTGCTAATTGTTGAGCAACTAGAGGCAGCTCTTTTATGGCACCAATGGCAGGGGACTGCCAGCAGTCGCCTGGTCCCACCTGGTCCCCTTTCCAGGTACTTCTTCCTCCCTCCTCTCTCTCACTCCAAAAATCCCGATTGTTCTCCTGGAGCCCGAGTTCTTGCTGTTCTTGGTGGAAAATTTTGATCTCTCTCTACAACCCATCATTTGCATTGAGAATTTGAGCATTTGCTCCTTGGTATGTGACTCCTCCACTCCTCCAATTATAATTTTGATTGGTAGTCTTATTATTGAGTATTTAGGAGTTCTTGGTGCTATTCATATGAGCTTGCATGCATGTTTAGGAATTTATTTATGAAGTTTTGACGCAAGCTTATGCATCAGGGAAGTGAGTAGAATAGTTTGCTCCAACTCATTTTTGCTTAAACCTATGTTTTTGTTATGCGTCAAAAATTTCAGAAATGAGTTTGTTTGGAAAAGCAAAAGGATGGCTTGGGAAGAAGAGACCTGAGCCTACCGACAGACTAACTAGAGCTGCAGCTTCATCTTCCACTATGAGGACAAGTTACAGTGATGATATTGTGCCACCAGAGTTGCTTCATGAGACGGACACGGCACGTGCCATGGCATACCCGTGTTTAGATTTCCTTACGGCGGCAGGTATTAAGGATGAGCTTGATAACCTCTGTGCAGCTGCAGGTCTGACACGTCTTGTAACATGACGTGTGCAACAATATCCAAAACTAACCTATTATTTTGTCAACTGGTTTAGATATAATGATAAAACTTCCATGATTGAATTCAGATTATATGAGGATGCCTTTACCATGTCTTTGGCAGAATTTTGTGGCGTTATAGGTGTGCGGAATGTCGGGAAGACAACCAAAATGAAAATTCAGCCCTACGAGCTGAAATCCCTATTCGCTTCCCTTTGCAGCAAAGATCCGCGATACATTCACCGGGGGAATATCTCCAGCATCTTGTTTCCCCACATCAGGTATTTAGCATACTATATTGCTTGAGGGGTGTTAGCTCGTGACAACACGAGCAACATTTCGGCTCCGGATCTCGCTATCTTGGCAGCTTCCCTCTTAGGAGATAACACATATAATATTGGTGCTTTGATTGCTCGACGCCTCGTCTGTAATAGCGGCAAAGGGTCTAAATTTGGTGGCATTTATGCCACGCTTATCCTCGAGCATCTCGGGCGCACTGTACGCACGGATGATACGCCCTTTTCATTCATAAGCTTTTATCTTACCGCTATGAAGATGCATGAGTTTGTTACTAGGAGTTCTGAGTTTGGTAACCTTGTTTATATTATGAGGTTTGGCGAGCTTACTACTCGCGAGATCCATCCACCTACACCACTTTTGTTTGATTACACTAGCAGGAATCGATGGTCCTTCACCTCGATTGAGCTGGACGAGTTCGTGATCCAGCAGCAGTTCCACAACCCCATGGAGGGGGTTGTTCCCGAGGAAGAAGAGCCTTCTTCTTGGGAGGCCAGTCGGGCATCAGTATACGCGCCCGAGACCTCGTATGATTCTTGGAGTCACCCATACCACTCCAGAGCCAGAGGGAGCTCCTGGAGCCAGCAGTAGCCAAGCTCAACTTAGGCCAAAAGCCTAAGCTTGGGGGAGTACGTACCCTTCTCCCCTTTTATTGTATCATCCGTGGTTTTCCATTTTAAAACTTTTTTGATTTTTTTGCCCGTTCTTCTTTGTTCTTTCTTTGCAAAAACAACAAAAATATTTCTCTTTTCTTTTGCTTTCGTTTAACCTTTGGAAAACCCAAAAAGATTTATTTTCTCTCTTTAGTTTGCTTTGTTTGCAGAGTTCAGCTCACGTCCATGGTTGCAATTGCACTTGATTATATCTTTCTACGTTCAATCATGCAAGTGACGATGCAATAATGACGAAGATCGGCGGAAGGGATGCAACAAGGAAAGCCGGTATGAACTCTATTTGTTTCTACTTTTGTACATATGCATGTACTTATGATCTAGAGACCGGCTTGTAGCGACATATTGCTATGTTTACAATGCTTTCCCAGTAGTTCATGCTTTCTTTGTGACTAGTCTCAAATAGCTGGAATGCATAATGTGTTATTGAAATAATTAGAATGCATTGCATTGTTCATGGTTTGGCATATTGAAGTGGTATTTCCCTTCGGAGAGTTTAGGATTGACTTGGCACATGCTTACACATGTTTGTGCTAGAAGTCTATTAAGCATGGATGATCTTTTTATTTCAGAATAGTTATATCGCTTTCATGCCCGATTCAATGTTGCTTTGTCGCTTTGCATGATTATGACCGTTATTGCTCTCTAGTTGGTCGCTTCCCTGTCTTTTTCTAGCCTTCGCCTGTACTAAGCGGACTAACTGCTTGTGCATCCAAAATCCTTCAAACCAGTTGCGCCATATGAATCCACCATACCTACCTATATGCGGCATTTATGTGCCGTCCTAAGTAAATTTGCATGTGCCGTGTTCTAATTTTTCAAATGAATATTCTGTTTTGTATGCCTGAATCGCTCATGTAGTGACTAGGGACTATCAGCATCTTCCATCCTAAGTGGGTTATTCTCAAGATATGTGTTGATTCACTATCATTCACGAGAAAGTGGCTGGTAACCGGGATGCCCAGTTCCATGCTCAAAGCCAAATCAAATTTAATGAAACAAAACTCCCCTAGGATTGTTGTTTGTATGGACGGTACCAGTCGATTCGGCCCACCGTGGAGTGTGATCGATTTGTGGAGGGGGAGTAAAAACTTTACTTTTCTATTTGGGAACCGCCTATAATGTATTTAGCATGGAAGATATTGAGATCTCTTAGTTTCTATGTTGACAATGAAAGCATACCACCCAAGATTATGACTTATCTTTGTTTTAAAAGCTCAGGTTCTGGCACCTCTGCAAATCAATGCTTCCCTCTGTGAAGGGCCTATCTATTTTACTTTTCTGTTGAGTCGTCCTCTTCTTATAAAAGCACCAACTATAGAGAGCATAACTGTCATTCTGAATGTAATGTGCATTGTCCCAAAGTACCACATTGTCTTTTGTACGATTGTGATATTACTTATTCTGAAGTATTTATTTCTAGTCTCCTTTAAGACTCCGAAGGAGCGTCTGCATTTATGTTTTGATTCACTCATGGGGGCTAGCGAGATACCACTCTAGTATGCCCGAGTCATGTGCATTGTGATCTCGTCATGATTTTCAGTTACATATTTTTCATTCTTAGTTGTTTGAAATTCTTCACATGATCGAAGGATTGCTTCGTGCATTGTCTTTGTAGCATTGCTTCAATACTCATTGGACTTGTTCGTAGTGCATGCTTATATACATCTGAAGACGCAAAAGAGTTTGTCAAGTTTTCTTTGTCGCGTCCAGTTCGTTGAACTGAATTGCTTGAGGACAAGCAATATGCTAAGCTTGGGGGAGTTGATAAGTCTCAAACGTATGGACTTTACCAAACACTTTTGCTATTGTTTTGGCCTCATTCTTGCATGATTTGAATGAAACTAACCCGGAGTGACGTTGTTTTCAGTAGAGCTGCCTGTTTGGTTTTCTTGTGTGTAGGAAAATGGATATTTAGACGTCCCAAAAAATTATCACAAAAAATAGAGAAAATCCACGCACCGGGAGGAACCTTGGGCCAGAAGATGGGCCAGAGGGGCCACCAGGGCTCCAGGCGACCTGTGGGCGCGGCCTGCCCCTAGCCGTGCCGGGAGGCCGCCTGGGTGGGGTCCACCCCCTCTGGTGCCCTACTTTGGCTCCTATTTTTACCCGTGACAGGGAAATCCCAAAACAGAAGTTGTTTTGCAAGTTCTCAACGCGGATCCGCCGCCACCCTTGGTTCTTCTCCGGGAGAGCTAATCTGGAGGCTGTCTTGGCCTCCGGAGAGGCGAAATCATTGCCATCGTCATCACCATCATCACTCCATCAACCTTCCATGGCTTCCCCCATCATGTGTGAGTAATTCCCTGCTGTAGGTGAAGGGGGTAGTAGGGATTGGATGAGTTAGATCATGTAATAGTTCGTCGGATTGTTGGGGGCATGTTGCCTATCATCTACTATGGTGTTCATCATCTTTGTTACTACTTGTTGCTCTTAATGCTTGTCACTTTGGGGCCGAGTACCATGATTTCAGATCTGAATACCTTATGTTTTCATGAATATAATTGTGTTCTTGATCCTATATATGAGTAGTATGCACCTATTATAGTTCAGAACCAACGATCCCAATGGTGACAGCTTGGGACACCAAAGGGGGTAGACTATAGTTTGAGGATTCCATGTATCCATTGATCGTTAATGCTTTGTCCTGGTGCTCTTTGATAGGAGCACCTTAATCTCCATAAGTTCCTTTTTGCCCCGTTGATAGCGGGATGGTAGGACAAAAGATGTTGTGCAAGTTCTTATTGCAAGCACGCACGACTACCTCGGGATACATGCCTAATGTTTGATATTTGCCTCGATGATCATTACTTTTCTATGTGCCTCGCACCAAGTTAGATACATAATATCTCTCATCCATGACCAACCATCCATCTCCCTAGCCTACAGTGTTTTAATCCTGCTAGTTACAAGTTACTTTACTTTCACTGTTTTACTTTCGTTGCTTGTATCCATTATTTCTGTTGCCACCATCACTTCCATATCACTGTTGCTACTAATATTTCGTTGCCAAGCAAATATCTTTCAGGTGCGGTTGAATTGACAACTTAATTGTTAAATCTTATAAATATTCTTTGGCTCCCCTTGTGTCGAATCAATAAATTGGGTTAACTTACCGGCGAAGACTGTTGCGATCCCCTATACTTGTAGGTCATCAAGCAACTTCTTAGCTCAAAAGATATAAGTGAAGCACATAGAGTATTCTAACAAATAGTGATGAACATGTGTGTCCCTAAAATAGGTGTGTCCAGGAAACAATGATTGTGGGAAACTACAACAAAAACAAACTATAAGACATGACACTCCAAGCAAAACACATATCATGTGATAAAAAAAAATATAGCTCCAAGTGACGTACCGATGGAATAGAGACAAAAGAGGGGATGCCTTTGTGACAGCCCGAGACCGACACCCAGAAGATTCCCCTTTATTTCTGTTTCCGTCGTGTGGTTAGTCTTATTTGTTGCATCATCATTTAGTTTGCATCGTCGCATCATGCATGGCATCTTGCATCGTCTGTCACGTGTGGTTTTGAGTGTTGTGCTTCGAGTGATCACCGAGTCGTAGAGCGATAGTAGCTCCCCCTCTCCCCTCTTATTTCATTTTTATGTGGTTTTGCTAAAGTTCCGTTATAACCCTTTTTAAAAATCGTCTTCTTTTAAAATCATTTTATTAAATGTGGGGGCAACCCCTTGGGCTTTCTTTATTTTCTCCTTTTGTTTATTTTAAATCCGTGTCATTTTTCTTTTCTCTTCTAAAGCGCTTTTATTTTTATTCTTTAAATAAAAGAGGTTTATTTTATTCTTCAAAAGATTTTAATTTTAATTCTTCAAAAAAAGGGGTTTCATTTTTATTTGTCTTAAAAGGCCCAAGCTATTTTACAGTTGGGGTATTTTTTTTTCAAAGGGAGCCAAAAGCATTTTTCTATTTTGTTAAAAAAACATTTTTTCATTTTGTTGGGCTTTTCTGTTTTTTTAAAGGGAAAAACGCTAGGGGGAGGGAGCCCAGCCGAGCAGGCCAAGGCCCAGCTGGCCCCAAGCCCCCTGCCCTAGGGAACCGCTGCGCCTCTCCCTCGTTCCCCCTGAGCGTCGTCGCCTCCCTCTCTGCTCGTTCTCCTTTTCCTCCCGTTCTCCCCTTCCTGCCAGCGCCGAGCCCCTGCTCGCCGGCCTCCCCTCGCTGCCGCTCGCCGGCCTCCCCTTGCCGCGCCGACCTCGCCATGGCCTCGCCTCGCCCCTCGCGCACCCCTCTGGCGCCCCGCTCCGCGCCGCCTCGCAGCTCCCCTGCGCACCGCCGCAGCCCCGTGCCGCGGCCCCCTCTCCCGGTTCTCCCTTGCTCGCGACAAGGGGGCTGCTCCCCTGCCCGAGTTGGCCGCCGTTCCCGTGCATGCCCTCGTCTGAGCTCGCTACCCGTCGGCCGTTCTCTCACGCCGGTTGCTCGCCCCGTCGCCTTGCCGCAAGGATCCGCCCCGCGCCCTGCTCCTCCCCGTCGCCGTGCTCGCCTCCCGGGGCCCTGTGTCGCTGATGATGTTGCTGCCGTTGATGTTGCTGCGCTGGTGCCGAGCTGTTGCCGCGTTACCTGCTGCCGTTGCTATTTGCTGCTGCTGCTATGCATGCTGTCGTGCTTGCCTGCCTGCTGTGCCGGTTGCTAGCTGCAGCTGATGGTTGCTGTTGCCGCATGCTGTTGCTAGTGGTTGTTGGCTAGTTGCCTTGCTAGCTGCTGCTTGCTAGCGTGCTTGGTGTAGCTGATGTGCTACTTGCTGTAGTTGATGTTGTTGCGTAGTGCTGCTGTAGCGGCTTGTGTGCTCGCTTGTCGTTTTGCTTGCTAGGCTAGGTTGCCGTGTTTGGCATGCTTGCTGTAGATGCATAGCTGCGTTTGTTGTTGCTTAGTGTTGTAGTTGCTATAGCTATTGCCCTGGCTGCTGCATGCCGATTGCCTTGCGTGAGGCTTGCATTTTGTTGTTGTGTGTTGCTGCCGCTTGCGTCGCCGCGTGCACCATCCCCGCTGCCGAGGAACGTCGACAAGATCGGCGAGTACTACGACGTCCTCGCCGAACCCCGAACATCGACGGAGACGTGATCGACTACCGACGCCGAAGACCGTGAACCACGATGCCGAGCGAACGACTGCCGTCGACGAGACCCGAGTACCATGACTTCCACGACGACCACTACTTCCAGGACGTCCACGACGATCGTTGTTCCCCTTCACCGATCCGAACCCCTCGGAATCGCACGCTTCGAAGGTATACCGATGAGACGTGGCCGAGAGCCGTGTACATGTGTTGTAAGAGATGTATGTATGTTTGCACCGTATGTTGCCCGTAGCATGTTGTCTTCTTTCGTCGTGCCTCGACACATGGGACCCCGAGATACGGATCACCCCATCTTTATTTAACGTTTCCGCACACGCTTCCAGATCGTGGCACCGATATCTCGTTGAGTATCGAGATAGGTACGTTGCCATGGCATCGTTTCTGTCTTGCCGACATAGTTCCCCTTTCGCTCGCCGTGGCGACACCTGCTTCTCTCCCTTCTTGCCCGTGGTTGAACTTGCATGTATGACGCATTCATGGCATATATTCTTGTGTTGCATGTTCTTGTGTCGTAGCTCGTTCTATGCTCCGCGTGTTAACCGACTAGGACATGTAGGATCATCGCTACACCCTTGCCATGTTAAAAACATTTAATATTGTCGTGTAAATAATCGGGAGTGAATTAAATAATTAATCATGGAGTTTCGTCGATATGCAACCGTTGCATATCGAGCTTCACTTAATGTGTAGAGTTTGTGTGAGGTGAATTGCCATGCCATGCCTTGCATTTTAACCTGTTCATGCATCATAGTAGGTTGTGCATCATGCTGTGCATCGTGTGGTGAATATATGTGTTGATGTTTGTTTCCGGTTTGCTCCGTTCCGACAGAGTTCCGCAAGCGTGTCGGAAAGTGAGGAACCGTTCGACTACGTTGGTTCATCTACTTCACGGAGTGATTCTTCTTCCAAGCGGGACCTCAGGCAAGATGACCATTTCCCCAGATACCATTACTATCATTGCCATGCTAGTTTTACCGCTTCTATCGTTTATGTCTCATTGCCTACCACATGTTTACATATCAGCCTCTCAACAATGTCATCATAACCTTCAACCTGTTTGACCTAGCAAACCACTGATTGGCTATGTTACTGCTTGCTTAACCCTGTTGATAGCGTTGCTAGTTGCAGGTGTAGTTGCTTCCATGTGATAACATGGGTTCCTTGTTATATCACCCTATTTAAATGCTATTTAATTTAATGGACCTATATACTTGGTAAAAGGTGGAAGGCTCGGCCTTTCTAGCCTGGTGTTTTGTTCCACCTTTGCCCCCTTAGTTTCCGGCTACCGGTGTTATGTTCGATAATTGAGCGCTCCTAACACGATCGGGGTTGTTATGGGGACCCCCTTGATAATTCGTTTTAGATTAAGACTGGTCTGGCAAGGCCCAACTTTGGTACTACATTTGCCTAAACACCTAATAAAATTGCATAGGGACTTTCCGGACCCCGAGGATAATTTAATCAACCCCCCGGGCCAGTGCTCTGCATGAGTGTTGGTCCAAATTGGCAGACTACGGGACCACCGCGGGGCAACCCGAGGTTTGGTATCTGACCCATCCGTCGTGTCCTAAGAACGAGGTACGCGACTCCTATCGGGATCGTCGACACGTCGGGCGGCCTTGCTGGATTAGTTTTACCTCTGACGAAATATCTTGTGCATCGGGATTCCGGTGATGCTTTGGGTAATCTCAGAGTTGAGATTTTCCACTAGGGAATCCGACGAGATCGCGAGCTTCGTGATTGAGGATTTCTATGCGGCTTGTGGTAATTTGTGATGGACTAGTTGGAGCACCCCTGCAGGGTTAAATCTTTTCGGAAAGTCGTGCCCGCGGTTATGTGGCAACGTGGAAACTTTGTTTAACACTGGTCCTAGATAACTTGAAGTTAACTTAATTAAAATATGCCAACTGTGTGCATAACCGTGTCTGTCTCTTTCGTGAGTTCTTACTCTGATCGAGGACACGGTGGCGTTATGTCTAACGTAGGTAGGTGTTCAGGATCATTTATTTGATCATCAGTAGTTCACGTCCGTTATGCGTAGATCTTCCCCCTCTTAATTCTTGTACTCGTAAGTGTAGCCACCAAATATATGCTTAGCCGCTGCTGCAACCTTGCCACTTAACCTTGCCTCACCCGTTAAGCTTTGCTAGTCTTGATACCTTTGGAAATGAGATTGCTGAGTCCCCTGTGACTCACAGATTACTACAACACCAGTTGCAGGTACAGGTAAAGGTTACTCGATGCGAGCGCGTTGATTGTTCATTTGGAGTTGCTTCTTCTTCTTCATCATCATTGATCTAGGATGGGTTCCAGGCTGGTAGCCTGGGATAGCAAGGATGGACGTCGTTCTTCTTTTGTCGTTTGTTTTCGTCCGTAGTCGGACCCTGCTCTTACTCTTGATGAATATGTAATGTACTGCTGTGACTCGGATGTAGTTTGTGGCGAGTGTAAGCCAATTCTATATATATACCTCTTATTTTCAGTACATGTACTTGTAACGATATCCATTCTTGCGACACGACGAGATGCGCTTCTATCCCTGACGAGGCCTTCGTGCCAAATTGAGGATAGGGTCGCATCTTGGGCGTGACAGCCTTCCAAGGAACCCCCAAGATTAGATGCTTGAGTCTTCCTAAGATATTACCTCGGGATGCTTTGGTAATCCCCAAGCTTAGGGTCTTGATACTCCTTATTCCATCATCCATTGTGTTCCCACCCAAAACTTCAAAACTTCAATATACAAAACTCAATAGAAACCTTGTGAGATCCGTTAGTATAATAGGCAAACCATAAACTTTAGTTAATATTATAAATTTATTCATATTTAATTATTGCATAAGATGATGTATTCTAACCTCTCCATGTCTTATACCCCCTGATATAATCCATATCATCATCAATACAAGCAAACTATGCAAGCAAAATCAGAATCTAACTAAACAGACCAGTCCGTAGGGATCAGGACTAAAACCATACTTCTGCAACTCCAAAAATTATGAAAAATTAGTAAAAATATGAGTAACTTATATCAATGTTGTGTAAAAACTTAATATCAAAAAGACGTTCTAGTAAAATCACATAAATTTTGCCCTAGACATGAAAGTTTCTGTTTTTGCACATGATCAAATCTACTTATCATCAAAATAATCCCAAAGGCTTTACTTGGCACAAAAACTAACTAAAACATAAACACACAATAATTATAGTAGAAATCTCATTTGAACACAAAATAACACAAAGTAGAAAACAAAAATTAAGATAACTATTGGGTTGCCTTCCAAAAAGCGCTATCGTTTTACGCTCCTAGCTAGGTGTAATGCATAGTTTCAAGTGTTGTCATATTTTACATTAAATCCATAAGTGCCCCCATGATATATTAATAAGGTGGTTTAATTCTATTTCTAGAGAAGTTTTACATCCCTTTATTTAATGGGAATTGGAATCTTATATTTCCCTCCTTCATATAAATAATAACACATATAGTTTGTAAGAAAGTCTTCAAAGTATAATTGGACAAGACAGATTGCATTCAATATAAAGCACAATAAAATATACATGGACATAATTTCTATTATAAATAATAACCAAATCATTTATTCTACCCAAAGGTTTATGTTTCTCAATGGTAGAATCAACAAGATGCAAGTTAAGGAAACACTCATGTATATCGGTGAGACCAAGCACATCACAAAGAGATTTAGGTATAGATGAAAAACTATCACCAAAGTAGCACAAAGCATTGCATTCATATTATTTAAGCTTTATTTTGATAGTAGGTTCACATTCATCATGCAATTTTCTAGGTATAGAAACTTCTAGTTCAAGTTTCTCTTCAGGAGCATTTATCATCGCTTCTACAATATGTTTAGTAAAAGCTTTGTTTTATTCAGAGGCATTGGATGAGATAATTATGTATTGAAACAAGGAAATGCATTCAACCAAAGAATAAATCTCATAATTAAATTCCTTGTAATCCAAGATAGTGGGTACATCACTAGTTGAAGTTTTGACCTCTCCAAACCCACTTTTTCAGTTTTAACATTAGGATCATCACCCTTCAAACAAATGGGACGCCTTCTAGCTAAAGTTGACTCATATCCAGCACTTTATCACCAATTTTCATATTAGTAAATAAAGATTCAGTAGGAGAAAAACCAATCATTTTAATATCTTCATCACGATTATGGTAAAAACAAGGTGGAAGGGCCTTTTCCAAGAAGTCTCACTTAGCTCTCAACCTAGCGGTCCTCTCCTTACATTAATTAATAGATACTTTGATAGATTTAATGGAATCAATAATATCATTCTTAGTTTTCAAACTTCTATTATCTATTTTAAGAGTTTCCACATCATGAGCAATCCTACCATATTTCTAGCCATATCGTCAACTTTATGTAGTTTCTCTTCTACCATAGTGTTGACAATCTTTTGAGAACTAATAAATTATTTAATTGTGTTCTCAATATCAGAGGGTATACTATTATTATTATAAGAAGAATTTCCATAGTAATTACCAGTATTATTAGAGGAATTATCGGGATACGTCCTAACATTGTAATCTCCTCTATAAGCATTGTTGTTGAAATTATTTTGAGAGACAAAGTTCACATCAGTAGCATAATTATTTTGATCAATAAAGGTAGATAATGGCATATAATTGGGATCAACATGAGCATGTTTACTAGCAACCACATTCATAAGAACATCCATCTTATCACTCAAAGTGGCAATTTCTTCAACATAATTTACCTTCTTACCAGTTGGAGCTTGATTGGTGTGACATTGAGAATAATTTGCCATGATATTTTCCAAAAGTTTTGTAGAATATACAAATGTCACCTCCATAAAGGTACCACCTACACGAGAATCTAGAAGATATCTAGACACAAAGTTTAGTCCCGCATATAAATTTTGTATAATCATCCATAAACTTAAGCCATGAGTGGGACAATTTCTAACCATCAATTTCATTATATCCCATGCTCGTGAAACATGTTCTTGCTCATTTTGTTTAAAATTCATAATTTGATTACAAAGAGATATAATCTTAGCAGGAGGAAAATACTTGGCAATGAGAGCATCTTTACACTTATCCCAAGTTCCAATACTATCACGAGGTAAAGATGAAAACCAAGCTTTAACTTTTTCTCTTAATGCAAAAAAACTATTTTCAATTTTAATACATCATTATCCATATCCTTTTTATTTTTCATATCACATAATTCAACAAAAGTATTCAGATGCGAAGCCGAATCCTCATTAGGACTTTTGAAAAATTGCTCTTTCATAACAAGATTTAGCAACACATCATTAATATCATAAAACTCCACATTAGTGGTGTCTGGTATAGGAGTACTAATAAAATCATTATTATTAGTATTTTAGAAATCACATAACGTGATATTATCTTGAGACATAGTGACGAACCAAGTAAACTGGCAAGCAAAATAAGCTAACTAGCAAGTAAAGAAAGCGAACAAGTAAATTAGCAAAGATAAATATTTTTGTGCTTTAGATATTTTTATGCAAGAAAAGATAAAGTCAAATAAAAAGTAGAACAAGTGAATGATAATTTGTGTGAAGGAACGTGTTGGTGATATTCCTTGGGCAACGACGCCCAAGATTCTTCCTACTACTTGTAAACTGTGTTAGGTTTTTCCCCGAAGAGGAGAGGAGATGCAACAAAATATAGATTAGTATTCCCCTCATTCAGAACCAAGGTTACTGAACCAATAGGAGGATCACACAAATGCTCATCGTCAGCACCTGCACACAAAATAGCAAACACTTGCACCGAACGCGGGCAAGAGGGTTATCAAGCCCCTTGAACTCGTTACTTGCAAGTATTAAGTAGTGATAGATAGATAATATAAATGTAAAATAAAGTAACAAAAATAAAAGTGCAGCAATATTTTTAGGGTTTAGTAATATAGTTTTTGAAGACCCAGGGGCCATAGTTTTCGCTAGAGGCTTCTCTCTCGAAGATAGTATACGGTGGGTAAACAAATTACTCTTGGACAACTGATAGAAAAGCACATAGTTATGTAATATTTACTCATGGAAATGATCACACATATGGGCATAATGTCTATAAGCAAGTAGACCAACTCCTACCTTCATCTACCACTACTACTCCACTAATCGACCGCTATCCAGCATGCATCTAGAGTATTGTGTAAAAACGGAGTAATGCTTGAAGTAAGATGACATGATGTAGCCAAAGTAAACTCAACTAATATGAATAAAACCCATCTTTTTATCCTTAATGGCAGCAATACAATACATGTCATGTCCCCTTCTGTCACTTGGATTGAGCACCACAATATTGAACCCATTACAACACACCACTCCCACTGAAGATAAATCAATCAAGTTGGCCAAACCAAACCAATAGATAGGAGAGAAATACGAAGCTATCATAATCATGCATATGAGAATTCAGAGATGACTCAAATAGTTTTCATGAATAATTTGAACCCACAATTCGTCAGATCCCAACAAACAAACCGCAAAGAGGATTACATAGGATAGATCGCCGCGGGAATCGCGGTGATCTTTGCATTGAAGAACATAGAGAGAGATAGCTAGCTAGGTGCTAACTACGGCCCCATAGGTCTGTGGTAAACTAATCATTGATCGCCATGGGAGCAACAAGGTTGATGGAGGCCCTTAGTGATTGATCCCCCCTCTGGAGGGCACCGGAACAGGGCTCCAGGTGGGAGCACGACGGAATAGAAGCTTGCGGCGGTGGAAAATGTATATTGGGTGGATCTTTGGCATTTTCCCGACATACTAGGATTTATAGAGGTGGAGTTAGGTCAAGAGGCGTCGGGACGTGGTCCCAAGCCATCAGGGCATGGCCAGCCCCCCTGGGTGCACCCTATTGGCTTGGCACCACCTCGTGTGGCGTCTGGTCTCCCTCTGAAGCTTCCAGGTCTTAATTTTGTCCATAAAACATCAAAAAGTTTTGTCGCATTTGGACTTCGTTTGGTATTGATTTCCTGAAAAGCTAAAAACACACAGAAAACATCAAGTGGCACTAGGCACTGGGTTAATAGCATAGTTCCAAAAATTATATAAAACATCATATAAAGCATCCAAGGATGACAATATAATGGCATGGAACAATAAGAAGTTACAGATATGTTGGAGACATATCAATGACCATTCCCTATGCAAGTTCTATTAGTTAAGCAAATGTAGTACCAATGTTGGGCCTTACCGGAAGAGTTTTATTCAAAAAGAATAATCAAGGGGGTCCCCATAACAACCCCAAGCATGTTAGGAGCGCTCAGTATGGAACATAACACCGATAAACGGAAACTAGGGCGGCAAAGGTGAAACGAAACACCGAGCAAAAGGCCAAGCCTTCCACCTTTCACCAAGTATATAGATGCATTAATTAAATAACAAGAATAATGTGATACCCTAAAGATATTCATGTTATCACATGAAACAAGATGCACCTGCAACTAGCAATGCTATAAGAGGGCTAAGCAAGTGGTAACATAGCCAAACAATGGTTTGTTGGGAAGGTGGAGGTTAGAGGCTTAGCATGGCATTTTGAGAGGCTTGACAAACAAGTGATAGGTAGCGAGACATAGCAATATAAATGAGATAACTAGCATGGCGGTGATAGTAGTGGTATCCAAGGTAATGGTCATCTTGCCAGAAATACCGCTTGGAAGAAGAACGAATCCGTGAAATAGACGAACATGCGTAGTCGAACGAATCCTCACACTTCGAAAGTGTTTTGGAACTCTAGCGAGGAGGAGTAAATCCATAATCAAACAAATGGCACGGTAAACACTACAAAATATGCATGACATGATGCATAAACAAGGATCATGCATGTCATGTTTAAATATGCAAAGCATTGCAAAGCACAAAATTAATTACTACACATCAAGTGAAGTTCGATATGCAATGAGTTGCATGTTGACGAAACTCCACATTTGAATTATTTAGTTCACTCCCGTTTAGGTACTCATCAATATTAAATGTTGTTTAACATGGACGGTCATGGCATAAGGTGATGATGGAATTAAGCAATTTAAATGGAGAAGGAGAATATACATATAACTGTTGGGGAACGTCGCATGGGAAACAAAAATTTTCCTACGCGCACGAAGACCTATCATGGTGATGTCCATCTACGAGAGGGGATGAGTGATCTACGTACCCTCGTAGACCGTACAGCAGAAGCGTTAGAGAACGCAGTTGATGTAGTGGAACGTCCTCACGTCCCTCGATCCGCCCCGCGAACAATCCCGCGATCAGTCCCACGATCTAGTACCGAACGGACGGCACCTCCGCGTTCAGCACACGTACAGCTCGACGATGATCTCGGCCTTCTTGATCCAGCAAGAGAGACGGAGAGGTAGAAGAGTTCTCCGGCAGCGTGACGGCGCTCCGGAGGTTGGTGATGACCTTGTCTCAGCAGGGCTCCGCCCGAGCTCCGCAGAAACGCGATCTAGAGGAAAAACCGTGGAGGTATGTGGTCGGGCTGCCGTGGCAAAAGTTGTCTCAAATCAGCCCTAATACCTTAGTATATATAGGAGGGAGGGGGAGGGAAGAGGCAGCCTCAAACCCTCAAGGTTTGGCCGAAATTGGAGGTGGAGGAGTCCTACTCCAATCCTACTTGGAGTAGGATTCCACCTTCCCACTTGGAAACTCTTTCCACCTTGTGTTTTTTTCCTTCTCAAACCTTATGGGCCTTAGTGGGAACTTATTCCAGCCCACTAGGGGCTGGTTTATCTCTTCCCATAGCCCATGAGACCCCTTGGGGCGTGACACCCCTCCCGATGGTCCCCGGCACCCCTCCCGGCACTCCCGGTACACTACCGATGAGCCCGAAACTTTTTCGGTGACCAAAACAGGACTTCCTATATATCAATCTTTACCTCCGGACCATTCCGGAGCTCCTCGTGACGTCCTGGATCTCATCCGGGACTCCGAACAACATTCGGTAACCAACCATATAACTCAAATACGCATAAAACAACGTCGAACCTTAAGTGTGCAGACCCTGCGGGTTCGAGAACTATGTAGACATGACCCGAGAGACTCCTCAGTCAATATCCAATAGCGGGACCTGGATGCCCATATTGGATCCTACATATTCTACGAAGATCTTATCGTTTGAACCTCAGTGCCAAGGATTCATATAATCCCGTATGTCATTCCCTTTGTCCTTCGGTATGTTACTTGCCCGAGATTCGATCGTCAGTATCCGCATACCTATTTCAATCTCGTTTACCGGCAAGTCTCTTTACTCGTTCCGTAATACAAGATCCCGCAACTTACACTAAGTTACATTGCTTGCAAGGCTTGTGTGTGATGTTGTATTACCGAGTGGGCCCCGAGATACCTCTCCGTCACACGGAGTGACAAATCCCAGTCTCGATCCATACTAACTTAACGAACACCTTCGGAGATACCTGTAGAGCATCTTTATAGTCACCCAGTTACGTTGCGACGTTTGATACACACAAAGTATTCCTCCGGTGTTAGTAAGTTATATGATCTCATGGTCATAGGAATAAATACTTGACACGCAGAAAACAGTAGCAACAAAAATGACACGATCAACATGCTACGTCTATTAGTTTGGGTCTAGTCCATCACATGATTCTCCTAATGATGTGATCCCGTTATCAAGTGACAACACTTGCCTATGGCCAGGAAACCTTGACCATCTTTGATCAACAAGCTAGTCAACTAGAGGCTTACTAGGGACAGTGTTTTGTCTATGTATCCACACAAGTATTGTGTTTCCAATCAATACAATTATAGCATGGATAATAAACGATTATCATGAACTAAGAAATATAATAATAACTAATTTATTATTGCCTCTAGGGCATATTTCCAATAGTCTCCCACTTGCACTAGAGTCAATAATCTAGTTCACATCACCATGTGATTCCAACGAATCCAACACCCATATAGTTCTGGAGTCTGGTCACGTCTTGCTCGTGAGAGAGGTTTTAGTCAATGGTTCTGAAACTTTCAGATCCGTGCGTTCTTTACAAATCTTTATGTCATCTTATAGATGCTGCTACTACGTGCTATTCGGAAATGCTCCAAATATCTACTCTACTATATGAATCCGTTTCACTACTCATAGTTCATCGGATTAGTGTCAAAGCTTGCATCGACGTAACCTTTTATGACGAACTCTTTAACCACCTCCATAATCGAGAAAAATTCCTTAGTCCATTAGTTACTAAGGATAAATTTTGACCGCTGCTAGTGATTCAATCATGGATCACTCTCTGTACCTCTCAACATACTTTGAGTCAAGGCACACATCAGGTGCGGTACACAGCATGGCATACTTTAGATTCTACGGCTAAGGCATAGAAGACGACCTTCGTCTATTCTCTTTATTCTGCCGGGGTCGGGTTTTGAGTCTTACTCAAATTCACACCTCACAACGCAACCAAGAACTCCTTCTTTGCTGATCTATTTTGAACTCCTTCAAAAACTTGTCAAGGCATGTATCTTGTCGAAACTTCCATTAAGCACTTTCGATATATCTCCATAGATCTTTGATGCTCAACGTTCAAGTAGCTCAATCCAGGTATTGCTTTGAAAACTCCTTTCAAACAACCTTATATGCTTTACAGAAATTCTACATTACTTCTGATCAACAATATGTCTACCACATACACTTATCAGAAATTCTACAGTGCTCCCACTCACTTCTTTGGAAATACAAGTTTCTCATAAACCTTGTACAAACCCAAAATCTTTGATCATCTCATCAAAGTGTATATTCCAACTCCGAGATGCTTGCACCAGTCCATTGAAGGATCACTGGAGCTTGCATACTTGCTAGTATCTTTAGGATCGACAAAACCTTCTGGTTGTATCACATACAATGTTTGCTCAAGGAAACCGTTGAGAAAACAATGTTTTGTCATCCTACATGCAATATTTCATAAATAATGCATCAACAACTAACATAATTCTAACAGACCTTTAGCATCGCTACGAGTGAGAAAGTCTCATCATAGTAAACTTGTTTGATCTTGTCGAAAACATCTTTGCGACAAGTCGAGCTTTTCTTAATAGTGACTTATCACCATCATCGTCTGTCTTCCTTTAAAGATCCATTTTTTTTTCAATAGTCCTATGACCATCAAGTAGTTCTACCAAAGTCTACACTTTGTTTTCATACATGGATCCTCTCTCGGATTTCATGGCTTCCAGCCATTTGTCGGAATCTGGGCCCACCATCGCTTTCTCCATAACTCGTAGGTTCACTGTTGCTCAACAACATGACTTCCAAGACAGGGTTATCGTACCACTCTGTAGTAGTACGCGACCTTGTCAACCTACGAGGCTTGTAGTAACTTGATCTGATGCTCGATGATCACCATCATCAGCTTCCACTTCAATTGGTGTAGGCGCCATAGGAACAACTTCCTGCGCCCTGCTACACACTGGTTGAAGTGATGGTTCAATAACCTCATCAAGTTCTACCACTCTCCCACTCAATTCTTTCGAGAGAAACCTTTCCTCGAGAAAGGATCCGTTTCTAGAAACAAACACTTTGCTTTTGGATCTGAGATAGGAGATGTACCCAATTGTTTTGGATATCCTATGAAGATGCATTTATCCGCTTTGGGTTCGAGCTTATCAGACTGAAACTTTTTCACATAAGTGTCGAAGCCCCAAACTTTCAAGAAACGACAGTTTAGATTTCTCTAAACCTCAGTCTATACTGTGTCATCTCAACGGAAATACGCGGTGCCCTATTTAAAGTGAGTGCGGTTGTCTCTAATGCATAACCCATAAACGATAGTGGTAATTCGATAAGAGACATCATAGTATGCACCATACCAAATAGTGCGTGGCTATGACGTTCAGACACATCATCACACTATGATGTTCCAGGTGGCATGAACTGCGAAACAATTTCCACATTGTCTTAACTGCGTACCAAAACTCGTAACTCAGATATTCATTTCTATGATCATATCCTAGACAGTTTATCCTTTTGTTACGACGAACTTCACTCTGAAACAGAATTGAACTTTTCAATATTTCAGACTTGTGATTCATTAAGTAAATACTCTTGCATCTACTTAAATCGTCATTGAAGTAAGAACATAATGATATCCACTGCGTGCCTCAGCACCCATTGGACTGCATACATCAAAATGTATCACTTCCAATCAAGTTACTATCTTGTTTCATCTCAATGAAAACTAGGCCTTGCTCATGTGGTATGATTTGCATGTCACTAGTGATTCAAAATCAGGTGAGTACAAAGATCCATCAGCATGGAGCCTCTTCATGCAATTTATACTAACATGACTCAAGCGGCAGTGCCACAAGTAAGTGGTACTATCATCATTAACTCATATCTTTTGGCACCAATATTATGAACATGTGTAACACTATGATCGAGATTCAATAAACCATTGAAGGTGAATATTCAAGAAAATGGAGTAACCATTATTCTCTTTAAATGAATAATCGTATTGCAATAAACACGATCCAATCATGTTCATGCTTAACGCAAGCACCAAATAACAATTATTTAGGTTTAACACCAATCCCGATGGTAGAGGGAGCGTGCGACGTTTGATCATATCAACCTTGGAAACACTTCCAACACGTATCGTCACCTCGCCTTTAGCTAGTCTCCGTTTATGCCGTAGCTTTCATTTCGTGTTACTAATCACTTAGCAACCGAACCGGTATCCAATACCCTTATGCTACTAGGAGTACTAGTAAAGTACACATCAACATCATGCATATCTAACATATTTCTCTTGACTTTTGCCAGCCTTCTTATCTACCAAGTATCTAGAGTTGCTCCGCCTCAGTGACTGTTCCCCTCATTACGGAAGCACTTAGTCTCGGGTTTGGGTTTAATCTTGGGTCTCTTCATTAGTGCAGCAACTGTTTTGCCGTTTTCACGAAGTATCCCTTCTAGCCCTTGCCTTTCTTGAAACTTAGTGGTTTTACAAACCATCAACTATTGATGCTCCTTCTTGATTTCTACTTTCGCAGTGTCAAACATCACGAATCGCTCAAGGATCATTGTATCTATCCTTGATATGTTATAGTTCATCACGAAGCTCTCACATCTTGGTGGCAGTGACTTTGGAGAACTATCACTATCTCATCTGGAAGATTAACTCCCACTTGATTCAAGTGATTGTCGTACTCAGACAATCCGAGCACATGCTCAACAATTGAGCCTTTCTCCTTTACTTTGTGGACAAAGAATCTTGTCGGAGGTCTCGTACCTCTTAACAAGGGCACAAGCATGAAATCACAATTTCATCTCTTTAGAACATCACTTATGTTCCGTGACGTTTTACAACGTTTTCGGCGCCTTGCTTCTAAGCCATTAAGTATTTTGCACTGAACTATCGTGTAGTCATCAGAAACGTGTATGTGGGATGTTCATAGCATCCACAGACGACGCTCGAGGTGCAGCACACCGAGTGGTGCATTAAGGACATAAGCCTTCTGCGTAGCAACGAGGACAATCCTCGGTTTTACAGACTTAGTCTACAAAGTTTGCTACTATCAACTTTCAACTAAATTTTCTCTAGGAACATATAAAAACAGTAGAGCTATAGCGCAAGCTACATCGTAATTCGCAAAGACCATTAGACTATGTTCATGACAATTAGTTCAATTAATCATATTACTTAAGAACTCCCACTCAAAAAGTACATCTCTCTAGTCATTTGAGTGGTACATGATCCAAATCCACTATCTCAAGTCCGATCATCACGTGAGTCGAGAATAGTTTTAGTGGTAAGCATCTCTATGCTAATCATATCAACTATACAATTCATGCTCGACCTTTCGGTCTCATGTGTTCCGAGGCCATGTCTGCACATGCCAGGCTCGTCAAGCTTAACCCGAGTGTTCCGCGTGCGCAACTGTTTTGCACCCGTTGTATGTGAACGTTGAGTCTATCACACCCGATCATCACGTGGTGTCTCGAAATGACGAACTGTAGCAACGGTGCACAGTCGGGGAGAACACAATTTCGTCTTGAAATTTTAGTGAGAGATCACCTCATAATGCTACCGTCGTTCTAAGCAAAATAAGGTGCATAAAAGGATTAACATCACATGCAATTCATAAGTGACATGATATGGCCATCATCACGTGCTTCTTGATCTCCATCACCAAAGCACCGGCACGATCTTCTTGTCACCGGCGCCACACCATGATCATCCATCAACGTGTTGCCATCGGGGTTGTCGTGCTACTCATGCTATTACTACTAAAGCTACATCCTAGCAAAATAGTAAACGCATCTGCAAGCACAAACGTTAGTATAAAGACAACCCTATGGCTCCTGCCGGTTGCCGTACCATCGACGTGCAAGTCGATATTATCTATTACAACATGATCATCTCATACATCCAATATATCACATCACATCGTTGGCCATATCACATCACAAGCATACCCTGCAAAAACAAGTTAGACGTCCTCTAATTTTGTTGTTGCATGTTTTACGTGGTGACCAAGGGTATCTAGTAGGATCGCATCTTACTTACGCAAACACCACAACGGAGATATATGAGTTGCTATTTAACCTCATCCAAGGACCTCCTCGGTCAAATCCGATTCAACTAAAGTTGGAGAAACCGACACTTGCCAGTCATCTTTGAGCAACGGGGTTACTCGTAGCGATGAAACCAGTCTCTCGTAAGCGTACGAGTAATGTCGGTCCAAGCCGCTTCAATCCAACAATACCGCGGAATCAAGAAAAGACTAAGGAGGGAAGCAAAACGCACATCACCGCCCACAAAAACTTTTGTGTTCTACTCGAGAAGACATCTACGCATGAACCTAGCTCATGATGCCACTGTTGGGGAACGTCGCATGGGAAACAAAAATTTTCCTACGCGCACGAAGACCTATCATGGTGATGTCCATCTACGAGAGGGGATGAGTGATCTACGTACCCTCGTAGACCGTACAGCAGAAGCGTTAGAGAACGCGGTTGATGTAGTGGAACGTCCTCACGTCCCTCGATCCGCCCCGCGAACAATCCCGCGATCAGTCCCACGATCTAGTACCGAACGGACGGCACCTCCGCGTTCAGCACACGTACAGCTCGACGATGATCTCGGCCTTCTTGATCCAGCAAGAGAGACGGAGAGGTAGAAGAGTTCTCCGGCAGCGTGACGGCGCTCCGGAGGTTGGTGATGACCTTGTCTCAGCAGGGCTCCGCCCGAGCTCCGCAGAAACGCGATCTAGAGGAAAAACCGTGGAGGTATGTGGTCGGGCTGCCGTGGCAAAAGTTGTCTCAAATCAGCCCTAATACCTTAGTATATATAGGAGGGAGGGGGAGGGAAGAGGCAGCCTCAAACCCTCAAGGTTTGGCCGAAATTGGAGGTGGAGGAGTCCTACTCCAATCCTACTTGGAGTAGGATTCCACCTTCCCACTTGGAAACTCTTTCCACCTTGTGTTTTTTTCCTTCTCAAACCTTATGGGCCTTAGTGGGAACTTATTCCAGCCCACTAGGGGCTGGTTTATCTCTTCCCATAGCCCATGAGACCCCTTGGGGCGTGACACCCCTCCCGATGGTCCCCGGCACCCCTCCCGGCACTCCCGGTACACTACCGATGAGCCCGAAACTTTTTCGGTGACCAAAACAGGACTTCCTATATATCAATCTTTACCTCCGGACCATTCCGGAGCTCCTCGTGACGTCCTGGATCTCATCCGGGACTCCGAACAACATTCGGTAACCAACCATATAACTCAAATACGCATAAAACAACGTCGAACCTTAAGTGTGCAGACCCTGCGGGTTCGAGAACTATGTAGACATGACCCGAGAGACTCCTCAGTCAATATCCAATAGCGGGACCTGGATGCCCATATTGGATCCTACATATTCTACGAAGATCTTATCGTTTGAACCTCAGTGCCAAGGATTCATATAATCCCGTATGTCATTCCCTTTGTCCTTCGGTATGTTACTTGCCCGAGATTCGATCGTCAGTATCCGCATACCTATTTCAATCTCGTTTACCGGCAAGTCTCTTTACTCGTTCCGTAACACAAGATCCCGCAACTTACACTAAGTTACATTGCTTGCAAGGCTTGTGTGTGATGTTGTATTACCGAGTGGGCCCCGAGATACCTCTCCGTCACACGGAGTGACAAATCCCAGTCTCGATCCATACTAACTTAACGAACACCTTCGGAGATACCTGTAGAGCATCTTTATAGTCACCCAGTTACGTTGCAACGTTTGATACACACAAAGTATTCCTCCGGTGTTAGTAAGTTATATGATCTCATGGTCATAGGAATAAATACTTGACACGCAGAAAACAGTAGCAACAAAAATGACACGATCAACATGCTACGTCTATTAGTTTGGGTCTAGTCCATCACATGATTCTCCTAATGATGTGATCCCGTTATCAAGTGACAACACTTGCCTATGGCCAGGAAACCTTGACCATCTTTGATCAACAAGCTAGTCAACTAGAGGCTTACTAGGGACAGTGTTTTGTCTATGTATCCACACAAGTATTGTGTTTCCAATCAATACAATTATAGCATGGATAATAAACGATTATCATGAACTAAGAAATATAATAATAACTAATTTATTATTGCCTCTAGGGCATATTTCCAACAATAACTAATTCATAACTCTCCATATTAAGAGAAATGCAGTTATCGTTGTTTTAACTATACAATCATTTTAAATGTTTTTATTCATGGCGAGAGGTGAAACATAATGAAACTACACTATTGGGGCATTTTAAATGAGGCCGGAAACAATATATAGCATTTCCGGATTGAGCTCATATGCAATTTTTTAAATTTGTATTGTTTTTCCCTATACACGATTTTATATTTATTAAACAGGGAAATAGTGTGCACATTGTTATTATACTCTTTTTCTAATCAAGTTACGTATATAGTTCATTCAATTCGGAGCTCGGTTATTTAGTTATGAATAAAATCATTTTAGCATGTCATTTATGCAAACTACAAGTTTAAACATTTTTAACATGTTTGAAAGTTGGATATTATTGATATACACAAAATTCTGAACATTTTTCACACATAAAGTTTTTACATATGATGCACAAATGGTGAGTTATTAAATGCATGAACATGAGGGACTTTTTTACAAATCTATTTATTTGGATAATTGGATAAATTCACAGTAGCTGGAAAAAAACTATTTGGCCCGAATCTAGTGGTGCAAAAACATTATACAATGCCAACGACGAAGGATTAGGCTAAGGGGGCCCTCACCACTTGGGCCTTGGGCCTGCTAGCGAATAGGCTAGGGAAGATGTGTTGGAAATATGCCATAGATGCAATAATAAATTAGTCATTATTATATTTCCTTGTACATGACAATCATTTATTATCCATGCTATAATTGTATTGATTGGAAACTCAAATACATGTGTTGGTACATAGACAATACACTGTCCCTAGTGAGCCTCTAAACGACTAACTCGTTGATCAAAGATGGTCAAGGTTTCCTGACCGTAGACATGAGTTGTCATTTGATAACGGGATCACATCATTAGGAGAATGATGTGATGGACAAGACCCAAACTATGAACGTAGCATGTGATCATGTCAGTTTATTGCTACTGTTTTCTACATGTCAAGTATCTGTTTCTATGACCATGAGATCATGCAACTTCCGGGCACCGGAGGAGTGCCTTGTGTGTATAAAACATCACAACGTAACTGGGTGACTATAAAGGGGCTCTACAGGTATCTCCGAAGGTGTGTGTTGGGTTGGCATGAATCGATACATGTATTTTTCACTCCATATGACGGAGAGGTATCTCTAGGGCCCACTCTGTATTACAACATCACAATGAGCTTGCAATCAATGTGACTAAGGAGTTAGTCACGGTATCTTGTATTACGGAACGAGTAAAGAGACTTGTCGGTAACGATATTTAAATAAGTATGGAGATACCGACGATCGAATCTCGGGCAAGTAACATACCGATGGACAAAGGGAATAATAACGGGATTGATTTAATCCTTGACATCATGGTTCGAACGATAAAGATCTTCGTAGAATATGTAGGAGCGAATATGGGCCTCCAGGTCCTGCTATTGGTTATTGGCCGGAGAGTGTCTCAGGTCATGTCTGCATAGTTCTCGAACCCGCAGGGTTTGCACACTTAAGGTTCGATGACATTTTGGTATAGTTAAGATATGTATGTTGGTGACTGAAGGTTGTTCGGAGTCCCGGATGAGATCCCGGGCACCACGAGGAGCTCCGAAATGGCCCGGAGGTACATTTTTATATATGCGAAGTCATATTTTGTCTACCGAAAAAATTTCTAGTTTTTTCGGTATTGTACCGGGAAGATTCTAGAAGGTTCCAGAAACTTCCGGAGGAGTCCGAAAGTCCACCAAGGGTTCTACCACGTCTCAAGGTTTTGCATGGGCAGAGGGGAGCCATTTTGTCCTTATTGGGCCAAGCGCACAAGTTCCTCAAGGCCCATGCAGTTGGGAAAGGTGGAAAGTCCACCTTTGTATGGAAGGGAAAGAAGGGGACTAGGATTCCACCTCCTCCCCCTTGGTTGCGCCCTAGGGCTTGGAGGGGCTGTTCCCCACGCCCCTCCACCTATATATAGAGGGGAGGGGGCGTCCCAAGAGGACACACGAAGATCTTGGCGCCCCTCTCTCTTCCTAGATCGTTTTCTCCTCCGTTCGTTGTTTCGGTAGCGCTAGGCGTAGCCCTACCGGGACAGCAACACCACCACCACCGTCACGTTGTCGCGCTGCCGGAGAACTCATCAACCTCTCCATCCTCGCTTGCTAGATCAAGGAGGTGGAGAACGTCATCGAGCTGTACATGTGCTGAACGCGAAGGTGTCGTTCGTTCGACACTAGATCGGGACGGATCATGATGGGATCGCGGGACGGATTGCGATTTGGATCGCGAAGATGTTCGACTACATCAACTACATTATATACCCTTCCGCTTAGCGATCTACAAGGGTATGTAGGTGGACTCCCCCTCTCGTAGATGTTAGTCTCCATAGATTGATCTTGGTGTGCATAGGAATTTTTTTGTTTCCCATGCGACGTTCCCCAACAAGATGTGGCTGGGCCGACCGAGGCTTGGGATGGGTTAGGCACTGTGGGGCGCGAGTGGCCCACGCGCAGGAGAGGCCGAGCGCTCGGTCCTCGCCTCCCTTCCGTGAGTGCGCTGCAGATAGGAAGGGGAGCCACTAGTTAGCGAGCGCTCCTTCGGGAGTCTCCGAGAGAGCACTCCCGCGTATCGCCACTTGGCACATTCTCAACCACCGCCACGTGTCGCGTTGTGAGCGCTTCCTTCGGATTTCATTTTTTCGCAAGCGTTTTCGGCTTTTTAGATTGTTTTTTCCTGATTCTTTCGTGTTTCCGGTTTTAACTAGTCTCTCTTAGCTTTTTGACAAAATAATTCAATTTTTTCACAAAAAACGTGTTTTCTGTTTTTTTGCGAAGATACACGGTTTTGCTTGCGCGAGAGGCACGGTTTTGCCTTCGCAAGAGGCACAGTCGTGCCTCTCGGAAACGAAAAAAAACTCCCTTTCTGTTTTTTGGCGACATGCACGGTTTTGCTTCCGCGAGAGGCACGAGTTTCCTTCCCCGAGAGGCACGGTTTTGCCTTCGTGAGAGGCACGACGGTCGTGCCTCCCGGAAAGTAAAAAAAATTGTTTTCTGTTTTCTTTTCCATGAGAGGCACGCTTTTGCCTTTGTGAGAGACACACATGTGCCTCTCCAAAAGGAAAAAATGTGTTTTTTTCGCAAGAGGCACAATTTTGCTTCCTTGAGAGGCACGATTTTGCCTTCGTGAGAGGCACGACCGTGACTCTCGGAAAGAAAAAAAATGCAGAAACGCGTTTTTTGTTTTTTTATATCGCGAGAGTCATGGTTTTTTGGTCCGGTTTTTCATAAAAAAGTTGGTCAAAACCTATCAATATGGGATCTAGTTTTGAAGATCTCGACACGAGAAATCCAACGATGAAAACGGTTCAATATTTGGACGCACGGTTTAGGAGATAAAACGTTTTGAAAATACGAATCTATGAAAAAAGGAATAACTTCCAGGTTGCGACAAGTGGCACGCATGCAATGCACTACTTGTCGCAACCTTGGGAGGTGGGAGTGATCTTTGAAAGAAGTACTCCCTAATTAGTGATTTCGGATAGGCACCCTTGGTGGCGGGTGCAAGTCAACGGAGTTGTTGTGGCTCGTCTGCGAGGAGCGGGTGCATGAGGGGGCTAGTGACGGTAGATCCGGGCGAGGGGGGTCCATTTCCGGTGTCGAGGGGGCTCGTCGGTGCTTGGTCCACGAGATCTGACTAAGTACAACTCGGGTGCGGCCTCTTTCATGGCGGCTTCCTGCTGAACCAAAGAGACACAGAGATCAGGGCGAGGGTGAGAAGAATAAGGAGGTCGTCGTCGAGGTTCGATGCGGGTCGTCAGTGACGGCCTGATCGCCGGAGTGACGGGGTTAGGCGAGACCATCGGGCAGGGGCGGGCAGAGGAGCGCGACAACTCGAGCTGCAGATCGGGAGCTGCGGGCGACGGGGGAGTTGCGACGTGGCTGCGGGCTCATGGGCAGTTGCGGTGGTGGTTCGGGCCCGGGAGGGCCAGATATGGGCCCCGCAACCCTAGCATGAGGTGGGAGCTTCGGAGGTGGGAGCATACCCAAAATCACTAATTAGGGAGTACTACTTTCAAATGTCACTCATCACTCCCGGTTGCGATAAATGGCACACTGCATGTGTGCCACTTGTCGCAACCCGGGAATCTCCCTTTTTTTGTAGATTCGTATTTTTAAAACATTTTATCTCCTAAACCATGTGTCCAAATCTCGAACCGTTTTCACCGTTGAATTTCTTGCGTCGAGATCTTCAAAAATAGATCCCACGTTGATAGGTTTTGATGAAAAAAATTCATGAAAAAACCGGACCAAAAAAAGTGCCTCTCGCGATAGGAAAAGAACTAAAAACACGTATTCTGCGTTTTCTCCTTTCCGTGAGGCACGGGCGTGCCTCTCACGAAAGCAAAATCGTGCCTCTTGCGAAAGCAAAACCGTGCCTCTCACAAAAAATACGTTTTTGCCTTTCCGAGTGGCACGGGCGTGCCTCTCACGAAGGCAAAAACGTGCCTCTCGCGAAAAAACATGTTTCCCCTTTCCGAGAGCGCGTGCCTCTCACGAAGGTAAGAACCGTGCCTCTCGCGGAAGGAAAAGCGTGCCCCTCATGGAAAAAAATAGAAAATACATTTTTTTATGACCATTTCGTGAATAAATTAAATTATTCCTCACCCGAGGTAATTTTACGACCATTTCGTGAATAAATTAAATTTAAAATGCAAATAGATACGTTTATATTGATTCATTACGAAAAATTAGACATAAGAAAACAAAAATATAGGCCATAAGACCAGAAAAATCACATTTTATGTATAATTTGCACTACATTTTTATGTTTGTAATTTTACGTGAAATAAAATATTTTTTACGATGACTATGTATTTTTTTTACGATCTTTTTTTCCGTATGAGATAAGATTAAAATTTCAGAAACGTAAATTTACGGTGTATCGATATAAAAATAAAGATGGGTGAAAAATAAATATTTTTCACCTAAGATGACGAATAGCGCGACCCTGAAACTCTATTCATAAAAAGTGCCCAGTCTCTAGTCCAGACACGTTCCAAGATGAGCTGCATGGCTATATTTAGATCGTCTCATGTCTCGTTCATGACGGGCTGCATGCCCTAACACAGTCTATTTAGATCGTGCTTGGTTAACCCGATCTATTTGGTCAGCTATAGGTGAGAGGTGGCGGGTGGAGGCGGGGATCCCTAGGTGGTCTAGTTTTTCTGAAAATGAACGTGGAGACGTCCATTTATTGGCAAGGATGAGCAGCGATGAGCACCGGACCGGAGGAAGTAGCATAAAATAAAATAAAAATCACAAGGATTGATTTTCAATTATTTTGTTTTCAAACTTTCTTGGTCAAAGTCCCGACCCTCAAACAAAACTCCCTTCGTCCCACGTGTCGCGGTCGGGCCGCGCTCGCAGCACCGACCCACGGGAGCACCCACACCGGATCACGTGGCCCGCAAAATTAACCGCGATCTGAGTTTATTAACCACCGCCAAATTTACCGTACTACCCCTCCCCTGCTCCTCCACTGATATTTTTCTCTGGACGGCCAGCGGGTACTGTTCACACTCCACAGTGCTCCGTACTGATCTACTGATGCTGGCGGCAGCGGCGCCGCTCCAAGTCCAAACCCTAACCCTAGCACTCTCCGACTCGATCCGAGGCCACGAGGCTCCCCGCGGCGGCGATGGAGGAGCTTAGGCTCGGCAGCGGCGGCGGCGGCGGCGGCAGGGGTAAGCCGCCGATCCCGTCGTCAGCCTCGGCGAGGAAGCCGGTGCTGTCACGGCACGCATCCTTTGTAAGTAACAACGCCTCAGCATCTCGAATCTCGGCGCGCTTAGCTTGGTTGCTCGTGTGAACTGTGCCGAAAGCGAGAGCTTTACGTTGCGCCCCGCCTGATTCCTGCTCAATGTTTGCTGTGCGGCGCGATTCCTTCGCTTCAAGGTGAGCTGTTTGCGCTGAGGAGCTAGAGCTTGCACCGTTATGATGGAAACTTCTGCTGTGCATCTTGGAGGTGGGGAGAGAGGGGAATGCATCTTTTTTCTGTAATTTGCTTGGTGGTACATACATGTTGTACTAGAGTACTAGCAACCTGCAGTGGCCAATGGGTTGTTTAGATCCGTGCGGTTAATGTGGATGCAGGTTATCGGGAGACTAGAAGGCCGTATTAGATGCTTGATGCTTGTACTCAGGTTGTCTTTCGAAAAGTCTGCGTTGGGTCCTATGAAATCATTGACTGCATCAACTGGATGTAGTACTAGATATGCAGAGTGTTCAGAATGTTCGTGTAAACTAGAAAGCCGTTTTAGATGCGTATGGTCAGGTGGTATTTTGAAAAGACTGTCTTGGTTCTGTGAAATGATTGATGTGCAGAGTTTTCAGAATGTTCGTGTTAACTAGATTAGTCCCATGTGCTGCCGTGGTATTTTTATGGGATGTTGGGCGATGTAGCTTTGTGAACATGATACATTATTCATCTCGAAGGGCGTATCTTCCTGGAAAAGTTGCAATCTGGTAATCTGGAAATTATGTGTCATGGAAGTCTCTTAACTTTTTGTGTACTTGCCATGCCCTGTTCTGACCTCATGTCCTCTGAACATTATTCAAACAAGTTAGTGCTAGAGAAGGTATTCTCGTGCTTCTTTGAAATAGTAATTGGCAAACTGCAGTGTGAAAACTCCTAAAGCCTCTTTTCATGTTTTAAGGAATTTGCAAAACGGTAATGTGACTTAATCTCATCACCATGTTCCCTTTTTTTGGTTCTCATCTTATTTCTCTACGACGGCTTTGGTTTGGGTTATTGAAAAATTGAAGTCCCTAGTTCTGTCAGATTGAACATTGCTTTCTTGATAGAGGCGAAAACAAAGGTGGTGTATGCATCATGTTTAGCTTTCCTTCTCGATGTTACAGTACAAACAGATATATTTGTCTTTCTACTAATCTATAGCATGTACGAGCTGAGACCAGAACATCACTGCTTGGAAGGAATTTTTAGAAGCAAAACATTGTACTATGATAGGGAAGGGGATTGGTCCTTCACGTACTCTTATGATAGAGAAAATATTATCAGGTCTCACTGGTTTCACATGGTACTATGATAGGGAAGGGGATTGGTCCTTCCACAACTCTTATGCTTATTTGATGATGTAGTGTAGTGGGGTTTATGTTTTGCTTGGTGGGATCAACCTTATCAGCAAGGTTCTGGAGTAAAGAGCTAGCCATAGCTGTTGTATACCTTTTGTGGACCCTAGTCGCTAAGTGATTCACTGATGGCCAAATGTTCTGCTATAGCAGTGATGACGGCTATAGTGTCAACTAGCTCTGCTATTTTTTATCTTATAGCTAGCGATCACTTTGCTGTACCATATAAGTACTTCTACCAATAGAACATGCTAATTTTTAAAATCAACTGCATTGAATGGCCTCAATGCATGTACTGACAGTAAAGTATGAAAAAACCTATCAAAAGATCTCAATATCCTCCTTCTCAACACTCCAACATCCACACTTTATGATTGAATACTTACTGAGACGAAGATTGTGCTCTGGACTTCTGGTTATGGACTTTTGCATCAAGACTTGTCTTATATGACTCAATGTGGTATGCGTAAAGCATAATTATTATTGTTCCTATTTTATATTAAAATGCAATAAGTAGCTTTTGCAAGATCTTCCAATAGTTTAGCTTGCCGCTAGGATCTCGCCGTGAAAAAAGCGATTTAAAACCTTACTTATAAGTATCTGCATGATATGGTATAGACAATTAGCTTCAATGCTTCCACCACTTCATAATAAAATATCATGCAATATGTTGTAACTTCTATATGTTTTTGATAAGGTTATCTTATTATCTTACATGGCTTCAATTCACAGGTGAGGCCCCCTTTGAACAATACAAAATCTGAAACTGAGAGAACTTTTGAAAGCACAGATGTTGAGTATACCCCAGTTGTACGGTCTGGAGGCTGGGCCGATATTGGGTCAAGGAGCGCAATGGAGGATGTCTACATTTGCTGTGACAATTTCCTGCAAGATTTTGGACCTGAAAACTGTGAAGAAGGGCCCAGTTCGTTTTATGGGGTATGATTTTATTCCAATAAGTCTGTCAAATTTTCTCCCTTTTTTTGGAAACCGGAAAGAACTGTTTTAAACGAAGTGATCACACTGCCACAAGAAGGGCAACTGTGATTGAATTTTCTGTCTTGATGTTTGTAATAATCGTCAGCAAATTTTACTCATTTCATGATTGATGGACATCATGAACTCTCTACTGATAGAGTACATTTGTACACCTGACAGGCACTTTCTGTGTATGTACTGTTCACACGATTTTAATGTTTTAGGTTTTTGATGGGCATGGTGGAAAGCATGCTGCGGACTTTGTGTGCAGCAATTTGCCAAGGTTCATCGTTGAGGGTGATGGTTTTCCGGGGGAGATAGAGAAAGCTGTCTCCTCAGCATTCTTACAGACTGATGCTGCTTTTGCAGATGCTTGCTCTGTGAACTCCTCTCTTGCATCTGGCACGACTGCGCTTGCTGCACTCATAATTGGGAGGTATTGCCCTAACTTGTGCAACTTTAAGCCTTGTAGTAAGTTATTCTGTAGCATTACTGTTTAGATACTTGATACAGTGTTTTGTAACTACTTATTCCTCCTTACGGCCTTATGGTTCCTGCTTAGTTATCTGTTTGAATAAATTCTTCTATATATGCAGTCTACACTCCATTTTCCCACATATATTAGTTTTTTCTTTGGCAACGACAAGTTCATGTTCCTTCATTAGCTTTAAAGTCCAAGGTTTATACATAACATATGCCTTTCTCCCTTAGTGAGTGATACATATATCATTATATCTGTTAGCAAGGTTTTTTTATTTTTTGAAGTATTTGAGCATCACTTCCCACTGATATCAGTTTCTTCTTCTTTGAAATTGAAAGTTTTCCTGTTCTTGTCATGCTTTTGAAGTGCTTTAGCAATATATATGTGTTTTGCTCCTTTAGTTAGTAATATGCATGTCATATGTTTTCTGAAGAATTCAGGGCATCCCTTCTATGCCTACTCTCTTTTTTAACAATGTGAATACCAGCATGATTTTCCTTTTTTGTTTCCACCTGTTCTTTCTTCTATAGTTTTGACAGCGTTGTCTCTGGAAATTCTATGTTTTTACTTTAGTTCTTTTTCTTCCTTAAAATAAATGTTCTGCATGATCGACAGGTCACTTCTGGTGGCAAATGCTGGCGATTGTAGAGCAGTTGTATGTTGCCGTGGAAAGGCGATTGAGATGTCCAGGGACCATAAGCCATCTTGCAACAGAGAGAAGATGCGCATTGAAGCCTCGGGTGGTTATGTTTACGATGGATACCTGAATGGGCTCCTGAATGTTGCTCGAGCAATCGGGGATTGGCACATGGAAGGAATGAAAGCATGTGATGGTCTTGGGCCTCTTAGTGCGGAGCCAGAGGTGATGATGCGGAATCTTACCGAGGAGGACGAATTCCTGATCATCGGCTGCGACGGGATCTGGGATGTATTCCGCAGCCAAAATGCGGTAGACTTTGCACGCCGGAGGCTCCAAGAGCACAACGACCCAATCGCCTGCTGTAAAGAGCTTGTCGACGAGGCCATCAAGAGGAAGAGCGGCGACAACCTTTCCGTGGTTGTCGTGTGCTTCAACTCCATAGCGCCCCCTGTCTTGACAGCCCCCAGGCCCCGCGTACAGAGAAGTATATCCGCAGAAGGATTGAAGGAGCTGCAGGGCTTCCTCGATAGCTTGGCCGACTGACATCTGTGGCTTGGGAACCCTGGTAACACGATGGTGATCCCATTTTTCCATAGCCTAGCTTGGAATTTAGGTTTAGTATGCGCAATCTCATAATCTGAGATGGTTGTTGTTGAGTAATGCATCACTGTAACATATTATGCGGCTAATTTTATCTGCACCTGGAGGTGTTTATGTTCTTGTTTCGGACCCTGCTCAAGAATTCTCAAGTTTGAAAGGTTAACAGAGATTTCAGTGGATTTTTCAGTGACTATTATGATGACTGCGTTTGTGAAGCTTTTACAGTGCAACTGGACTATAGGCAGGCTACCAGCTTTGGAAAGCTGATTCCTGTAGATGTTCTCATGTACGGTTCGTGTGGGCTTGCACGGTTAGGATGTTATGTACCGACATTTTGAAGGATCCGTGCCGCTGTTGAATTCATGCATTGTACTCCCAACGGATTGTTTGAGCGGTAAGTATCCGCCCACGAGTCCATGAAAAAGAAAAAAAGCCGCAGGGACCAATAATTCATGTGTCGTGTGATGGAAATCCCTATAATAAGCGAGCTTTGTGGGCGTGCTAGGATCATCAGATCACGCAAGTCTCACTCTTCTCGTCAATCTCACCCTTCATCATGCCAGCCTTGCAGCTTTCTTTGTCGGCCCATAACCGTGGAGAAGCAGCCCACGATTCATAGAGAACAGGTCCCACACCCAGGAGCTTGGTGCTACGGCTTGAAGGGCGCGCAAGGATTTCTTTATCTATGGATCCAGCTTACATCTTTTTTTCTTTTTCGAACTAAATCCACGACAAGAATTATACTCAACGTAGAGCATGTGTCAACAAACGAATATGTAATCTGATGAAGGCCCACTAACATTGCGCAGTGGAATTTATTGAGTGGCATTGCACAGTAGTCTCGGACAAGGACAACAACCTCCACTCCACTGGGTTTCATCAGATCCAACAGCACAGCAAGTGGCAACTGAGAAGGTGCCACAAAAGCGTGCATCACCTCAGCGTTTCATGAATGGTTTCTCCATTCAATCATTGAGCCCTAGACCAGACCAGACTAGGAACTAGGCGTGACCACGCCCACGCACGCTCTCTTGCGTAAACACCAAGCCTCGCAATCTCCCTCCCACCGCGAGATTCCATGAACCCCCGGCCTCGCCACTGAACCGCGCCCCTCGCGAGGCAGCCGACAGCACAAGAGGCTCCGGCACCAGCCACCAGCCACGGGCGACCGTCACATCGTCAGCCGTTAACCGCACCAGGACCAGCCATGCACACACGCACGCACGTACGACCACCGGCTCCTGCGCTGCATCGGATGCCACTCCGGTCCGGAGCCTATCATTGCGTCCCGGACTCGTTTGATCTGTCCAAGCGAGAAGCCGGCCGTCTGCGTCTTCCACAGTGGCGCTGCGCGCATCATTGCGAGGCGCAGCAGCAGCGGCGGAGGAGCAGAGCACTGAGTGAGTGAAGCGAACTGGTCGAAAAGGACTGGACTGGGTAGGCAACCCAGCCTTGCCCCCGTAGTGGGATGGCCCGTTGAAAAGCCCCGTCTTGGACGCCAATGGCTGATCTGTCTTCATCACCTTATTGTTGTTGAAACTCTAGCAAGATATTGTAATGAGTGGGAGCTAAGGACAACTCCGACGCACCATCTCAAATTGTTAAGCACCATCTCAAATTGTTAAGCCGTGTCTTTCGAGGATAAACAGAAAGAAAATTCGATTAAATCCGCAGAAGCAAACGGACATTTGTTCGTTTTCTGTTCGCTCCATCCTGGTCCAAATTTGAACCGCGTTTGCGTTGAAGCGGACAACACACGGACGGATGACACGCGCCCTTTTGTTCTTCCTTGGTCCGCCGTCCTAGACACATACGTCCCCATTTCCCTCCTTCCTAAAAAACCCTCCCGCTTAACCCCTTCCCTTCCTCCGCCGAGGCCCCCCAAAAAAATCCAGCGACCCAGCCGTCGTCACGCGGCCCGCGGCAAAGAAGAAGGGTATGAAGAAGATGTGGTCGGAGCTCACGCCAGAGGAGCAGGAAGAGCATAGGAAAGGAGTAGATAAAGATATACTTGAAGCTCCAAAAGAAGAAGCTTGACAAGAAGGAGGTCACCAAGAGAAGAAAGCTTGACATGAAGGAGGCCGCCCAAATGAAGAAGCCCGTGATCGAGGGCATCATTGCCAACATCAAAGCAAAAAAGGTGGCTCTTGCGATCATGAACGTGGACTCGACAAACATGTCTCCGAGAAGAAAGAGTTGGTTCGCGGACCGACAAAAGGAGATCTTCAATCAAGGCGGCTTGGACTAGGAAAGCCTTGGCTAACGTGTGACAATGAACTATGTACGATCTTTTTGAAGGCTGACTAGTGTGCTGCCCGTTGGATTTGTTGTCGACGTGCAAAACTTGTTTATTTTGAAGGCTGACTAGCGTGCCGATCGCTGGTTTTGTTGTTGGCATAAAACTTGAAGTTTAATCATTTTGTAGACTGACATTTGTTTGCCCGTCACTGGCTGTGTTGTCAGCATGGACTAGGGTCACGATCATGGATCTACATCCGGGTTTTAAATTTGCTATTTCCCATGCAGCCCGGCTGAGATGCGTCGCGTTGGGCAAAAGTCAGGTTGCATGCGGGGCGGGATGTGGCTGCCCGCCAAACAACATAGCGGGTGCCAGCATTTTTAGCGGTCACCGCTAATTGTCCGCCTTATGCCGCTTGATTTCTTGCGGATAATGCGGCAACCCGCATGATCCCGCTATAATCCCGCCAAGCTAGCTACTACTTTTGACGCACAACAGCACCTTTTCTGAATCCTTCTTGCCTACACGGTGCGTTGCCTTGAAATCGCAATGCAGGGTGGGTCTGGACCAGTTTCTTGCCGCTTTTACTTAGTACAATACTCAGTAATTATAGTGTGACCAGTCAACCAAAATAAGTAACGTATAAGTGCATTGCATTCCTGGGTGCACAGGCTAGCATTGCATTACATGTGGAAGTTCAGGTTCGTAACATCTGAGGCATCACAGGCTAGCATTGCATTACAGTTGGAGAAGCTACTGTCTCTCCACCAGCCAACCAGTACAGAGTACTCCCCCTAGCCACTGCATGAGGATAATCGCCATATGAACATCGAGGGTAATGTTCATAATACTACACCCAGGATTTTAACCACAACAAATACAATGTAACTTTGCACAGCAAGACAGCAAAAACATGGGTGGAGATAAACATCAGCTCGATGTCAATTCGAAATCCTTCCAAATCCATCTTCTGTGTGAGCACTCAACGCATCATCAGCTTCTGTGTGAGCACTCAACGCATCATCAGCTTTCCAAGTTCCTTCTGATTCATGTACCTGAGCAGAACAAGGGCATTTCTTAAGGCTGCTAACAAAATATTGTATAACTTAGCATGAATGAAAGGACAAGCACGAGAGAATGCATCATCAGCCAAGATTCATTATCTACATCAAAGGATCACTATAATCTTGCTTTCCAAGATTAAGGCTGCTAACAAAATACTGTATAACTTAACTAAACAATGTTCACAAAACAGAAATGGCTTGCAAAACTTTATGAATCCAGCTCACCAAACATAAATATAGAAATGAGTAAATGATCATATGTATTTCAGGATTACCTAATGTTGCAACCAATGTGCATCAATATGGACACGTGGTCCATAAATAACATCGTTTATTACCGTATCGACGGGTTTCGTTCCTGAAATGAGATAAAAGAGATGTTAAAGTTTTATCATGAGTACACGAAAGAATTTTCGTAGGGCAGTTCCGATGCGGAGATGGCGGCGACGCGGCCATCGACCCCACCATGGTTGCTAAACTACAAGAAGTTCGTCAGACCGTATATCACAACAATGCAAGGAACCTACACCCCAAGCATACGTATATCACATTATATCATCTGTAATGTAATGTATATCACAGAAAGACTCATATACTACTAAGGGTGCCATATCGAAGTATATCACAGTAATGCCAGAAAAGTAGAGCAGCTTATTTAGAAAAATGGTAGAGCATCTTTAAAAAAAGGTAAAGGGGAAAACTAATTCTGGTTCACCAGGAGGAGGCAGGGAGGAGCAGGCCATGGAGGGCGTCGGCGGCATCAAGCAGGCGAAGGCGGCGGCTCTGTGGGAAGATCCATCGAGAGCAAAGGTTTCGATAGGTATGCGAGATGTGCGGGATATGCGGTTGCTGATGAACAAAGCGGTGTAGCCGCTTCAGCCCGTAACAGACGACGCGGTCAGCCCGACGGGACTTTACGGGCTTTTATGCCGAGCGGCGTGGCGGCCCAGCAGCAGGATGTCCCGCGTCGCTTACAACCTTAGGCATAAGTTCAACGCACTCACAAAAGAGGTGGGACGTGGCTTGCCCTATCCAAACGGATAAATTTTAAATAAAATAGATGTCCGTGCGCGTTGGAGTTGGCCAGGTCGAGCGTTCGATGAGCAGAGAGCTATATTAGACGAATTGATGTGCGATTCGATATATCTGGGGGGTCTACGTGCCCCTAATCATCGCGATCATAACGCAATACTAGTAGCGCATGATAAAACCTAATGCGGCGTACTTTGGCCTCAGGGCGCAATGATGAGGGAGGGGAGCAGGATTTGGATCTTGTGAAGAATAATCATAAATTCTCCTGTCATGGCCATTGAAGCCTACCTTTGCTGTACACTGTGCGTGCATGCATGCATGCTCGATCGATCTGCATGCCGCGGCCTGCGATGCGTGGTGGGTCAGCCGGCCTGGATCGCAAAGGAAGTCTCAATTTTAATGCACGAGGAGAAAGCTAGTCTTGATCTTTTGTGAGTAAACAAGTCTTCTTTTCGGCAAAGATCAAAGACTAAGACCCCCCCACTTCATCTTGCGGGGACATGGTTAAAACCATGTGTCCATCGGGTCGTTGCTGCTCACTGGTGATCCGTCTAGTCACCCGGCGGAGAGCATGCGTGCACTCATCGAACCGAAAGCGTGAAACAAAAAGGCATGAAAAAGCGAGAGCTAATTAAGTTGTTTGTTATGAAGTTTCTGCATTTCCAAAATATTATAGGGGTAGTGTAAAAGAAGAAGAAATCATACTATCACCGGAGTATAAAGTTCAGCGCAAACCTGGGCTCGGTTCTACAGTTGATAGTACTAAACTTCCTACGGCTACTAAATGTAAGTCCTTTTAAAGGTTTTGTTAGAAAACTACATACAAATGTATATAGACGTACTTTAAAATGTAGATTCACTCATTTTGCTTTGTATGTAGTCTTCTAATGAAATCTATAAAAAAAAATATTTCAGAACGAATAGAGTATATAAGAACAGTAAACACTTATGATGTGCTTGGTAGAGTGCATGGAAGGTGCATGACCTCAAAAGTTATCTTCTCGATCCATTTTAGGTGTTTGGCAGGCCTCTTCAGCATGCACAAACTCAACTCAAATAACCTTTTAACATGCACGAAGAAAGAACACCTCAATAGCCGTTCGTTGGTCAGCATGCATGAGCAAAACGAGCGATAATGTGTTTAAAAGATATTTAGACATTCTAAAACATAATTTAGTTTTCGGAAAATGTTTAGAATACCAAAAATTATTCAGATTTTTAATTTTTGATAAAATTTGCAAAAGTTGTCTAGATCTTTAAAATTCATTTTTTAAATACATAATATCAAAGTTTGTCTAAATTTTTTAAAAAATGTGTGGATTTTTTAAAATTTTAATTTAAAAAAACAGAGTTTCAATTTTTGTTTATAGTTTTTGAAAAAAATCAAACTTTTAAAATTTATTTAAGTCCAAAGCCCGAGCCCGGTCCAGCCTAACCAAAAAATCAATAATTCAGGCTTGAACCCAGCCCGAATGGACTAAAAAGGTGAATTTCATGCCAGGCCGGGGGAGGCCTCCGTCTAAAATGACTATTTTCTCAAGCCCGAGCCCGGCCCGAAATGACTATCAGGCCTATTTTTCAATCCCGAGCCCAGCCAGCCCGGTCCGTGTTTTTTGGGCCGGGTCAACGGGCCGGGTTGTCCATGTCTAGATTTGATACATCATTGTCAAACAATAACAAATGCATGTACTTAACGTTCAGCATGTATCAAAGAAAACATCCATGATAGACAGAAAATGCTACCAAACACACCAGGCTAAGCTGCTGCCTAATTTGCGTGGCGATACAATTATCACCGCATGATTCAAAGCTACACTTGCTACCTCAGGCTTGTCTCTAGACCAACGGGCTTTAGCTTTATTGCTTTGTGGGAAGGAACGGTGGGAGGGGAGTACATAATACATGAATGAACCCAAGTGGTTAAACTGGACCAAACTCCTGGGAACAACTTCAGATGGAGGAGGGGACGGGGAGAACTAGGTTTAGCTTTGCCGACCGGGCCACTTTAGATCGATATATGCATGGCTGAACAGTGTTGGCGTGCGTGGAAAAGCTCGTTCGACCTCGGAGTGCTCGAAAGGATCCGGATGCAGATGCCCCGGTAAAATACTCCCTCGGAATATAAGCCCAACTCCCGCGCGCGACCCCATCTTGTCCACCGTGTCCGTTTTGGGGTAAAACGGATAAAATAGACGGCCCAGCGCCCGGGAGCAAAAGAATGTTTGTCCGTTTTGTGTCCTTTTTTGACCCATACCCGGTCCAACTTTGTGTCGATTTTGGAGTGAAACGGACAGCGCACGGACGGGCGGGACGCGCGCGCTCGTCCGCCCCTGGCCCGCAAGTCGGTGGCACAAAGTAAAATCCACCCCCGCCCTTTTTGGCGCCATTTCCCCCAAACCCTCCCAATTCCCGCCGTCTCCCTCTCTCTCCCCCGTCCATGGTCGACGCCCACCCGAATTCCGGCGGTCCGGCCGTCGACCAGCCCGGAATGGCCAAGAAGAAGAAGGCCAAGGCGCCAAGGAAGCCGCACGCGGAGTGCACGCCGGAGGAGATCACCAAGTTGGACGCGGAATCGGCAAAGAGGAGAAACCGAAGGGCGGCCGTGAAGGAAAACGCCGCCGCGCACAAGTTTGCCGCTGAGTGCGATGCGATGGAGGCCGCGCGGCGCAAGATCGAGGTCGAGGAGAAGGAGACCATTGTCAACAAAGCGCACGCCCTCCTCATGCTTTGCATTTGTCGTCCGACCGGTTTCTCTGCAGCGGCCGTCGGCCCGGCGAGCACAGGCTCGTCGGTCGTCCGGTCTCCGCACTGCTAGTCGCCGACGTCGCGGACCACGGCTCTGTCGCCCAGCTACCCCCCGCCAAGGCATGACGTCCACACCCGTTTCTCGGGGTCGCCGAGCGTGATCGCACCTTTCACCCCACGCCCCTCGGCCTGCATCGACCTCAACGTCGCACCTGGGTCCAGCAGTGGCGGTCGGGCGTCCGTCGAGATGCAAAGAAAGCAAGCACGACCGCCGTTTGCGGGCACCATGCCGTCCCCCCGCTTCTTGTTTGACAAAATGACAACACTAATGGCACCGGTCGACAACAACTACGACCAGTTCATGGAGGACGTGATCTACAACGGTGGGCATGTCCCTGCCTATGATCCCGACGAGAGCCAAAGTCAGGATGACCGCGCCCAGTTCGTTGCCGATGAAGAGGCCGACGACCGTGCTGACTACGACCATGGTGACTCGTGGCATGGAGACGACGACATCTATTGCGAAGGTGATGGCGATGAAGATGAAGTCAATGACATTGATATTAGTGGTGAGCCATTGTTCATCGACGAGCTCACCCAAAGAGCGGAAGCACAAAAGAAGAAGAAGAGCATTCGCACGGTTCATACACCCAAGATGAGGACAAGCTGATTTGCAACTCTTGGATGGTGATTAGCCAAGATTCGAGGACGGACGCGCAACAAAAGGGCCTAGTTGTTTGGACAAGAGTCCACAAAACTTTCCATGAGAGGAAGATGTTTGAGCCCTATCAAATCAAAAGCGACTGTGGCATCACCTCCATTCAAAAGAGGTGGTTGTTCATCCAACAAGAGTGCAACAAGTATTGCGCCGCATTGGAGAACATTGAAGCACGGCCCGTGAGTGGCCTCGGCATTGGGGACATGGTATGCTCTCCTCATCCTAGTCCTTTCATTGCTTCGGCCTTGTATATGTTTGCATGTCCAAACCTTGTTGATCATGTGGTGTAGGCATTTCAATCTTTGGAAGCATTCAAGGCCCGACACAACGACAAGCCATTCACGCTTACGCATTGTTGGACGATCATCAACGATTGTCCTAAGTTCAAGGATCAATATCGTGAACTTCAAAGGAAGAGAGGCAAGAAGACGACCAAGTTCGCCGGAGGTGGAGATGGCGAGGCGTTGAAGAGGCCGAGGGGCAAGACCAACTCCAAGGTGGACGACATACGTGATGCCGCATCCATGGCCTTGCATGAGACTTTGCATGGCATGATGTCTCAAAGGACATGAGGGACGAGAAGAAGAGGCAAAGCAAGGACGAGCAAATGAAGCAATACCCGGAGCATCAAAGGAGAAGCTTGAGATGGAGGAGGCGGCCATGAAGAGGAAGATCGACCTGGAGGAGGCGGCCCGACAAAGGCAGCTCGACATCGAGGCCGCCAATGTCGAGGCGAGGAAGAGGCAGCTCGACATCGAGGCCACCAATGCCGAAACCAAAGCGAAGGAGGTGGCCCTGGCGATCATGAGCGTGGACTTGACGAAGATGAGCGAGAAGACGAGGAGCTGGTTTGAGGCCAGGCAGAAGGAGATGTTCGACGCCGAGGACCTGAACTAGGTCGTCCGATCGGACGTGGCCATTCTTTTTTGGAGGCTGGCATGGGTGCCGCCCGCTGGGCCGCTGGCTGTGTGCCGGCGAGAAACATATTCATTTTGGAGGCTGGCTGTGTTGCCGGTGAAGAAAACTATTCATTTTGGAGGTTGGTTGTGTTGCCGGCCGCTGACTTTGTTGCCGACGAGGACGTGTAGGCCGTTGGCTGTGTTGCCGGCGTGAACTAGGGTGGCTGGCGTGAACTGGCCGCTGGCATCTGAATCGTTGTTCTTTTGGAGGCGGACAAGATAGGGCAAACGGATGCGGCCGCGCGCTGGGCGCGCGGCCAGCGCATCAGAGGACAGGGTCGGACACGACCCCATCTCCCCACCCAAACGAACAGAATTCGGGCAAAACAGACGTCCGTTTGGGGTCGCGCGGTGGAGTTGGCCTAAGAACTTTTAGAAATTTATTACATACTATATACAAAACAAAATAAGTGAATTTATAATTTAAAATATATACATACGTATATACTATTTTTGTATTAGAATTATTATAGTTGGAAAAAACTAAACTAGTTCTTCAACTACAATTTTTATGGTACGGAAAGAGTAATTTATAGTAAAATCTTTAAAAGGTCTATATTCAGAAACGAAGGGAGTATGAAATTACTTCTGCTTTGATACACCCCTAATTGAATCACCTTTCAGTTAATTAAGGGGTACGATGGTCAATTTAAAATAATTAATAAATTAATCGATGTACACATTTATTCGTTACTTCGTCTTCTGTAGTATGATATCACGTATACTTGGATTGGTGACAAGTACGCCAGATTGAGTAGCGGCAGAGATGTGGTAATTGTCGTCGTCGAACATCTCCACCTTCATCTTCATCTACTTTTCTCTCTCGCGTCGTAAGATTGCTAGCGCTCACGTTTATCATCTCTCAGTCTCTCAATTCATCATTGCGCTAGAGCTTTCTTCGTCCTGTTAAAGTATATATTGTAATATGTATTTCGGTGTGTATATAAACCGAATGTATAGAGATAAATGTTGGCATGTGTTATGTAAACTCTGGTGGTTAGAAGGTTATGATTGATCTCTATCTCTTTGTATAGATATTGCTTGGAGATCAATCTAACAACCAACAACTAGATCATGTAATCTCTGTTCTATATAAAACGCAGTGCGTCCTTGCTTTGGCATACGCTTACACCAAAATTTACATGGTATTCATAGCCTAGTTCCTCTAGCACATCTCCCTTGCGCTGCCATGTCTTTCTCAAGCTCCGCTGCCGCCGCTACACCCGTCCTCATACCCATTGCCGAAAAGCTTCACCGCTCCAACTTCAATGTCTGGATGCGCAAGCCCTCGCCACCATCCTTGGAGCCCAGCTGGTCTCCTACCTCAACCCCGAGAGGGAGGAACCGACACCAAAGTGTGTCGACAAGGACGGCAAGCCCACTTAACTGCCTAACCCGGCATATGAGATCGATAGGGCTTGTGACTCTCGGGTTCTCAGTTTTATTTTCAATTCCATCTCACTTCCTGTGATGGTTCAGATCGCAAACTACATCACCGCGTCAGCATCATGGACTGCCATTACGGAGATCTTTATCTCCCAGACGTAGACGACCATCGTCAACATGAGGATCACCCTCTCCACCACCAAAAAGGGGAACTCCACCATCTCCGAGTACCTTGGCCGCATGAAGGCCCTCGGGGATGAGATGGCTGCCATCGGCAAGCCTCTCTCTGATGACGACATGGTGTCGTACATCCTTGCTGGCCTCGACTTCGACTATATGTCGTTTGTCTCCTTGGTCTGTGCTAGGACCGTCGCCATCAAGCCCAACGAGCTTTACTCCCAGCTCATCGTCTTCGAGAGTCTCCTCGCCATGTTCGAGGGGAACTCGTCCTCCCACTCCTCTACCAACACCGCTTCTCATGGCGGCCGCGGGGAGGCTTCAGTCGCGGCAGAGGCCGCGGCAGGAACGGAGGTGACCGTGGCAACGGAGGAAACGGTGGTCGTGGCAACGACCACGGTGGCAATGGCGGCCAAGGTCGCGGGGGTGCACGTGATGAGCTCCCGGAGGTCTTCTGTCAAATCTACAAGAGGCCAAATCACACCGCCATCGAGTGCTATAGACGCTTCGACATCGCCTTCACCAAGGACAAAAGCGCCAACGCCATCGCCAACTAGTCCTACAGCGTCGACACCAACTGGTACGTCGACACCGGAGCCACCGATCACATCACCGGCGAGCTCGACAAACTCACCATGCGGGAGAGGAACAATGGGCATGATCACGTGAACATGCCAAACGGATCAGGTATGAAAAATACTCATGTTGGTCAAGCTTATGAACTTCCACTCGTAATCTTCATCTAAAGGATGTCCTCTACTCGAGCGATGCTACAAAAAATCTTGTCTTTTCTCACCGTTTATCCAATGATAATCACATTTTTCTTGAGACTCACCCTCGGGTTTTCTTTATCAAGGGCAAGGCAACGAGGAACATCCTCCTCCAAGGCAGGTGTAGAGCCTGTCTTTATCCCCTTGCATCAGATTCGTTGAGCCCGGTCAGGCAAGCTTTTGGCGCCACCAAGATTTATTCATCAAGGTGGCTCAATCGATCAGGTCATCGATCTTCGCAAATCATTCAGCATGTTCTTAGGAATAATAAAATTCCCTATTCAAACAACGAGTTGAATAAAGAGGGAGTGTGTGATGCTTGTCAAAAAGGCAAGAGCCATCAACTTCCCTATCCGAACTCTAGTAGAGTTTCCAATGCTCCTTTAGAGCTTATTTTCTCTGATGTATGGGGGCCTGCCCGTGATTCTATCAATAAAAAGAATTACTATGTCAGTTTCATTGATGATTTCAACAAATTTACTTGGATATACATTCTCAAACATAGATCTGAAGTATTTCAAGTGTTTCATGAATTTCAAGCACTAGTTGAGCGACTTTTTGATCATAAAATCATCACTATGCAAACTAATTGGGGTGGTGAATATGAGCGAATAAACTCCTTCTTTCGCCAAGTTGGCATCACACACCACGTTTCGTGCCCACATGCTCATCAGCAAAATGGCTCTGCTGAAAGAAAACACCGTCACATTGTCGAGGTTGGTTTGTCCCTCCTTGCTCATGCCTCCATGCCCTTGAAATTTTGGGATGAGGCCTTTCTTGCTGCCACATACCTGATAAATAAAACTCCGAGCAAGGTGATGAACCGTTCAACTCCATTAGAAAAGCTGTTCCATGAAGTACCCAACTATCATGCCTTTCACACCTTTGGTTGTGTGTGTTGGCCTAATCTCCGTCCTTTTAACACTCGCAAACTCGAGTTTAGATCCAAACAGTGTGTCTTCCTCGGATATAGCAATCTTTACAAGGGTTTTAAATGTCCTAACGTTTCTGCTAGTCGTGTCTACATCTCACGGGATGTTGTATTCGATGAAACGGTGTTTCCTTTCGCTCAACTGAATCCAAACACCGGAGCCACTCTCTGGTGTGAAATTCTTCTTCTTTCAGAAACTTCTAATCCTCTTGATCATGGGGACGAACATATAGCTAATGATCACTCGGGTAATTTTCATGAAAATCCTGCTATTAACTTTGGAGGAAATCCAGTTTTGCATCATGATCTTATGAAGCAAGGGACAAACATGGAAACGAGGATGATTAAGGTACTTGCATCATTCCTGTGGCGGACTCAGCATCGTCTACTGTGCATTCCTCGCCTGTCACGCCACCCAGCGGTGTTGGCTCAGGCGGATCATCTGTTCGAATGGCTGCTCAACAGCTGGTGCAGAACGATCTGGAGACACCGATCGCTCATACACATGCTGCTGAGGAGCTCTCTGAATCGTCTGAACCTGTAGCAGTTTTGGCACCAACGCCTGTAGCAGTTTCGACACCAACGCGGAGAACAAGATCGCTGATGGCGAGTTGATGGATATACTTATCGCCCCTCGTTGGTTACCCCAAGTGGAAGGTGGAGATGTAGTCACCAGCAAATTTCCCTTACATGGAGACTGTAAGGTTTATCGAACCAGGAGGACTCCTAGGATCAAGAAGTAGGTGTCTTCCACCCTGGCGCTAGCGGAATACGTGGACCTACACACACAACAAATAACTTTGCTCCCAACAAGTAGAGAGAGGTTGTCAATCTCTCAGGCCTTGCAGTTTGCAAAGGATCAAAACACAAGCTGGAAAGTAATAGTGATTGCAACGAAAAAGTAAATGAAAGTGGTAAATGATGGAGGTGTAAACAATGATGGTGATATGGACCTGAGTCACATGATGTTCACTAGTGATGTCTCTCTCCCAAAATACGATAAACAACTATGCTTGGGTAAACAAATCACGGTTGGGCAATTGACAGAATTATGATCGCACCGCAATGCTAATTATGCTACTTGATAGTTAGAGGTTCAATAGTAATGGGCAGTATGCCAAGACAAGTAGACCGTTTATTCATCAACATCTACTTACTAATCACCCACCTTGAGATATCTATCCAAAACATCTCTCCGGTATTAAGTTGCGAGCTCCACCCAAAGTGTAAACCCAAAGCAACGGACAACTGCATTGACGAACTATGCGTAAGGTAAACAATCCTTGCAACCATGGTCACAAGCACCGTTGTTTTCTCCCTCGTGGCAACAAGCACATCCCCTAGTCTCATGTTTCTATCACTCAAGCTAGACATCGAGGGGCATGAAACCACAATCATGCATAACGCTCCCTCTTGGAGTTACAATCTACTACTTGGCCAAAGCAATAAATAGCAACGGAGAACATGCATGAATCACTAAGGAACATAATATAAAAGGATAATCAAATATATAACTCATAACAATCTGAACATAATCTCATAATCCATCGGATCCCAACAAACCGAGCATAGCAATAGCAAGAGAATTACATAGATGCCTTGATCATGTAGGGCAGCTCACAAGGACTAACCATTGAAGCACAAGAATGGAGAGAAGACATCACATAGCTACTGGTCATGGACTCATGGTCCAAGGAGGACTACTCACGACACGTCCAGGAAGCATCCATGGCGGTGGAGAAGCTCTCGGAGGTCAATCCTCCCTCCGGCAGGGTGCCGGGAAGAGGTCTCCTGACGCTCCCGATCTCGGAAGCGCTGTGGTGGCAGAACCATGGAGAAATTCGCCATTCTAGAAAGTTTCCGAGGGTTTCCTCTCGGGACTCTAAATATAGGCCAAAGGAGGGCACCGAAGGAGGTGGAATCCACCCAAGAGACCTCCTGGCGCGACCTAGGGCCTGGTTGCGCCAGCAGGCCGCCTGGGAAGCCCCTGCGCCCCCTCTGGCCCATCTTCGGTGATCCGGAAGCTTCAGTTTTGCTGATTTTTTATATATTTTTTCTGGAATTTTCCGGGCTTCGGAAAATTGGGTAAAAGCCCCTGCAAAATAGACATGAGCAGACATAAACTGGCACTGGGTGCACTAAGTTAGTAGGTTAGTCCAAATATGTGTAAAATGATATAAAAGTGTAGCAAAACATATAATAATGTCACCCAAAAGATCATGGAAGAAGCAAAAATTATAGATACGTTTGGGACGTATCAACATCCCCAAGCTTAATTTCTACTCGTCCTCGAGTAGATAAATGATAACACAATAATTTCTATGGTGACATGCTAACACACATATAAGAACTGCAAAGTAAAGCAAATGAGATATGCAATTCAAGTCAAGACAATAACAAACAAGAGTTTATATCTAGTATTGAATTTAGCAAAGTAATAACATAAAGGTGCAAGAGCTCTCGCTGTCCGTGACTCGAATGTCTCCAAATGGTGTTTGCGTGCAAGAAGTGGGAGATGTATTGAGATCATAAAATATTTTTTAATTGAGAACTCAATCTACTAAACCTCACACTTAGTCTCCTTTGGAATCCTATTTCGACTCATCCCGAGACCACTAGTCAGGCACAAATCAAAATGATCCTCTCCCTTTTGATTTGGAGCACTCATGCAATGGATGAGCGTAAGCAATATATTTTGGCACTTAGTATGGCAAATAGAATAATGATGTGGAAGGAAGACAAAACGGTGTGAAAGTCTCACATCAATGAGGACAACCATAGGCGAGACAAAGCCAAATGATATATATGATGTGAGGAGTAGGGATTGCCATGTAACGGATGCACATATGAGCTAAGGTAAGCTCTCCAATGGAACTAGTGGGGGTGCATCCAACTTGTTTGCTCATGAATACCTAGAGCTCATTTGAGGAGGCTCATCATTGGAATATGCAAACCAAGTTCTATAGTGTAAGGGTCCCCAAATAGTTATGCATGAATGATAATCTCTATGTAGTACCAATATAGCAATGGAGTACGAGTGTGGATCTTTCAAAAGGAATAGTAGTGTTGCCCCCTTCTCTATTTATTTTTATTTTTATTTATTTTTATTTTATATTTTTTTGTGGCCTCTTTGACTCTTTCTTTTTATCTCTCATTTGTCCTCTTTGGGATCTTTTGTTTTGTCCACTTTGGGATCTTTTCCTCACTTAAGGGCAACACTCTATGTTTTACATGAATAAAAAGAAAAATCATCACACTTTATAAGAAGTACTCAACATAAAGACAAGTGAAAACTATCATGATGTATGCAAATGTATGCCTCTGCTAGTGTAGGAGGATATGCAATGATTCTAGAGCGTCATGTAGCAGTAATAAGGGCAAGGCCCAACTATCATGCGACTCTATGATAAAGCAAAACATGTATGACATGAAGATCAAGTCATGAGATGGTGGATGTTGCATGCCAATGTATCTCAGAAAGGCTGTGAAAATGCCTTAATAGGTAGGTATGGTGGCTGTTTTGAGGAAAGATATAATGAGGCTTATGTATGACAGAGCGTATCATGTCATGGGTTTGGATGCACCAGCGGAGTTTGCACCAACTCTCAATGTGAGAAAGGGCAATGCACGGTACCGAAGAGGCTAACAAAATATGGATGGTGGAAGTGCCAACAATCAAATACTCACATTAGTCCGAAGAACTCATACACTTATTATCGGTAACTCTCTATCTAGTTAGGAAATTCACAAAGAGATAAGTACCCCGAGGAGGAGTGTTTGGGGGTTTGGTTATCCTTGCGCATCCTCGACTCATGGTAACATGAGGGTACTCTATATATTCCAACCCCTCCATAGGTTAGCGTTCAATTTAGTAGCTAGAGTTCTCAACTAATTTTAGTTTTTGAAAAACACATGGATTTCCCAAAATACGACACCTATCACTAATAGGCTCAAGCTCTTGGCACCAATAGTCCAAACATTACTCAAATCAATACCTCAAAACTATTGCAAGTTACTACTATACTTAAATAGCAACCTCAGCTACCTACTCATGCAAGACACACAACTCAGTGCAATGAGCCAACTCTCTAAAGAACATAAGCATCATAACTCAAGAGAGTTCCAGAAGCAACCTAAATAATAGCCCTTAAAAATATAAGCATGAAAACAAAGAGCTAAGCATGACAATAGCTACGAAAAGATGAAGAACACACGAAAAAGATAAGCATAAAAACCTATGTTGTGTTCTAGAGTGGAATGGAACATGTGTCTCTACCAAACAAGGTAGAATAGGTACCGACTTGTTATGAACAACAAGCAAAACTAAAACAAACTAAAAATAAAATAGCAGGACTGATGACCCACAAGTATAGGGATCAATCGTAGTCCTTTCGATAAGTAAGAGTGTTGAACCCAACGAGGAGCAGAAGGATCTGACAAGTGGTTTTCAGCAAGGAAATATCTGCAAGCACTGAAATTATCTGTAACAAATGATTGTGTGGTGAGATGATTTGTAGCAAGCAACAAGTAACAAAAGTAGCAACGGTGCATAAAAGTGGCCCAATCCTTTTTGTAGCAAGGGACAAGCCTGGAAAAAGTCTTATAGGAGGAAAAACGCTCCCGAGGACACACGGGAATTTCTGTCATGCTAGTTTCATCATGTTCATATTATTCGCGTTCGTTACTTTGATAGTTTGATATGTGGGTGGACCGGCGCTTGGGTACTGCCCTTACTTGGACAAGCATCCCACTTATGATTAACCCCTCTCGCAAGCATCCACAACTACGAAAGAAGAATTAAGACAAAGTCTAACCATACATTAAACTAGTGGATCCAAATCAGCCCCTTACGAAGCAACACATAAACTAGGGTTTAAGCTTCTGTCACTCTAGCAACCCATCATCTACTTACTACTTCCCAATGCCTTCCTCTAGGCCCAAATAATGGTGAAGTGTTATGTAGTCGACGTTCACATAACACCACTAGAGGAAAAACAACATACAACATATCAAAATACCGAACGAATACCAAATTCACATGACTATTATTAGCATGACTTATCCCATGTCCTCAGGAACAAAAGTAACTACTCACAAAGCATAATCATATTCATGACCAGAGAGGTAATGAGTAGCATCAAGGATCTGAACATAAACTCTTCCACCAAGTAATCCAACTAGCATAAACTACAAAGAGTAATCAACACTACTAGCAACCTTACAAGTACCAATCGGAGTCGCGAGATGGAGATTGGTTACAAGTGATGAACTAGGGTTTGGAGATGAGATGGTGCTGATGAAGATGTTGATGGTGACGAGTCCCCTTCGATGAGAGGAGTGTTGGTGATGACGATGGGGACGATTTCCCCCTCCCGGAGGGAAGTTTCCCCGACAGGATCGTCCTGCCGGAGCTCTAGATTGGTTCTGCTCAAGTTTCGCCTAGTGGCGGCAGCGAAACCACGAAAAAGATCCTCTCTGATTTTTTCTCTGGCCAGCAGGGTGCCCACAAGCCCCCATGGCGCGGCCTGGGGGGGGGGGGAGTGGCCGCGCCGTGCAGGCTTGTGGCCAACTCCTGGCGCCCCTCTGGCACTTCTTCGGCCCAGTATTTTTTATAAATTGGGAAAAAAATCCCCGTTGATTTTCACGGTGTTTGGAGTTGCGCAGAATAGGTATCTCAACTTTGCTCCACTTTCAGGCCAGAATTCCAGTTGCCGGTATTCTCCCTCTTCATGTAAACCTTGCAAAATAAGAGAGAAAAGGCATAATAATAGTACCGTGAAGTGAAATAACAACCAAAGAAGCGATAAATATCAACATGAAAACATGATGCAAAATGGACGTATCAACTCCCCCAAGCTTAGACCTCGCTTGTCCTCAAGCCAAAGCCGACCTCAATAAATATGTCCACATGTTTAGGGAGAGAGGTGTCGAAAAAATAAGATACGAACATGCATGCATCATGATCATGATCAGAACAACAATACCAACATATAATCTCTCATGCTAAAGTGATAATTCCTTCACAAAGTAAAGCATGGATCAAGAACCTTACCAAGAAGTAACAACCGATAGCCTTTAGTCATTGAAGCAATTTCAATTTATCACAACATCAGAAAGAGTCAAATAAGAGCTTGTAAAGCAAATCCACATACTCAACCATTCTTTCATTCTCTACAATTTCTACAACTCACGTGGTACTCATGAGATCAAAGTTTCAGCTGGACACAGAGAAAGATAGGGGCTTAAAGATTTGCCTCCCAACTGCTTACCTCAAGGGTAATGTCAACAATAATAATTCATGAATGCCTACCTCCAAGTTGACATATGAATATAGATCTTTCCCAAGCATATGACGGTAGCCAAGGCAAATGCAAAATAAGGAATTGGTGAAGATCACCATGACTCTTTCAAGGGAAAAAAGTAAAGGTACAAGATAGGCCCTTCGCAGAGGGAAGCAGAGGTTGTCATGCACTTTTGAGGTTTGTATGTGTGTCCTCTTAGTGCGGAAGAACGTCACTTTATATTGCCCCCTGTGATAAAGAACTTTATTATGCATTCTGTCGCTTTTATGTCTTCCTCATCACAGGTTCGTATAAAGCTTATTTTCCACACACTAATAGATCATACATATTAGAGAGCAATTTTTATTGCTTGCACCGATGACAACTTACTTGAGGGATCTTATTCAATCCATAGGTAGGTATGGTGGACACTCATGGCAAAACTGGGTTGAAGGTTTATGGATGCACAAGTAGTATCTCTACTTGGTGCGGGAGGTTTTGGCTAATATGAGGTGGAAGCAATCGTCACATGCTAAGGGATCTCTAATCATATAACATTGTTCAGAGCCAAGCAAACACAATTCATTATGTTGTCTTCCTTGTCCAACATCTACTTCTAGGCATGTAATAGTTTAGTGAGTGTTCACAATCATAGATGGTGTCAGAGATGATATATTTATATGCGAACCTCTCCTTCTTTATCACTTCCTATTAATTGCAACAATGACCAAGGTCTACGTTTGTCTACCCTCAACAAGTTTCAGTCATCATCCTTTTTATATGTGAAGCCATCACTTCCCATAAGATCATTACATGATCTTTCATGCTTTGTTCTATTCTCACTCTTTTGATCATGGCAAGAGGCAAAGCCCTTCAACTAAGGCACTCTTTATTATATGGATCACGAGCAAGAATACATCAGGGGTGACACAAAGGAAAACTCAAGAATAAAACACTAAGACTTTTAAACTGCTAGAGAAAAATAAAATTGAAAAGGAAAACTCAAACAAAGGTAAAGGAAAAAGATGTGACGGTGATACGATAACGGGGCAACTCCCCCAAGCTTGGCAAAAGCCAAGGGGATTGCCCATACCAATGCTCAGTTGTCTTCCTTTGGTGGTGATGGTGGAGTTGTTGCAACATGAGTTTGATCCTCCGTATTCCAAGGCATAGGTGCTCCACCATGGAAATATGAACGAGTCTCCGGAATCCTCAAATCTGCAGCCAACCGTATTGATTTAAATCTATACTCATACTCACAGTTTTGGTTCTGCAGGTCATAGATCTGGCCCTGGAGTTGATCAACCATGTCATAGAGCCTGGAGAGATGCTTCCTATTGTCATTGGCATCAATCCTGTGCTTGTTGGTGAACTCCGTGATCATCATGTGGTTGGCGTTGAGTCCATGCTCCACCATCCCTTGGCACTTGAAGACTTGTTGCTCCATTGCTTCGAGCCTCGTCTCCACGCTTCCAGTCTTCTTAGGCCCCTCAACATCAGGGATGTGCAACATCCCCTCACGCATCTCGATAGATTGAGGGTGTTGCAGCACTCCCGTGAGGTAGGGATTGATGACCTTCTCGAAGATCTTGTCCTTAGGAGCTTTTGGGGAAGTCATGGCGATCTAGATCTGCAACAGAATCAGGCTCAAAACGAAAAACAGAGGAAATCTGCGTGATGCAGGGGTCAGACCAAAAGGAAGTATATATAATGATTTTTTCCAGACCAGAAGGAGTCCCCCACATGAAAACGGAGTCCGGGAGGCGCACGAGGTGGCCACAAGCCCTCACGACGCGGCCAAGGGGTGGGCCCGCGCCGTGCAAGCTTGTCGCCTCCTCGCGCACTTTTCGGACTACTTCCAATTTTTGTATTTTTTCTAATATTCCAAAACGGAGAAAATTTCCTATTGGGAAAGTTTTGGACTATGTTTTCTTACCGAATCACATACCTCTTCGTTTTCGGAGTCTGAAACAGGCTGATAAATGTCCGTTAGGTATTCTTCCGGAGTTATGGTATTGATGATATTGCTTTCAACATTTATGGGAGTACCTGAGATATAATACTTGATTCTCTGCCCATTTACCACTCTCGGACAATTACCTTCCGTGTTGTTGATCTTGATAGCACCGGAACGATATACTTCCTCAACAACATAGGGACCTTCCCATTTAGAGAGATGCTTGCCTGCAAAGAATCTTAAACGAGAGTTATATAGCAAGACATAATCACCTACATTAAACTCACGCTTTTGTATCCTCTTATCATGCCACCTCTTAACCTTCTCTTTGAACAACTTGGCATTCTCATATGCCTGAGTTCTCCATTCATCAAGCGAGCTAATGTCAAATAACCTCTTCTCACCGGCAAGATTGAAATCAAAGTTGAGCTCTTTGATTGCCCAATAAGCTTTATGCTCTAGCTCAAGAGGTAAGTGAGATGCTTTACCGTACACCATTTTGTACGAAGACATGCCTATGGGATTCTTATAGGTAGTTCTATAAGCCCACAGTGCATCATCGAGCTTCTTATACCAATTCTTTCTAGACCTGTTGACAGTATTTTGCAGAATTAGTTTAATCTCTCTATTACTTAGCTCTACTTGACCACTGGACTGAGGGTGGTAGGGAGACACAATTCTATGGTTGACATCGTACTTAGCAAGCATTTTACGGAAAGCACCATGAATGAAGTGTGAACCACCGTTGGTCATTAGATATCTAGGGACTCCAAATCTAGGGAAGATAACTTCTTTCAGCATGTTGATAGAAGTGTTGTGATCAACACTACTAGTGGGGATAACTTCTACCCACTTAGTGACGTAATCAACAACAACTAAGATATGCGTATACCCGTTGGAGTTTGGAAAAGGTCCCATATAATCAAAGCCCAGACATCAAATGGTTCAATGACAAGTGAATAGTTCATAGGCATTTCCTGACGTTTGCTAATATTACCTATTCTTTGACATTCGTCACATGACAAGACAAACTTACGGGCATCCTTTAAGAGAGTGGGCCAATAGAAACGTGACTGCAATACCTTGTGTGCAGTTCTATCTCCCGCATGGTGTCCTCCGTAGGCCTCGGAGTGACACTTCTGTAGGATCTGTCCCTATTCATGTTCAGGTACACAACGTCTAATAACACCATCTACTCCTTCCTTATAAAGGTGAGGATCATCCCAGAAGTAGTGTCTCAAGTCAAAGAAGAATTTCTTCTTTTGCTGGTATGTGAAACTAGGTGGTATGTATTTGGCAACGATATAGTTTGCATAATCAGCATACCACGGTGCACTACGTGAAGCATTGATGACATTCAATTGCTCATCGGGAAAGCTATCATCAATAGGTTGTGGGTCATCAAGAACGTTCTCCAACCTAGACAAGTTATCTGCTACGGGGTTATCAGCAACCTTTCTTTCGACAACGTGCAAATCAAATTCTTGTAGCAAGAGAACCCATCTGATAAGTCTAGGTTTAGCGTCTTTCTTCTCCATGAGGTACTTAATAGCAGCATGATCAGTGTGAATAGTGACTTGGGAATCAACTATGTAGGACCTGAACTTTTCACATGCAAACACGACTGCTAAAAATTCCTTCTCCGTAGTAGCATAGTTTCTCTGGGCACTGTCTAGAGTTTTACTAGCGTAGTGAATAACATTCAACTTCTTATCAACTCTTTGCCCTAGAACAACACCAACAGCATAATCACTTGCATCACACATGATTTCAAAAGGTAAGTTCCAATCAGGTGGTTGAACAATAGGCGCAGTTATCAAAGCCCTCTTAAGTATTTCGTAGGCTTCCTCACAATCATCGTCAAAAACAAAAGGAATATCCTTTTGCAGGAGATTGGTAAGAGGCCTAGAAATCTTAGAGAAGTCTTTAATGAACCTTCTATAGAAACCAGCATGGCCAAGGAAACTTCTTATACCTTTGATATCTGTGGGGTATGGCATTTTCTCGATTGCATCAACCTTAGCCTTATCGACTTCAATACCTATTTCAGAAATTTTATGTCCTAAGATGATGCCTTCATTAACCATAAAGTGGCACTTCTCCCAATTCAAGACAAGATTGGTGTCTTTACATCTCTGTAAGACTCGATCAAGGTTGCTGAGGCAATCATCAAAGGAAGACCCGTAAACGGAGAAGTCATCCATGAAAACCTCGACAATCTTTTCACAAAAGTCAGAGAATATAACCATCATACATCTTTGAAAGGTGGCAGGTGCATTACATAAGCCAAAAGGCATACGTCTATAAGCAAAGGTACCAAAAGGGCAGGCGAAAGTGGTTTTCTCCTGATCAGATTGTGCAACTGGTATTTGGGAGAAACCAGAATAACCATCTAGAAAGCAGAAGTGTGTGTGTTTAGACAACCTTTCTAGCATTTGGTCGATAAAAGGCAGAGGGTAATGATCTTTCCTAGTGGCCTTATTCAACTTCCTAAAATCAATCACCATCCTATAGCCAGTAATAATCCTCTGTGGGATCAACTCATCCTTATCATTAGGGACAACGGTAATGCCTCCCTTCTTAGGAACGAAATGCACCGGACTCACCCAATCGCTATGAGAAACATGATAGATAATACCTGCTTCCAGGAGCTTTAGTATTTCTTTTCTTACTACTTATTTCATCTTAGGATTCAATCTCCTTTGATGATCAGCAACTGGTTTGAAGTCAGGATCAATTTTAATCTTGTGCTGGCATAGGGTAGGACTAATGCCTTTAAGATCATCAAGAGTATATCCAATAGCAGCACGGTGCTTCCTCAGAGTTTTTAGTAACTTCTTTTGTTCATGCTCTGAGAGGCTAGCACTAATAATAACAGGATATATCTCTTTTTCATCAAGATAGGCATACTTAAGAGTATCAGGCAACTGTTTAAGCTCGAACATAGGAACACCCTTTGGTGGGGGTGGATCCCCAAGCAGTTCAACAGGCAGATTATTCTTAAGGATAGGATATTGTTCTAAGACAACTCTATCTATCTCATCCCTTTCATCCATATGCATATCATTTTCATGCTCAAGCAAGTATTGCTCTAAGGAATCAGTAGGAGGCACGACAATAGAGGCTAAGGCAATAGTTTCATCCCTACTAGGCAACTCCTTTTCATGAGGTTGTCTACCAAACCTAGAGAAATTGAACTCATGTGGCAGACCTTCAAAGCCAATAGTGATAGTTTGCTTCTCACAATCAATATGAGCATTGACATTATTGAGAAAGGGTCTACCAAATATGATGGGACAAAAGCTATCTTGTGCAGTAGCAAGAACGAGAAAATCAGCAGGATACTTCGTTTTACCACACAAGACTTCAACATCCCTAACAATTCCCACATGGTAGATATTATTTCTATTGGCAAGCTGAATAGTGACATCAACATGCTCTATCTCAACAGGTGCAATCTCATCTTTGATTTCATCGTATAAGGATTGAGGTATTGCACTAACACTAGCACCCATGTCACATAAGCCATGATAACAATGATCTCCTATCTTAACAGAAACCAAAGGCATGCAAACAACACGCCTATGTTTGCCTCTAGCGTGAGGTTTAGCAATTCTAGCAGCATCTTCACAGAAGTGAATATTATGTCCCTCAACTTCTTCAGACAGAAGATCTTTGATAATAGCAATGCTAGGTTCAACTCTAATTTGCTCAGGGAGTGTAGGTGTTCTAATGTAGCCTCTACGTATCACAGTTGAAGCTTTAGAATGATCCTTTATCCTAACAGGGAAAGGTGGTTTATCAATGTAAGCACTGGGAACAATAGGATCATTATAGGCAATGACTTTCTCTTCAACTGGAGTGGGTTTAACTACATTGACTTCTAAAGTAGGATGATATTGAAACCACTTCTATTTGGGGAGATCAATATGAGCAGCAAAAGATTCACACAATGAAGCTACTATCTCAGAGTCAAGTCCATACTTAGCGCTAAAATCACTAAAGGTATTTGTCTCAACAAAGGATTTAACGCAATCAAACGTGAAATTCATACCTGACTCCTTACCTTCTTCAAGCTCCCAATCTTCAGAGTTGCATTTAATTCTCTCCAATAAATTCCATTTGAAGTCCATATATATCTTCATAAAAGAACCGGTACAAGAAGTGTCAAGCATGGTGCGATCATCATGAGAAAGCCGAGCATAGAAGTTCTGAATGATAATTTCTCTCGAGAGCTCGTGATTGGGGCATGAATATAGCATTGATTTAAGCCTCCCCCAAGCTTGAGTGATGCTTTGTCTGTCACGAGGACAAAAATTGTAAATATAATTTTGATCACGATGTACTAAATGCATAGGATAATTTTTTTGATGAAATTCCAATTTCAACCGATTGTAGTCCCATGATCTAGTATCATCACATAGCCTATACCATGTCAACACCTTATCCTTCAAAGATAAAGGAAAGACCTTCTTCTTGACCTCATCCTCGGGCACACCTGCAAGCTTCAATAAACCACAAACTTCATCTACATAGATTAGATGCAAGTCTGGATGTGATGTTCCATCTCCTGTAAAAGGATTAGCAAGCAGTTTCTCAAGCATACCCGAAGGAAATTCAAAGCAAATATTTTCAGTAGGTGCATCAGGTTGAGGAGCAACCATTCGTGCTTCCGTTCGAGGTGAAGATACCCTGAACAAGCCCCTCAAAGGATTAGTATCCATAGTGACGAGTGACAATAAATTTCAGCACACTATATGAATGTTTCCTTACCAAGTTCCACTTACCAAAGGCGCTTCACTCCCCGGCAACGGCGCCAGAAAAGAGTCTTGATGACCCACAAGTATAGGGGATCAATCATAGTCCTTTCGATAAGTAAGAGTGTCGAACCCAACGAGGAGCAGAAGGATATGAAAAAGTGGTTTTCAGCAAGGAAATATCTGCAAGCACTGAAATTATCTGTAACAAGTGATTGTGTGGTGAGATAATTCGTAGCAAGCAACAAGTAAGAAAAGTAGGAACGGTGCAGCAAAGTGGCCCAATCCCTTTTGTACCAAGGGACAAGCCTGGACAAAGTCTTATAGGTGGAAAAACGCTCCCGAGGACACACGGGAATTTCTGTCATGCTAGTTTCATCATGTTCATATGATTCGCGTTCGTTACTTCGATAGTTTGATATGTGGGTGGACCGACGCTTGGGTACTGCCCTTACTTGGACATGCATCCCACTTATGATTAACCCCTCTAGCAAGCATCCGCAACTACAAAAGAAGAATTCATACAAAGTCTAACCATAGCATTAAACTAGTGGATCCAAATCAGCCCCGTACGAAGCAACGCATAAACTAGGGTTTAAGCTTCTGTCACTCTAGCCACCCATCATCTACTTACTACTTCCCAATGCCTTCCTCTAGGCCCAAATAATGGTGAAGTGTTATGTAGTCGACGTTCACATAACACCACTAGAGGAAAAACAACATACAACATATCAAAATACCGAACGAATACCAAATTCACATGACTATTATTAGCATGACTTATCCCATGTCCTCAGGAACAAAAGTAACTACTCACAAAGCATAATCATATTCATGATCAGAGAGGTAATGAGTAGCATCAAGGATCTGAACATAAACTCTTCCACCAAGTAATCCAACTAGCATCAACTACAAAGAGTAATCAACACTACTAGCAACCTTACAAGTACCAATCGGAGTCGCGAGACGAAGATTGGTTACAAGTGATGAACTAGGGTTTGGAGATGAGATGGTGCTGATGAAGATGTTGATGGTGACGAGTCCCATCCGATGAGAGAAGTGTTGGTGATGACGATGGCGACGATTTCCCCCTCCGGGAGGGAAGTTTCCCTCGCAGGATCGTCTTGCCGGAGCTCTAGATTGGTTCTGCTCAAGTTTCGCCTCATGGCGGCAGCGAAACCATGAAAAAGCTCCTCTCTGATTTTTTCCTGGACAAAACCCTCCATATAGCAAAATAGGGGGGCAAGTGGGCTAGCAGGGTGCCCACAAGCCCCCATGGCGTGGCCTGGGGGGGGTGGCCGCGCCGTGCAGGCTTGTGGCCACCCCCTGGCGCTCCTGTGGCACTTCTTCGGCCCAGTATTTTTTAGAAATTGGAAAAAAATCCCCGTTGATTTTCACGGCGTTTGGAGTTGTGTAGAATAGGTATCTCAACTTTGCTCCACTTTCAGGCCAGAATTCCAGTTGCCGGTATTCTCCCTCTTCATGTAAGCCTTGCAAAATAAGAGAGAGAAGGCATAAGAATAGTACCGTGAAGTGAAATAACAGCCAAAGAAGCGATAAATATCAACATGAAAACATGATGCAAAATGGACGTATCAGGGACGCTCCAAACATAGCACATAACATATGAAGTGATAAAAATATAGCATGGAGATGGACGAACTGATGATTGTTGATAGAGAAGGGGATGCACGGGGGCATCCCCAAGCTTAGACGCTTGAGTATCCTTTGAATATTTATGGGGATGCATGGGGGCATCCCCAAGCTTTAGCGCTTGACACTCCTGTATCTTCTTTCATCATCTCCCATCGCATACTTGAAAACTCCCTTCATACGAAACTCATCATAAGCTGATTAGAGTGGTTAGTTCCCTTAATAAAATAATTCATTACCTGCTGGAAATAAATATTTTCATGAAAAGCTAATGTTTCTTATGAATGCAAAATGGTTTTTGCAAATAAAAGTTAAGCTTGGCATTTGCAAAACAATGAAAACGCAAAACATGGCATAATCTGTGAAAAACAGAACAATAGGTAGTAAATAATTTGTTCGGGGCACTTCTGCAACTCAAGTCAAAAAACTCAGAACATATTCCAGAAAGGCAATTATATAGATCATGCTGTAAAAAAAATCAGATCAAAAGGATGATCTGGTGATTTTGCCGAATTTTTCCGTCAAGCAGACATAATCTGTTTTTGGACAGCATGTCACAATTTTTGAACTTTCTTGCAATCGGAGGCTATAACTTGGCACAAAGGTTAAAAACAAAGATACAATGATGTTTCTACAGTAGTAATAAGCATCAAGACCACTAAAACAGAAAGTAAAAAACAAATTGGGTTGCCTCCCAACAAGCGCTTTCTTTTATGCCTTTGAGCTAGGCATAATGCAAGAAGATCAAGTGTTATCAACTCCAAAAGAATAACTTGCCCGAGTAATGGACTCATAAGGTAACTTAATCTTATTTCAAGGGAAGTGTTCCATTCCCTATTTAAGAGGAAATTGGAATTTAAAAATTCCCTCTTTCATGTCAATGATAGCACCAATGGTGCGGAGAAAAGGATGTCCCAAAATAGTTGGACATGAAGGATCACATTCAATGTCCATAATAAGAAAATCAACGGGCACATAATTATCATTGACAATAATAAGCACATCATCAATTCTCCTTAAAGGTTTCTATATGGAAGAATCGACGAGACGAATACCAAAAGAACATGGATCAAAAGGTTTCCAATCAAGCATATCATACATTCTTTTGGGCATAACGGAAGCACTAGCTCCAACATCACACAATGCAAATCAAGAGATATTATTCAATTTAATTTTGACCATAGGATCCCAACCATCTTCTAGTTTCCTAGGAATAGAAGTCTCTAGCTTGAGCTCCTCCTCCCTAGCTTTGATAAGAGCATTGGTAATATGCTCGGTGAAGGCAACATTGAGTGTACTAGTGTGGGGGTCTTTAGCCATTCTATGCAAAAAAGGTGATAACTTCGGAGAGACTACAATTGTCAAAATCAAGGTTACTACCATTAATTAAAGTGGTAGTAATGTCATCTAAGCTCATTCTTTTAGTAGTCTCTAAATTCAAAGGACATTCTTGTCCTATAGTTGATGTATTAGCATCACCATTAATAGGTCCATTGGGACTAGGAGTGCGATGGGTGCGAAAAGTTTTGAGATCCTCAACAACTTGTATAGTAGCAATGGTAGTGTGTGTAGGAAGGCTCTTAATTCTTTCTTCCTCTTCTTTTTCTCTAGCCCATCTCTCTTTAAGTTTGGCTAGCATTCTTATGTTCTCATTAATTTGGACTTGGATAGCATTCATGGGTGTGGTGTTCCTTTCCTCAAGTGGGGAAGTTCTAATTTTAAGCATCTCTACATCATGAGCTATGTTGTCCACCTTCAGAGAGAGACTATCTAATTTTTCTAGTTTCTCTTCTACACTCTTGTTGAAGGCTTTTTGAGAAGTGATAAAATCCTTAAGAATGCTCTCTAATTTAGAAGTGGAGTTTTTGGTGCTAGGATAATTGTTATTGTTCCCATAGTTGTTGGATGGGAACGGTCTAGGATTGCTACCAAAATTACTCATATAAGCATTGTTATTGAAGTTGTTCCTAGAAATAAAATTAACATCCACTTGCTCTCTTTCTTGAGCAACCAAAGAATTTAGAGGAACATCATGAGGATCAATAGGAGCTTGCTTAGTAAGTAAAGTCATGATCATGTCAACCTTATCATTAAGGGAGGAGATCTCCTCAATAGAGTTTACCTTCCTACATGTTGGATCTCTCTTGGTGTGCCATTGAGAATAATTTGTCATCATATCATCCAATAGCTTTGTGGCAGCACCAAGTGTAGTTGACATAAAGGTTCCTTCCGCGGTCGAGTCTAACAGATTCCGCGAGGTAAAGTTCAATCCTGCATAGAAAGTTTGGATAACCATCCAAGTAGTCAAACAATGTGTAGGGCAATTCTTAACAAGAGATTTCATATGTTCCAAAGCTTGAGCAACATGTTCATTATCCAATTGTCTAAAATTTATAATGTTACTCCTCAACTGGATAATCTTAGCACGCGGGTAATACTTCCGAATAAAAGCATTTTTGCACTTATCCCAAGAATCTATGCTATTCCCAGGCAAAGATTGAAGCCACACTTTAGCTCCTCCTCTCAAGGAGAAAGGAAAAAGCTTAAGTTTAACAATATCACCATCTACTTCTTTATATTTTTGCATATCACAGAGCTCAACAAAATTGTTCAAGTGCAAAGCAACATCATCTCCAGCACCGAAGAATTGATCTTTCATAACAAGGTTCAGTAAGCAGGTTTAATATCATAGGACGTGGCTCCAGTGGCGGGAGCAGCAATAGGAGTGTAGATAAAGTCATTGTTGTTGTGACTAGTGAAGTCACACAACTTGGTGTTTTCAGTGGAACCCATAGCAGCAACAACAAGCAAGAACAAATCAACTATTTTTTGTGGTTTTTGGTATAAGACTCTAAAGCAACGACTAAAAAGAAAAGGTAAAGGATAGCGTGCAACTCCCCTATCTTGAAGACTGGAGTCCCCAACAACGGCGCCAGAAATTTGCTTGATGACGAGTTGATGGATATACTTCTCGCCCCTCGTTGGTTACCCCAAGTGGAAGGTGGAGATGTAGTCAGCATTAGATTTCCCTTACACAGAGAGTGTAAGGTTTATCGAACTAGGAGGACTCCTAGGATCAACAAGTAGGTGTCTTCCACCCTGGCACTAGCAGAAGACGTGGACCTGCACACACAACAAATAACTTTGCTCCCAACAAGTACAGAGAGGTTGTCAATCTCTCCGGCCTTGCAGTTTGCAAAGGATCAAAACACAAGCGGGAAAGTAATAGTGATTGCAACGGAAAAGTAAATGAAAGCGGTAAATGATGGAGGTGTAAACAATGATGGTGATATGGACCGGAGTCACATGATTTTCACTAGTGATGTCTCTCTGCCAAAAGACGATAAACAACTATGCTTGGGTAAACAAATCACACTTGGGCAATTGACAGAATTATGATCGCACCGCAATGCTAATTATGCTACTTGATAGTTAGAGGTTCAATAGTAATGGGTAGTACACCAAGACAAGTAGACCGTTTATTCATCAGCATGTACTTACTAATCATCCACCTTGAGATATCTATCTAGAACATCTCTCCGGTATTAAGTTGCGAGCCCCACCCAAAGTGTAAACCCAAAGCAACGGATAACTGCATTAACGAACTATGCGTAAAGTAAACAATCATTGCAACCGTGGTCACAACCACCGTTGTTTTCTCCCTGGTGGCAACAAGCACATCCCCTAGTCTCATGTTTCTGTCACTCAAGCTAGACATCGAGGGGCATGAACCCATGATACGTCTCCAACGTATCTATATTTTGTGATGGTTCCATGCTATTATCTTATCAAACTTTGGATGTTTTGTATGCCTTTTATATCTTTTTTGGGACTAACTTATTAACTCAGTGCCAAGTGCCAGTTCATGTTTTTTCCGTGTATTTGACCCTTTTCAGAGGAGTATTTTAAACGGTGTCCAAACGGAATAAAACTTCCGAAAAGATTTTTTTTCCAGAACAGAAGATACGCGTCAGACTTGAGAACCAAGGGAGGGGCCAGCAGGCGACCCCACAAGCCCCCTAGGCGCGACCTGGTGGGGGGGCTAGCAGGCTTGTGGGCCCCCTATGGAACGTCTGCCCTACCTCTTCCGCCTATAAATCCAGAAAAATTCCAAAACTGCAACAGAGATCAACGAAAATACTTTTCCGCCACCGCAAGCTTTTGTCTCCGCAAGATCCCATCTAGGGCACGTTCTGGTGCCCTGCCAGAGGGGGGATTCGGATACGGAGGGCTTCTTCATCAACCCCATGACCTCTTCGATGATGCGTGAGTAGTTCACCATAGACCTACGGGTCCATAGCTAGTAGCTAGATGGCTTCTTCTCTCTCTTGGATCTTCAATACAAAGTTCTCCATGATCTTCATGGAGATCTATCCGATGTAATCTTCTTTCGCGGTGTGTTTGTTGAGATCCGATGAATTTTGGATTTATGATCAGATTATCTATGGATCTTATTTGAGTTTCTTCTGATATCTCTATGCATGATTTCATATCCTTGTAATTCTCTTCAAGTCGTGGGTTTTGTTTGGCCAACTTGATCTATGATTCTTGCAATGGGAGAAGTGCTTGGTTTTGGGTTCATACCGTGCGGTGACCTCACCAAGTGACAGAAGGGGTAGCGAGGCACACATCGTGTTGTTGCCCTCAAGGGTAAAAAGATGGGGTTTTCATCATTGGTTTGAGTTTATCCCTCTACATCATGTCATGTTGCTTAAGGCGTTACTCTGTTCGTCATGAACTCAATACACTAGATGCATGCTGGATAGCGGTCGATGTGTGGAGTAATAGTAGTAGATGCAGAAAGTATCAGTCTACTTGTCTCGGACGTGATACCTATATGTATGATCATTTCCTTAGATATCGTCATGACTTTGCGCAGTTCTATCAATTGCTCGACAGTAGTTTGTTCACCCACCGTAATATTTGCTATTTTGAGAGAAGCCTCTAGTAAACACTATGGCCCCCGGGTCTACTTCTCATCATATTTTCAGCCTTACACTTTTACTTCGTTGCACTTTCCGCCTTCAGATCTCACTTCGCAATCAATCTTGAAGGGATTGGCAACCCCTTTATAGCGTTGGGTGCAAGCTCTTTTGTGTTTGCGTAGGTACTCTGGACTTGACGCGATTCTCCTACTGGATTGATACCTTGGTTCTCAAACTAAGGGAAATACTTACTGCTCCAGTGCTGCATCGCCCTTTCCTCTTCAAGGGAAAAACAAACGCAAGCTCAAGATACGATAGAAGGATTTCTTTCGCCGTAGCAGAATAATTTTTGGCGCCGTTGCCCGGGAGGATCAAGTCAATAACTCATCCAAGTAAGTGTCGCAAACTCATCTCTTGCATTTAATTTTTTGCCTCTCGTTTTCCTCTCCACCACTTCTGAAAAACAAAAATTTACAATTTTTTTTGCCCTTTTCTTCGTTTGCCTTTTTCGTTCGCCCTTTTCTCTCGCTTGCTTTTTGTTCGTTTGTGTGGGATAGTCTACCTGTCCTCATGGCTAGACCCACAGCTTCGAACGATACTCCTGAGAACAAAGTTCGCAATTTCAAACAAAATGAGGAAGAAAACTTTAAGGATGCTTGGTATAGGATTTGCAATGCTCAGAGTAGATCTACTCGTAAGAAATCTACTACTGTCCTGCTTCGCAGTTTTTATGTGGGTATTTCCCCTTGGAATAGGTATATTCTTGACACCATCGTAGGCGGAAATTTCTTGGGTAGCCATACGTTGATTCTTATGGAGCTGTAATAAATTTGGTAGGCACACCCCCACTCATGGTTAATGGAACTACCTTAACTCTGGAACATGTGATGCGTAGGTTGGACGTCATTGAAAATAAAGTTGCTACGATCGAACTCATTGAGAATTTGAATAAAAAGATCCACAATCAAATCACTCAGTACGGATCCAAGGTGGGAATGGTTTTGAAAAATTTAAAGGAGAAGGAACCCACAGTTAACGAAAAACTAGGTCATGATTCCGCTAGGATTGGCAAACTAGAGGATGTTATAACCAACTTGGGTTCCGCTTTTGCCGCTGTGTAGAATACTCCAAATTTTGCCCACAATAAGGCCACCAAGTCTGTTTTTGTTCCCAAAAATAGTGGTGAATCATCTAGTAAGAAAGATGAAGACCTTAATATGATGAGTGATCACGCTACTTATGATTTGAGCACCAAGGACGACGATACGTGATTCTATCGCCTTATAACTAGCTGAGGGCGTTAAACAATAGCTCTTGTTGGGAGGCAACCCAATGAATTTATTTTTTTCTTTCTGTTTTGTTGCATCCACACCATCATAATTCTGTTATGATTGTGTCTTTTGTGTTTCTTTTTGTGTTTGAGCCAAGCAAAAAACTTTATGACTAGTCTTGGTGATGGTTGTTTGATCCTGCTGGAAAAAGACAAAAACTTTTCGCTCACGAGATTATTTTTCTTTTTATTCAGAAAGATATTTTGAGTTGATTCTTTTTGCTGCTGGTTGATATGCCTTTTCCCAGACAGTCATAATTTTTCAGAATTTTTGAGGTACCAGAAGTATACGAAGTATACAGATTGCTACAGACTGGTCTGTTTTTGACAGATTCTGTTTTTGTTGAGTTGGTTGCTTATTTTGATGAAACTATGGATAGTATCGGGGGGTACTAGCCATGGAAAAGTGAGAATACAGTAATCTAACACCAATATAAATAGAAATCAAGTTTCCTACAGTACCTAAAGAGGTGGTAGTTTGTTTTCTTGTGCTAATGATATCATGAGTTTCTGTTTAAGTTTTGTGTTGTGAAGTTTTCAAGTTTTGGGTGATGTTCTCATGGACAAAGGGATAAAGAGTGGAAAGAGATCAAGCTTGGGGATGCACAAGGCATTTAAAGCCAAATTCAAGGACACCAAAAAGCCTAAGTTTGGGGATGCCCCGGGAAGGCATCCCCTCTTTCGTCTTCAATCCATCGGTAACATTACTTGGAGCTATATTTTTATTCACCACATGATATCTATTTTGCTTGGAGCGTCTTGTATCGTAGGAGTCTTTTCTTTTTGTTGTGTCACAATCATCCTTGTTGCACACCTTTTGAGAGAGACATGCACTCATCGTGAATTTGCTAGAATGCTCATCGTGCTTCACTTATATCTTTTGAGCTAGATAATTTTGCTCTATGTGCTTCACTTAAATCTTTTAGAGCACGGCGGTGCGTGACTTGGTAGTTGGTTTGTGCTATGAAAGTAGTCCTAGAGGTGATAGGTACCCAAAGAGGATACAAAAACCTCCATCTTCATGTGCATTGAGTAGAAAGAAAAGTTTGAGTCCCCTCAATTAGTTTTGAGACGTGGATTTGGTAATATTAAGAGTCATGTTAGTAGGGTGTTGTGGATCTAGAAATACTTGTGGTGAAGTTAGTGATTCCCGTAACGTGCATGTATGGTGAACCTCTATGTTAGGAAGTCGGAGCATAACTGATCTATTGATTGTCATCCTTTGTGTTGCGGTCGGGATCGCGCGATGGTTAACACCTACCAACCCTTCCCCTAGGAGTATGCATTTAGCACTTTGTTTCGATTACTAATAAAAACTTTCGCAACAAGTATGTGAGTTCTTCATGACTAATGTGAGTCCATGGTATAGATGCACTTTCACCTCCCACCATTGCTAGCCTCTCTAGTGCCGCGTTTTCGCCGGTACACAAACCCACCATATGCCTTCCTCAAAACAGCCACCATACCTACCTACTATGGCATTTTCATAGCCATTCCGAGATATCTTGCCATGCAGCTCCCACCGTTCCGTCTCATGACTTGTGCCGTCACTCTCATGTTGCCATTGCATGATCGTAAGATAGCTAGCGAGATGTTTCAACGTCATACGCCAAGCTAGATCGTTGCACATACCGGTACACTGCCGGAGGCATTTCCTATAGAGTCATCATCGTTCTAAGCTTTGAGCTGTGAGTAAATAAAAGTGTGATGATCATCATTATTAGAGCATTGTCCCATGTGAGGAAATAAAAAAAAGAGGCCAAAGAGCCCAAATAAAAAAAGAGAAGAGAGAAAAAAAGAGGCCAAAGAGCCCAAATAAAAAGAAAAGAGAAAAAGAGAGAAGGAACAATGCTACTATCTTCTTCCACACTTGTACTTCATAATAGCACCATGTTCTTCATGATTGAGAGCCTCTCGTTTTGTCACCACCATATACTAGTGGGAATCTTTATTATATAACTTGGCTTGTATATTCCAAGGATGGGCTTCCTCAAATTGCCCTAGGTCTTCGTGAGCAAGCAAGTTGGATGCACACCCACTAGTTCACCTTTTGAGCTTTCACATACTTATAGCTCTAGTACATCCTTTGTATGGCAATCCCTACTCATTCACATTGATATCTATTAATGGGCATCTCCATAGCCCTTTAATACGCCGAGTCAATGTGACCATCTCCTCCTTTTTTTGTCTCACACGCTATTCCACCTATAGTGCTATATCCATGGCTCACGCTCATGTATTGCGTGATAGTTGTAAAAGGTTTGAGAAAGTAAGAGTGCGAAAACAATTACTTGGCCAATACCAGGGTTGTGCATGATTTAAATTAGTTGTGTGAGGATGATGGAGCATAGCCAGACTATATGATTTTGTAGGGATAACTTTCTTTGGCCTTGTTATTTCGAAAGTTCATGATTACCTTGCTAGTTTGCTTGAAGTATTATTGTTTTCATGTCAATAGCAAACTATTGTTTTGAATCTTACGGATCTGAACATTCATGTCACATGAAAGAAGTTACAAAGGACAACTATGCTAGGTAGCATTCCACATCAAAAATTCAGTCTTTATCACTTCCCTACTCGAGGACGAGCAGGAGTTATGCTTGGGGATGCTTGATACGTCTCCAACGTATCTATAATTTTTGATGGTTCCATGCTATTATCTTGTCAAACTTTGGATGTTTTATATGCCTTTTATAACTTTTTGGGACTAACTTATTAACTCAGTACCAAGTGCCAGTTCTCGTTTTTCCGTGTTTTTGACCCTTTTCAGAGGATGATTTTAAATGGTGTCCAAACGGAATAAAACTTCCGAAAAGATTTTTTCTGGAACAGAACATACGCGTCAGACTTGAGAACCAAGGCACGGGCCAGCAGGGGACCCCACAAGCCCCCTAGGCGCGGCTGGGGGGGGGGGGCGCCTAGCAGGCTTGTGGGCCCCCTGTGTCATGATTGCCCTACATCTTCCGCCTATAAATCCAGAAAAAATCCAAAACTGCCACAGAGATCAATAAAAATACTTTTCCGCCGCCGCAAGCTTTTGTCTCCGCAAGATCCCATCTGGGGCACGTTCTGGTGCCCTGTCGGAGGGGGGATTCGGATACGGAGGGCTTCTTCATCAACACCATGACCTCTTCGATGATGCGTGAGTAGTTCACCATAGACCTTCGGGTCCATAGCTAGTAGCTAGATGCCCTCTTCTCTCTCTTGGATCTTCAATACAAAGTTCTCCATTATCTTCATGGAGATCTATCCGATGTAATATTCTTTTGCGGTGTGTTTGTCTAGATCCGATGAATTGTGGATTTATGATCATATTATCTATGAATCTTATTTGAGTTTCTTCTAATCTCTCTTATGCATGATTTCATATCCTTGTAATTCTCTTCGAGTCGTGGGTTTTGTTTGTCCAACTTGATCTATGATTCTTGCAATGGGAGAAGTGCTTGGTTTTGGGTTCATACCGTGCGGTGACCTCACCCAGTGACAGAAGGGGTAGCGAGGCACACATCGTGTTGTTGCCATCAAGGGTAAAAAGATGGAGTTTTCATCATTGGTTTGAGTTTATCCCTCTACATCATGTCATCTTGCTTAAGGCGTTACTCTGTTCGTCATGAACTCAATACACTAGATGCATGCTGGATAGCGGTCGATGTGTGGAGTAATAGTACTAGATGCAGAAAGTATCGGTCTACTTGTCTCGGACGTGATGCTTATATGTATGATCATTGCCTTAGATATCGTCATGACTTCGCACGGTTCTATCAATTGCTCGACAGTAATTTGTTCACCCACCGTAATATTTGCTATTTTGAGAGAAGCCTCTAGTGAACACTATGGCCCCCAGGTCTACTTCACACCATATTTTTAGCCTTACACTTTTACTTCGTTGCACTTTCCGCCTTCATATCTCACTTTGCAATCAATCTTGAAGGGATTGACAACCCCTTTATAGCGTTGGGTGCAAGCTCTTTTGTGTTTGCGCAGGTACTCTGGACTTGACGCGATTCTCCTACTGGATTGATACCTTGGTTCTCAAACTGAGGGAAATAATTACTGCTCGTGTGCTGCATCGCCCTTTCCTCTTCAAGGGAAAAACCAACGCAAGCTCAAGAGACGACAGAAGGATTTCTGTTGCCGTAGCAACCCACAATCATGCATAACGCTGCCTCTTGGAGTTACGATCTACTACTTGGCCAAAGCAATAAATAGCAACAGAGAACATGCATGAATCACTAAGAACATAATATGAAAGGATAATAAAATATATAACTCATAACAATCAAAACATAATCTCATAATCCATCAGATCACAACAAACCGAGTATAGCAATAGCAAGAGAATGCCTTGATCATGTAGGGAAGCTCACAAGGACTAACCATCGAAGCACAAGATTGGAGAGAAGACATCACATAGCTACTGGTCAAGGACTCATTGTCCAAGGAGGACTACTCAGGACACCTCCAGGAAGCGTCCATGGCGGTAGAGAAGCTCTTGGAGGTCAATCCTCCCTCCGACAGGGTGCCGGGAAGAGGTCTCCTGACGCTCCCGATCTCGGAAGCGCTGCGGCGGCGGAACAATGGAGAAATTCGCCATTCCTGAAAGTCTCCGAGGGTTTCCTCTCGGGACTCTAAATATAGGCCAAAGGAGGGCACCGGAGGAGGTGGGACCCACCCAGGCGACTTCGTGGCGCGGCCTAGGGCCTAGCCGCGCAAGCAAGCCACCTGGGAGGCCCGTGGCCCCCGTCTGGCCCATCTTTGGTGATCCGGAAGCTTCTGTTTCGTTGATTTTTTATATATTTTTTCTGGAATTTTTCGGGCTTCGGAAAATTGGCTAAAAGCCCGTGCAAAATATACATCAGCAAACAGAAACTGGCACCGGGTGCACTGAGTTAGTAGGTTAGTCCAAATAGGTGTAAAATGATATAAAAGTGTAGCAAAACATATAACAATGTCACCCAAAAGATCATGGAACAAGCAGAAATTATAGATACGTTTGGGACGTATCAATCGCAGCATGGTATCACTATGCTGAAAGTTCGTACACATGGTACAACCAGGTATGAAAAAGGTCGTCGTTTTGGAGGTCTAGCTATCATGGGTGAGCCTTCTAACTTAGGTGAAGCCTTTGAAAACAAGAATTGTTAAAATGCAATGAATGAGGAATATAAAGCTCTTATAAAGAATAAGACATGGCATCTAGTTATTCCTGCAAGAGGTAGAAACATTATTGATTGCAAATGGGTTTATAGAATCAAGAAGAAATCAAATGGAGAGATAGATAGGTACAAGGCCAGATTAGTAGCAAAAGGATTTAAACAAAGATATGGTATATACTCTGAGGACACTTTTAATCGTGTTGTGAAAGCAACTACTATCACACTTTTTCTCTCTATTGTAGTATCAAACAATTGGAGCCTTCGTCAATTGTATGTGCAGAATGTGTTTCTTCTTGAAGTTCTAGAGGAAGAAGTATATGTTGGGGAACGTCGCATGGGAAACAAAAATTTTCCTACGCGCACGAAGACCTATCATGGTGATGTCCATCTACGAGAGGAGATTTGGATCTATGTACCCTTGTAGATCGCACAACAGGAAGCGTTAAGAAACGCGGTAGATGTAGTGGAACGTCCTCACGTCCCTCGATCCGCCCCGTGAACCGTCCCATGATCCGTCCCACGATCCGCACCGATCTAGTGCCGAACGAACGGCACCTCCGCGTTCAGCACACGTACAACTCGACGATGATATCGGCCTTCTTGATCCAGCAAGCAAGACGGAGAAATAGATGAGTTCTCCGGTAGCATGACGGTGCTCTGGTGGTGGTGAAGGATCTACTCCTGCAGCGCTCCGCCCGAGCTCCGCCGAAATACGATCTAGAGGAAAAACCGTGGTGTTTGTGGTCGGGCTGCCGTGGCAAAAGTTGTCTCAAATCAGCCCTAGAACCCCCACTATATATAGGAGGAGGGGAGAGGAGACTTGCCTTGGGGTCCAAGGCCCCAAGGGTCCGCCGGCCAAGGAGGTGGAGGAGTCCACCAACCAATCCTAGTACAACTAGGATTGGAAGGTGGAGTCCTTCCCTTCCTTCCCACCTTTTTTTCCTTTTCTCTTTGTCTTTCTATTTCCTGCGCATAGGGCCCTTTTGGGCTGTCCCACCAACCCACTAAGGGCTGGTGCGGCACCCCTAAGGCCTATGGGCTTCCCCGGGTGGGCTGGACCCTCCCGGTGCACATCCGGAACCCATTCGTCACTCCCGGTACATTCCCGGTAATCCCCGAAAACTTTCCGGTAACCAAATGAGGTCATCCTATATATCAATCTTCTTCTCCGAACCATTCCGGAAACCTTCGTAACGTCCGTGATCTCATCCGGGACTCCGAACAACATTGGGTAACCACACATATAACTCAACCATACTAAAACATCGCCGAACCTTGAGTGTGCAGACCCGGCGGGTTCGAGAAATATGCAGACATGCCCCGAGGTACTCCTCGGTCAATATCCAATAGCGGGACCTGGATGCCCATATTGGATCCTACATATTCTCCGAATAACTTATCGTTTGAACCTCAGTGTCAAGGATTCAGGCAATCCCGTATGTCATTCCCTTTGTCCTTCGGTATGTTACTTACCCGAGATTCGATCGTCGGTATCCGCGTACCTATTTCAATCTCGTTACCGACAAGTCTCTTTTCTCGTTCCGTAATACAAGATCACGTGACTTACACTTAGTCACATTGCTTGCAAGGCTTGTGTGTGGTGTTGTATTACCGAGTGCGCCCCGAGATACCTCTCCGTCACACGGAGTGACAAATGCCAGTCTTGATCCATACTAACCCGACGAACACCTTCGGAGATACCTGTAGAGCACCTTTATAGTCACCCAGTTACGTTGTGACGTTTGATGCACACAAGGCATCCCTCCAGTGCCAGTGGATTATATGATCTCATGGTCATAGGAACAAATACCTGACACGCAGAAAACAATAGCAATAAAATGACACGATCAATATGCTACGTTCATAGTTTGGGTCTAGTCCATCACTATGGAGTTTCTTCATGCGCTTTCACTAATATGACCTAAGCGGGAGTGCCATAAAAACATGACGCTATCATTGTTAACTCTAACTCTTTTGGTCTCAATGTTATGTATATGTGTATTATCACTATCAAGATTCAATATGAACAATCCTCTCACATTGGGTGCATGGCCATAAAAGATATTACTCATAGAAATAGAACAACCATTATTCTCTGACTTAAACGAGTAACCGTCTTGCAATAAACAAGATCCAGATATAATGTTCATGCTTAATGCACGCACTAAATAACATTTATTTAAGTTCATAACTAATCCTGATGGTAACTGAAGTGAAACTGCGTTGACGGTGATTGCATCAACCTTGGAACCATTTCCCACACGCATCGTCACTTCATCCTTCGCCAGTCTTCGCTTATTCCGTAGTTTCTGTTTCGAGTTGCCAATATGAGCAACATAACCGGTATCGAATACCCAGGCACTACTACGAGAGATGGTTAAGTACACATCAATAACATGTATATCGAATATACCTGATTTTTCCTTGGCCGCCTTCTTATCAGCCAGATACTTGGGGCAGTTGCGCTTCGAGTGACCCATACCCTTGCAATAATACCACTCCGTTTCAGGCTTAGGTCCAGCTTTGGGTTTCTTCGTTGGATTGGCAACAGGCTTGCCGCTCTTTTTTGAATTACCCTTCTTTCCTTTGCCGTTTCTCTTGAAACTAGTGGTCTTATTCACCATCAACACTTGATGCTCTTTACGGAGTTCTGACTCTGCGACTTTCAGCATCGCGAATAACTCGCCGGGTGACTTGTTCATCCCTTGCATGTTATAGTTCAACACAAAGCCCTTATAGCTTGGTGGTAGTGATTGAAGAATTCTGTCAGTGATAGCCTCTTGCGGGAGTTCAATCCCCAGCTCAGCTAGACGGTTTGAGTACCCAAACATTTTGAGCACATGTTCACTGACAGACGAATTCTCCTCCATCTTGCAAGCATAGAATTTATCGGAGGTCTCATACCTCTCAATCTGGGTGTTCTTCTGAAAGATAAACTTCAACTCCTGGAACATCTCATATGCTCCATGACGCTCAAAGCGACGTTGAAGTCCCGTCTCTAAGCCATACAAGACTGCACATTGAACTACTGAGTAGTCCTCCTTGCGTGTTAACCAAGCGTTCTTAGCATCTTGGTCAGCCGTGGCGGGTGGTTCATCTCCTAGCACAACATTAAGGACATAATCCTTCTTCCCAGCTTGCAGGAGCAATTTAAGATTACGAGCCGAGTCTACAAAGTTGCTTCCATCATCTTTCAACTTAGCTTTCTCTAGGAACGTATTAAAATTCAGGGCGACTGTCGCGTGAGCCATTGATCTACAACACAAATATTTTCCAAGTGGACTTAGACTATGTTCAAGATAATTAGAGTTTAACTAATCAAATTACTTGCTAAACTCCCACTCAAAAAGTACATCTCTCTAGTCATTTGAGTGGTTCATGATCCAATTCCACTAGCTCAAGTCCGATCATCACGTGAGTTGATGATAGTTTCAGTGGTAAGCATCCCTATGCTAATCATATCAACTATATGATTCATGATCGACCTTTCGGTCTCATGTGTTCCGAGGCCATGTATGCACATGCTAGGCTCGTCAAGCTTAAACCGAGTGTTCCGCATGTGCAACTGTTTTGCACCCGTTGTATGTGAACGTTGAGTCTACCACACCCGATCATCACGTGGTGTCTCAAAACGACGAACTGTAGCAACGGTGCACAGTCGGGGAGAACACAATTTCGTCTTGAAATTTTAGTGAGAGATCACCTCATAATGATACCATCGTTCTAAGCAAAATAAGGTGCATAAAAGGATTAACATCACATGCAATTCATAAGTGACATGATATGGCCATCATCATGTGCTTCTTAATCTCCATCACCAAAGCACCGGCACGATCTTCTTGTCACCGGCGCCACACCATGATCTCCATCAACGTGTCGCCATCGGGGTTGTCGTGCTACTCGTGCTATTACTACTAAAGCTACGTCCTAGTAATATAGTAAACGCATCTGCAAGCACAAACGTTAGTTTAAAGACAACCCTATGGCCCCTGCCAGTTGCCATACCATCGATGTGCTAGTCGATATTAACTATTACAACATGATCATCTCATACATCCAATATATCATATCACGTCATTGGCCATATCATATCACAAGTATACCGTGCAAAAACAAGTTAGAAGTCCTCTAATTGTTGTTGCATGTTTTACGTGGTTGCAATGGGTATCTAGTAGATCGCATCTTACATACGCAAAAACCACAACGGAGATGTGCAAATTGCTATTTAACCTCTCCAAGGACCGCCTCGGTCAAAACCAATTCAACTAAAGTTGAAGAAACAGACACCCGCCAGTCATCTTTATGCAACGAGGTTGCATGTCAAGCGATGAAACCAGTCTTTCGTAAGCGTACGAATAATGTCGGTCCGGGCCGCTTCAATCCAACAATACCGTCGAATTGAGAAAAGACTAAGGAGGGCAGAAAATCGATCATCATCGTCCATAAAAACCTTTGTGTTCTACTTGAGATTACATCTACGCATGAACCTAGCTCATGATGCCACTGTTGGGGAACGTCGCATGGGAAACAAAAAAAATTCTACGCGCACGAAGACCTATCATGGTGATGTGCATCTACGAGAGGAGATTTGGATCTACGTACCCTTGTAGATCGCACAGCAGGAAGCGTTAAGAAACGTGGTTGATGTAGTGTAACATCCTCACGTCCCTTGATCCGCCCTACGAACCGTCCCACGAACCGTCCCATGATCCATCCCACGATCCGCTATGATCTAGTGCCGAACGGACGACACCTTCGCGTTCAGCACACGTACAGCTCGACGATGATCTCAGCCTTCTTGATCCAGCAATCAAGACAGAGAAGTAGATGAGTTCTCCGGAAGCGTGACGACACTCCGTTGGTGGTGAAGGATCTACTCCTGCAGGGCTCCGCTTGAGCTCCGCAGAAATACGATCTAGAGGAAAAACCGTGGTGTTTGTGGTCGGGCTGCCGTGGCAAAAGTTATCTCAAATCAGCCCTAGAACCCCACTATATATAGGAGGAGGGGAGGGGAGAATTGCCTTGGGGTCCAAGACCCCAAGGGTCCGCCGGCCAAGGAGGTGGAGGAGTCCACCTCCAGTCCTAGTCCAACTAGGATTGGAAGGTGGAGTCCTTCCCTTCCTTCCCACCTTTTTTTTCCTTTTCTCTTTGTTTTTCTATCTCCTGCGCATAGGGCCCTTTTGGGCTGTCCCACCAGCCCAGGCACCCCTAAGGCCTATGCACTTCCCCAGGTGGGCTGGCCCCTTCCGGTGAACATGCGGAACCCATTCGTCACTCCCGGTACATTCCCGGTAATGCCCGAAAACTTTTCGGTAACCAAATGAGGTCATCCTATATATCAATCTTCGTCTCCAAACCATTCCGGAAACCCTCGTGACGTCTGTGATCTCATCCGGGACTCCAAACAACATCTGGTAACCACACATATAACTCAACCATACTAAAACATCGCCGAACCTTAAGTGTGCAGACCCCGCGGGTTCGAGAACTATGCAGACATGCCCCGAGGTACTCCTCGGTCAATATCCAATAGCGGGACCTGGATGCCCATATTGGATCCTACATATTCTCCGAATAACTTATCGGTTGAACCTCAGTGTCAAGGATTCAGGCAATCCCGTATGTCATTCCCTTTGTCCTTCGGTATGTTACTTACCCGAGATTCGATCGTCGGTATCCGCATACCTATTTCAATCTCGTTACCGACAAGTCTCTTTTCTCGTTCCGTAATACAAGATCCCGTGACTTACACTTAGTCACATTGCTTGCAAAGCTTGTGTGTGATGTTGTATTACCGAGTGGGCCCCGAGATACCTCTCCATCACACGGAGTGACAAATCCCAGTCTTGATCCATACTAACCCAAAGGACACCTTCGGAGATACCTGTAGAGCACCTTTATAGTCACCCAGTTACGTTGTGACGTTTGATGCACACAAGGCATCCCTCCGGTGCCATAGGATTATATGATCTCATGGTCATAGGAACAAATACTTGACACGCAGAAAACAATAGCAATAAAATGACACGATCAATATGCTACGTTCATAGTTTGGGTCGAGTCCATCACATGATTTCCCAAATGATGTGATCCAGTTATCAAGCAACAACACTTTGCACATAGTCAGAAAACCTTGACTATCCTGGATCAACTGGCTAGCCAACTAGAGGCTTGCTAGGGACATTGTTATGTCTATTTATCCACACATGTATCTATGTTTTCATTCAATACAATTATAGCATGGATAATAAACGATTATCTTTAAACATGAAATATAATAATAACTATTTATCATTGCCTCTAGGGCATATTTCCAACAGTATATATGAGACATCCACCTGGGTATGAGGTGAAATGCAAACATCATTATGTATGCAAGCTTGATAAGGCATTGTATGGTTTGAAACAAGCACCTAGAGAATGGTACTCTAGGTTGAGTAAAAAGCTCATAAGGCTTGGTTTTCACTTTTCCAAAGCTGATACTTCACTCTTCTTCTACAAGAAAGGCAATGTTACCATTCTTATGCTGGTATATGTTGATGATATTATTGTGGGAAGTTCATCACGGGAGGCAACAAATGCATTGCTAGAAGATCTTCAAAAGGACCTTGCTCTGAAAGATCTTGACGACTTGCATTTCTTCTTGGGAATAGAGGTAAAGAAGGTAACAAATGGTATACTTCTTAGTCAAGAGAAATATGTATCAGATATATTATAAAAAGGCAGGTATGATGAGTTGCAAAATCTCAAACATGCCTCTATCCACTACTGAGAAGTTGTGTAAAGAAGAAGGCGAAATTTTGGGAGCTGAAGATGCCACAAAATACAGAAGTGTAGTAGGTGCCTTAGAATATATAACTCTTACACGTCCTCACATATGTTTTCCAGTAAACAAGGTATGTCAATTCTTGCATACTCCTACTTCCCAGCATTGGACTACTATTAAGAAAATTCAGAGATATCTCAGAGGTACAATGAGTACAGGGTTAAAATTCACAAGATCAACCTCAACTATGGTGAGTGCCTTTTCAGATGCTGATTGGGGAGGCTGTCCTGATGACAGAAGGTCTAGAGGAGGATTTGCTGTCTTCTTTGGACTGAATCTCATATCTTGGAGTTCACGCAAGCAATCAATTGTGCCAAGGTCAAGTACTGAAGCTGAGTACAAAGCATTGGCAAATGCCACAACTGAGTTGATTTGGGTTCAAGCCCTACTTGATGAACTTGGTGTAAATCATTCTCCAGTTGCACGCCTCTAGTGTGATAATATTGGTGCTAAGTATCTATCAGAAAACCTAGTATTTCATGTAAGGACCAAACATATTGGGTTGATTATCACTTTGTGCGAGAAAGAGTAGCAAATAAGCTGCTTGACATTCGGTTCATCCCCACCAATGACCAGATAGCAGATGGATTCACCAAAGCCTTGTCTTGGTGAAAATTGGAAGAATTCAAACACAATCTCAACTTGGTGAAGTTATGATTGAGGGTGTGTGTTAACGTATATACTGTAATATGTATTTCGGTGTGTGTATAAATCGAATACATAGAGATAAGGGTTGGTATGTGTTATGTAAACTCTCGTGGTTAGGAGCTTAAGATTGATCTCTATCTTTTGTATAGATATTGATTGGAGATCAATCTAACAACCAACAACCAGATCCTGCAATCTCTGTTCTATATAACACACAACGCGTCCCTGCTTTGGCATACGCTTAAACCAAACTTTACACGGCCATGAAAAAAATGAGATAAAGGGGATATTAATTAGCATAGCCTGGATGCGGCCGAGTACTTTCGGTGATGACTGGATCGACTCTTTCCTCTCATGCACAAACTTGCTCAATCTTAGCTGATGGATTAAAGCTAGATCGACTCCTTTCTTCTCATGCATAAGATTAATTAATCGCTGATTCATACTTGCCATCGGCCACCGGCCAAATACGTACGCACGGAGCCTAATCCATCAGGAATATCGATTCTTGCCGTCGGCCGAATACATTTGTGTACACACGAAGCTTAATCTAACAGGGGACCGGCAGGGACGCATTCAATACATTCAATACATTCAACGCATTCTCTACAACAATGCAATCTTACATTCAATACATTCAATCATTAGCAAACAAATTTCCAAAAAAAAAATTTCTCGCCGGTGCTTGGCACACGGTTGGAGGCATGGGGAGGGGATCTCATCAGATGATGAGTTCCTGCCGGAGGAGGGGATATGATGAGGGGAGCAAGGGTTGGGCGCCTCTATCTGGCCATAAGGAGTCGCCGTTGCCGCGCCATAACCTTGGAGTTCCCCGTGTGAGGCATGGAGGCCCGCCTCCACCTGCAAGTACTTTGCTCCGTTGCGCCTTATCCGCGTGCCTCCGCCGTTCTGCATCAGCAGACGCATCATCCCAAGTCGCTATAGCAGTGGTGGTTGAGGTCGGCCGCGGCGGCGAGTGGTGTGGCAGCGGCCTGGGCACAGGCCAGGGTGGACCATGGTCGACGCGATGCGCTCGAGCGCCGCAACGGGGGCAGTGAGCAGGGAGAGGTACAGCCGCGGAGGCGGGTGGGTTGAGATCGGCAGCGGTGGCGGTTGAGGTCGGCCGCGGCGGCGAGTGGTGTGCGGCGGCCTGGGCACAGGCCAGGGTGGCCCAGGGTCGATGGGAGGAGGCGATGCGTACGGGTATAATTTTTGCAGTGAATAGTTTTTTCCTTTTGCATTGCAGATAAATGATGGAGCGCGGGTTGAATAACAAAAATTATAGGGGCTTTTTTATAAAAATATTGTGGCGGGTTATTCGACGAAAGCAATAACCGCTTTATTATTAGGTAGAGATATAGGATAGACTAGGAAGTACTTTGGCTTGTCTTGTACTCCAAGCATAGTGGCGCTATTCGTCATCCTCGATGAGGAATAGTTATTCTTCACCCCCCTGTATTTTAACATCATTGCACCGTAATTTTACGTTCCGTAAATTTTATCTTATTTTATATGTAAAAAGAGACCGTAAAAAAATATAATCACCATAAAAATATTTTATGTCAAGTAAAATTAAGAACATACAAAAATAGTGTAAAAATACAAGAAATCTAATTTTTCTGATCTTGTGACCTATATTATTGTTTTTGTTTTGTCAAATTTTACGTAGTGATTCAATATAAATGTAACTATTTGTATTTCAAATGTAATTTATTTGTAAATTGATCGTAAGATTATCTCGGGTGAAGAATAAACTATTCTGCACCCAGGGTGATAAATAGAGTTTCTATATATAGGTCACAATATATATATATATATATATATATATATATATATATAGGAGTACAATAACCAACTTGAATTACAAGGCAAGGTAAGACAAATCTTAGTCAATCTCATATTTCCTAACTAGTCAATATACTCAACAAGTGGGGTGGGTCTGTGGATAGGGATGGGCTGACGGATCAAGTGGGTAAACGACTACATGTATGTTCCCCTCCTACGTCCTGGAAGGACAGTATACGAAAACGGGTATTATATGCTTTCTTTAAAAGACCATATCGTCTTTAGGCCTTGTTCAGTTAATTCTCCTTGAAACTTTCACGGGGATTGCAGAGGGTTGTAGAAGATTTTAACCTGTAGGGGATTTAATCCTCCTCAATCCCTTTAAATCTCCTTCAAATCCACTTCAAACGAACATTGCCTTACATGTTTGTGGAGGGGGGATGGTTGTGTGTGTGTGTTCGAGGGGGGGGGGGGGATGTACCAAAGCGGAGATCATATGAAATACCCAACATCATTGTCCTTTCTCTTGTAATGGCCAGGGCCCATAACCACGAGCTCCACGTAGAGCTAAGGGTGCAACTACATGATGCTGAAGTGCTTGAGGCAAAATCACCTCGACGTGTTTTTAAATGAGTGCAGCTCAAAATAGGAAGTTGTCGTGAAAAATATTCACTATAAGTGGTTGTGGGTTGCATGGAGAAACCCGGAGCAACTGTGGGTGGGGCTTGGCATCTCCACGAGAAGGATATGAACCTCCTCTATGACTTAATGGTGATCACCATTAGGGAGGACAAGACTACTCCATTCTTAAAATGAAAAATTGACCTCTACATACGAATCTGTTGACGTCCGTGAAAATATCAAGATTCATGTTGCTTTTGTTCGTATATAAGATGTGTTTCGTCTATTACATATACACTACAATACTCTCACAATTTAACAGATACACTAACATGGGTCCCATTCCCCTGAGTAGAAATGCGTAGGCTAGTTCAAAATATCCCACCGACGCTTACTCTCTCTTCCCCTCTTCCCTTCCTCCATTATTGAGCTCGTGCCGCCATTGTTGAGCTCCAAAGATGAAGATTGTGTTGTTCTTGCCTTGTACTCCGTGGTGAATCTCCCTTCTATTTAGTTGTGTCGTAAACCATCTCTATTCTCTTACTTCTGCCAGATTTCAACGGTAAGTTTAATTTTCTATTCATCCAAATCTCGTGTTAGTATATTCCCCTTTTTCTTGGCTCATTCTTTAAATCCTTCCTCCATTTTTTGAGTTACAAAATTGAAGATTATGTTGCTCCTTTGTTGTAACCGATTAAAGTGAATTCTAGCTTCTTATTCCTCACATATAAATATTTTTCTTCTATTAATTATGGATATTTTTGAAGGAAATATTGTAATATTTTTTGCATGACCATTTTGTTTTGAAAAGAGGTTTCTTCATTCTACAGATATGTTGATCGAGATTATATAATTACTCTTAAGATAGCAAGATTCTAATTTTAGATCTCTCTCTCTCTCGTGCTCAATATAGTTCTTGAATTTCCCATTCATATTTTTCAAATATTTTAAAATAACAAAAACCAACTAGGTAGAAGAATGTTTTTAGTTTTTTCCATTCATCTTTCATGCATATAGTTTATGATTTTTTCATTCATCTTGTTGATAGAGATAATAGCGTTACTCATAAAATAATTAGTTGTTCTTATCAATGTGAAATGCTGAAATAAAATCATTTTAGTGAACTGAAATATACTACTTTCATAAATATCAATTGTGTTACATTTATTTACTCATCTTTTTGAGAGAAAATATGGAGTTACTCATAAAATCTACTACTTTGAACTTCTTTTCCTTTTGGTAAATGTAGTATGTATTATATACGATGTTTAATTATAAGATTTGTAATGAAAATATCTAGTGTGTTATATTATATTCATATCTCTCAAATTATGGTCTTGCAATCTACACCAAACTTTATAGCATGGATTTTGTGAACGAAATTATGACTGGTAGCTTTATGGATCTACTTACAATGGTTCAACATCCAAATCAGTTCATGAATACAAGGTAATATATGTTGTATTGTTTTAAGGTAAAACATAAATTGTAAACAACATTAATTAATTTTCTTATGTAGATCGCCATACTGGATTGCTAAATTGTTGAAGATAGCATGGTGAATAGCGTAAAAATGACGACGAAAGATGTGTGCTTTCTTAAGAGAACCCAAGGTATGGTATAAAGTATTTTTATTATAGAATATAAATGACATTTCACAAAAATTGTGATATGTAGTGTGATGTTCTGTATAGCTATTTGGATGAAAATGATCTGCTTTGTGAAGCTAACATAAGGTTATTATGATTCACAGTTGATATGGAACAATACAATGATGACATGGATGAGGTGCAATCCAAGTTTGATATATCTTTTGGAAACAAATCTTTGGAAAAACATGACGAAGCAAAACTACATGTTTATAAGAAGAATATTTGTTCTCGGTGTACAACCGCATATTAGATGAACCTTCTCAAAACGAGTCTGATAACAGGTAAACTTAAATTTTCTCCCAAATCAATGTAAGATTGTTTACTTTAATGCTTCTCTCTATGCAGTTCCAATCTTAATCCGGCTATACAACATGTAATGAGGGGTAATTGTGCAGACAAACTAATTGATATGTTCAAACCTACTATGACTATGAATTTTTCATAAGATAGAGATGTGTATGGCTTTTACAACACCTACTCTTGATTTAGTATAAGAAATGGACATAACTAGGTTAATGGCAAAGGAGTAAAAAGAATGCAAGAATTCGAGTGCCAACCTAGCATACATACATATACATCATCTGCTTAACTTTCAATAATGAACCATTGAAAATAACACATTTATAATCATATTTCTTTTCTGCATGGGGTTTTAACAAAAATAATAATCAAGTTTTCAACTACTAGATGTGGTTGCAAAGCTAAATTAAGGATACATATGGATGGTTTGTCACAATGGTATGCAAAGTCTAACTGCACAATCATGAACTTGCTAAAAGTTGTGGAGAAAAGAAACATTTGTATTTACACTAACACATTGATACATCAACTTGAGATCTTATTAAACATATGAGACAAAACAACATTTCTGTGGCGAGAGTTAATTCTGTAATAACTGATGTTTATGGATCTATGAAAAATGTTCCATTTATCTAAACAAAGCTTAGAACTATTTGTTCACAAATTTCTAGTGAAAATGTAAAAAATGATTTTGCTAGCATAGACGTATCAACATCCCCGAGCTTAATTCCTACTCGTCCCCGAGTAGGTAAATAATTTTATGAAGTGTGAATGCTAGCATAGTATATAAGTTTGATAAATGATAATTCCATTTACTTTTTCTAGCATCATAAACAACAACTTCTTCTCATGAAACTCATTATGATACAGTAGCAATCAATTCACATGTCATGGTTTAAACAATGCATTCTCTTGAAACTTAACAACATATGTTCTTACTCATCAAACAATTTCAATGCATCTTCAAGTCTAAGTAAGAGATCCACATACTCAATTATCATATAGTCTTCTATGATTGATGAAACTCAAATCATATTTTTAGAAAAAACATCATACATCGAACACCGCGAAAGATAGTGCTTAATGCCTCTCCTCCCAATGTATTTATCATAAAGATAATTGTCACCAATAATGAATCATGATCAAATACATTTGACTGGATATATATGTTTGGATCTTTCCACACCACATGGTGCTTGCCAACTAATAGACTGAGGTTGGATTAAGAAGTTGACTCAACATAAAAAGTAAATAGACTGTCCCATCGCACAGGGAAACAGGGATTTCCAGATGTGCGAGAGCTCACTGTTTTAAAACAGAGATGGATATGTAATTTTGGATGGTGCGCCTTTCATGTCAACGCCAAAACAGAGTTTTCAATATCTTCCATGCTAATCACATTATTGGTGGTTTCCAAACAGAATTGAAATTTTACTCCCCCTCCACCATTCAAACACATTCCATGGCTAGCCATATCCACAGGTACCATCCAAACAATCAACTTTCTAGGGGAGTTTTGGTTTATTTATTTTTGTATTATGTATGACTGGGCATCCTTTTTACCAACATTTTCACGTGCAATGGAAAGTGAATAAACAATCATCATGAGAATAACTCGCTTAGCATGGAACATAATAACCACCCCGTCGCTCAATGAGCGGTACGAGCACACAAGACGTATGTTTATTTGAAGGTTTTAGAGGTGACACATGCAAATTTACTTGGAATGGCAGTGAAATACCATACATAGGTACGTATCGTGGACTCTCATGGAAGAAACTTGGCTCAAGGATTTGGATGCACAAGTAGTATCTCTAGTTAGTACAAAGTTTAGGCTAGCAAAAGGTTCTAAACAAGCACCACACGTTGGAGGATCCGTAACAATATAACTTCTATGCAAATATACCCAAACATAACCATTACGTTGTCTTCCTTGTCCAACTTCAACTATTTGATCAAGGTTTAAAATAATTAATGGATATTCACAATCATAAAGGATCTCCAAGATAATATATTTGTATGTGAAAGTTCTCTTCCTTATACTAATAATCCATGAATTGCTTGTATGACTAATATTGTGATTGTCAAACTTCAATAGATTTTATTTCTAAACCAAATGTGAAACTACTACAAGGCATAAATCACATCGCTAATTTCATATTTATGATACTTCATTCGTTCATAATTTACTCTTAGGATATAAGTGGAGCACAAGAGTAAACATCAAATTTCTCTCAGAAGACATAAGCGAAGATCAATGAGTATTAAGCAATCAAGTAGCTATGTGAGGACTCTCCCTCAATAAATATTTCCAGATCTGATATTTATTTAAAACAGCAAAGAAAACAAAAGATACTCTAAGAAGAACACATATCATGTGAACGAATAAAACTTAGGCTCAACATAGGCTAATCAATATTTGTCGATGAGAAGAGGTGGGATGCATAGCGTGCCCAAGCTTAGATGCTTGAGACTTCTTGAAATATTTACTTGGGGTGCCTTAGGAATTCCCAATCTTGATATTTTGTATCTTCTTCAATCCTCGCATATCCCGGTTTCACCTAAGTCTCAAAAACTTCATCAACACAAAACTTGTAAAGAACTCGTGAGATAGGTTAGTACACATAAGAATAAATAACACTTGATGTACTGCCAAGACAAGCTGAATACTAATTTTCAAATATTAGGTATTGTATACTATCAATTCCACCATTTATATCTACTAATATAAGCCATGAAAACTCTAGGATAAGTAGATAACAAAACTATGACAACAATCTGTCCAAACAAAATAGCCTGTAGCCATCTATTTAAACAGTGTACTTCTGTAACTCCAAACATTATGAAAGTTTAGGACATTATAAATAATTTGTATGACATAACTGTGTAAAAAATTGAGAAATTTTTCATGTTCGAGTAAAATCTGACAATTCAAATACTACAACAAAAGTTTCTGTTTTTGTACAACACACAACACACATGCAATTCTAAAGGAAATTCTTGGAACTTTTTATGAAAAAACAAGATTATAATTAACATCTACCATATTAAAACAAAATAAAATGATGCTCCAACCAAAACACTTATCATGTGATGAATAAAAATATAGTTCCAAGTAAGATATAATGATAATGTCGGAGACGAAGGAGGGGATGCCTTCTAGGACATCCTCAAGCTTAGACGCTTGAGTCTTCCTTGGATATTACCATGGGGGTTACTTGGGAATCCATAAGATTGGTTTCTTGCTGCTCCTTATTCACCTCATATTGGTATCTCACCTAAAATTTGAAAACTTCAATCGCACAAAACTTAACGGAACTTCGTGATCGTACTTATGTACTTCCAAGACAAGATTCATAATTGCTATCTCATAATATCTACTGTATTATACCATTACCATAATCTATATCACTAAATATAATCTATGTAAACACTAAACAAGCAAACTATGCATGTAAAATAGAATTTGTCAAAAACAGGACATTATGTGAAGATTAGAATGAACACCATACTTGCGTGACTCTAAAAATTCTGAAAAATAGTAAATTGCAGAGAATTTGCATATCAAAACTGTGTAAAAAAATTCAGAATTTTTTGGTTCTCCAGTAACATCAGAGAAATTCTGCAATGGACGTAAATTTTTGCTTTTGCACATAATCAAACTAACAAGTATCCACACTATCCCAAAGGGTTTAATTAGCACCTTATTGAAATAAATTACACATGTACTGATTAATACAGTAGATTAGTCATGTGAACAAATGAAAAAATAAAGGAAAAGTCTTGGGTTGTCTCCCAACAAGCACTTTTCTTTAATGACTTTCAGCTAGGCATGATGATTTCAATGATGCTCACATAAGAATAGTATTTGAAACAGGCAAGGGAGCATCATGAACCACATGACAAGAACATTTAAGTCTAACCCACTTCCTATGAATAGGGATTTTGAAAGAAAATAATTTAATGTAGCAATAATCAACTTGCATAGGAAGGCAAAACAAGTCCAACTTCCAAACTTTGAACACATAGAGAGGAAACTTGATATTATTTCAATTCCTACAAGCATATGTTCCTCTCTCATAATAGTTTTCAGTGCCATCATGAAGGAATTAAACAATATAACTATCACATAAAGCATCCTTTTCATGATGCACAAGCATAGAAAATTTATTACTCTCCCCATAAACAAATTTCTTCTCATTCATAATAGTGGGAGCAAACTCAACAAAATAACTATCATGTGATGCTTGAGTGGCATAATCCAATTGAAAATTAAAATCATGATGAAAATTTTCATGGTTTTTCTTACTATTTATAGCATACATGTCATCACACTAATCATCATAGGTAGCAAATTTGTTGTCATAGTCAAATGAAACCTCTTCCAAAATAGTGGACTCATCGCTGAATAAAGTTATGACCTCTCCAAATACACTTTTATCATTATGAAAAGATTCAACACCCTCCAAAATAGTGGGATCACTATTTCCTAGAGTTGAGACTCTTCCAAACCAACTTTCATAAATATAATCATCATAAATAGGAGGCATGCTATCATCATAATATATTTGCTCATCAAAACTTGGGGGACTAAAAATATCATCTTCATGAAACATAGCATACCCAAGCTTGTGGCTTTGCATATCATTAGCATCATGTACATCCTAGCAACATTGCCATCATGCTCTCATTGAAGGAATTCACAATAATCATTTTTATAAATTCTTCCTCTAACAATCGAGCGTAATTTTCCAAACCATCATTTTCACGAAAGACATTATAAAGATGAAGCAAATGAGGCACCCTAAACTCCATTTTTGTAGTTTTCTTTAGTAAACCAAACTAGTAAAAAACAAGAAACTAAAAGATTTAATTGCAAGATATAAAGATATACCTTCAAGCACCTACCTCCCCGGCAACGGCGCTAGAAAAGAGCTTGATGTCTACTACGCAACTTTATTCTTGTAGACGTTGTTGGTCCTCCAAGTGCATAATTTTGTAGGACAACAACAAATTTCCTCAAGTGGATGACCTAAAGTTTATCAGTCCATAGGAGGTGTAGGATGAAGATGGACTCTCTCAAACAACCCTCCAATCAAGTACAAGAAATCTCTTGTGTCCCCAACACACCCAATTCGATGGCAAATTGTATAGGTGCACTGGTGTTACAAGTGTAGTATAGATAGTAAATATAGGTTTTTGTAATCTGAAAATATAAAAATAGTAAGGTTGGAAGTGGAAAAGAGCGAGCAAAACATTGTATAAATGCTTGGAAATAAGGCGGTTCATACTTCCACTAGTGCAATCTCTCAGCAATGCTAACATATTAGAATCATATGATCATCCCTCAAAGTGCAACAAAAAATCGCTCCAAAGTTCATAAGTAGCGGAAAACATAAGATGGAATTGGTGTAGGTAGTAGAACTACCTCAAAGTTATTCTTTCCGATCAATCTTTTGAGCTATTCCTATAAGTGTCACAAACAGCCCTAGAGTTCGTATTCAAATAATATCCATGATACATATCAATCAACCCTAATGTCACATAGATACTCCAATGTCACCTCAAATATATGTGGATTAATTGTACGATAGGCATCAAGAAATTTCATAATCATCATATTCAATCCAACACAAAGAACTTCAAAGAGTACCCTAAGATTTCTATCGGAGAAGTAGTATGAAAACGTGCAATCAACCCCTATGCATAGATTCCCAAGGTCACTGGAATTCGCAAGTTGATGCCATAACATATATCAAGTGAATCAATACAATACCCCATTGTCACCATGGGTATCCACATGCAAGACGTACATCAAGTGTTCTCAAATCCAATATTCAATCCAACATAATGAGATAAAAAGGGGAAATATTCAATTCATCACAACAAGATAGCAAGGGACAAACACCATATGATCCAACTATATTAACAAAGCCCATGATACATCAACATTGGGACATCTCAAGAACACGAGAGAGATGGAGATCAAACACATAACTACTGGTACATACCCTCAGCCCCGAGGGTGAACTACTCCCTCTTCATCATGACCTCCCTCGGGATGATGAAGATGGCCATCAAAGATCATTTCCCCCTTCACGAGGGTACTAAAAAGGATCTAGATGGGATTTTCCTCGATATAGAGAGTTGCGGCGGTAGAGCGGAAGTTCTGTGTTTATTTTTTAGGGTTTCTGTATGTATATATATATATATATATATATATATATATGATTTTTTGGTACTGGAATCATGCTAAACGAAACCACGTGGGCCCCATAAGCTACCAGGGCACGCCTAGTGGGGTGGGCACACCCTGTTGGCCTGTGGCCCATACGTGGCTCTCCTCTGGTGGTTCTTCGCTCTAATATTGCTCATATGTTCCAGAAAATCGTCAAAAAGTTTCGGGTGATTCCGAGAACTTTCATTTTCTACATAAAAACAACACCATGGTAATTCTCCTGAAAATAGCGTCAGTCCGGGTTAGTTCCAAATAAATCATATAAAGTGCATCAAAGCCATTTAAAAATATTGTAAAACATAGGTGAATATGGCATGAATTCTTAATAAATTATTGATGTGTTGGAGACGGCTCACAATTCCTGAGCCAGCCTTAGAGGTTACTCAGGATGAGATTTTAATCACACATGAGGCACACAATGCTCCTCCAATGAATTCTACAACTTCGGGTATGATTATAGCCAAGGAAGAGTAACCCATCAAGGACAAGGGCAAATATAGTTTGCGTTTTCAATCTTGTGAAGATCTCGACGTGAACTCTTTGCATCAAAGCTACTTGACTCGACTATCTGAAAGCTGGGACAGTGATGTTATGATGATTAATTTACTTAAGAGGAAATATGAGGTAAACTCTTGATGCCTTTTTGGTTCCTTGTATATGTATGCCTGTAGCCCCGAGTCTCAAGTAGAATAGTGATAATGGTATGCTTGAGCTTGCTTTAGATCAAATCTTTTGGTAGTCAAAAGTATGAACAAATACCAGTCCACGAGATCCGTCTTATCATGATGTGATGGGACACGTGTCATTATCTTGGAGTATACAAAATGAAAATGCATTAGTCCCCAAGTGTCGGCTCAAGTACTTGTATTTAAGCTAGGACTTTGAAATAACAACGACATAACTAATTCCCGCAGTCCCCAAGGTGTGGGTCATAATTGATTTGTGAGCCGAAACCTGTTCATGTCAATGTTGCATTGCTATAGCAGAAAATCATATATCCCACAAGAAAGGCTCATCATAAAATGATATGTCGAATCTTCACTAATAATGCATAACTGAATATTGTAGCCCCCAAGCGCTGGGTCATATGCCCGCAATGACGTGGGACTTAATTGATGTCTATGTAAGTTTGAAACACTGTAGCCCCCAAGTGTCGGGTTAACTATCCACAACAATGTGTGACTTTGCTAATGTGTAAAAATGTGTGTATTTGGTGTACAAAAATCCATGAGTGAAGCTGAAACTAAGATCAGCCGGCTCAAAGAAGAGCTATTTTAAGAAAAGACCCAACATGAGGAAGCTGAGAAACTAAGTCAGTCAGCCATTGGTGCTGCCAAGAAGGCCATAGAAGAGGTTAATGTCCTTAAGACTCAAGCCACCCTGATGGAAGAAATATTGACACAACGAGCTGAAACTGCCAAGAGCAACCAGAAAGAGGCAGAAGACGACTTAAACCGCATGAACTTGCTTACAAACGAAATATGCTCCAAAATCTTCAGTAAGTGTCTTGTAACTCTACTACATTTGTTTGTTCCGTTGATGCCAATTTAAAAATTTGGTCTAACCAGTTTGGTTCCTTTATGCATGATACGTCTGCAACATTTCTACTTTTCCAAACACTTTCGCTCTGGTTTTGGGTTCTAACTTGCATGAATTGAGTGAAACTAAAGAGGACTGACGTTGTTTTCAATAGAACTACCTTGGTGTTATTTTGTGCACAAATAAAAGTTCTCGAAATCGAACGAAACTTTTTGTGAATTATTTTTGGCATTTATAAGGATTTATGGAGCTAAGACATACCGGAGAAATGCTGCCAGGGGGCCACAAGCCAACACGACGCACCCCGTGGTTGCGCCGTGATGGCTTGTGGGGCCCAGATGGCTCCTCCGACCCAAATTCCAGTCCTTCAAAATCACATATTTGGAGAGGAAAAATCATAGAGATGTTTTCATCGTGTTTTATGAGATGGAGCCGCCGGCACCTTCGAAATTTCCTCCGAAGGGCTGATCTGGAGTCTGTTTGGGGCTCCGGAGAGGGGGGTTTGTCATCATCGTCATCACCAACCTGTGACATCCTCGATTTGATCGTACGCTAATCATACACGCAAATGCATGCGGCCAAGCTCAAGGACTCACGGGTAGATATCACAACGCAACTCTAGACACATATAAAACCATACAAACTTCATATTACAAGCCAGGGGTCTCGAGGGCTAGAATATAGAAGATTGAGAAACACACGAGTGAGCGGAAGCAACAAATATTCGAGTACACACATAAAACAAGGAGATGCCTTAGAGAAAGCTAGCACAAATATACATCTATCGAACGAGGCGAGGCCTCATGCCTCGGAACCTCCTGAACTACTCCTAGTCATCAGCGGACTCCATGTAGCAGTTGACACCATCGGAGTAGCAGACATCGTCGGTGGCATACACCATCTCCTGGACTCCATCATCTGGTCGCAGAAATCGTATCAAGGGGAAAAGGGGGGAGCAAAGCAACGGTGATTGCTCATCCAAAGTATCCACAAGGATGACATTAGAACTATACTAAGTATGCATCAGTATCAAAGAAATGGGGTTATATGTGGACCGACTGCAGCAATGCGAGAATAGAGAGAGGGGACTAGTCCTATCTGAAAAGGACGTGGATGTCGCCTAGAGGGGGGGGGTGAATAGGCGCTTTAAAATAGTTAAGGTTTAGGCTTGAAAAAATGCGGAATAAAACTAACGTTTAATATGTCAAGCACAAAACCTACAAACAACTAGGCTCACTATGTGCACCAACAACTTATGCTAAGCAAGATAAACAACTAAGTGATAGCAAGATATATTACAATAAACAATATGTCTATCACAAAGTAAAGTGCATAAGTAAAGGGTTCGGGTAAGAGATAATCGAGGCATGGGGAGACGATGATGTATCCCGAAGTTCACACCCTTGCGGATGCTAATCTCCGTTAGAGCGGTGTGGAGGCACAATGCTCCCCAAGATGCCACTAAGGCCACCGTAATCTCCTCACGCCCTCGCACAATGCAAGGTGCCGTGATTCCACTAAGGGACCCTTGAGGGCGGTCACCGAACCCGTACAAATGGCAACCCTTGGGGGCGGTCACCGAACCCGTACACGTGGCAACCCTTGGGAGCGGTTACCGGTACCCGTACAAATTGCTCGGGGCAATCTCCACAACCTAATTGGAGACCCCGACGCTTCCCGGAGCTTCACACCACAATGATTGAGCTCCGAGACACCACCAAGCTTCTAGGACGCCAAAGCATCCACGAAGAACAATATCAAGGGTACTAAGTACCAAAGGTAGCAAGCTTCTCAACTTCTCACTTCCACGTATCACCGTGGAGAACTCAAACCGATGCAACTAATGCAATGGCAAGAACACACGAAGTGGTCAAGTCCCTCACACTCAAATCCCTCCACAACACCAAAAGCTATGGAGAAATATGAGAGGAAGAACAAGGAGCTCACAAAGAACTCCAAGATCAAGATCCAAGGGGTTCCCCTCACATAGAGGAGAAAGTGATTGGCGGAGATGTGGATCTAGATCTCCTCTCTCTTTTCCCTCAAGAACAAGCAAGAATCATTGGAGGGATAGAGAGTAATCAAGCTCTAAGAATGTCAACAATGGAGGTAGAACAAGAGCTCAACGGATGGATAAGACCAAGGGGGAAGAAGACCCCCTTTATATAGTGGGGGAAGGAATCAGACCGTTACCCCCACTTTCTGCCCGAGCTCCAGCGGTACTACCGTTGGCTGCAGCGGTACTACCGCTGGCACTCCAGCGGTACTACCGCTGGCACTCCTGCGGTACTACCGCTGGGCCCCTGGTAGTGCAACGGCACTACCACCGCCAAGAAAGTCTTCGCAAAAATGTCCGTCCACGAACAACCGCTAGGCAGGCGGTACTAAGCTCCTGGAGCGGTACTACCGCTGACCAGGGGTGGTACTACCGCCAGCCAGCGGTACTACCGCTAGGGCCAGCGGTACTACCGCTAGGTCCAGCGGTACTACCGCTCGCCACTGGAACAGCCATAACTTTCGCATACGAGCTCCGAATCGAGCAAACCCAAGCTTGTTGGATTCAGGACGCAAGGGCTATCCAAACAGCGAGTTGTGAGTATGCCAAATATATAGAGATGTGAGTCCTCTATGAATGAAGAACCGGCAAAAACTCCAACATCGAAAACAGCATAGTAGATGCATATGGACTCCGTTTTCGATGAACTCGAGCTTGTCACGAAGATGACCATAAGCTCTAAAACTCACAAAGAGAAACACCAAACAAGAACCAAGAAGTATGATGCAAGGATGCAAATGGTTTGAGCTCTCAACGAATGATATGATCAAGCTACTCACTTGAGAGCCCCCTTGATAGTACATCAATCTATCCTAAACAGAAAACCTATCAAGGGCAAACCTATACCTTGCACCTCGTCCTCTTGAGCTAGATGATGATGATCTTGGCTTCCTCAAGATGGACCACCTTTCTTGATTGTGTTGGCTTGATGAAGACTAGTTGATTGCTCCCCCATACTCACTATGGGTGAGCCACTCTTCAGCATATCTTCACAAGTCCATTGCCACCACAATGGACGGCAAGCTTCAAGCATGATATCTTCGTGCTGATCCACTTGAACTTGCACACCGCAATCTTGATGACGATCACAACTTGACGTCATACTTCATGGGTTGTATGAGATCTTCCCTTTGACGCAAGCCCATGGAAACACACCTAACCCCTACATAGAACTCTCACGAAGACCATGGGTTAGTACACAAATACGTAATGGACAATGCTTACCATACCATGGGATCACTTGATCCCTCTCGGTACATCTTGTACGCTTTGTGTGTTGATCATCTTGATTTGCTCTTTGTTTGAGATCTTGATCAACCATGTGTCTCTATGACCATTCTTTGGATAATACCTTGAATACCATCTTGGTCATCATATAAACTCCTTGAACCCAACAGATGGACTTCAAGAAGTGCCTATGGACAAATCCTATAAATGTTACTTAAGGCAACCATTAGTCCATAGGAATTGTCATCAATTACCAAAACCACATATGGAGATATATGCTCTAACACTATCTAAGACTAGCCTCTTCACCATCTTGCAGCAATAAACGAGAATAGAGCAAGTAACACAATTATATAGTAATATTGTTGAAGCAATATTAATTAAGGTAACGCGCAGAGATTGTTCCTTGACTCCCTGCGAGAAAGCAATCTCGGAGCAAACATTCCAGTTAAGTAACAGTTGGAGTTGTATAAGATCGGGGCACAACTGCAAGTTGTCCTGTAACCGTGGACATGACTATTCGAATAGTTAATTTTCATCCCTGTAGGGGTGCACCACAGTACCCAACATGCCTGATAAACTCTGGCCGGACACACTTTCCTGGGTCATGCGTGGCTCGGAATGTCAACACGTCACAGTCCTACCTAGGCTCAACAAACAGGCCACCCCGCCGGTCTAAATCCTAAGCGCGCACGGGTCATGGGACCATCACCCTTTGAGCTGTTGCACGATTGATAACCCATAAGTATAGGGGATCGCAACAGTTTTCGAGGGTAGAGTATTCAACCCAATGTAGCGACCCGACTCAAAACGAGTCAAGCCTCTCTGTATCTGTGCCATCCCTGGATCAGTATGCTGGCACACACAATACATCAATGTATATATCAAAGTGCAATCACATGTAAATAGCGTAAAACTGATATATACCTTAAATATCTCAGCGGAAGCAGTCAAGGGAGTGGAGTCCCAATAAACACCAACGGCAAGTTGAGTGTAGACCGTAACCCTGAATCGTACTCTTACTCGTCGAAGAAAAATATCTGCAACATAAGACGTTGCAGCCGTGTAGGTCAGCATAATGAATATGCTGGCAAGTCACATATGAGAGGGGGTAAAATATCATCTATACTATATGCATATATGGCAGGTGGAGTTGTAAGTTTTAGCGTAAAGCAAATTTTCTTCTACAAGAAGAGGGGCTAAAAGCAAAATATTACTATGTAGTTGGTTGTTAATGAGATGGTTCCGCCAACCAGTTCTCATACCCAGGTTATCAATATTACCCACATCAATATTATTATTTGTGTTGAGAATTTCAGATAACTTCAGTTCCTTTGGCTCAAGTTGTCCATGACCGTGGACACGGCTAATCGATTAGGTTTGAGTACTCTGCAGAGTTTTGCACACGTTCCCCACAAGATTTGATCGCCTCCGAGTATGTCCTCGCACTTCAGGGTGTTTGAAGACCGGATGATCAAAACATGGTTTTTCAACGGGTCCCTCTGAATCCCTGTCGGTGCCCATCCATTCCTACCGTTTGTCTACATCTGCTAGCACCGCCTGTCCAGAGTCGCCGCGTTGTCCAACCAAGCCAGAGCCCATAATGACTTGTGCCTGTGCAGGTAAGCCTTGGGTCTTGAAAATATCCGTCCGTCTCTTTGAGCTTGGGTGAAGCTTTCCGCAAGATGTCATGGCCGTCTCCAGCATCCCGGGTCATCCACTGGTTTCTCCAGGGAGCCGATCAACCGTCCTTCACCCAGAGTTGCATTGCATTACGAGGTCTTGAAAAGTCTTGACTTAACCGGTCTTGGTTATTAAAGTATCCTCGCATCACTCGTGATAAACTCTCAACCAGAATCCCGTCTACTCAAGCATAGCAATATGAAATTCGTCGTCCCGGGCCAAGTAACGGGGTTGTTGGGTGCCTACCACATGATACTACAATATGTAACCATAATTTCCAAGTACCTACTCAGCATGCAATTGGCATAGGATGGTAGAACTACGATGCATAAAACATAGGTGATACATGATCAAATGACTTGCCTGGTATTACTTGATGAAGATAGTCGCTCTCAAAATCCTGATAATTCTACTCGCCACACTCCGAGCAATCTATTGTAAACGAATAGCATTCAATAAACATTCATGCCAAAAAGGAAGAACCAAGAGAACATAAGAACAAAGCATGACTTGGTGCAAAATAACAACGTACTAAGGTTTAATAAAAAGGTCCTAAGTGTGTTGTAAAGTGAAGGTGCATGAATGAGATCAAAAGAGTTAATGGACGATGAACTATTGCTATATAAGCTCGACTTGCATACACTATGGGAGATGATCAAAAATATTGGGAGAACAACATGAATGTTATTTGACAAATAGTATAAGACATACGAATTTATTTGTAGAAAGAATTTCTTGAAATGGAGCACTACAACACAAGTTATAGCGAATTGAAGTATGAATAGAATTTGAATTCCATAAAGGTCAAAAGTATTTGAATTGGAGCATGGTTGTTATGAATAGGAAAGTACATAACACTAGTGTTTAGGGGCAAAAGAAATCAATGGAAAATGTGCTACTGTTTGCAAGGTAAGATCAAATGAATGTTCGATACAAATTTGAATTGCTCAAATTTGTAAGGTTCAAAGGTCGAAACTAATGATGCTACTGGATATAGGAGATCAATATGAGCGTGTAGAAAAAAAGAATTACTAGATTTGAAATAGCGGATCAAAAGATACAAATATTGGAATATAACATTGAATCGGCTTAGAACGATGTGAACACTTTTGGGCACTAATAGATAAATCTGATTTGATCAAAATTATAAGTTGCAAAGTTAAAACTAATGATACGAACGGGAAGATTACTTTGATACGAATCCGACGCAATTGGATTCATCTAAAACGGAGCTACGGATAAAAAGATATGATCAAAAGAAGTTTGAATATGAATCTGAACAAATTTCGAAATTTGAAAATTTCAAAAAGTTGATATGAGAGGTTCACCGGATAGGTGGGATCGAGACGAAACTCTAGGCGTTGGTTTCATCTAATTCGGATAAACGAGTAAAAAGTTATGGCTAAGTGAAAAATCAGGGCCAAGCTGTTTTACGGAATAAAAGTGCTACGTCTAAAAGAATTCTAGTACTAATGTGGAAATACGAATACTAATTAATATATCTAATTACTCTACTGTATACTAGTGTAGGAATACTAGTCTGGAAATAATAAACTACGGGAGTATAAAAAAATACGAAGATAAATACCTTTAGAATGCAGAGTAAGAATTAATTGCAATGAGGAGACGACTTCGAGAAATCCCGCCGAAGAGAAGAGAATATTTTTATTTAATAAACCTAGTCAAACCAAAAGATTGATTTAACCCGAAATAGATGATTTTTGGATGCTCCTATGGGTCTATATTTATAGGTGGAAAGAAGGTCTAAAGGTCAATAGCTAGGAAATGTGGGACTAAACATATACGTAAAGAGGAGAAAAGGAGGGACCAAATGCCCATGGGCCAAGTAAATTTCGGCCAGCCCATAGGCAAGCTCGGATGAACAGTGTTTCCTGGTGAATAGTGTCTTTTTTTAATTTTTTCAAAATAAGCAGCGAAAACAAATATAAACGAAATTAAGAGAATATTTTATATAGGCATATTATATATCAAAATTTTCAGAATAAAATTTCGTACAACATGAACATTTTACTTTTCATAAAATAAAAATTTTATATTTTTTTTTAAAATTCAATAAAATCCAAAGCTTGTCTTTAAATTTTTGGCACTATTTTTCTTCTGACTTTTCTTTTTTTTGGGGGGTGTCATGTTACCTCCTCTCTTTCTTGCTTGGCAAGTATATTGCCAGGAAAAAAAATTTGTGGTTGAAATCTTGTGCCAAAAATAAAATTCAAATCAAAAACCAAAGGAAAAAAATCAAATGCCACATTCATTCAAATTCTTCATAGTTGAAGAAGTCATATTATCTTCTCTCACTGATTTTAAATGTATGAATTTGAATTCAAAAGAAAATGGGAAAGTCATTTTATTCCCTCTCCTTCAAAAGTTTTAAAAAAGTTTCAAATTCCACTCAAGTTTCAATCACTCAAACAAACAAACTCTCAATCTAATAATTATATTAACATTCCAAAATTTATAATTTTGGGATGTTACACCCAAATTTATTGATTCGACTCAAGGGGAAGCGAAAGAATATTCTCAAGTGTTAGCAGCTGAGTTGTCAATTCAACCACACCTGAAAGATTTAGTGTCTGCAGCAAAGTATCATTAGCAAGGTGGTATGATAGCAGCAGTAGCAATAGTAACCAGTAGCAGCAGAGTAATAGCACTAGCAACAGAGTAACAGTAGCAACATCAAAGTAACGTAGCAAGGACCAGTAGTAAAAGACTCGTAGGCATTGGATCGGTGATGGATGATTATGCCGGATGTGATTCATCATGTAACAGCTATAACACGGAGAGATAAGTAACTCGCTCCCATTCCTCAATCTAATATAGGCATGTATTCCGTATGTAGTCATACATGCTTAGGGAAAAGAACTTGCATGACATCTATTGTCCATCCCTCCCGTGGCAGCGGGGTCCTAATGGAAACTACGGGATATTAAGGTTCTCCTTTTAATAAAGAACCGGACCAACGCATTAACACTTGGTGAATACATGAACTCCTCATACTATGGTCATCTCTGGGAGTGGTTCCGGCTATTGTCACTCCGGGGTTGCCAGGTCATAACACATAGTAGGTGACTACAACTTGCAAGATAGGATCTAAAACACACATATATTGGCGACAACATAATAGGTCCAGATCTGAAATCATGGCACTCGGGCCCTAGTGAAAAGCATTAAGCATGGCAAAGTAGTAGCAACATCAATCTCAGAACATAGTGGATACTAGGGATGAATCCCCATCAACACTAACTCGATTACATGATAGATCTCATCCAACTCATCACCGTCCAGCAAGCCTACGATGAGATTACTCACGAACGGTGAAGAGCATCATGGAATTGGCGATGAAGGAAGGTTGATGATGATGATGGCGACGATTTCCCCTCTCCAGAGCCCAAAACGGACTCCAGATGTGCCCTCCAGATGAAGAACAGGAGGTGGCGCCGCCTCCGTATTGTAAAACGTGATGAACTCTTCTCCCTGAATTTTTTCCGGGTTTAGACGGACTAAATATAGCTGAGATTGGAGGCGGTGGAGCAATGTGGGCCCCACAAGCCTGGTAGGGGCGGCCAGGGGGGTGGCCCCGCCTCCTGGGCTTGTGGCCCACTAGATCACCTCCTCCAGTGGATCTTTGCGCACATATTTTTCATTAATTCTAGAAAAATTCTCAGTAAATTTTCAGGTCATTCCGAGAACTTTTATTTCTGCACAAAAACAATATCATGGCAATTCTGCTGAAAACAGCGTTAGTCCGGGTTAGTTCCATTCAAATCATGCAAATTAGAGTCCAAAACAAGGGCAAAAGAGTTCGGAAAAGTAGATACGAGGGAGACATATCAACTCCCCCAATCTTAAAGCCTTGCTTGTCCTCAAGCAATTCAGTTGACAAACCGAAATAGACAAAAGAAAAACTTTGAAGAACTCTGTTTGATCTTGTTGTTGCAACTATGTCTAACTCATATCGAGAGATTCAGCAAGATCACAAGCAAGCCACATAAGCAAATGACATCTAGGTCTCACGGTAAACTCATATCAATGGCATAATCAACTAGCGAGCAAATAATAATAAGTCTCAAACGTCAAAACTTCAATCAAAACAATCATGAAGCAGTACGAATAGATGGTATCTCGCTAGCTCTTTTTGAGACCACAAAACATAAATGCACAGCACCTTCAAAGACCAAGGGCAGACTAAACATTGTAATTCATGGCAAAGAAGATCCAGTCACAGTCATACTAAACACAGTTAAAAGCAAAGCATAAAAATGACAGAGGTGCTCTCTAATTGGTGCTTTTGTAAGAGGAGGATGACTCAACAGGAACATAAATAGACAGGCCCTTCGCAGAGGGAAGCATTGATTTGCAGAGGTGCCAGAGCTCAAGCTATGAAAACAGAGATAATAATTTTGGGTGGCATGCTTTCATTGTCAACGCAATGACTAAGAGTTCTCAACATCTTCCACGCTACACATGCTATAGGCGGTTACTAAACGGAAAAGTAACGTTTTGACTCCACCACCACCAATCAATCACACTCCACCGCTAGCCGAATCCTCTGGTACCGTCCATACCAACATCAATCCTGGGGGAGTTTTTTTTGCAATTATCTTTTCGATTTGAGCATGGAACTGGGAATTCCAATTACCGGCCCCTTTCTCGTGAATGATAGTGAATAAACACATATCGAGGATAACACGCCTAGCATGGAAGATACTGATAGCCCCCTGTCACCACATGAGCGGTTCGGGCACGTAAAATAGATTATTTCTTGAAGATTTAGAGAGTGGCACATGCAAATTTACTTGGAACGGCAGGTAGATACTGCATATAGGTAGGCATGGTGGACTCATATGGAACAACTTTGGGTTTATGGAAGTGGATGCACAAGCAGTATTCCTGCTTAGTACAAGTGAAGGCTAGCAAAAGACTGGGAAGCGACCTACTAGAGAGCGACAACAGTCATCAAAATGCATTGAGATTAACTAACATTGAGTGCAAGCATGAGTAGGACATAAATCGCCATGAACATGAATATCATAGAGGATATGTTGATTTTGTTTCAACTACATGCGTGAACATGCGTCAAGTCAAGCCACTTGAATCATTCAAAGGAGGATACCATCCTATCATACTACATCATAGTCATCTCAAAATTCATGTTGGCAACCAAGACAAACCATTATAAGCTCCTAGCTAAGTAAGCATGGCGTCACCAACTATGATCTCTAAGTTATCATTGCAAACATGTCCCTCTCACAACAAAGCTGAAACAGGCATGATGAGCTAGTCATATTTACAAAAACAAAATAGATCGAGTTCATACCAGCTTTTCCAGGCTCAGTCACTTCATCATATATCGTCATTATTGCCTTTCACTTGCACGACCGAATGATGTGAACAGTAATAAGTGTGCTAGTGCATTGGACTAAGCCGGAATCTACAGGCAAACACAAAGGAGAAGACAAAGTAATATGGCTCTTTGACAGCTAAACATATATGGATGCGAGAGCCACTAAACATTGTAACCATGGTCTTCTACCTTGACCCAAAGAAAAATAAAACTATTTACACGGGAAAGCTCCCAACAAGCAAAAGAAGAAAAGAAAATCTTTTTGGGTTTTCTCAACTAGGCAGACACAGGAAAAGAAAACGAGAAAAAGAAAATAAACTAGCATGGATGATACAGTGGCAAAGTGTGAACATCGACGAACAAAGTGAAAGCATAAGCAAAAATGTAAAGTCGGTGAGAACATACACTCCCCAAGCTTAGGCTTTTGGCCTAAGTTGGTCTACTCCCAAGGATGGTCTGGGCGATACGCAAAATCATAATGGGGGTTATACGGGAGCGCTGCAGCCACTACCTGAATAGCTGCCTCACGGAGACGAGCAACCTTTGCCTCCCTTTCATACTCCTCTGCCTCTCCTCTAGTTATGTAATATCTCCGTTTTACCTGAAAGTCAAAGAAGGCAGGAGCAGGAAGGGTAATATGGAAAACACGCTGCCGGTTAAATATCAAACGGTGTAGGAGGGATTCATCATCCCTCTCAAGGAACTGATAGCGTGTCAAAGCGGTGCGATCAAGGAAAGCTGTATGAAGCGGGGGATCTCCTTCGCGGATGGGTACTCCAAGAAAATTTGCTATGCTAGTGGCATAGATCCCACCAAAGAAATCCCCTTCATTAGCATTATTATTCAGCCTCCTTGCTATAATAGCTCCCATGTTGAAACTTTTATCACCCATTACTGCGCTCTTAAGAATACTAAGGTCGGGTGCGCAGAGGTGACAATGCTCAATCTTGCCATTAATGCATCTGCCTATGAAGAGGGCAAAATAATGCAAGGCAGGAAAATGAATGCTCCCCATGGTAGCCTGTGTAATATCTCTAGTTTCTCCGACAGTTATACGAGAGAAAAAAATCTCTAACCGAAGATTTAGGAGGATCACTGAGACTACCTCAGATAGGTATCTTGTAAATTCTATTGAAATCCTCTAAATCCATGGTATACGATTTGTCATAGAGATAAAACAGTACAGATGTATCACGGCCAACTGAAAATTTGAATCTACAAACAAAAGAGGCAGTGAGAGCAACATACTATTTACATTTATCGGAGATGAATTCTTAGAGTCCGACGTTGTGAACAAGTGTATCAAACTCGTCTTTGAAACCTGCCTCAATCATAAATTCATCAGAAGGCCATTCACATAGTTGTACCTGTGCGTTCCTCGGTTGGTAAGGATCGGGTTCCTGAATCGCAAGACGGGGACCTCTCTTGCTTGAGGAACCACCATGATAGTTTCTCCTAAACATCTTCCTTTTTCTGAAATTTTCAGTGACCCAAGGAAAAGTGAACAAGCCTCAACTAAACTCGTAGCAACTACTCCCACAAGTGCCTAGAGGCCATATTACGCATCAAAACTACTTGGGACCAGTGCTACGGCAACAAAAGTTCTTCCCCGACAGTGGTGCCAGAGATCCTTCTGCCGTCTCTTGGGCTTGCGTTGGTTCTTCCCTTGAAGAGGAAAGGGTGATGCAGCACTGGAACAATAAGTATTTCCCTCAGTTTGAGAACCAAGGTATCAATCCAGTAGGAGAATCTCGTCAAGTCCAGAGTAACTGCGCAAACACAAAAGAGCTTGCACCCAACGTTGTAAAGGGGTTGTCAATCCCTTCAAGATTGTTTGCAAAGTGAGATCTGAAGGCGGAAAGTGCAACGAAGTAAAAAGTGTAAGGCTGGAAATATGGTGTGGAGTAGACCCTGGGGGCCATAGTGTTCACTAGAGGTTTCTCTCAAAATAGCAAGTATTACGGTGGATGAACAAATTACTGTCGAGCAATTGATAGAACCGCGCAAAGTCATGACAATATCTAAGGCAATGATCATACATATAGGTATCACGTCCGAGACAAGTAGACCGATACTTTCTGCATCTACTACTATTACTCCTAACATCGACCGTTATCCAGCATGCATCTAGTGTATTGAGTTCATGACGAATAGAGTAACGCCTTAAGCAAGATGACATGATGTAGAGGGATAATCTCAAACCAATGATGAAAACCCCATCTTTTTACCCTTGATGGCAACAACATGATGCGTGCCTCGCTACCCCTTCTGTCACTGGGTGAGGTCACCGCACGGTATGAACCCAAAACCAAGCACTTCTCCCATTGCAGAATCATAGATTTAGTTGGCCAGACAAAACCCACAACTCGAAGAGAATTACAAGGATATGAAATCATGCATAAGAGAGATCAGGACAAACTCAAATAAGATTCATAGATAATTTGATCATAAATCCACAATTCATCGGATCTCGACAAACACACCGCAAAAGAAGATTACATCGGATAGATCTCCATGAAGATCATGGAGAACTTTGTATTGAAGATCCAAGAGAGAGAAGAAGCCATCTAGTTACTAGCTATGGACCCTTAGGTCTATGGTGAACTACTCACGCATCATCGGAGAGGTCATGGTGTTGATGAAGAAGCCCTTCGTATCCGAATCCCCCCTCCGGCAGGGCACCAGAACGTGCCCCAGATGGGATCTTGCGGAGACAGAAGCTTGCGGCGGCGGAAAAGTACTTTCGATGATCTCCTGATTTTTTGTGGAATTTTTGGGAATCTATAGGCGCAAAACCTAGGGAAAAGGAGGTCCAGGGGGCCCACAAGCCTGAGGGCCGCGGCCTCTCCCCTGGCTGCGGGGTGGGGGCTTGTGGGGCCCCTGGGAACCCGCTGCCTTGGCTCTCAAGTCTCCTGATCTTCTTCCATTACGGAAAAATTCTTTTCGGGGATTTTATTCCATTTGGACTCCATTTCCAATTCTCCTCTGAAAGGGGTCAAAAACATGAAAAAAAACAGGAACTGGCACTTGGCACCTAGTTAATAAGTTAGTCCCAAAAAATATATAGAAGGCATGCAAAACATCCAAAGTTTGACAAGATAATAGCATGAAACCATCAAAAAATTATAGATACGTTGGAGACGTATCAACCAGCTAAAATTAGCATGCAAAGCTCAAGAACAAGGTCACCAAGGCAGCCAAAATATGCGAAGTATAAGGAACTAGAGAAAAAACTAATTGGACCAATGGAGGAGTCACTTACCAAGGAGTAATTTCCCCAAAACAGTTCGGAGAATGGTGCTTTGAGCAAGGAGATCGAAAATCCCAGCAAGAGGAGCAAGAACACGGGTTTGAGCTGCGAAACGATTTTTTCTGGAGGTAGGAGAAGAAGATGGGAGCTAGAATGAGTGAAGGGGGTGCACGTGGGCCCCACAAGCCAGGTAGGCGCGACCAGGGGGGTGCCCGCGCCTCCAGGGCTTGTGGCCCACTGGTGCAGCCCCCAGACTAGCTCGTCGTCCCAGTATTTTTCAAAAAACCCAGAAAAAATCATACTTGATTTTCAGGACGTTCGGAGAACTTTCATTTTAGGGGTACTTTTCCACGGGACACTAAAATAGAAAACAGGGAAAACTAAACCTATCATTTTTCTTCTAAGCAACCGAAAGTGAAAGCTTGGAACAAAGGTTTGTGACTCCTTGATTCATCCATCTCATGGTCATGGAAAGATATCCATCAATAAGGTTGATCAAGTCTCCTCGACAAACCTTTTCGAATCGAAAAAGAAGATGGAGAAGTTTCGAATAGTCACTAGGTCACCTCAATGGGGATGTGTATCTCCCCAACAAGCAAATCATACTTCATCTTAACAGGAGGAATAGGGCATTCAAAGCTCCCAATAAGAATCGATGAAGTTTTTTCGATAGCATTGATGCAATGTACTCGATATTGTTTCTTCGGAAAGTGCACCGTGTGCTCATTACCATTGACATGGAAAGTGACATTGCCTTTGTTGCAATCTATAACAGCCCCTGCGGTGTTTAAAAAGGGTCTTTCGAGGATGACCGCCATGGCATTGTCCTCGGGAATATCCAAGATAACAAAGTCTGTTAAGATAGTGACGTTAGCAACCACAACACGCACATCCTCGCAAATGCCGATAGGGAAAGAAGTTGATTTGTTGGCCATTTGCAGAGATATTTTAGTGGGTGTCAACTTATCCAGTTCAAGACTACGATAAAGAGAAAGAGGTGTAACACTAACACCGACTCCAAGGTCGCATAAAGCAGTTCTAATGTAGTTGCCTTTAATGGAGCAAGGTATAGTGGGCACACCGGGATCACCTAGTTTCTTAGGAGTTCCAACCTTGAAGGTATAATTAGCGAGCATGGTGGAAATCTCAACCTCAGGTATCCTCCTCTTATTAGTCACAATATCCTTCATGTACTTAGCATACGGAGACATTTTGAGCATATCTGTCAAACGCATTTGTAGAAAGACAGGTCTAATCATTTCAACGAATCGCTCAAAATCCTCATCATCCTTTTTCTTGGATGGTTTGGGAGGAAAGGGCATGGGTTTCTGAACCCATGGTTCCCTTTCTTTACCATGCTTCCTAGCAGCGAAGTCATTCTTATCATATCTTCTATTCTTAGGCTGCGGGTTATCAAGATCAACAGGTTCAATCTCCACATCCTTTTTATTGCTAGGTTGAGCATCTTCATCAACATCACTATTGATATCATCATTAGGCTCATGTGCATCACCAGATTGTGTTTCAACATCAGAGACAGAGACATCGTTTGGACTCTCAGGTGTAGCAGCAATAGGGTTGCTAGCGTGCAGGTTCCTATCATCTTTCTTCTTCTTTCTAGCATGACTAGGTGCATTAGTGCTAACTCCTTGAGAATCTTGTTCAGTTCTCTTCGGATGACCCTCAGGATACAAGGGTTCGTGGGTCATTCTACCGCCTCTAGTAATGACTCTAACGGAATTGTCATTCAACTCATTGAGCAAGTCATTCTAAGCTTTAAGTACTTGTTCTACCTGAGTAGTAACCATGGAAGCATGTTTACTCAGAAGTTTAAGATCATTGATGTTTCTGTCCACAGAAGCACTTAAATGACTAAGCATACGAGCATTCTGTTCCAACTGTCTGCTAACATAATCATTGAAACATTGTTGTTTGGCAACAAAGTTATCAAATTCATCCATGCATAGGCTAGCAGGTTTATCAAAAGGAATATCACTCTCATCAAATCTATGCAGAGAATTTACTTCTACTACCTGTATCGGGTTATCAAGACCATAGATCTCTTCTATAGGTGGTAGATTTTTGACATCTTCAGATTTAATGCCTTTCTCTCGCATAGATTTCTTAGCTTCTTGCATATCTTCAGGACTGAGGAATAGAATCCCTCTTTTCTTTGGAGTTGGCTTAGGAGGTAGTTCGGGAATAGTCCAAGCATTCTCATTGCACAAGGTATTATTTAATAGAATCTCAGCTTGTTCTATGGTTCGTTCCCTAAAAACACAACCAGCACAACTATCTAGGTGGTCTTTGGAAGGATCGGTAAGTCCATTATAGAAGATATAAGGTATTTCATTCTTGTCAAGAGGGTGATCAGGCAAAGCATTTAGTAGTTGGATAAGCCTCCCCCAAGCCTGTGGGAGACTCTCTTCTTCAGCTTGAGCAAAGTTGTATATTTCCTGCAAGGCAGCTTGCTTCTTATGGCAGGGAAATATTTTTCAGAGAATTAGTATACCATATCCTGTGGGCTACGCACACAACCAGGAGCAAGAGAAGTGAACCATGTCTTAGCATCATCCTTTAGCGAGAAAGGAAACAACTTAAGGATATAGTAGTGACGGATATTTTCCTCACTAGTGAATAGGGTGGCTATATCGTACAGTTTGGTAAGATGGGCTACAACCGTTTCAGACTCATAACCGTGAAAAGGATTAGATTCGACCAGAGTGATTAACTCAGGGTCGACAGAGAATTCATATTCCTTATCGGTCACCAAGATAGGCGAAGTAGCAAACTTCGGGTCGTATTTCATCCTAGCGTTCAGAGATTTTTCTTTCCACTTGCACAGTAAATTCTCAACATCATAGCTATCCTTACATGCAAGAAAATCCTCAGCTGTCTCTCCCTCCATAACATAACGCCCAGGCATATCAGGCATATCAAGTCTAGGAGAGCTAGTTCTAGCACGCAAAATATCACGTTCTACTTCAATAGTATCAGCAGTTTCAGAAGTATCATCACATCTAGCAGCAACTCTAGCAATTTGTGAATCAAGGAATGCACCTAGTGGCAAAGCAGTATCAAGCATAGCATCATCAGGCAAAGCAGTATCAAGCATAGCATCATCATAAGCATCATGGGCAGCAGAAGTAGCATCATCAAGCACAGGCGACATATCAAGATTTCTAGCAGGAGGTGGTGTCGCAAACTTACTCATAACTGAAGGTGAATCAAGTGCAGAGCTAGATGGCAGTTCCTTACCTGTCCTCGTAGTGGAGGGCAAGACTTTTGTTCTTGGATCTATCGGATTCCTCATAGTGAACAGCGGACGTAAATCCCAAGTGACTCAGAGAATATAACTGTGCTTCCTTGGCAACAACGCCAGAAAAATGTCTTGATAACCCACAAGTATAGGGGATCGCAGAAGTTTTCAAGGGTGGAGTATTCAACCCAAATTTATTGATTCAACTCAAGGGGAAGCGAAAGAATATTCTCAAGTATTAGCAGCCGAGTTGTCAATTCAACCACACCTGAAAGATTTAGTGTCTGCAGCAAAGTATCAGTAGCAAGGTGGTATGATAGCAGCAGTAGAAACAGTAACCAGTAGCAGTAGAGTAACACCAATAGCAACATAGTAACAGTAGCAACAGCAAAGTAACGTAGCAAGGACCAGTAGTAAAAGACCCGTAGGCATTGGATCGGTGATGGATGATTATGTCGGATGTGATTCATCATGTCACAATTATAAAACGGAGAGATAAGTAACTAGCTCCTGTTCGTCAATCTAATGTAGGCATGTATTCCATATGTAGTCATACGTGCTTAGGGAAAAGAACTTGCATGACATCTATTGTCCATCCCTCCCGTGGCAGCGGGGTCCTAATGGAAACTACAGGATATTAAGGTTCTCCTTTTAATAAAGAACCGGACCAACGCATTAACACTTGGTGAATACATGCGGAGTCCTCATCATTTTCCCAGTATCAAGGTCAAGTAACTGTGCGGCTGTAACATCAGGGGGATCTGAGGTGTCACCCTCGATGGATTCCGAACGATGTAACCGTCAAGGTGGCCAGGGAGGAATCACCCTCGATGGACCACGCTTGATGGGTTGTACCAAAGAGTTGTTATCAGAGGTGGTGAAGGAGGAATCACCCTCCAGGAACCACCGCCGTTCAATTACACACAGAGCTAACATCAGGAGTACGTATCGAGGTGTCACCCTCGGTACTTGATAGTAGCTCTGCAACATCGTACAACTAAGGGGGTGTGAGTGATGTGATGGGTCTTGGTCGTCGATGAAAAGATCGAGACTTTGATGATAAAGCGAGGCAACTCGACTAAGTGGGGTCAAAGGGGACCACTGCTCCACCTATACTAAACAGTTTAAAGTGTATTAGAGTAAAGTTGTAGTTCATCAAAAACAGGCTATGCATCAGAATATGAGCTATCTACAACAGTAGCAAAATTTAATGCAAGCATGAGGGAGAAAGAATAGGCGATATAGGAATGATCAAGAGGGGTTTGCTTTCCTTGTTGCTCTGCGGCAAAGGGCTGGTCGTCGGGAGGGTAGTTGTACCCGGCGACAACATCAGTCTCAGGGTCTACCAGAGAGAAGAGGGGGAGAAACATTAAATATAAATCACACAAATGCATCACGATGCATTACATGGCAATATGAAGTGCTAGGCATGAACTAACGCAGTATTACCCGTCATGGACGGATTGGGAAAATACCTCATGATATTTCCCCGGTCTCTCGCTACTAGTGGACACGCGAAAATGATGGAGAAGTTCCATGTTCGTTATGCTATGGACGGATGACAAACGAACAAACAACTTATCCGGTTCATCTCATTTTTATGATCAACTTTCATGTACAAATTACTTTCATCCAGATTAGAGATTATTTTATATTAAATTTTAAAGTTTTATTAATAATTAGAAATTAAATAGATTTATCTTAATTCAATAGTTAGTTATGACATTAGTAGTCAACCATGGGGTTGACTGGTCAAATCTGACCAGTGGGCCCCACGTGTCATAGACACATTTTAATTAAGTTTAATCAGATTTAATTAAGAGGGGTTGAACCCACATGTCATTGACACATTAACTTAACAGAGTGTTAAAATTATCTAATTAAGTTAATTAATTAATTATTTTAAATATTACCTTTAATACATGTTTTCAATATTTTCTAATTAAACGTTTAGGGGGGTGGGCCCCATATGTAGCATCATAGGGAGGGAGGGGGTTAGTGGGGCCCTAATCCCCACTAACCGCATTGGGCAGCAATGGACCTAGGCCATCCGAGGCCAGGGACAGGAGTGTGGCAACGGTGGCGGTAGCGGGGCGTTAACGACCAGGGCGAGTGGCCGCGCCGGGGAAGGGGGGTGGTAGCCGGTGGCAGCATGCAGGGAAAGCGGCGTCGGGCTGGGGGGGATGCAACGATGGGGGCTATGGAACAACACGACAATGCACGGGGTGCGGGCGCGGTGCGAGGCGAGGGCCTGTGCGGTGAGGCCAGGCCACGGGAGGCATGGAGAAGGGCTCGGGCATGAGGGGAAAGTGAGGGAGGGGGGTTGGTGCGTTGTGGTGGCGCGACCGCGGGCGGCGCCGACGGCAGGTTCGACCGGAGCGGGAGGAAGAGGGGAAAAAGGGTCGGGGCCTCACCGGCTTTGCAGATGGAGCAGAGGCGCGGGGAGGGGCCAGGTGGAGGTGAGTGTTAGAAATATGCCCTAGAGGCAATAATAAAATGGTTATTATCATATTTCCTTGTTCATGATAATCGTCTATTGTTCATGCTATAATTGTATTAACAGGAAACAATAATACATGTGTGAATAAATAGATCACAATGTGTCCCTAGCAAGCCTCTAGTTGGCTAGCTCGTTGATTAATAGATGATCATGGTTTCCTGATCATGGGCCTTAGATGTCATTGATAACGAGATCACATCATTGGGAGAATGATGTGATGGACAAGACCCAATTCTAAGCATAGCACTAGATCGTATTGTTCGTATGCTAAAGCTTTTCTAATGTCAAGTGTCTTTTCCTTCGACCGTGAGATTGTACAACTCCCGGATACTGTAAGAGAGCTTTGGGTGTATCAAACGTCACAACGTAACTGGGTGACTATAAAGGTGCACTACGGGTACCTCTGAAAGTGTTTGTTGGGTTGGTACGAATCGAGATCGGGATTTGTCACTCCACGTGGCGGAGAGGTATCTCTGGGCCCAGTCGGTAGAACATCATCATGAGCTCAATGTGACTAAGGATTTAGTCACACGATGACGTGCTACGGATCGAGTAAAGAGACTTACCGGTAACGAGATTGAACAAGGTATAGGTATACCGACGATCGAATCTCGGGTAAGTTCTATACTTACAGACAAAGGGAATTGTATATGGGATTGATTGAATCCTTGGCGTCGAGGTTCATCCGATGAGATCATCGTGGAGCAAGTGGGAGCCACCATGGGTATCCAGACCCCGCTGATGGTTATTGGTCGGAGAGGTGTCTCGGTCATGTCTACCTGTCTCCCGAACCCGTAGGGTCTACACACTTAAGGTTCGATGATGCTAGGGTTATAGGAAATTGTTATCTGAGGTTACCGAAAGTTATTTGGAGTCCCGGATGAGATCCCGGAGGTCAGAGGAGCTCCGGAATGGTCCGAAGGTAAAGATTGATATATAGGATGGATGGTTTTGGACACCGGAAATGTTTCGGGCGTCACAGGTAATGTACCGGGACCACCGGGACCACCGGGACCACCGGAAATGGTCCCGGGGGTCCACCGGGAGGGGCCACCAGCCCCAAGAGGTAGCATGGGCCAAAAGAGGGAGGGCAACCTGCCCAAAGTTGGCTGGTGCGCCTCCCACTAAGAGGCCCAAGGCGCGGGAGGTGGAGGGGGGGGGGGAAACCCTAGGCGCTGGTGGGCCTAAGGCCCCCCTAGGGGTGCGCCACCCCTCCCCCTGCCCTGGCCGCCGCACCTCCCATCTAGGGGGGCTGCCGCACCACCTAGGGTGGGAACCCTAGGGCTGGCACCCCCCTCCCCTCCTCCTATATATAGTGGGGGTTTTGGGGCTGCTTTGCACACAATTTTCCATCTCCCTCAGCACAGCCCTGCCCCCCTTCTTCCTCCTCTCCCACAGTGCTTGGCGAAGCCCTGCCGGGAGACCTCGTCTCTCCATCGACACCACGCCGTCGTGCTGCCAGAGATCTTCCCCAACCTCTCCCTCCTCCTTGCTGGATCAAGGTGCGGGAGACTTCACCGGGCTGCACGTGTGTTGAACGCGGAGGTGCCGTGATTCGGCACTAGATCGGAATCACACCGCGATATGAATCGCCGCGAGTACGACTCCATGAACCGCATTCTATCAACGCTTCCGCTTAGCGATCTTCAAAGGTATGAAGATGCACTCACCCCTCTCTCGTTGCTGGTCTCTCCATAGGAAGATCTGAATATGCGTAGGAAAATTTTCGAATTTATACTACGTTACCCAACAGTGGCATCCGAGCCAGGTTTTCTATGCGTAGATTCTATGCACGAGTAGAACACAAAAGGTCATGGGCAATGATTTGTCAATTGCTTGCCGCTACTAGTATTATTCTTTTCCGACGGTATTGTGGGATGAAGCGGCCCGGACGGACATTACACGTACGCTTACGTGAGACTTGTTCCACCAACAGACAAGCACACCGTGCATAAAGGTGGCTAGCGGGTGTTTGTCTCTCCTACTCTAGTCGGATTGGATTTGATGAAAAGGGTCCTTATGAAGGGTGAATAGCTTTGGCATATCATCCTTGTGTCTGTCACGTAGGTAAGAAAGCGTTCTTGCTAGAAACCCAAATCAGCCACGTAAAACTTGCAACAACAATTAGAGGACGTCTAACTTGTTTTTGCAGGGTTTGACATGTGATGTGATATGGCCAAAGTTGTGATGTTGCATGTATGATGTATGAGATGATCATGTTATTGTAATTGGTTTCACGACTTGCATGTCAATGAGTATGACAACCGGCAGGAGCCATAGGAGTTGTCTTAATTTATTGTATGAGATGCAACGCCATGTGCTTACTACTTTTACTTCATTGCTAACGGTTAGCTATAGTAGTAGTGATAGTAGTAGTTGGCGTGATGAATTCACGGAGACACGATGATGGAGATCATGATGATGGAGATCATGGTGTCACGCCGGTGACAATGATGATCATGCGATGCCTGAAGATGGAGATCGAAAGAGCAAAGATGATAATGGCCGTATCATGTCACTAAATGATTGCATTGTGATGTTTATCATGTTTTTCATCTTATTGCTTAGAACGACGGTAGCATAATAAGATGACCCCTCTTAAAATTTCGAGAACGTATTCCCCTAAGTGTGCACTGTTGCGAAGGATCATTGTCTCGAAGCACCACGTGATGATCGGGTGTGATAGATTCTAACGTTCGCATACAACGGGTGTAAGCCAGATTTACACACGCGAAACACCTAGGTTGTCTTGACGAGCTTAGCATGTACAGACATGACCTCGAATACAAGAGACCGAAAGGTCGAATATGAGTCGTATGGTTGAATACGATCAGCATGAAGTTACTCACCATGGTGACTAGCCCGTCTCACGTGATGATCGGACACGGGTTAGTCAACATGGATCATGTATCACTTAGATGAATAGAGGGATGTCGATTTAAGTCGGAGTTCATACTTAATTTGATTAAATGAACTTAATTGTCATGAACTTAGTCTAAAAGTTGTCTTTATAAATATTGTAGATGGCCAACGTCAACCTCAATTTCAATGCATTCCTAGAGATAAACAAGCTGAAAGATGATGGTAGCAACTATGTGGACTGGGTTCGCAACTTGAAGCTCATCCTTGAAGCAGCTAAAAAGTCTTATGTCCTTGATGCGCCGCTAGGTGACCCTCCCGCTCCCGCAGCAGCCCAGGACATTCTGAACGTCTGGCAAACACGGAGTGATGACTACTCTCTGTTTAGGTGTGGCATGTTATACAGTTTGGAAAAGGGGCTCCAAAGGCGTTTTGAGCAACACGGTGCATATGAGATGTTCCAAGAGCTGAAACTAGTTTTTCAAGCTCATGCTCGTGTCCAGAGATATGAAGTCTCCGACAAGTTCTTTAGCTGTAAGATGGAGGAGAACAGTTTTGTCAGTGAGCACATACTCAAAATGTGTGGGTTACACGGTCGTCTGACTTCACTTGGAGTCGAACTTCCGGATGATGCTATAATTGACAGAATCCTCCAGTCTCTCCCACCAAGCTACAAAGGTTTTGTGCTGAACTACAACATGCAAGGGATGGAGAAGACTATTCCCGAGTTGTACTCGATTCTCAAGTCTGCAGAAGTAGAAATCAAGAAAGAGCATCAAGTGTTGATGGTCAACAAGACCACTAGTTTCAAGAAGGGCAAGGGTAAGAAGAAATTCAAGAAAGACAGCAAAGCCGTTGCCGCGCCCGGTAAGCCAGATGCTGGGTACAAGAAAAAGAATGGACCCAAGCCTGAGACTGAGTGCTTCTATTGCAAGGGAAAAGGTCACCGGAAGCGGAATTGCCCCAAATACTTAGCGGACAAGAAGGCCGGGAACGTTAAAGGTATATGTGATATACATGTTATTGATGTGTACCTTACCAGCGCTCATAGTAGCTCCTGGGTATTTGATACCGGTGCTGTTGCTCACATTTGCAACTCAAAGCAGGAACTGCGGAATAAGCGGAGACATGCCAAGGACGAGGTGACGATGGGCGTCGGGAATGGCTCCAAGGTCGATGTGATCACCGTCGACACGCTACCTCTACATCTACCATCGGGATTAGTTTTAAACCTTAATAATTGTTATTTAGTACCAGCTTTGAGCATGAATATTGTATCAGGGTCTTGCTTAATGCGAGACGGCTACTCATTTAAGTCAGAGAATAATGGTTGTTCTATTTATATGAGTGATATGTTTTATGGTCATGCTCCGCTGGTGAATGGTTTATTCTTGATGAATGTCAATCGTGATGTTACACATATTCATAGTGTGAGTACCAAAAGATGTAAAGTTGATAATGATAGTCCGACATATTTGTGGCACTGCCGCCTTGGTCATATCGGTGTTAAGCGCATGAAGAAGCTCCATACTGATGGACTATTAGAGTCTCTTGACTTTGAATCATTTGACACATGCGAACCGTGCCTCATGGGCAAGATGACTAAGACTCCATTCTCAGGAATAATGGAGAGAGCAACCGACTTATTGGAAATAATACATACTGATGTGTGTGGTCCAATGAACGTTGAAGCTCGCGGTGGCTATCGTTATGTTCTCACTCTCATCGATGATTTGAGTAGGAATGGGTATATCTACTTGATGAAGCACAAATCTGAGACGTTTGAAAAGTTCAAGGAATTTCAGAGTGAGGTCGAGAATCAATGTGACAGAAAAATTAAGTGTCTACGATATGATCGTGGAGGAGAATATTTGAGTCACGAGTTTGGCACACACCTAAGGAAGTGTGGAATCGTTTCACAACTGACGCCGCCTGGCACACCGCAACGCAACGGGGTGTCTGAACATCGTAATCGCACTTTATTAGATATGGTACGATCTATGATGTCTCTTACCGACTTACCACTATCATTTTAGGTATGCGCATTAGAAACCGCAGCATTCACTTTAAATAGGGCACCATCTAAATCCGTTGAGACGACACCGTATGAACTGTGGTTTGGCAAGAAACCTAAGTTGTCGTTTCTTAAAGTCTGGGGCTGCGATGCTTATGTGAAGAAACTTCAACCAGAAAAGCTCGAACCCAAAGCGGAGAAATGCATATTCATAGGATTCCCTAAGGAAACTATTGGGTATACCTTCTATCTTAGATCCGAAGGTAAAACCTTTGTTGCCAAGAACGGATCCTTTCTAGAGAAAGAGTTTCTCTTGAAAGAAGTAAGTGGGAGGAAGGTAGAACTTGATGAGGTAATTACACCCCCTCTCGTATAGGAAAGTAGCACATCGCGGGAAATTGTTCCTGTGGCGCCTGCACCAACTGAAGAGGAAGTTACTGATAATGATCATGAAGCTTCGGATCAAGTTACTACTGAACTTCGAAGGTCCACAAGGGCACGCTCCGCACCAGAGTGGTACGACAACCCTATGATGGAAATCATGTTGTTAGACAACAGCGAACCTTCGAACTATGAAGAAGCGATGGCGGGCCCGGATTCCAATAAATGGCTTGAAGCTATGAAATCCGAGATAGGATCCATGTATGAGAACAAAGTATGGACTTTGGTGGACTTGCCCGATGACCGGCGAGCCATAGAAAATAAATGGATCTTCAAGAAGAAGATTGATGCAAACAGTAATGTAACCGTTTATAAAGCTCGACTTGTCGCAAAGGGTTTTCGACAAATTCAAGGAATTGACTACGAAGAGACTTTCTCTCCCGTAGCGAAGCTGAAATCAGTCCGAATCATGTTAGCAATTACAGCCTTTTATGATTATGAAATTTGGCAAATGGACGTCAAAACAGCGTTCCTTAACGGGAACCTTAAGGAAGAGTTGTATATGATGCAACTAGAAGGTTTTGTCGACCCTAAGGGTGCTAACAAAGTGTGCAAGTTCCAGCGCTCCATCTATGGGCTGGTGCAAACATCTCGGAGTTGGAACATTCGCTTTAATGAGGTGACTAAAGCGTTTGGGTTCATACAGGTTTATGGAGAAGCCTGTCTGTACAAGAAAGTGAGTGGGAGCTCTGTAGCTTTCCTCATACTGTATGTGGATGACATATTATTGATGGGGAATAATATAGAGATGTTGGAGAGCATAAAGGCCTATTTGAACAAGAGTTTTTCAATGAAGGACCTTGGAGAAGCTGCATACATATTAGGCATCAAGATCTATAGAGATAGATCGAGACGCCTCATAGGTCTTTCGCAAAGTACATACCTTGACAAGATATTGAAGAAGTTCAATATGGAAAACTCAAAGAAAGTGCTCTTGCCAGTTTTGCAAGGTATGAGATTGAGTAAGACTCAGTCACCGACCACGACAGCAGATAGAGAGAAGATGAGTATTGTCCCCTACGCTTCAGCCGTAGGCTCTCTAATGTATGCCATGCTGTGTACCAGACCTGATATAAACCTTGCCATAAGTTTGGTAGGGAGGTACCAAAGTGATCTCGGTATGGAACACTGGATAGCAGTCAAGAATATCCTTAAGTACCTGAAGAGGACTAAGGAGATGTTTCTCGTTTATGGAGCTGACGAAGAGCTCGTCATAAAGGTTTACGTCGACGCTAGCTTCGACACAGATCCGGATGACTCTAAGTCACAGACTGGATACGTATATGTTTTGAATGGTGGGGCAGTGAGCTGGTGCAGCAGCAAGCAAGAAGTCATGGCAGCATCTACATGTGAAGCGGAGTACATAGCTGCTTCAGAAGCAGCTCAGGAAGGAATTTGGATGAAGGAGCTCATCACCGACCTTGGAGTGGTACCAAGCGCATCGAGTCCAATGACACTCTTCAGTGATAACCCTGGGGCCATTGCCAAAGCCAAGGAGCCCAGGTTTCACCGGAAGACGAAGCACATCAAACGCCCCTACAACTCCATCCAGGACCATGTCGAGAGTGGAGTAATAGAGATTTTTAAAGTACACATGGATCTGAATGTTGCAGACCCGTTGACTAAACCTCTTCCACGAGCAAAACATGATCAACACCATAATGCTATGGGTGTTCGATACATCACAATGTAACTAGATTATTGACTCTAGTGCAAGTGGGAGACTGTTGGAAATATGCCCTAGAGGCAATAATAAAATGGTTATTATCATATTTCTTTGTTCATGATAATCGTCTATTGTTCATGCTATAATTGTATTAACAGGAAACAGTAATACATGTGTGAATAAATAGATCACAATGTGTCCCTAGCAAGCCTCTAGTTGGCTAGCTCATTGATCAACAGATGATCATGGTTTCCTGATCATGGGCATTAGATGTCATTGATAACGGGATCACATCATTGGGAGAATAATGTGATGGACAAGTCCCAATCCTAAGCATAGCACTAGATCGTATTGTTCGTATGCTAAAGCTTTTCTAATGTCAACTGTCTTTTCCTTCGACCGTGAGATTGTGCAACTCCCGGATACCGTAGGAGTGCTTTGGGTGTATCAAACGTCACAACGTAACAGTGTGACTATAAAGGTGCACTACGGGTACCTCTGAAAGTGTCTGTTGGGTTGGTACGAATCGAGATCGGGATTTGTCACTCCGCGTGGCGGAGAGGTATCTCTGGGCCCACTCGGTAGAACATCATCATGAGATCAGTGTGACTAAGGAGTTAGTCACACGATGACGTGCTACGGATCGAGTAAAGAGACTTACCGTTAACGAGATTGAACAAGGTATAGGTATACCGACGATCGAATCTCGGGCAAGTTCTATACCGACAGACAAAGGGAATTGTATACGGGATTGATTGAATCCTTGACATCGAGGTTCATCCGATGAGATCATCGTGGAGCAAGTGCAGCCACCATGGTTATCCAGACCCCGCTGATGGTTATTGGCCGGAGAGGTGTCTCGGTCATGTCTACCTGTCTCCCGAACCCATAGGGTCTACACACTTAAGGTTCGATGACGCTAGGGTTATAGGGAATTGTTATACAAGGTTACCGAAAGTTGTTCGGAGTCCCGGATGAGATCCCGGACGTCACGAGGAGCTCCGGAATGGTCCGGATGTAATGATTGATATATAGGATGGATGGTTTTGGACACCGAAAATGTTTCGGGCGTCACCGGTAATGTACCGGGACCACCGGAAATGGTCCCGGGGGTCCACCGGGAGGGGCCACCAGCCCCAAGAGGTAGCATGGGCCAAAAGAGGGAGGGCAACCAGCCCAAAGTGGGTTGGTGCGCCTCCCACAAAGAGGCTCAAGGCGCGGGAGGTGGAGAGGGGGGGGAACCCTAGGCGCTGGTTGGCCTAAGGCCCACCTAGGGGGCGCCACCCCTCCCCCTGCCCTGGCCACCGCACCTCCCATCTGGGGGGGCTGCCGCACCACCTAGGGTGGGAACCCTAGGGGTGGCACCCCCCTCGCCTCCTCCTATATATAGTGGGGGTTTTGGGGCTGTTTTGCACACAGTTTTCCATCTCCCTCGGTGTAGCCCTGCCCCCTTCTTCCTCCTCTCCCACGGTGCTTGGCGAAGCCCTACCGGGAGACCTCGTCTCTCCAACGACACCACGCTGTCGTGCTGCCGGAGATCTTCCCCAACCTCTCCCTCCTCCTTGCTGGATCAAGGTGCGGGAGACGTCACCGGGCTGCACGTGTGTTGAACGCGGAGGTGCCGTGATTCGGCACTAGATCGGAATCACACCGCGATCTGAATCGCCGCGAGTACGACTCCATCAACCGCATTCTAGCAACGCTTCCGCTTAGCGATCTTCAAAGGTATGAAGATGCACTCACCCCTCTCTCGTTGCTGGTCTCTCCATAGGAAGATCTGAATATGCGTAGGAATTATTTTTGAATTTATGCTACGTTACCCAACAGTGAGGAGGCCGGTGGTGGCCGGCGGCGAGGAGCCAACAGGGCGGCGTCGGGGGCCAGGGGCGTGGGGGAGGGTGCAACCGCCAGTTTAGAGGGACACGGGGGGAGTGGGGGGAAACGAGGTCACGGGGGTAAGGCCCCCCTTTATATGGAGAGGGGTGAGGGGGGATGGTCTGGCCGAGTGGCGGAGCGGGCCGACCTTGCTCGGCCGAGTGGGGAAGGGGGTTTTCTTATCCCCTTCGTTTTTTATTTACCTATTTTGTTTCATTTATGGTTTTACAATAGTTGCTTTAGTTTAATTTAAAAACAACACCAATTTACTTTCAAAAAATATGGAGTTTGGCCCTTTATTACAAATGCAATATTAGGAAGTGCCCCAAAAGATTTGTGGATATTTGAAACTGTTTTGGGATTCCTACGATTAAAAAGGAATTCAATCAATTGTTTAGGCCCTTATTATTATTGTTTTAGGGCAGTAAAATACTCTATAAAATATTGGCTCCAATTTTATATATATTAGGTGAATATTTGTAACCCAAACATGAATTTTGTTTTCAGGTTTGCCAAATTATTAAATCCACTTATTAACTGCATTTTTTAATTTCAAAGGAATCCTAAATGAGTATGACTTCAAGATTGATCATGCGTTGTTGAACAACATTATTAGCTTAATCAGGGTGATCGCTATAACTTAATTACATGGGTTACTATAGCATGACACTGGGGGCGTCACAACTTTCCACCACTAAAAGAAATTCTCGTCCCGAGAATTAAGATGTAGAGATAAGGGGTAAATGTTTGGTTACGAAATTCAAACGAGTCTTCTCGGTCTTGTTTGTTCTCTCCGAAGAAATTTATCCCTTTTGTTGAAGCCTTCAATTCTCTGACTTAGGTCATCCTGATGAATTCCTCATCCTTCCTTCGGCATCTTCATCGCCCTACGAATGCAATACAAGAAAAAACTTTGGAGAAACGTAGCTACACAAAGTTGGGTATCTAACGGCAAACTCAGGGAAGAAGACATGAATTTTGCCTCAAGTTGCAACTCACAGAACTCATTGAGAGTAACGTGGGATGGTACCAGGGTTTCTAATGGTTATGCAATCATTTGATGCCTAAACAGATATGAAAGGGGGTGTTTAGAGAAACGAAACAAATATTGCGTGTGATACAAGAATAGATCGTCCCATTGTACGGTGGGTTGGGAATTTCATACGTAGCCAAGTGTAAGGGATACTTTGAAGTCAAATATGTACAGGAGAGTCAGGTTTCGATCCTGTGGAACTTTGGGTTATGGACCCACCATGTGGGTTGGGAGTAGGCAGAGCGGTGGCATCTTGCACAGTCTTGGTAGCAAGACATGTCAAAGGATAGCTTGTCAGTTACGTTGGCAACAATGTCGGTACCTAGGGCGGGGGAATAATAGAACCATTTTTCTGCTTGTTGAAACAGGGCGGACCAATAGGTAAAGTTCTCGTCCACCGGCGGCTAGCAAAATGTTATCCACAATAGTAACAGGGTCTTACTGAGAGAGTTGTTCACCAAGGTTTTTACCTAAGAAGGGAATTACCGCTACTCGGATAAATTAGATTACGAGAAGGTTTAGACAGACCAATGGAAAATAAATTTTTTTCGCACACAAGCATTAGAGTATACCATTCCCAAGGAAATAGAGTATGGTATACATGATAGACTAAGTACCTAACCATTTCGATAAAATGGCAAGGAGACTCATGATGGTTATCCATACAACATTGTTTGGATAATTGATCAAGAACATCTTAGCATTGTGCTTCCAATGTTCATGTTGACATTTGAAGTACCACATTCGTACTTCGGGGTAGCATCGACATGGTCATCAAGTAATGGTCAAACTTTGGGTACACAAAGGATCCATTAGGAACAACTTATAAAATAAGTAACACGATTTCCTCAAGGAAGAATGATGAATCTTGTCAAACAAGATATTATAACAATAGGTCCTCCGGCCAGGTGTGCTTGGTAAGACATCACTGCACCAGTTTTCAAGACAAAAGTTATATCCTTGGTAAATGTTTGAACCATCATATCTGCCCAAGATTCAGATCTGATTGGTGTCAGGATACCTCAGGCTCAGGATGCCTAAGAAGATAACAGGGCAACAACAATTTACAAGATGATGATGCAAGATCCTCAGGATATGAACTACGAAAGCAAGTCTTGAATCATGAGCTGGATTGTAAGACACGTGAACAAAATTTCAAGACATTTGTGCCCACATGGAATTATTACAACGAAATGCAACTGAGTTCTGATTTGGCAACAATCATCGAGGATAACAAAGTCCTTGTCTTAGACTGGATTAGCTCTTATGAAGGAACTCATTTTCTTGGTCAAACCAGTCACTGGCTTGGGGTGCTAAGAAAAGTTATATGAAGTGAAGATAGCAAATCTTCAAAACATATAACACTTTGCACATGCGGGAATGATTTGGGATGGTCTTATAGGAAGCGAAACAAAACTTTCCCATATTCACGGCGGCAAGAATGCACGTGAATTTTGGGAAAATACCTCTTCTATCAAACATATTCTTCATGAGGTAGGCACAACGGTAGTGCTTTCAAAAAGCTTCATCATGAAACATGAAGAAGTTGAGGGTGTGGCCAATGGGCTCAGAAACAATCCCTCAAGATTTTGATAGGGATGAATTTCCAAAATTATAAGATCAAGGATATATCATTTGTCAAATCAAAAGGTATAATGACGTATTCTCAAGGGAAAATAAAAAATTAAACATTGATCGAAGGATGCACTGGGGGATACGGACTGAGTAGCACGACCAATGCTAAAAAGGGGTAAGTCAACAACCAACACCCTAAGAATCAAACTACTAGTCATTAACATCAAAACAATAGGGTTGCTAGAAGTATTGGAATCATACAACAGAGTTCACTTGTCGGTAATCCGGTTAGAAACAACACCGGGACCAAGAAATGAATGATGATGGCGAGAAGTACCACCATATCAATAACTCTTAAGAGGTGCAACAATTGTCACAACATTCTTGACATAAAAGATGGTAATGCCCCAAGGTTGAAGATAAAATTAGCCGAATAGCAAGGAACTCAAGGGACAACACAAAACATGATCAAGTTTGTGTTGGAGGGAAGGCAATAAGGTTGCCAATGATAACATAAATCATCGAGGAGCGAGGATGGTATTCCTCATCATGAATTAAATTGATATCCTGGAAGATCTCAGAATGATGATGATGAACACGACACATTTGTCGGGAAGTTTCATGAAGATGTAATCATTTAGCGACGACATCAAGCAACAAAATGATGAGGTGAAAGGTTGTCGAAATCATAGATAAGACTAGTAGCTCAGAATCGAAATTGCCTTTCAGGACAACCAACATGCTGTTGAAAGCTAGATATAAGCTTAGCGTACCGTTAGAAATGTGTTCCTGGGATGAAGGATATAGATAGCAAGGTCAAGCTTTAGCATGCGATGATAATGTAGCCATCCAGCTCCGAATATAATGATCAAGTACAAACTCATAAGTAAAGGAGATTACTAAGATTTGTTGAATAATAATGCATACTCAATTCAGTTATCGGTGTCCTAGAGTGTCCAACGACTCAAAACACGAGGAAACTGGAACCAACGAAATATCATAGTTGATAGGGAGCTCATAAGAAGTTATATAGATCCGTGATATTTTCAAGATACCAGGAATAATACTCGGAGGTAGATCAGAATAGAGGTTAGACTAGTCTATTGATCTGTGGAAGACAAGCACTTTAACTCATCTGAGAAAGAAATCAAGGCAGGACAACATGGTCGGAACCACGACTACAAAGGACAAGATCACAGATACCATATCGAATCATATAAAGGAAATGATTATTGTTACGAGTAGATTCAATGATAAGATCAACATAATTCACATGGGCACGAACACAAAGTTCAAGGTCGACTCCCACTTCATCAATGCATCACCTGCCATTTACTCCCCATCTTTGATGAGGTTGTAGCTTTGAAGGATTATCTCGCAAAACACCAGAAGAATAAGACTCGTGAAAACTCTTGGGATCACACGGATTTGGGAACGCATAGGTTCAACCCATCGGGGCATCTTGGGAACATATACCACAAACTTCAAGAGTAATTGACACATGCTTGACAACAGAGCATGACTAACAAAAGCATAGGATACCACTTATTAGAGGGAGAAAACACAATTTACAAACGACACCATGTAGTAGGGGAAGAATATCACAAGAATTTTTCTGTGAAGGATGCTATCGGATAATTACCCAACAATGGGTATGGCAGTCTACAAAGGACATGATGTGAGTATCGGTACTCAATCAGAGCAATATAGAATGCAAGTCATCGGATTATAGAACATCTGAAAAATATCAATACTTAATTACCACAGGAATTATGATTTCCAAGTTGGTGTACCGGAATCACATGCTCCGATCAAGGATGAATAAGTTGATTAGAATTAGATGGACAATCAACCAAGGTTGATTTGCCGAGAACCTGCTCCTATTTGGAAAGACGTCTGAGCCATACAGATAATTTATGAGGATCAACTAATGATTGCGTGCATTCACACATATGTTAAATTATTAGAATCAAATGACAACCACGAAGGATTTAATCAATATTGCTAGACATATGCAATTAACCATAATGCAAGCAGTACAGAAAGCTCAAGGGTAGAAGGCTACTGAGGATTTTGGAAGATCGAATAGCAATTTGAAGGATTTTGTGAAACCAATGACGCTTGAGGACTACCGAATCCTTCGTAAGATAATTTTTCATACCTTGTATAATAAGAGCAACTAGAAAGAAAATATGAACGACATTTGTATGTAGTCATCCATAGGGGTTGACGAAGGAAGGGAAATCGCAGAAGCGATGATCACAAGTTCTCCAGAGAACATCAAAGAGTATCTTCGGAGTCTTCTGACGAATCAAGCCATCCTTCAGAATGCGGGGCTTTCTGGGAGGAAGTATTTATGAGAACCTAAAGTTGAGTTAGCAAAATCTTTAACCCGAAAGAGAAGAGAGATTAGAACCCAAAGTAGAGAAGAGGAGTAAAATATACTAATACCACCCGATTGAGATGTGGGCCCATAAGCCACACAACAATGCTAGTAAAGTTTTTCAAGTACCATAGTCAACTTCGGCCAAGGAGTTGGAAAGGGGGCTACCTACAGGCAGTCGGCTCTGATACCAACTTGTGACGCCCTTGATTTGATCGTACTCTAATCGTACACGCAAATGCGTACGACCAAGCTCAAGGACTCACAAGAAGATATACAAACGCAACTATAGGCACAAATAAAAACATACAAGCTTCATATTACAAGCCAGGGCCTCGAGGGATAGAATATAGAAGCTCGAGAAACACACGAGTCAGCGTAAGCAACAAATATCTGAGTACACACATAAATCAAGGAGATGATTTAGAGAAGGCTAGTACAAAATATACATTGATTGAACGAGGCGAGGTCTCACTCCTGGGAACCTCCTCAACTACTCCTCGTCGTCAGCGGTCTCCACGTAGTAGTCGGCACCGTCGGGGTAGCATACGTCGTCGGCGGGATACACCATCTCCTGGACTCCATCATCCGGGCGCATCAATCATATCAAGGGGAAAAGAGGGAGCAAAGCAACGGTGAGTACTCATCCAAAGTACTCGCAAGACTGACATCAGAACTATACTAAGTATGCATCGGTATCAAAGAAATGGGGTTAGAGCATGTCTAGTAGAACCCTCAAACCGTCAAACCCTTAAAGCAGTTTTAAGGGTTGAGAAGTTCGAGTTTTTGGCACTTTTAAGGGTTGAAAAACAGGGGCAAAGACTAGAACCCTCAAACCCAACCCTTAAACTTCTTTAAGGGTTGGATTAGAGGGTTCTAGTCTTTGCCTCAACCCCAACCTTTAAAACTGTCATTTCAGGTATCACACATTTCATCACATTTCATCATATGACATATCACAAAATCCATCACATTTGACATAAAACAATAATCATTATAGTTATTATTACACCACCGAATAAAACAATAATCATTCAAATTATTACAACAACGTTTGAGCAAATTACAATAATTGTTCGAATAAAATAGGACATAGAAAAGTAAAACAAAGATACATCATGGGCCAATGCGCCGCTCATCCAACTGCCAGTGGTGCTCTACTAGATCATACTGGAGCCGACCATGAGTGGTTGCATCCTCAATCTCACGATCTGCTTGAAGAAAAGCATGTATGCGAGAAGGGTTTCTTTCTGGTTGCACACGGGTCCCAACATTGTCATAGAAACAAGGGAGGTTTAACCCTCTCTCATCCTCTAGGATCATGTTGTGTAGAATCACACAACATTTCATGATGTTCACCAAGGTTTTTTTTGTCCCAAAGCCGAGTTGGACCCCGAAATATGGCAAACCTTGCTTGCAAAACACCGAAAGCTCTTTCAATATCCTTGCGGGCTGCCTCTTGTGCCTTGGTGAAATGAGCCTCTGTTCTTGTTAAGGGCACCCCATTTTTCTCCTTGATGGACTTCATAAGAGTTGCCCATTCGGGATAGATACCATCGGTGAGATAGTATCCCATTGAGTACTCATTGTCCATGATTTTCTAGTTGCAAGCTGGAGCATCCCCAGAAATTAATCTTTTGAACAAAGGAGATCTACTGAGGACATTGATATCATTGAGTGTTCCCGGCAACCCAAAGAATGCATGCCAAATCCATGTGTCCTCCGATGCTACGGCCTCAAGCACAATGGTAGCACCACGACTTTTACCGCAATACATTCTGTGCCATGCCTTTGGGCAAGTTTTCCACCTCCAATGTATGCAATCAAGACTACCAAGCATCCCCGGCCATCCCCTTTTTTCATTCATTTCCATTAATCTCTTTGTATATTCCTCGTTTGGTTCCCGAAGATAGTGCTCATCATACAACCGGATGACCAACTTGGCAAACCTACGGACGGACTCCGTGGTTGTATCTTGCCCAATGTGAAGATACTCGTCCGTATAATCCGCGGGTATGCCATAAGCGAGTACCCGCATTGCCGCCAATATCTTTTGATATGCACTAAACCCCATGATACCGGCGGCGGATCTACGACGTTTAAAGTAATATGAGGCGGCCTCACAATCGGTGACAATCTTCACAAACAAACTACGACGCATTCGGTACCTTCTGCGGAAGAGACGAGGAGGGTATGTAGGTACCTTCGCGAAGTAGTCTTGCATCAAATGCTCGTGTCCGAGAGCGCGGTTCCGGTAGATGGTGAGTCGCCCCATCTTTGACCCTCTCCTCTGATCCATAAGCTTCACACGGTCTTCAAACGCTTGCACGTCGACGAGGAGGCTCATCATCTCGACGTCATCGTCTTGCAACAACTCGTCAATGTCCGAATCGTCAGATGACGACCAATCCGATGAATCGGACAACGAGTCCATGTCGTCATTGTTCTCCTCCATCTACATACCGAGTGGCAACAATTGTGAGTGCCAATGAAGCAAAAATTGAAAACTATTTTTTTAAAAAAATCACACCTTTGGGAGTCGGGGGCCGGCGTCGAGCGGGCCGGGGACGGTGTCGGGGACCGGCGTTGAGCGGGGCGGGGACGCGGGCGGGCGGGCGGCGTCCGGGGTGGGGCTGGCCGGGCGGCTGGGGCAGGGTACGGAGGGGCGGCGGGGGGGGGGGGGGGTTGGCGTCGTCGATGCGGAGGGGCGGCGGGGGGGGGGGGGTGCGCGGCGTCGATGCGGAGGGGCAGGGCGTGGAGGGGCGGCGGGCGGGCGGCGGGCATCGGGGGCGCGGAGGGGCGGTGGGCGGGGCACGGAGGGGCGACGGGCTGGCGGCGGCGGGATCGGGGGAGGGCGCGGCGCGGGGATGAAACTTCCCTCCCGCGCGAGGGTGGAAGAGGAGTGCGGGTTGGGGGAGTTTTTCCTCCCAACCCGCACTTCTACAGGTTGGGAAAATGTTTGAGGGTTGGACCTCTATTTTTTATGGGTTTGAGGTTTTAGGGGTTCTAGTCTACGGCTTTTTTTACAAAAACTGTAAAAAAGCAGTTATTTTTAGGGGTTTGAGGGTTTGAGGGCTCTACTAGACTTGCTCTTAAATGTGGACTGACATCAGCAATGCGAGAATAGAGAGAGGGGACTAGTCCTATAGAAGAGTAGCCTCTTCAGCGTCTTGCAGCAATAGACAAGAGTAGAGCAAGTAACACATATATCTAGTCATTTTGTGATAGCAATATAAATTAAGGTCATGCCTAGAGATTCTTCCTCAACTCCCTACAAGAAAGCAATCCTGGAGCAAATAATCGAGTTAGGTAACAATTGAAGTTGTATAAGATCGGGGCACAACTCCAAGTCGTCCTGTGATCGTGCACACGACAATTCGAATAGTTAATTTTCATCCATATAGGGGTGCATCATAGTACCCAACACGCTTGATAAACTCTAGCCGAACACACTATCCTGGGTCATGCCCGACCTCGGAACATCAACACGTTGCAGCCCTACCTTGGCTCAACAGAGAGGCCAGCCCATTGGTCTAAATCCTAAGTGCGCAGGGGTCATGGGCCCGTCGCCCTTTGCACTCCTGCACGATGCAAGGGCGGCCGATGTCAATCCTGGCACCTGTTATACAAGAACGATGCTTAGCCGGACCACTCGGGCACGCGCCCCTCCATTGCTGGCGTGCGAAGAGCTTCGACTGATACCACAACGTCGAGTACCCATAACTTCTCCCACGTTAAGGTTAGTGTGAAAAGGTCTCCTGACCAACTCAGATCAAATACACAAATCCCCTTAGCATTTTAATTAACATTGTGGTAATGATCAGCAATCCACGATATGTGGTCCCGTTGCCCCATCTCGAGGATGTATGGAAAGGGCACAGAATGCCTGGCCATGCCTCATCACATGCACGCACGAATCCACCCAAAACACACATCGTCATTTTCCGAGTATCAAGGTCAAGTAACTATGCGGCTGTAACATCTTAGGGATCCAAGGTATCACCCTCGGTGGATTCCGAACAATGTAACCGTCAAGGTGGCTAGGGAGGAATCACCCTCAATGGACCCTGCTTGATGGATTGTACCACATAGTCGTTATCGGAGGTGGTTAAGGAGGAATCACCCTTCGGGAACCACCGCCGGTCAACTACACTACATAGCTAACATCAGGAGTACGTATCGAGGTGTCACCTTTGGTACTCGATAGTAGCTCTGCAATGTCATACAACTAAGTGGGTGTGAGTGATGTGTCGGGTCTTGGCTCGTCGAACAAAAGATCGAGAGTTCGATGATAAAGCGTGGCAAGTAGACTAAGGGGGGGGGGGGTCAAAGGGGACCACTGCTCCACCTATACTAAACAGTTTAAAGTGTAGTAGAGTAAAGTAACTGTTCATCAAAAACACGCTATGCATCAGAATAGGAGCTATCTACAACAATAGCAAAATATAATGCAAGCTTTAGGGAGAAAGAACTGACGATATAGGAATGATCAAGGGGGGGGGGTGTTGGTTGCCTTGTTGATCTTCGGCAAAGGGTTGTTCGTCGGGAGGGTAGTTGTACCCGGCAGCAGCGTCGGTCTCGGGTCTACCGGAGAGAAGACGGCGAAGAAACAATAAATATAAAGCGGACAAATGCATCACGATGCATGACATGGCAATATGCAGTGCTAGGCATGAGCTAACACAATATCACCCATCGTGGACGAATCGGGAAAATACCTGATGATATTTCCCGGGTACGTGGCTACTACGGGACATGCAAAAACAATGGAAAAGTTCCATGTTCACTATGCTAGGGACGCGTGATAGATGAATAGACAACGGATCCGGATTCGTCTCGTTTTCTGATCATCTTTCATGAACAAAATATTTTCATCCGATTATGGATTATTATATATCAATTTTTAAAGTTTTATTAATAATTAGAAATTAAATAGATCTATCTTAATTCAATAATTAGTTATGACATCAGAATGATGTCATGCTAACATCAACAGTTAACTCTCGGTTGTCTAGTAAAATCTGACCAGTGGGCCCCACATGTCTTAGACATATCTTAATTAAGTTTAGTAAAATTTAATGAGATTTCATTAAGGGGGGTTGGACCCACATGTCATTGACACATTAACTTAACAGAGTGTTAAAATTATCTAATTACTCTAATTAATTAATTAATTTAGTTATTATTTTTATATTATTTTTAAATTCATTTTTTAATATTTTCTAAGTAAACGTTTAGGAGGGTGGCCCGCCTTTGTCAATGTCAGAGGTAGAGAAGGCGGTTAGTGGGGGCCTAGTGCCCACTAATCGCATCGGGCGGCAATGGCCATAGGCCATCCGAGGTCAGGGACGGGAGGGGGCAACGATGGCGGTGGCAGGGCGCCGACGGCCAGGGCGAGTGGCCGCACGAGGGAAGTGGGTGGCAGACGGCGGCACCGCGCAGGGAAAGCGACGACGGCCTCGGGGGGGGGGGTGCAATGACGGGGGCTACACAACAACACGACAACGCGCGGGTGCGGGCGCAGCGTTGGCCGTCGTCCATGCGGGGCGACCACCGACGCGGTGAGGCTAGGCTGCGAGAGTCGTGGAGAAGGGCTCGGGCATCCGTGGGAAAGCGTGAGCAGGGGGGGGGGGTTGATGCGGGGTGGTCGGGCGGCCGTGGGCGGCGGGTTCGATCATAGCAGGAGGAAGAGGGGAAAACGGTTTGGACCTCACCGATGTTGTAGATGGAGCAGAGGCGTAGGGAGGGGCAAGTTGGAGGTTAGGAGGCCGACGGTAGGGCGGCGAGGCACGGACGGGGCAGCGTCGTGGGTGAGGTGTGCGTGGAGGGCGCAGCCGCTAGTTTAGAGGGACACCGAGGGAGTGGGGGGAAACTAGGTCAAGGGGGGGGGAGATGGGCTCGCCGGCTCGAGGAGTGGGCCGGCGTGGATGGGCCGAGGGGGAGGAAGGGGGTTTTCTTATCCACTTTCTTTTTTAGCTACTTATTTCTGGTTTTAGAATAGTTGCTTTAGTTTAATTTAAAAACAACACCAATTTACTTTTGAAATATATGGAATTTGGCCCTTTATTACAAATGCAATATTAGGTAGTGCCCCAAAAGATTTGTGGCCATTTGAAACTGTTTGGGATTTCTACAATTAAAAAGGAATTTAATCAATTGTTTTGGCCCTTGTTAATATTTTTTTATGGCACTAAAATACTCCATAAAATATTGGCTCCAATTTTATAAATATGAGGTGAATATTTTTAACCCAAACAAGATTTTTTTTCCAGGTTTGCCAAATTATTAATTCCACTTATTAACTAAATTTTTTAATTTCAAAGGAATCCTAAATGAGGTATGACTCCAAGATTGATCATGCACTCTTGAACAACATGATTAGCTTAATCACGGTGATCACTATAGCTTAATTACATGGGTTAGTGTAGCATGACACTGGGAGCGTCACACAACCCTTCTTCATCAACACCGCCATGTCGCTCACTACCAGGAGTGAGTGATTCCTTTGTAGGCTTGCTAGACAGTGATGGGATTGGATGAGATTGATCATGTAATCGAGTTAAGTTTGATAGGGCTTGATCCCTAGTGTCCACTATGTTCTCAGATTGATGTTACTATGACTTTGCTATGCTTAATGCTTGTCACAAAGGACCGAGTGCCATGATTTCAGATCTGAACCTATTATGTTTTCATGAATATGAGAGTAATTTTGATCCTATCTTGCAAGTTGTAGTTACCTATTACGTGTCTTGATCCGCATTCCCAAGGTGACGATAATTGGGATTCTTTTCGGTAATTGTCGTAGTTTGAGGAGTTCAGATAATCACCATGTGTTAATGCTTTGTTCTGGTCTTTATTAAAAGGAGGCTTTAATATCCTTTAATATCCCTTAGTTTTCAATAGTACCCCGCTCCCACGGGAGGGTAGTACAAAACATATCATGCAAGTTCTTATCGCCAGCACGTACTATAAACGGAATACACGCTTACATTATATTGATGAATTGGAGTTAGTTCCGAGTCACCCTAGTGTGTAACTATTACATGATCCATGTCATTTAAATCATTATCCACCATTGATACACGTGCCTACGCTTTACATATAATGAATCTTGCTAAGTTACTACTGTTGTTGCTGCTGCTGCAGCCACACGTGCTACTCAATTGTTACTTTTACTACCATTATTACTATTACCATAATTGTGGCTATCAATGTTACTATTACTACTATCATTTGTTGTTCTACTAAATCCTTGGTGCAGATAGATATCCCAAGTGCGGTTGAACTGACAACTCAACTGTTACGTCCAATAAATATTCTTTGAATCCCCTTGTTTCAAATCAATAAATTAGGGTGAAATACTACCCGTGAAGACTGTCGCGATCCTGTATACTTGTGGGTTATCAGTGGAGAATGTGGGGTGAAAATTTGAGGACTCCCCCCTAACAAGCTGAAGCTACTATATAACTTGGTCAAGCAAATCTTCACTGGGAGTTGTCAAGCCATTAACAAGGCAAGGCGGTGGACTCAACCATTAGACCGGCTTGCAGATGTGGTAAGGGAACTATTAGTTGTGCTATCTTGGATAAATATACCGGTCTACCAAGAATTACTGGACAAGATGGATTGCAATCAATATCAAGAACAATAAAATCTATGGGCACATAATTTCTATATGCAAAACTAATAAACATTAATTCTTCCCATAGGCTTTTTAATAGTAGTATCCGCCAAGTGCAAATTGAGAGAACATTCTTCAATATTGGTAAGACCAAGCACATTACAAAGAGATTTCAGAGTATTTGGGTGTTTATAGAGCTCAGAGGTGGTGGAGGAGACGCCTAATGCCCCCACTAGGCACTAGGCCGTGCTAGGGGCCCTGGGCATGCCCTGGTATCTAGTGGGCCACCTGGGCCTCTTCTAGTGACCATCCTTTGCTCCCAAGTTTCCTTCTAGTCCAAAAAGATCTTCGTAAAGTTTCATGGCATTTGGAGTTCATGTGATATTGATTTTCTATGAAGGAAAAAAATACAGCAAGTGGCGCTAGGCACTATGTCAATAGGTTAGTCCCAAAAATGATATAAAGTTGTTATAAAATCATCATAAGATATCCGAGAATGATAATATAATAGCATGGAACAATAAAAAATTATAGATACATTGGAGACGTATCCATGATGTTGGTCATATCATGTCACATATTGGTTCCATGCGATTTTTATCTCTTATGCATCTTATTTTTCTTAGGATGGCGATGGCATTATAAGATGATCCCTTCACTTAATTTCAAGATAAAATTTGTTCTCCATAAGTATTCAACATTGTGAAAGTTCATCGTTTTCAAGCACCTCGTGATGATCGGGCATGATAGACTCTTCATTCGCATGGAAAATACTTGGGTCAAACTTGACAAGCCTAGCATGTATAGACATGGACTCCGAACACGGAGGACCGGAAGGTCAAACATGAGCGTACAGTAGATATGATCGACACAGAGATGTTCACCATTGAAACCACCTCATCTCATGTGATGATCGGACATGGGTTCGTGAATTTGGATCATGTAACACTTAGACAACTTGAGGTTTGTTGATTTAAGTGGGGGTTCATTAGTAATTTTATTATCTAAACTACTTATCATGAACACAATCTAAATTGTCTTTGCAAATTATGTTGTAGATTAATGGCTCGCGTTGCAGCTCCCTTGAATTTTAATGTGTTCCTAGAGAAAGCTAAGTTGAAAGATGATGGAAGCAATTATTCAGACTTGGTTTGTAATCTAAGGACTATCCTCACTATGGCACAAAAGGCTTATGCCCTCAAGTGTAGTCTATGGATGTGGTGAACATGTGGCAAGCACGTTTTGATGAATAATGTATAGTTTAGTGTGCCATGCTTTACAGAGTAAAACCGGGGCTCCAAAGACGTTTTGGGAATCACGGAGCATATGAGATGTTCCAAGAGCTAAGATTGGTATTTCATGCTCATGCCCAGGTTGAGAGGTATGAATCCTCCGACAAGTTCTTTGGATTTAAGATATAGGAGAACAACATAATCAGTGAGTGTGTGCTTGGAATGTCTGGGCACTACAATCACTTAAAAGAGTTGGGAGTTAATCTTTTGGATGAATTAGTGATTGGTAGAGTTCCCGAGTCTAACTACAACAGATTCATGATGAACTATATCATGCAAGGAATGCATAAGAGGATCCCTGAGCTATTCACGATGCTTAAGGACGTATAGAAATAAAAAAGAAGCCTCAATTGTTAATGGTTAATAAGACCACTAGTTTCAAGAAAGGAAAGGGAAAGAACGGAAACTTCAAGAAGAATGGCAAACCAATTGTCACTCCCATGAAGAAACCCAAGGCTGGACCCAAACCTGAGACCGAGTGCTTCTATTGCAAGGGGAATGGTCACTTGAAGTGGAATTGCCCCCAAGTACTTGGCAGATAAGGAGGCCTGCAATGTTAACAAGGGTATCTTTAATATACATGTTATTGGTGTGTACCTTACTAGTGCTCATAGTAGTTCTACGGCGACAGAAATCCTTCTATCGTCTCTTGAGCTTCCGTTGGTTTTTCCCTTGAAGAGGAAAGGGCGATGCAGCAGAGGAGCAGTAAGTATTTCCCTCGGTTTGAGAACCAAGGTATCAATCCAGTAGGAGAATCGCGTCAAGTCTAGAGTACCTACCCAAACACAAAAGAGCTTGCACCCAACGCTATAAAGGGGTTGTCAATCCCTTCAAGATTGATTGCAAAGTGAGATCTGTAGGCGGAAAGTGCAACGAAGTAAAAGTGTAAGGCTGAAAATATGGTGTGAAGTAGACCCGGGGGCCATAGTGTTCACAAGAGGCTTCTCTCAAAATAGCAAATATTACGGTGGGTGAACAAATTACTGTCAAGCAATTGATAGAACCGCGCAAAGTCATGACGATATCTAAGGCAATGATCATACATATAAGCATCACATCCGAGACAAGTAGACCGATACTTTCTGCATCTACTACTATTACTCCACACATCGACTGCTATCCAGCATGCATCTAGTGTATTGAGTTCATGACGAACAGATTAACGCCTTAAGCATGATGACATGATGTAGAGGGATAAACTCAAACCAATGATGAAAACCCCATCTTTTTACCCTTGATGGCAACAACATGATGCGTGCCTCGTGATACGTCTCAAACGTATCTATAATTTTTGATGGTTTCACGATGTTATCTTGTCATCTTTGGATGTTTTATGTACCTTTATATCTTTTTTGGGACTAACTTATTAATTCAGTGCGAAGTGCGAGTTCCTGTTTTTTCTGTGTTTTTGACTCTTTTCAGATCTGATTTTGGAACGGAGTCCAAACGGAATAAAAACCCCGAAATGATTTTTTCCAGAACGGAAGAAGATCAGGGGCCTCTGGGCCAAGCCAGGTGGGCTCCAGGGAGCCCACAAACTCCCACTCCGCCACCAGGGGGGAGGCAGCGGTGTCAGGGCTTGTGTCTTCCCTGGCCGCCCCTGACCTAGATCCTTGGCCTATATATTCCCAAAAATTCAGCAAAAAATCAGGGGAGCCTCGAAAATACTTTTCCCCCACCCCAAGCTTCCGTTTCCGCGAGATCTCATCTGGAGACCCTTCCCGGCGCCCTGCCGGAGGAGACTTTGGAGTTGGAGGGCTTCTTCATCATCATCATCGCCCCTCCAATGACTCGTGAGTAGTTCACTTCAGACCTACGGGTCCGTAGTTAGTAGCTAGATGGCTTCTTCTCTCTCTTGGATCTTCAATACAAAGTTCTCCATGATCTTCATGGATATCTATCCGATGTAATCTTCTTTGGCGGTGTGTTTGTCGAGATCCGATGAATTGTGGATTTGTGATTAGATTATCTATGATATATATTTGAGTCTTTGCTGATTTCTTATATGCATGATTTGATATCCTTGTAAGTCTCTCCAAGTCTTGGGTTTTGTTTGGCCAACTAGATGTATGATTCTTGCAATGGGAGAAGTGCTTGGTTTTGGGTTCTACCATGTGGTGACCTTTCCCAGTGACAGTAGGGGCAGCAAAGCACACATTAAGTAGTTGCCATCAAGGGTAAAAAGATGGGGTTTTCATCATTGGTTTGAGATTATCCCTCTACATCATGTCATCTTGCTTAAGGCGTTACTCTGTTCTTATGGACTTAATACACTAGATGCATGCTGGACAGCGGTCGACGTGTGGAGTAATAGTAGTAGATGCAGAAAGTATCGGTCTACTCGTTTTGGACGTGATGCCTATAGATATAATCATTGCCATAGATATCGTCACGACTTTGCGCGGTTCAATCAATTGCTTGACAGTAATTTGTTCACCCACCGTCTACTTGCTTTCATGAGAGAAGCCACTAGTAAACACTACGGCCCCCGGGTCTATTCACATTTGCCGTTTTCATTTGCCTTTTTCCTTTGCCGTTTTCGTTCGCCCTTTTCTCTTGTTTGCCTTTCCTTTGCTTGTGAGCTATGTGCCCTCAATATGCTTGCATCTTTGCTTGCTAAAAATCTAGTGACATGGATCCTCATCCACTTGCTAATCTCTTTAAGATACCCACTTATGTGGAACGAATTGCTAGTGAGTTGAGAGCACTTGATTATCTTTATGGAGTTTTGCTTGAGATGCGTGAATCTGAAAATCGTGATGAAGAAACTTATGAAGTGATTCACGAGGGCTCCTTGAATGAAAAGCATGATTGCAATGGTTTCACTATAAATCCTATTGGTGAAAATCATGCTAAAAATATGCAAAACCCTAAGCTTGGGGATGCTAGTTTTGCTATGTCTCCTACTTTTGCAGTAATCATGATTGGGATGATGATCTTTCTTATGATCTTGAAAATTTGTTCAAACCTCATGATGAATATGATATTTGCAACAATACTGAAAGTGGGATTAGAGAAGTCATGACTTTATTTGATGATAATCCCACTGTTTTTGAAGAGCGTCAACTTTGCATGCATGTGGATCATGAAGAGAATATCCTATGGGATAGCTATATTGTTGAATTCGAATATGATCCCACATGCAATTGCTATGAGAGAGGAGAATATTGTGGTAGAAACTTTCATGTTACCAAGTTACCTCTCGTTATGTGAAGATTGCTATTGTCTGTTTCTTCTTCCTTGCATATGGCAACTATTGGTTGTCTTGACAATACGTTTTCCTATAAAATGCCTATGCCTAGGAAGTATGTTAGACTTAGATGTGGTTTTCACATGCTTTAGGATGCTCTCGTTGTGCTTCAATTCTTGTCTTTTGTGAGAGCATCATTCAATGCCTAGCTAAGGGCGTTAAACAAAAGCGCTTGTTGGGAGGCAACCCAACGAATCTATCCTTTTTCTTTCTGTTTTGTGTTTTCCACACTTTCATAATTCTGTTATGATTGTGTTTTTTCTGTTTATTTTTGCGTTTGTGCCAAGGAAAACCATTATGATTAGTCTTGGGGATGATCGTTTGGTCATGGTGGAAAAGACAGAAACTTTCTGCTCACGAAAAGAATTTTCATTTTTTTCTGTAAGAGATTTTGTGTTGATTCTTTTTGCTTCTGATTGCTACGCAAATTCTATAGATTTTTCGTAATTTTTCAGAATTTTTGGAGCACCAGAGGTATAAGAAATATACAGATTGCTACAGACTGGTCTGCTGTTAACAGATTCTGTTTTTGTTGTGTTGGTTGCTTATTTTGATGAGACTATGGATAGTATCCGGGGGTACTAGCCATGGAAGATTGAAAATATATTAACCCAACATCAGCACAGGTAGAATTTAAGTTTGCTATAGTACCTAAGGAAGTGGTGGTTTGCTTTCTCATACTAATGTTATCACGAGTTTCTGTTTAAGTTTCGTGTTGTGAAGTTTTCTAGTTTTGGGTGAAGTTCTTATGGAAAAAAAGATAAAGAGTCTCAAGAGCTCAAGCTTGGGGATGCCCAAGGCACCCCAAGAGATTCAACGATGCCGTAAAAGCCTAAGCTTGGGGACGCACCGGGAGGGCATCCCCTCTTTCGTCTTCAATCCATCGGTAATGTTACTTGGGGCTATATTTTTATTCACCACATGTTATGTGTTTTTGCTTGGAGCATCTTGTATCGTAGGAGTCTTTTATTTTTGTTGTGTCACAATCATCCTTGCTGCACACCTAGATAGAGAGACATGCACTCACCGTGATTTTGTCGAGCTTCACTTATATCTTTTGGTAGATAATTCAGCTCGCATGTGCTTCACTTATATCTTTTGAGCTAGACACTTTTGCTCTATGTGCTTCACTTATATCTTTTAGATCACAGCGGTGCGTGGCTTGGTAGTTGATCTATGCTTTGAAAGTAGTCTCAAAAGGGGTAGTTATCCAAAGCAATACAAAAACTTCCACCTTCATGTGCATTGCATAGTTAGAGAAGTTTGATTCATCTCAATTAGTTTTGAGTTGTGGTTATGGTAATATTGAAGTCATGCTAGTAAGGTGTTGTGGATCCAGAAATACTTGTGTTGAAGTTAGTGATTCCCGTAGCATGCACGTATGGTGAACCGCTATGTGATGAAATCTGAGCATGATTAGTATATTGATTGTCATCCTTTGCTTGGCGGTCGGGATCACGCGATGGTTTATACCTACCAACCCTTCCCCTAGGAGTATGCGTTGAATGCTTTGTTTCGATTACTAATAAAACTTTTGCAACAAGTATATGAGTTCTTCATGACTAATGTTGAGTCCATGGTTTAGATGCACTTTCACCTGCCACCATCATTATCTTCCTAGTGTCGTGCAACTTCCGCCGGTGCACAAAACCCACCATTAGCCTCCCTCAAAACAACCACCATACCTACCTACTATGGCTTTTTCGAAGTCATTCCGAGATATATTGCCATGCAACTACCACCATGACATGTGCCACCACGTCTACATTGCCATTACATGATCGTAAGATAGCCAGCATGATGTTTCCATTAATGTCTATGCCATGCTAGATCATTGCCACGGTACACAACCGAAGGCATTCCATATAGAGTCATAGTTGCTCTAAGTTTTGAGTTGAAAGTGTGATGGTCATCATTAATCGAGCATTGTCCCATGTGAGGAAATAAAAGAGGCCAAAGAAGCCCACGAAAATAAAAAATAAAATAAAATAAAAGAGGCCAAAGAGCCCACCAAATAAAAAAAATGAGAGAAAAAGAGAGAAGGAACAATGCTACCACTTTTTCCACACTTGTGCATATTAAGCACCATGATCTTCATGATTGCGAGTTTCTCGTTTTGTCACCACCATATAGCTAGTGGGAATCTGTTAACAGCAGACCAGTCTGTAGCAATCTGTATATTTCTTATACCTCTGTTACTTCAAAAATTCTGAACAATTACTAAATTCTGTATAATTTGCGTAGAAATCAGCAGCAAAAAGAATAAACTCAAAATCTCTTACAGAAATAAAATGAAAATTCGTTTTGTGAGCAGAAAGTTTCTGTCTTTTCCAGCATGACCAAACGATCATCCCCAAGACTAATCTTAATGGTTTTGCTTGGCACTAACGCAAAAAGAAACACAAAAAACACAATCATAAGAGAATTATGAAAGTGTGGAAAACACAAAACAGAAAGAAAAAGGATAGATTTGTTAGGTTGCCTCCCAACAAGCGCTTTTGTTTAACGCTCTTAGCTAGGCGAAAGGTGATGGAATCACGTATAGTCATCTTTGGTGCTCAAACCATAGGTAGCCCTCATCATAGATTCATAAGGAAATCTTATTTTCTTTCTAGGAAAGTGCTCCATGCCCTTCTTTAAAGGAAATTGAAATCTAATATTCCCTTCCTTCATATCGATGATAGCACCAATAGTCCTTAGGAAAGGTCTACCAAGAATAATGGGACATGAAGGATTGCAATCAATGTCAAGCACAATGAAATCCATGGGTACATAGTTCTTATTTGCAACAATAAGAACATCATCGATCCTTCCCATGGGTTTCTTGACAGTAGAATCTGCAAGATGCAAATTAAGAGAACACTGTTCAATCTCATGAAAACCAGGAACATCACATAAAGACTTTGGAATCGCGGAAACACTAGCACCCAAATCACACAAAGCATTGCATTCATAGTTTTTGATTTTGATTTTGATAGTAGGTTCCCACTCATCATGAAGTTTTCTAGGGATAGAAACTTCCAATTCAAGTTTCTCTTCAAGATATTTTATTATAGCATCGACGATATGATCGGTAAATGCCTTGTTTTGGCTATAAGTGTGTGGAGAGTTTAGCATGGATTGCATCAAGGAAATGCATTCAATCAAGGAGCAACTATCATAATTGAATTCCTTGAAATCCAAAGTAGTAGTTTCATTACTACTCAAGGTTTTAATATCTCCTACTCCACTTTCAATGCTTTTAGCATCAAGATAGATGGGCTCCAAATCATTGGGGCGTGTTTCAACCAAAGTGGATTCATATACAGCCCTATCATCATTAGGTTTGACACAAGAAAACAAAGATTCAATGGGAGTCACACCAAGCACTTTAAGATCTTCGTGATTCTTATCACGAGAACACACCCTTTTAAGCCATTCATGTCTAGCACGAATTTGGGCGGTTCTTTCTTTGCTCTCACTCGTGGAAACACACATAGCTTTCAAAGTTTAATCATTATTGATCTTGGGAGGAGCACATCTAACTTCCAAAGCATCAATATCACTAGACATTCTATCAACGCCCCTAGCCAAATCGTCAATTTTGAGTAGTTTTTCCTCTATGGATGCATTGAAAATCTTTTGTGAGTTGATAAACTCTTTGATTTTACTCTCTAGATCAGAGGGTAATCTATTGTAATTTCCATGAGTATTGTTGTGGGAGTTGCCAAAGTTATTAGAGGGGTTACTAGGAAAAGGCCTAAGAACATAGTTTCCTCTAAAAGCATTGTTGTTGCCAAAATTATTCCTACCAACAAAATTAACGTCCAAGCTAGCGTTGCTACGCTCAATCAAGGAAGACAAGGGCATGTAATTAGGATCTAAAGGAGCACTTGTACTAGCAACCAAATTCACTAACACGTCCATCTTAGCACTCAACGAGTTAATTTCTTCTATAGCGTGTACGTTCTTACTAGTAGGTGACCTTTCATTGTGCCACTGAGAGTAGTTCGTCATGATATTGTCTAGGAGTTTTGTGGCTTCTCCTAACGTGATTTCCATGAACGTTCCACCTGAGGCGGAGTCCAAGATATTTCTAGAAGCGAAATTCAAACCAGCGTAGAGGATTCGTATAATCATCCAAAGAGTCAAGCCATGAGCGGGACAATTTCTAATCATCAATTTCATTCTCTCCCAAGATTTTGCAACATGTTCATGATGAAGTTGATTAAAATTCATGATATCATTACGGAGAGAGGTAATCTTAGCCGGCGGAAAATACTTGGATATGTAGGCATCTTTGCACTTATTCCAAGAATCAATACTATTTTTGGGCAAAGACGAAAACCAAGTTTTTGCTCGATCTCTCAACGAGAAAGGAAAAAGATTCAATTCAATCACATCATTATCCAAATCTTTCTTCTTTTGCATATCACAAAGCTCAATGAAGGTATTAAGATGGGATGCGACATCTTCACTAGGAAGGCTGGAGAATTGCTCTTTCATAACAAGATTCAACAAAGCAACATTGATTTCGTATGATTCCGCACTAGTGGCGGGAGCAATCGGAGTACTAATAAAGTCATTATTATTAGTATTCGAGAAGTCACAAAGTTTGGTGTTTTCAGTCATGGTGACTTCAGCAAGCAAGCAAGCACACAAGCGGACAGAAAGCAAGCGAGAGAAACGGGCGAACGAAAAAGGCAAACGAGAAAGGCAAAAAAAATGTAAATTTTTGTTTTTCAAAAGTGGGGGAGAGGAAAACGAGAGTCGAAAAAGTAAATGCAAGAGATGAGTTTGCGACACTTACTTGGATGAGTTCCTGACTTGATCCTCCCCGGCAACGGCGCCAGAAATTCTTCTGCTACGGCGACAGAAATCCTTCTGTCGTCTCTTGAGCTTGCGTTGGTTTTTCCCTTGAAGAGGAAAGGGCGATGCAGCACAGTAAGTATTTCCCTTAGTTTGAGAACCAAGGTATCAATCTAGTAGGAGAATCGCGTCAAGTCCGGAGTACCTGCGCAAACACAAAAGAGCTTGCACCCAACGCTATAAGGGGTTGTCAATCCCTTCAAGATTGATTGCAAAGTGAGATGTGAAGGCGGAAAGTGCAATGAAGTAAAAGTGTAAGGCTGAAAATATGGTGTGCAGTAGACCCGGGGGCCATAGTGTTCACTAGAGGCTTCTCTCAAAATAGAAAATATTACGGTGGGTGAACAAATTACTGTCGAGCAATTGATAGAACCGCACAAAGTCATGACGATATCTAAGGCAATGATCATACATATAGGCATCACGTCCGAGACAAGTAGACCGATACTTTCTGCATCTACTACTATTACTCCATACATCGACCGCTATCCAACATGCATCTAGTGTATTGAGTTCATGACGAACGGAGTAACGCCTTAAGCAAGATGACATGATGTAGAGGGATAAACTCAAACCAATGATGAAAACCCCATCTTTTTACCCTTGATGGCAACAACACGATGCGTGCCTCGCTACCCCTTCTGTCACTGGGTGAGGTCACCGCACGGTATGAACCCAAAACCAAGCACTTCTCCCATTGCAAGAATCATAGATCAAGTTGGCCAAACAAAACCCACGACTCGAAGAGATTTAAAGGATATGAAATCATGCATAAGAGAGATCAGAAGAAACTCAAATAAGATTCATAGATAATCTGATCATAAATCCACAATTCATCGGATGTCGACAAACACACCGCAAAAGAAGATTACATCAGATAGATCTCCATGAAGATCATGGAGAACTTTGTATTTAAGATCCAAGAGAGAGAAGAAGCCATCTAGCTACTAGCTATTGACCCAAAGGTCTATGGTTAACTACTCACGCATCATCGGAGAGGTCATGGTGTTGATGAAGAAGCCCTCCGTATCCGAATCCCCCCTCCGACAGAGCACCAGAACGTGCCATAGATGGGATCTTGCGGAGACAGAAGCTTGCGGTGGCGGAAAAGTATTTTCGTTGATCTCTCTGGCAGTTTTGGATGTTTTCTAGATTTATAGGCGGAAGAGGTAGAGCAGACGTGCCACAGGGGGCCCACAAGCCTGCTAGGCGCGGGTCCCCCCTGACCGCGCCTATGGGGCTTGTGGGGTCCCCTGCTGGCCCCTGCCTTGGTTCTCAAGTCTGACGCGTACCTTCTATTCCAGAAAAAATCTTTTCGGAAGTTTGATTCCATTTGGACACCTTTTAAAATCCTCCTCTGAAAAGGGTCAAAAACACGGAAGAAATAGGAACTGGCACTTGGCACTGAGTTAATAATTTTGTCCCAAAAAAGATATAAAAGGCATACAAAACATCCAAAGTTTGACAAGATAATAGCATGGAACCATCAAAATTATAGATACGTTGGAGACGTATCAAGTACTACCTGGGTATTTGTACCGGTTCAATTGCTAATATTTGTAACTCAACATAGGAGCTGCGGAATAAACAGAGACTGGCTAAGGACGAGGTGACGATGCATGTCAGAAATGGTTCCAAGGTTGATGTGATTGTTGTCAGCACACTCCCTCTTCGATTACATTCGAGGTTAGTTTTAAACCTCAATAATTGTTATTTGGTGCCTATTTTAAACATGAATATTATATCTAGATCATTTTTATTGCGGGATGGTAATTCATTTAAGTAAAAGAATAATGGTTGTTCTATTCATATGCATAATATCTTATATAGTCATGCACCCAATGTCAATGGTTTATTCTTGTTCAATGTCGATCATATCCACTCCGCTAGAGGATAGCTCCAGCTATAAGCCTTCACCACACTGGTGCGGTAGTCTTCTGAAGTGTGTAGTGCATGAGTCATCCCTCATGAGTGTGCGCATGCCACACACTACACGCTTTGCATTCAATGCCCGAAGGCAGCTGCTTGCAGTGGCCGCCACCGCACAGGCAGCAGCGAGGGACGCCACCACACCGTTTTCCGTCTTGGTCGTGACACCGCCATCAGGAGGTGAGGTCATCACCCGCTCTGCCACCGCGGCGTGAATGCGGGAGGTGGAGGCGGCCAAAGACCTGCTGATACGTCCATTTTGCATCATGCTTTTATGTTGATATTTATGGCTTTATGGGCTGCTATTACAATTCATGGTACAATACTTATGCCTTTTCTCTCTTATTTTAAAAGGTTTACATGAAGAAGGAGAATGCCGGCAGCTGGAATTCTGGTCTAAAAAAGGAGCAAGTTTGAGATACCTATTCTGCGCAACTCCAAAAGCCGTGAAAATCAACGAGGAATTATTTTGGAATTTATAAAAAATACTGGGCGGAAGAAGTACCAGAGGGCAGCCACGAGCACGCCACAAGCCTGCTAGGCGCGGCCTACCCCCTGGCCTTGCCTAAGGGGCTTGTGGGCCCCCTGTTGCCCCTCTGGCTCCCATATTTTGCTATAAGGAGGGTTTCGTTCCAGAAAAAAATCAGGAGGAGGCTTCCGGGAGGAATCGCCGCCGCCACGAGGCGGAACTTGAGCAGAACCAATCTAGAGCTCCGGCAGGGCCATCCTGCCGGGGAAACTTCCCTCCCGGAGGGGGATCTCATTGTCATCGTCATCACCAACACTCATCTCATCGGAGGGGACTCATCACCATCAACATCTTCATCAGTACCATCTCATCTCCAAACCCTAGCTCATATCTTGTAACCAATCTCCATGTCGCGACTCCGATTGGTAATTGTAAGGTTGCTAGTAGTGTTAATTACTCTCTGTAGTTGATGCTAGTTGGATTACTCGGTGGAAGATTATATGTTCAGATCCTTGATGCTATTCAATACCTCTCTGGTCATGAACATAATTATGCTTTGTGAGTAGTCACTTTTGTTCCTGAGGACATGGGATAAGTCTTGCTATAAGTAGTCATGTGAATTTGGTATTCGTTCGATATTTTGATGCGATGTATGTTGTATTTTCTCTAGTGGTGTTATGTGAACGTCGACTACATGACACTTCACCATTATTTGGGCCTAGAGGATGGCATTGGGAAGTAAAAACTAGATGATGGGTTGCTAGAGTGACAAAAGCTTGAACCCTAGTTTATGTGTTGCTTCTTAAGGGGCTGATTTGGATCCACTAGTTTAATGCTATGGTTAGACTTAGTATTAATTCTTTTTTCGTAGTTGAGGATGCTTGCGGGAGGGGTTAATCATAAGTGGGATGTTTGTCCAAGTAAGGGCAGCACCCAAGCACCGGTCCACCCACATATCAAACTATCAAAGTAGCGAACGCGAATCATATGAACATGATGAAAACTAGCTTGACAAAAATTCCCATGTGTCCTCGGGAGCGCTTTACCTCCTATAAGACTTTGTACAGGCTTGTCCCTTGTTAAAAAAGGGATTGGGCCATCTTTCTACACCTTTGTTACTGTTGCTACTTGCTACTTGCTACGAATCATCTGATCACACAACTATCTGTTACCGATAATTTCAGTGCTTGCAGAGAATACCTTGCTGAAAACCACTTGTCAGATCCTTCTTCTCCTCATTGGGTTCGACACTCTTACTTATCGAAAGGACTACGAGAGATACCGTACACTTGTGGGTCATCAAGACTCTTTTCTGGCGCCGTTGCCGGGGAGTGAAGCGCCTTTGGTAAGTGGAATTTGGTAAGGAAACATTTATATAGTGTGCTGAAATTTATTGTCACTTGTCACTATGGAAACTAATCCTTTGAGGAGCTTGTTAGGGGTATCTTCACCTTGAACGGAAGCACAAGGAGTTGCTCCTCAACCTACTGCACCTACTGAAAATATTTGTTATGAAATTCCTTCAGGTATGCTAGAGAAACTGTTGGCCAATCCTTTTATATGAGATGGAACATCACATCCCGACTTGCATCTAATCTATGTAGATGAAGTTTGTGTTTTATTTAAGTTTGCAGGTTTGCCCCAGGATGAGGTCAAGAAGAAGGTCTTTCCCTTATCTTTGAGGGATAAAGCATTGACATGGTATAGGCTATGTGATGATACTGGATCATGGAACTACAACCGATTGAAATTGGACTTTCATCAGAAGTTTTATCCTATGCATTTGGTTCATCGTGATCAGAATTATATCTATAATTTTGGCCTCGTGATAGAGAAAGTATCGCTCAAGCTTGGGGGAGGCTTAAATCAATGTTACATTCATGCCCCAACCATGAGCTCTCAAGAGAAATTATCATTCATAACTTCTATGCTCGGCTTTCTCATGATAATTGCACCATGCTTGACACTTCTTGTACCGGTTCTTTTATGAAGAGAGATATTGACTTCAAATGGAATTTATTGGAAAGAATTAAAGACAACTCTGGATTGGGAGTTTGATGAAGGTAAGGAGTGAGGTATGAATTTCAAGTTTGATTGCGTTAAATCCTTTGTCAAAACAAATACTTTTTGTGATTTTAGCGCTAAATATGGACTTGACTATGAGATAGTAGCTTCATTGTGTGAATCATTTGGTGCTCATATTAATCTCCCTAAAGAGAAGTGGTTTAAATATCATCCTCCCTTAGAAGTCAATGTAGTTAAACCCAACCCAGTTGAAGAGAAAGTCATTGCTTATAATGATCCTATTGTTCCTAGTGCTTACATTGAGAAACCACCTTTCCCTGTTAGAATAAAGGATCATTCTAAAGCTTCAACTGTGATACGTAGGGGATACATTAGAACACCTACACCCCCTGAGAAAATTAGAGCTGAACCTAGCATTTCTATTATCAAAGATCTCCTGTCCGACAATGTTGATGGCCATGATATTCACTTCTGTGAAGATGCTGCTAGAATTGCTAAACCTCATGCTAGGGACAAACATAGGCCTGTTGTTGGCACACCTGTTGTTTCTGTTAAGATGGGGGATCATTGTTATCATGGTTTATGTGACGTGGGTGCTAGTGTTAGTGCAATACCTCAATCTTTACATGATGAAATTAAAGACGAGATTGCACCTGTCGAGATGGAACCTATTGATGTCACTATTCAGCTTGCCAATAGAGATACTATCTGCCCTTTGGGAATTGTTAGAGATGTTGAAGTTTTGTGTGGTAAAACTAAGTATCCTGCTGATTTTCTCGTTCTTGTTACCACACAAGATAGCTTTTGTCCCATCATATTTGGCAGACCTTTCCCCAATACTGTCAATGCTCATATTGACTGTGAGAAGCAAACTGTCACTGTTGGCTTTGAAGGAGTGTCACATGAGTTCAATTTCTCCAAGTTTGGTAGACAACCACATGAAAAAGAATTGTCTAGTAAGGATGAAATTATTGCTCTACACTACAAGGAATGTGATAATACACGACACTATTTTTTCGTCACTACATTGTCACGGTTTTTAATTTACGACGATCTCACGACGAAAAACCAAGCGTCGAAAACGGAGCGTCACAAATGAACATCAGCGATGTTTTGATCAAAATCGTCGTAACTTTTACGACGATTCCTGGATCGTCGATCCTAAATCATCGTTGACAATCTAACCCAGTCCTACGTGGCAGTCCTACGTGGCAAATTTACGACGAAATCGAAACGTCATGATTGAAATCAGCCCAACCCATTTCAATTGATCACATGGGCTGGTTTATTTTTTGGGTTTTTTCCTTATCGGGCTTCTTTTTGGGCCTTAGCCTATTTACGGCCACTTCTAATATTTTTTTCAAATTTTTTATATCATTATAATTTGGGCCTTGGCCTTTTAGTGCCCAAATACATTTGGTCCAGTTTCAGTTTTGGCCTTTTTTTATTTTTGAATTCAGCAACTTTTTGTTCCAGAACTTGGTTTCATTTCTATTTTTTGGGCCTTTTCAAACCAATTATTTGTCCAATACTAAATCCAACACTATTTCATATTGAAATGAAGAACACTTCAAATCGAATTAAAATCATCCATCATATAACCACATAATACATCTCCCAGGTTTACATAACACAATAACTCATCTCATGAATACATTTCCTTACATCGAAATATAGCAAGAATGGACAGAATTACACAATAGACCAATGGCACATGTGCTAACAATGGAGTTCATTCCACTCTCCGATGAGACATGTTCAGAAATTTTTATGTTGTGTTGATTTGAATGTCCCAAGTAGGCATCATCGACAGCTTCTCACCACTTTCCTAACAACAGAAAAAGAGACAAAACAAAAAACATTAGACCGTAATATTACACCAGAGCACAAATCAGTAAGTTCAAATTCACAAAATATATGCATTATACAAGATGTCAGAGTTGTATAAAAGCTGCTAGTTATAAAAAAACCATTATATCTATGAGTATAATGTATAGGAGTTGCTGGACTTTGTCCAATCGATTCTACTTTTGTAGTGAATCTACAGTTTAGTTGTAAACATAATTATAGATACAAACAAGTAGTATCACATCTTTGCAGACAACTTTGATGCTACCAACCAGTTACACACCACATTTCTTTTCCTTTGGAGGAAAAGAAAAGGAAAGCACGGTGGAGATTTGCCCCCCCAAAAAATTAATGGTATCATAATGGGGACTATTAAACTAATCTGATATCACAACCCCTCAATGGAACAAGTGATATTCCCACAACATTGTCGTGCTTATGTTTACTTGTGATATTGTACTTCGCAAAAAAGATTATTCCTTCAATGTGCTTGACAAAAAGCTTGTACTACTACTACTATGAGGTCCTTACTGATAATTAAACTGAAGCAATGCATCATCAAAACTATCTCTAAACTGCATTAATGCCACAAGAAGAAGTACCAGTGAAAATGAAACAAAACACTGTGCTGCTTTTTTTGGTTGTGAGATTATACTGCACAAAAATATTAGTTCCTCTAATGTGCTTCACACAAACATGTCCTGTGAGGTCCTATCCAATAATGAAGTACACCAGCATGAATAAAAATTGCCTGTAAAATCCATTATTAACCACAAAAAAATTAACAACACTGAAAATGGAACCCAACAGTTGAGGAGTGGCTTCTCGTGGAAGCTAGGTAGTAGCAAACTTCTGCTAGCCACCAGTTGTGCACAGAAGACCAATATCAATGCAAGGAAATTTGTTGCAGATTTTAAGTGTTCTTAGTAGATTGCAAGACGAATATATACACCAAATTAGTAGCATTGCCTGGTAACCCACCCAAAACTTTTCATACGGGCTATATGTGACAAGGTAACACGCTAACAGTAGCAATTACTAGCGGGCGCGCGGGGGGTTTCCCTGGAGCTTTTTGATGAGAGCGTGAGACTATGTAAATAATGTCGAGAAAGAAAAGGCCTCCAAAATGTACCCTTTTTTCAGTAACAAAGATGTTCTTTTCGGAAATAGGTTTATCCGTAATGCGAATGCAGTGTAAATTGTGCAGACGAAAAATAGCAACCGAAGGGCGTTGACTTTCGTCACGAACTGTAATATAGGCACTTCGATTGTTTTTTAAAGACTTGGGATTACTACTAGTGCTAAAGAAAAAACCATAAAAATCCTGTTTCAGCTAAAAATACCAATTCATGTACTAGCTAACACCACTAGTTTAGCAAACAGATTTATCACTTCTAGCAACGCCTGATAAAATTGCCACGACACCAGAACCCGAGTCAGACGAGTGCTCCTTCTTAAATCCATATACTATCTGTACAACTGACATTCAGATTTCAAAGGGCAGGCGCACCACAACAACAAGTGCTATATATACCTTCACATCGGGGTCCCTGAGGTTGGCGTGCAGCCACTCGGCGAACACGACGGGCTCGGTCCGCCGCACCGCGTGGACGGCGCCTGACGACGCGGCGACGGTGGCCTCCGACACGTCCGACGAGGTGGCGTTGAAGTGCGCGGTGATCCCAAACCGCGTCATCGACGGGGACAGCGACACCCCGCACCCGGTGGGCTCAGCCGCGCGCACCCATCCCATACTGCCCTGCAAAGTTTCGAAGAGATGAGCGGCGTCAGGCCTAGCGGATCGTATGTGAAAATGCCAAGCGATCATTTTCTTTTATTTAGCTAAAATCCTAGTGTACTAAAGCTTCAAAGGAACCGAGTCACACCATCATACAGCACGACAACACATGCACTGGATTGGAAGCAATAATTTATTCTTATTGAGTTATGCAGCCTTGAACTAGTGTTTTGATTAATTTTCTGATAACAAAATCTTTTGACAGAGGAAGTTCATACATTTGACTTCAGGCTCTTTACTAAAAGGCTGCAGTAATCAGGACACAACCTCATGATTTCCCCACAATTTACAGACAACAATTTCGACAAGATAGCCATTTGCTTCAAAATATGATGCCAGACTCAAAGAAGACCCACAAGCAGCAACGACTGTGTACTGCTGGCAAAATAAAATTCCAACCTAATCCCAACATTTGGCCAAGATTCCTCCTATACACTGAAAACTGATACACTTGATGCTGCTGCGAGATTTCTTGCCAAAATATCACAGCAGCAGCAGACACTGCCAAGACATGACCCTCATATTTCCCCACATCTTACAGTTGCAACCATATACGCCATCAAGGTTGCTAAACAGAATAATCTATTAGCACAACGATTTGCTCAAGATTCTGCTTTTACTATTACAGAAAGGCAAACTGTCCTCAACATTTTCCCAAGATTCTGTTTCTATTTACTCTGGATCGTCCCCAAGATTTCAACAAAACTAGAGATCACAGTTCCACATCCCAAACAGAAAGGGAGGTCCAAGATTTTGGTTATAATACCTTTCTAAGGTTGTTCCAGAGCGCCCCTATGGCGTGCCATGATTTCACCTGCTCAACAGAAACCAAGAAACACTCAAGAACGCACTCCAGAGACTCAAAGAACCCCAAGAAACAGCAGAATGCCGCAAACGCGAGATACGAGCCATCACCTGGGCCTCCTCTGGCTTCTTCTTCGTCTACCTATTACGAAGAAGAATACGGGCCATTACCTGCGCCTCCTCCGGCTTCTTGACGATAGTGTAGGACAGGTTCTTAAACTCGAGGCCCTGGCTGGGACTGCATGACAGAGACCTGAGGTGAAAAGGCAAACCCGCATCAGTCAACCCGTGGCGTATCCTAAGCCATTCAGTAATTGCGTGGAATCGGTCGTGAAACAGAAGGGGGTGGGGAAGCAGGCAACACACCGGTGCCTGCGAGAGCGCGGTGAGCATGAGGCCGGCGCCGCACATGTCGAGGAGGAAGCCGCTGATCCAGAGCCTACTGAGCACGTAGCCCCGTATTACCTGCGCGAGAATGAATGGGGCGGTGTCATCCATCTAAACAAGTACTACACAGCAGCGCCGGCATCCGGAGGGGACGGATAAGGGTGGGAGGAAGGGGAGAGGGAGGGAGGGAGGGTTGCCTTTAGCTTGAAGGAGAGGGGAGGGAGGATGAGGGTGCCCTTCTTCCGGAGGACCTTGCTGATGCTGTTGCCAGCGTGAGCGCCATCGACTCCCACATCCCCGATCCGATCCGGCACCAGGCGGGCGCGCAGGGGGTTTCCCTGGAGCTTTTTGGTGCGGGTGCGGGCGAAGGGAGCTTGGTGTCGCGCTGCGAGGAGATGGGGATGAGGGAGGAGGTGGCGGTGGCAAGGAGATGGGGACGAGGGAGGATCAGATCGAGAGGGGGGCGGGGACGGGGAGGAGGTGGCGGCGGCGAGGAGATGGGGACGAGGGGTCAATGGAAGAGGGGTCGATGGGATCTGAGCTAGGGTTTGGGTTGAGGGTGGTTTTTTTCCTGTAGGTACATGAATGGATGAATGTGAGATGGTGAGGTAGATGGATGGATGGATGGACGCCATGTTATCGATCCGTGGGAAGAGTTCTGATTGGTTCGAAAAATCAGTGATTTAAAATAGTTTCGAAGTACTAAAAATAGAGAAATTTTGTAAAGGATCTATCAAAAATATTTTGCAAAAGGGCATCACATAAATTTTTAATCAACTATAAAGCAATATAAAATGTAGTTGCTTCACAAAATGAAAATATTACCAGAAACAAAGATTGGATGATGAGTTCACATGGATTGTTAGATGGAGCTAAAATATCGTGGAGAGCTATGTTTTGGGCACATAGAAGATGTGGAAAAAATTCAACTCATCAGGATATTCCTATCTAGTACTTCCTTCACAAAGCTTTTAGATGAACACAAACTTTGGAAATTTGCTGAGAAAGATTTACTAGAAAAATCATTACAGAAGTTTTCATGAGGCAATGATTTGGATAGGAAAGAGTGCCCAAAAAATATGAGGGTAATCAAAGAAATAGAAATAACACTTCCTTCACAAAGTGCTATTGTGAACAGAATAGGAAAATGAATATTGCTGAATTATTTTTAAACTATGGAAGGAAGGGTTTTCACATATTTGAGGAATATATGATCCAAAGTATTTTTGATAATTTTTCGAGAATTTTTGGAATTACAGAATAGTAGGTTGCTTCACAAACTAGGATGAGGTGGATAGTATGGACCCACGAGTGACATGTCAATATAGTTAGAACATGTTACGACATTTTTATAATCATCGTAAAAGTTATGACGATCTCATCTTATGCGGTTACGACGTTTTTGACTCACATCGTCGTAATTTATATGTAGATTTGATCCCCTCAAACGGCTTACGACAATCTCGGATTAAATCGTCATAGATTTATGACGAATTCATCAACGACATCTTAAAGAACGTCATGTACGAACATATTTCTTGTAGTGCTAGCTTCTATTGTTGTGCCTCCTACTGATCCTTTAGAGCAACACTTGCTTGAGCATGAAAATGATATGCATATGGATGAAAGGAATGAGATAGATAGAGTTATCTTTGAACAACATCCTATCTATAAGAATAGTTTGCCTGTTGAACTGCTTGGAGATCCACCCCCACCAAAGGGTGATCCTGTGTTTGAGCTTAAGCAGTTACCTAATACTCTTAAGTATGCTTATCTCGATAAAAAAGAGATATATCATGTTATAATTAGTGCTATCCTTTCAGAGCAGGAAGAAAAGAAGTTATTACAAACTTTGAGGAAGCACCGTGCTGCCATTGGATATACTCTTGATGATCTTAAGGGTATTAGTCCCACTCTATGCCAGCACAAAATTAAAACTGACCCTGATTCCAAACCAGTTGCCGATCATCAACGGAGATTAAATCCTAAGATGAAAGAGGTAGTAAGAAAAGAAATACTAAATCTCCTGGAAGCTGGTATTATCTATCATGTTGCTCATAGTGATTGGATGAGGCCCGTGCATTGCGTCCCTAAGAAGGGAGGTATTACCGTTGTCCCTAATGATAAAGATGAATTGATCCCACAGAGGATTTTTACTAGCTATAGGATCGTGATTGATTTTAGGAAATTGAATAAAGCCACTAGGAAAGATCATTACCCTTTGCCTTTTATCGACCAAATGCTAGAAAGACTGTCTAAACACACACACTTCTGCTTTCTAGATGGTTATTCTGGTTTTTCCCAAATACCTGGTGCACAATCTGATCAGGAGAAAACCACATTTACCTACCCTTTCGGTACCTTTGCTTACAGACGTATGCCTTTTGGCTTATGTTATGCACCTTCCACCTTTCAAAGATGTATGATGGCTATATTCTCTGACTTTTTTGAAAATATTGTTGAGGTTTTCATGGATGACTTCTCCGTTTACGGGTCTTCTTTTGATGATTGCCTCAGCAACCTTGATTGAGTTTTGCAGAGGTGTAAAGATACCAACCTTGTCTTGAATTGGGAGAAGTGCCACTTTATGGTTAATGATGGCATCATCTTAGGACATAAAATGTCTTAAAGAGGTATTGAAGTCGATAAGGCTAAGGTTGATGCGATCGAGAAAATGCCATGCCCTACAGATATCAAAGGTATAAGAAGTTTCCTTGGTCATGCTGGTTTCTATAGAAGATTCATTAAGGACTTTTCTAAGATTTCTAGGCCTCTTACCAATCTCTTGCAAAAGGATACTCCATTTGTTTTTTACAATGATTGTGAGGAAGCCTTCGAAATACTTAAAAAGGCCTTGATAACTGCACCTATTGTTCAACCACCTGATTGGAATTTACCTTTTGAAATCATGTGTGATGCTAGTGATTATGCTATTGGTGCTGTTCTAGGACCAAGAGTTGACAAGAAGTTGAATGTTATTCATTATGCTAGTAAAACTCTAGACAGTTCCCAAAGAAACTATGCTACTACCGAAAAGGAATTTTTAGCAGTCGTGTTTGCATGTGAAAAGTTCAGATCTTACATAGTTGATTCCAAAGTCACTATTCACACTGATCATGCTGCTATTAAGTATCTCATGGAAAAGAAATATGCTAAACCTAGACTTATCAGATGGGTTCTCTTGCTACAAGAATTTGATTTGCATGTTGTTGATAGGAAGGGTGCTGAGAACCCCGTAGCAGATAACTTGTCTAGGTTGGAGAATGTTCTTGATGACCCACAACCTATTGATGATAGCTTTCCTGATGAGCACTTGAATGTCATCAATGTTTCACGTAGTACACCGTGGTATGCTGATTATGCGAATTATATCGTTGCCAAATATATACCAACTAGTTTCACATACCAGCAAAAGAAGAAATTCTTCTTTGATTTGAGACATTACTTCCGGGATGATCCTCACCTTTATGTGGAAGGAGTAGATGGTGTTATTAGACGTTGTGCACCTGAGCATGAAAAGGGACAGATCCTACAGAAGTGTCACTCCGAGGCTTACGGAGGACACCATGCGGGAGATAGAACTGCACACAAGGTATTGCAATCTAGTTTCTATTGGCCTACTCTCTTCAAGGATGCCCGTAAGTTTGTCTTGTCTTGTGATGAATGTCAAAGAATAGGTAATATCAGTAAACGTCAGGAAATGCCTATGAATTATTCACTTGTCATTGAACCATTTGATGTTTGGGGTTTTGATTATATGGGACCTTTTCCAAAATCCAAGGGGTATACTCATATCCTAGTTGTTATTGATTACGTTACTAAGTGGGTAGAAGCTATCCTAACTAGTAGTGCTGATCACAACACCTCTATCAGGATGCTTAAAGAAGTTATTTTCCCTAGATTTGGAGTCCCTAGATATTTAATGACTGATGGTGGTTCACATTTCATTCATGGTGCTTTTCGTAAAACGCTTGCTAAGTATGATGTCAACCATAGAGTTGCATCTCCCTATCATCCTAGTCTAGTGGTCAAGTAGAGCTAAGTAATAGTGAGATTAAACTAATTCTGCAAAAGACTGTTAATAAGTCTAGAAAGAATTGGTCTAAGAAGCTTGATGATGCACTGTGAGCTTATAGAACTGCTTATAAGAATCCCATGGGCATGTCTTCGTACAAAATGGTTTATGGTAAAGCATGTCATTTACCTCTTGAGCTAGAGAATAAGGCTTATTGGGCAATCAAAGAGCTCAATTTTGATTTCAAACTTGCTGGTGAGAAGAGGTTATTTGATATTAGCTCACTTGATGAATGGAGAGCTCAGGCATATGAAAATGCCAAGATGTTTAAAGAAAAGGTTAAGAGGTCGCATGATAAAAGGATACAAAACGTGAGTTCAATGTAGGTGATTATGTCTTTCTATACAATTCTCGTTTAATATTTTTTGCACGCAAGCTTCTCTCTAAATGGGAAGGTCCTGACATTGTTGAGGAAGTATATCGTTCTGGTGCCATCAAAATCAACAACACGGAAGGTAATTTTCCGAGAGTGGCAAATGGGCAAAGAATCAAGAATTATATTCAGGTACTCCCATAAATGTTGAAAGCAATATCATTAATACCATAACTCCGGAGGCGTACATAAGGGATATTTATCAGCCTGTTTCAGACTCCAAAAATGAAGAGGTATGTGATTCGGTAAGTAAACCGACTCCAAAAAAAATTCCAGTAGCTATTTTTCTCCGTTTTGGATTTTTGAGAAAAATAAAAAAATTTAAAGTAGTCTGGAAATCGCACGAGGAGGTGACAAGCCTGCTAGGCGCGGCCTACCCCCTAGCCGCGCCTGCGGGCCTTGTGAGCACCTCTTGTGCCTCTCGGACTCCATTTTCTTGCGGAGTACTCCTTCTGGTCGGGAAAAATTCATTATATATTCTCCGAAAGGTCTGACCCTCGAATCACACAATTATCCTCTATTTTTGTTTCGAGTCTGTATGTGCCGCATATTTAGGGCAAAGATGTCGTCTCATGAATCTGTCGGGGAGAACGATCTCCCTCAGGTCTATGAAGAAGTAAATGCTGATCTGAAAAGAATGGAGGTCATGGAGTCCAAGGAAAGGCTGCTTGAAGAAACTAAGGGCAAAATTAAGGAGGAGAATCCGGCGTTGGACGAAGGGCAATCTCTGCTCAACAAGGAAGGAGCTGAGGAAGAGGATTTTCTTCAACCCTATCTCCACCTTTTACCTCCATCCTTGATCGAACTCTTGAGGTTATGCGAAATAACTCGTGTTCGTAATACTTATATCACCCATGAAGTTGTTTTCCTGGAGAAACACATCACATAACTTCAAGGTATAAATCAAAGATTCATGGCCCTCTTGGAATCAAAAGACAGGACAACTCCACCGCCTTCACCTTCAAGGGAAGACAACTAAGCACGGGTATGGGCAATCCCCTTGGCTTGTGCCAAGCTTGGGGGAGTTGCCCCGGTATCGTATCATCATCACATCTTTTGCCTTTACCTTTTCTCAGTTTGATCCTTTTTGGTTTTATGTTTCTCTAGTAGAATAAAGTTCTTAGTGATCTAGGCTTGAGTTTTGCTTTGTGTCACCCCAAATGTATTCGAGCTCGTGAGTCATATAATAAAGAGTGTTTTAGTTAAGATTCTTGCTTCATGCCATGATCTAAAGAAAAGAATGATAAAAGAACAAAAGCATGAATGATCATGTAATGATCTTATGGGAAGTGATGGCTTCACATATAAAAAGAATGTTGATTGAAACTTGTTGTGGGTGGACAAACGTAGACCTTGGTCTTGGTTGCAATTAATAGGAAGTAACAAATAAGGAGAGGTTCACTTATAAATATATCATCTTGGGCACCATCTATGATTGTGAACACTCACGAAACTATTACATGCTTAGAAGTAGATATTGGACAAGGAAGACAACGTAACAAATTATGTTTGCTTGGTTTCGAGCAATATTATATGACTAGAGATCCCTTAGCATGTGAGGCTTGCTTCCACCTCATATCAGCCAAAACTTCCGCACTAAGTAGAGATACTACTTGTGCATCCATAAACCTTCAACCCAGTTTTGCCATGAGAGTCCACCATACCTACCTATGGATTGAAGAAGATCCCTCAAGTAAGTTGTCATCGGTGCAAGCAATAAAAATTGCTCCCTAAATATGTATGATCTATTAGTGTGTGGAAAATAAGCTTTGTACGAACCTGTGATGAGGAAGACATAAAAGCGACAGACTGCATAATAAAGTTCTTTATCACAAGAGGCAATATAAAGTGACGTTCCTTCACACTAAGAGGCAGACATCCAAACTTCAAAAGCGCATGACAACCTCTGCTTCCCTCTGCGAAGGGCCTATCTTGTACCTTTACTTTTTGCCCTTAAAAGTGTCATGGTGATCGACACCAATTCCTTATTTCGCCTTTATCTTGGCTAACATCATATGCTAGGGAAAGATCTATATTCATATGTCAACTTGGAAGTAAGTATTCATGAATTATTATTTTTGACATTACCCTTGAGGTAAGTAGTTGGGAGGAGAAACTATAAGCCCCTATCTTTCTCTGTGTCCAACTGAAACTTTGATCTCATGAGTACCACGTGAGTTTTAGCAATTCTAGGAGACGAAAGGATGATTGTGTTGGAATTATGCCCTAGATGCAATAATAAATATGGTTATTATTATAATTCCTGTATCAAGATAATAGTTTATTATCCATGCTATAATTGTATTGAATGAAGACTCATTTACATGTGTGGATACATAGACAAAACACCGTCCCTAGCATGCCTCTAGTTGGCTAGCCAGTTGGCCAATGATAGTCAGTGTCTTCTGATTATGAACAAGGTGTTGTTGCTTGATAACTGGATCACGTCATTGGGAGAATCACGTGATGGACTAGACCCAAACTAATAGACGTAGCATGTTGATCGTGTCATTTTGTTGCTACTGTTTTCTGCGTGTCAAGTATTTATTCCTATGACCATGAGATCATATAAATCACTGACACCGGAGGAATGCTTTGTGTGTATCAAACGTCGCAACGTAACTGGGTGACTATAAAGATGCTCTACAGGTATCTCTGAAGGTGTTAGTTGAGTTAGTATGGATCAAGACTGGGATTTGTCACTCCGTGTGACGGAGAGGTATCTCGGGGCCCACTCGGTAATACAACATCACACACAAGCCTTGCAAGCAATGTAACTTAGTGTAAGTTGCGGGATCTTGTATTACGGAACGAGTAAAGAGACTTGCCGGTAAACGAGATTGAAATAGGTATGCGGATACTAACGATCGAATCTCGGGCAAGTAACATACCGAAGGACAAAGGGAATGACATACGGGATTATATGAATCCTTGGCACTGAGGTTCAAACGATAAGATCTTCGTAGAATATGTAGGATCCAATATGGGCATCCAGGTCCCGCTATTGGATATTGACCGAGGAGTCTCTCGGGTCATGTCTACATAGTTCTCGAACCCGCAGGGTCTGCACACTTAAGGTTCGACGTTGTTTTATGTGTATTTGAGTTATATGGTTGGTTACCGAATGTTGTTCGGAGTCCCGGATGAGATCACGGACGTCACGAGGGTTTCCGGAATGGTCCGGAAACGAAGATTGATATATAGGATGACCTCATTTGATTACCGGAAGGTTTTCGGAGTTACCGGGAATGTACCGGGAATGACGAATGGGTTCTGGGAGTTCACCGGGGGGGGGGGGGGGCAACCCACCCCGGGGAAGCCCATAGGCCTTGGGGGAGACACACCAGCCCTTAGTGGGCTGGTGGGACAGCCCACAAGTGCCCTATGCGCCAAGGAGAAGAAAATCAAGAGAGGAAGAAAAAAAAAGGAGGAGGTGGGAAGGAAGGGGGACTCCCTCCCACCAAACCTAGTCCAACTCGGTTTGGGGGGGAGAGTCCTCCCCCTTGGACTCGGCCGACCCCCTTGGGGCTCCTTGATCCCCAAGGCAAGGCCCCCTCCCTCCCACCTATATATACGGAGGTTTTAGGGCTGATTTGAGACGACTTTTCCACGGCAACCCGACCACATACCTCCACGGTTTTTCCTCTAGATCGCGTTTCTGCGGAGCTCGGGTGGAGCCCTGCTGAGACAAGGTCATCACCAACCTCTGGAGCGTCGTCACGCTGCCGGAGAACTCTTCTACCTCTCCGTCTCTCTTGCTGGATCAAGAAGGCCGAGATCATCGTCGAGCTGTACGTGTGCTGAACGCGGAGGTGCCGTCCGTTCGGTACTAGATCGTGGGACTGATCGCGGGATTGTTCGCGGGGCGGATCGAGGGACGTGAGGACGTTCCACTACATCAACCGCGTTCTCTAACGCTTCTGCTGTACGGTCTACAAGGGTACGTAGATCACTCATCCCCTCTCGTAGATGGACATCACCATGATCGGTCTTCGTGCGCGTAGGAAATTTTTTGTTTCCCATGCGACGTTCCCCAACAGATTGAGTATGTGGATTTTCTGTACAAGCTCTTATTTGACACTTTTCGATGTTATGATAAATTGCAATTGCTTCAATGACAAAAGGCAATTGGTTGTTAATTCTCAATAAGGTTCTTGATCCATACTTTACTTTGTGATGGAATTATCACTTTAGCATAAGAGATTATATGACGCTATTGTTGTTCTAATTATGATCATGATGCATGCATGTCCGTATTTTGTTTTGTCGACACCTCTATCTCTAAACATGTGGGCATATTTATTGATCTCGGTTTCCGCTTGAGGACAAGCGAAGTCTAAGCTTGGGGGAGTTGATACGTCCATTTTGCATCATGCTTTTATGTTGATATTTATCGCTTTATGGGCTGTTATTACCCTTCACGGTACAATACTTATGCCTTTTCTCTCTTATTTTACAAGGTTTACATGAAGAGGGAGAATGTCGGCAGCTAGAATTCTAGTCTGAAAAATGAGCAAGTTTGAGATACCTATTCTGCGCAACTCTGAAAGCCGTGAAATTCATCGAGGAATTGATTTGGAATTTATAAAAAATACTGGGCGGAAGAAGTACCAGAGGGGAGCCACCAGGAGGCCGCAAGCCTGGTAGGCGCGGCCTACCCCCTGGCCACGCCTAGGGGGCTTGTGGGCCCCCTGCTGCCCCTCTGGCTCCCATCTTTTGCTATAAGGAGTGTTTCGTTCCAGAAAAAAATCAGGAGGAGGGTTTCGAGAGGAATCGCCGCCGCTACGAGGCGCAACTTGAGCAGAACCAATCTAGAGCTCCGGCCGGGCCATCCTGCCGGGGAAACTTCCCTCCCGGAGGGGGAAATCGTTGTCATCGTCATCACCAACAGTCCTCTCATCAGAGGGGACTCATCACCATCAACATCTTCATCAGCACCATCTGATCTCCAAACCCTAGTTCATATCTTGTAACCAATCTCTGTCTCGCGACTCCGATTGGTACTTGTAAGGTTGCTAGTAGTGTTAATTACTCGATGGGATATTATATATTCAGATCCTTGATGCTATTCAATACCTCTCTGGTCATGAACATAATTATGCTGTGTGAGTAGTCACTTTTGTTCCTGAGGACATGGGATAAGTCTTGTTATAAGTAGTCATGTGAATTTGGTATTCGTTCGATATTTTGATGCGATGTATGTTGTCTTTCCTCTAGTGGTGTTATGTGCACGTCGACTACATGACACTTCACCATTATTTGGGCCTAGAGGAAGGCATTGGGAAGTAATAAGTAGATGATAGGTTGCTAGAGTGACAGAAGCTTAAACCCTAGTTTATGTGTTGCTTCGTAAGGGGCTGATTTGGATCCACTAGTTTAATGCTATGGTTAGACTTAGTATTAATTCTTCTTTTGTAGTTGCGGATGCTTGTGAGAGGGGTTAATCATAAGTGGGATGTTTGTCCAAGTAAGGGCAGCACCCAAGCACTGGTCCACCCACATATCAAACTATCAAAGTAGGAAACGCGAATCATATGAACATGATGAAAACTAGCTTGACAGAAATTCCCATGTGTCCTCGAGAGTGCTTTACCTCCTATAAGAGTTTTCCCGGGCTTGTCCCTTGCTACGAAAGGGATTGGGCCATCTTTCTGCACCTTTGTTACTATTGCTACTTGCTACTTGCTATGAATCATCTTATCACACAACTATCTGTTGTCGATAATTTCAGTGCTTGCACAGAATACCTTGCTGAAAACCACTTGTCAGATCCTTCTTCTCCTCGTTGGGTTCGACACTCTTACTTATCGAAAGGACTACGATAAATCCCCTACACTTGTGGGTCATCACCCGCCGCCGGGCTTGTGCGTCGCAAACATTGCATGCTACATCTTACTAGAGAAGGACGTGGTGCGGCAGGTGACGCTCGCGAAGAAGCTCATCAACATCGTGGCCTTAGGAGAAGCCACAACGGCAGCGTGGATTGTGGATATCTACGTTGAGTCCTGCCGCTTCGAGGAGGCACATTTGGAGCGGCGGAGGGCAGCATTGATAGGCAACGAAGTCGACTCCACCAGCTCGTCAGCACGCTTCTCCTCCTCTCGCTCTTACTAAGCATGCTTGAATCTGCTGGAAGTAGTACAAAGCCCCTCCATAGTAGCATTCAGGGGATATTTTATTTAGTTCATCTAACTATAGATATGATTGAAATGTACTGCGTAGTTTAAATTATCTAGTATATATAGTTGAACTAGCTATTTCAGTACGTGGTTGGCAACAATTGGGGAAAAGTTTGTTCGGGTCAGCTGTCGAGTTGAACTATTTTGTACAAAGACCACTGATCACTCTATGAATGAAATCTATGTTCACTGAATTCCAGTTGCGAAATTGCACAACAATAGTGATTCTGTTCCTACATTTTTTTACAAATGTCAGTGTTAATATGTTGGCAAATGTCGATGCTACTAGATCGACAAATGCCAATGTTTCCAATTTCACATATGGATGACACATGCAAGTCTAAACTCTTTGTCTATACTAATCACATGGGTCATAGTAAAGAAACATTTGCGACGACGCGATGCACCAATCCTTCGCACCAATTTTTCACTTGGCTAACTCACGAAGGAAACATAGTAGTCGATCTGCAAATGGGTATTCAATATGAACCATTGATACATCCGTTTTGCATCATGTTTTCATGGTGATATTTATCGCTTCGTTGGCTGTTATTTCACTTCACGGTACAATTCTTCTGCCTTTTCTCTCTTATTTTGCAAGGTTTACATGAAGAGGGAGAATGCCGGCAACTTGAATTCTGGCCTGAAAGTGGAGCAAAGTTGAGATACCTATTCTGCGCAACTCCAAACGCCGTAAAAATCAACGAGGATTTTTTTCCTGATTTATCAAAAATACTGGGCCGAAGAAGTGCCAGAGGGGGCGTGCAGGTGGCCACAAGCCTGCACGGCGCGACCACCCCCCAGGCCGCGCCATGAGGGCTTGTGGGCACCCTGCAGGCCCACTTGCCCCCCTCTTTTGCTATATGAAGGGTTTCGTCCAGGAAAAAAAAATCAAGAATGAGCTTTTTCGTGGTTTCGCCGCCGCCACGAGGCGAAACTTGAGCAGAACCAATCTAGAGCTCCGGCAAGACGATCCTGCTGGGGAAACTTCCCTCCCGAAGGGGAAAATCGTCCCCATCGTCATCACCAACACTCCTCTCATCGGAGGGGACTCGTCACCATCAACATCTTTATCAGCACCATCTCATCTCCAAACCCTAGTTCATCACTTGTAACCAATCTCCGTCAGCGACTCCGATTGGTACTTGTAAGGTTGCTAGTAGTGTTGATTACTCCTTGTAGTTGATGCTAGTTGGATTATTTGGTGGAAGAGTTTATGTTCAGATCCTTGATGCTACCCATTACCTCTCTGGTCATGAATATGATTATGCTTTGTGAGTAGTTACTTTTGTTCCTGAGGACATGGGATAAGTCATGCTAATAGTAGTCATGTGAATTTGGTATTCGTTCGATATTTTGATGTGTTGTATGTTGTTTTTCCTCTAGTGGTGTTATGTGAACGTCGACTACATAACACTTCACCATTATTTGGGCCTAGAGGAAGGAATTGGGAAGTAGTAAGTAGATGATGGGTTTCTAGAGTGACAGAAGCTTAAACCTTAGTTTATGCGTTGCTTTGTAAGGGGCTGATTTGGATCCACTAGTTTAATGCTATGGTTAGACTTCGTCTTAATTCTTATTTCGTAGTTGTGGATGCTTGCGAGAGGGGTTAATCATAAATGGGATGCTTGTCCAAGTAAGGGCAGTACCCAAGCGCCGGTCCATCCACATATCAAACTATCAAAGTAACGAACGCGAATCATATGAACATGATGAAAACTAGCATGACAGAAATTCCCATGTGTCCTCGGGAGCGTTTTTCCTCCTATAAGACTTTGTCCAGGCTTGTCCCTTGCTACAAAAGAGATTGGGCCACTTTGCTGCACCGTTGCTACTTTTGTTACTTGTTGTTTGCTACGAATCATCTCACCACACAATCACTTGTTACCGACAATTTCAGTGCCTGCAGATTTTACCTTGCTGAAAACCACTTGTCGGATCGTTCTTCTCCTCGTTGAGTTCGACACTCTTACTTATTGAAAGGACTACAATTGATCCCCTATACTTGTGGGTCATCAAGTCTCTTTTCTGGCGCTGTTGCCGGGGAGTGAAGCACCTTTGGTAAGTGGATCTTGGTAAGGAAACATTCATATAGTGTGCTGAAATTTATTGTCACTTGTCACTATGGATATTAATCCTTTGAGGGGCTTGTTCGGGGTATCTTCAGCTAGAACGGAAGCACAAATAATTGCTCCTCAACCTGCTGCACCTACTGAAAATATTTTCTTTGAATTTCCTTCAAGTATGCTTGAGAAACTGTTGGCTAATTCTTTTACAGGAGATGGAATATCACATCCACACTTGCATCTAATCTATGTAGATGAAGTGTGTGGTTTATTTAAGCTTGCAGATGTGTCCGAGGATGAGGTCAAGAAGAAGGTCTTTCCTTTATCTTTGAAGGATAAGGCGTTGACATGGTATAGGCTATGTGATGATACTGGATCATGGGACTACAATCGGTTGAAATTGGAATTTCATCAAAAGTTTTATCCTATGCATTTAGTAAATCGTGATCGGAATTATATTTATAATTTTTGGCCTCATGACAGAGAAAGCATCGCTCAAGCTAGGGGGAGGCTTAAATCAATGCTATATTCATGCCCCAACCATGAGCTCTCGAGAAAAATTATCATTCAGAATTTCTATGCTCGGCTTTCTCATGATGATCACACCATGCTTGACACTTCTTGTACCGGTTCTTTTATGGAGAGAGATATTGAATACAAATGGAATTTATTGGAGAGAATTAAATGCAACTCTGAAGATTGGGAGCTTGAAGAAGGTAAGGAGACAGGTATGAATTTCACGTTTGATTGCGTTAAATCCTTTGTTGAGACAAATACCTTTAGTGATTTTAGCGCTAAGTATGGACGTGACTCTGAAATAGTAGCTTCATTGTATGAATCATTTGCCGCTCATATTGATCTCCCAAAAGAGAAGTGGTTTAAATTTCATCCTCCTTTAGAAATCAATGTAGTTAAACCCACTCCAGTTGAAGAGAAAGTCATTGCCTATAATGATCCTGTTGTTCCCAGTGCTTACGTTGAGAAACCACCTTTCCCTGTTAGGATAAAGGATCATTCTAAAGCTTCAACTGTGATACGTAGAGGCTATATTAGAACACCTACACCCCCTGAGAAAATTAGAGTTGAACCTAGCATTGCTATTATCAAGGATCTTCTGTCCGACGATGTTGAGGGACATAATATTCACTTCTGTGAAGATGCTCCGAGAATTGCTAAACCTCACGTTAGAGACAAACATAGGCTTGTTGTTGGCATGCATGTGGTTTCTGTTAAGATAGGAGATCATTGCTATCATGGCTTATGTGACATGGGTGCTAGTGTTAGTGCAATACCTCAATCCATATGCGATGAAATCAAAGATGAGATTGCACCTGTTGAGATAGAACCTATAGATGTCACTATTCAGCTTGCCAATAGAGATACTATCTGCCCTGTGGGAATTGTTAGGGATGTTGAAGTCTTGTGTGGTAAAACGAAGTATCCTGCTGATTTCCTCTTTCTTGGTACTACAAAAGATAGCTTTTGCCCCATCATATTTGGCAGACCCTTCCTCAATACTGTCAATGCTCATATTGACTGTGAGAAGCAAACTGTCACTGTTGGCTTTGAAGGTGTGTCACATTAGTTCAATTTCTCTAAGTTTGGTAGACAACCTCATGAAAAGGAATTGCCAAGTAGGGATGAAACTATTGCCTTAGCCTCTATTGTCGTGCCTCCTACTGATCCCTTAGAGCAATACTTGCTTGAGCATGAAAATGATATGCATATGGATGAAAGGGATGAGATAGATAGAGTCGTCTTAGAACAATATCCTATCCTTAAGAATAACTTTCCTGTTGAACTGCTTGGGGATCCTCCCCCACCAAAGGGTGATCCTGTGTTTGAGCTTAAACAGTTGCCTCATACTCTTAAGTATGCCTATCTTGATGAAAAAGAGAAATATCCTATTATTATTAGTGCTAGCCTCTCAGAGCATGAAGAAAAGAAGTTACTAAAAACTCTGAGGAAGCACCGTGATGGTATTGGATATACTCTTGATGATCTTAAGGGCATTAGACCTACTCTATGTTAGCACAAGATTAAAACTGATCCTGACTTCAAACCAGTTGTTGATCATCAAAGGAGATTGAATCCTTAGATGAAAGAGGTAGTAAGAAAAGAAATACTCAAGATCCTGGAAGCAGGTATCATTTATCCTGTTGCTCACGGCGATTGGGTGAGTCCGGTACATTGTGTTCCTAAGAAGGGAGGCATTACCGTTGTCCCTAATGATAAGGATTAATTGATCCCACAAAGGATTATTACTGGCTATAGGATGGTGATCGATTTTAGGAAACCGAATAAAGCCACTAGGAAAGATCATTACCCTTTGCCTTTCATCGACCGAATGCTAGAAAGTTTGTCCAAACACACACACTTCTGCTTTCTAGACGGTTACTCTGGTTTCTCCCAAATACCAGTTGCTCAGTCTGATCAGGAGAAAACCACTTTCACCTGCCCCACAGATATCAAAGGTATAAGAAGTTTCCTTGGTCATGCTGGTTTCTATAGAAGGTTCATTAAAGACTTCTCTAAGATTTCTAGGCCTCTTACCAATCTGTTGCAAAAGGATATTCCTTTTGTCTTTGACGATGATCGTGAGGAAGCCTTCGAAATACTTAAGAGGGCTTTGATAACTGCACCTATTGTTCACCCACCTGATTGGAACTAACCTTTTGAGATCATGTGTGACGCTAGTGCTTATGCTGTTGGTGTTGTTCTAGGACAAAGAGTTGATAAGAAGTTGAATGTTATTCACTACGCTAGTAAAACTCTAGATAGTGCCCAGAGAAACTATGCTACTACGGAGAAGGAGTTTTTAGCAGCCGTGTTTGCATGTGAAAATTTCAGGTCTTGCATAGTTGATTCCAAAGTCACTATTCACACTGATCATGCTGCTATTAAGTACCTCATGGAGAAGAAGGACGCTAAACCTAGACTTATCAGATGGGTTCTCTTGCTACAAGAATTTGATTTGCACGTTGTCGACAGAAAGGGTGCTGATAACCCAGTAGCAAATAACTTGTCTAGGTTGGAGAACGTTCTTGATGACCCACAACCTATTGATGATAGCTTTCCCGATGAGCAACTGAATGTCATCAATGCTTCACATAGTGCACCGTGGTATGCTGATTATGCAAACTATATTGTTGCCAAATACATACCACCTAGTTTCACATACCAGCAAAAGAAGAAGTTCTTCTTTGACTTGAGACATTACTTTTGGGATGATCCTCACCTTTATAAGGAAGGAGTAGATGGTGTTATTAGACGTTGTGTACCTGAACATGAACAGGGACATATCCTACAGAAGTGTCACTCCGAGGCCTACGGAGGACACCATGCGGGAGATAGAACTGCACACAAGGTATTGCACTCAGGTTTCTATTGGCCCACTCTCTTCAAGGATGCCCGTAAGTTTGTCTTGTCTTGTGACGAATGTCAAAGAATAGGTAATATTAGCAAACGTCAGGAAATGCCTATGAACTATTCACTTGTCATTGAACCATTTGATGTTTGGGGCTTTGGTTATATGGGACCTTTTCCGAAATCCAATGGGTAAACTCACATCTTAGTTGCTGATGATTATTTCACTAAGTGGGTAAAAGCTATCCCCACTAGTAGTGCTGATCACAATACCTCTATCAAGATGCTGAAAGAAGTTATCTTCCCTAGATTTGGAGTCCCTAGATATCTAATGACCGACGGTGCTTCACACTTCATTCATGGTGCTTTTCGTAAAACGCTTGCTAAGTACGACGTCAACCATAGAATTGTGTCTCCCTATCACCCTTAGTCCAGTGGTCAAGTAGAGCTTTATAATAGAGAGATTAAACTGATTCTGCAAAAGACTGTCAACAGGTCTAGAAAGAATTGTTCTAAGAAGCTCGATGATGCACCGTGGGCTTATAGAACTGCCTATAAGAATCCCATGGGTATGTCTCCGTACAAAATGGTGTATGGGAAAGCATGTCACTTACCTCTTGAGCTAGAGCATAGAGCTTATTGGGCAATCAAAGAGCTCAACTTTGATTTCAAACTTGGCGGTGAGAAGAGGTTATTCGATATTAGCTCGCTTGATGAGTGGAGAACTCAGGCATATGAGAATGCCAAGCTGTTCAAAGAGAAGGTTAAGAGGTGGCATGATAAGAGGATACAAAAGCGTGAGTTCAATGTAGGTGATTATGTCTTGCTATATAACTCTCGTTTAAGATTCTTTGCAGGTAAGCTTCTCTCTAAATGGGAAGGTCCCTATGTTCTTGAGGAAGTATATCATTCCGGTGCTATCAAGATCAACAACCCGGAAGGTAATTGTCCTAGAGTGGTGAATGGGCAGAGAATCAAGCATTATATCTCAGGTACTCCCATAAATGTTGAAAGCAATATCATCAATACCATAACTCCGGAAGAATACCTAAGGGATATTTATCAGCCTGTTTCAGTCTTCGAAAACGAAGAGGTATGTGATTCGGTAAGAAAACAGAGTCCAAAACTTTTCCAGTAGGAAATTTTCTCAGTTTTGGAATATTTAAAAAAATACAAAAATTGGAAGTAGTCCGGAAAGTGCGCGAGGAGGCGAGAAGCCTGCATGGCGCGGGCCCACCCCCTGGCCGCGCCGTGAAGGCTTGTGGCCACCTCGTGCACCTCCCGGACTCTGTTTTCGTGCGGGGTACTCCTTCTGGTCTGGAAAAAATCATGATATATACTTCCGTTTGGTCTGGCCCCTGCATCACGCAGATTTCCTCTGTTTTTGTTTCGAGCCTGTTTTCTGCTGCAGATCTAGGTCAAGATGTCTTCTTAGGATTCAGAGGGGGAGAGCTATGTTGCTGATTACCTTGCTAATCCAAGGTCTATGGGGACTTCTATCCTTATGGATGGACCACTGATGAGGAAGAAGATTATGATCCAAAGGGGAAGGAACAAACAAGTTCCTATGAAGAGGAGGCTCCTCTACCTCAACCTGGACACACTCATGTGGAGTTCAAGAATTCGAGCCTCCCTGACTCAAGGAAGAAGCCTAAGACCTTGTTTATCCTTTCTCGTTTCTTGCAGGAGAGTAAGCATGAATTATGCCAAAGGGTGTTGAAGCTTGAAGAGCAAAATGATGATCCGAGGGAGCAGAATTTTATGCTCAAGTGGAAATTAAACAAACTCAAGACCTCTTCAACAACTCCACCACCATCACCACCAAAGGAAGACAACTGAGCATTGGTATGGGCAATCCCCTTGGCTTGTGCCAAGCTTGGGGGAGTTTCCCCGGTATCGTATCACCATCACATCTTTTGCCTTTACCTTTGTTTTAGTTTTCCTTTTCAGTTTTCTTTTTTCTAGTAGTTTAAAATTCTTATTGTTTTAGTTTTGAGTTTTGCTTTGTGTCACCCCCGATGTATTCTTGCTCGTGATCCATATAATAAAGAGTGTCTTAGTTGAAGGGCTTTGCCTCTTGCCATGATCAAAAGAGTGAGAATAGAACGAAAGCATGAAAGATCATGTAATGATCTTATGGGAAGTGATGGCCTCACATATAAAAAGAATGAGGATTGGAACTTGTTGAGAGTAGGCAAACGTAGACCTTGGTCATTGTTGCAATTAATAGGAAGTGATAAAGAAGGAGAGGTTCACATATAAATATATCATCTCTGACACCATCTATGATTGTGAACATTCACTAAACTATTACATGCCTAGAAGTAGATGTTGACAAGGAAGACAACGTAATGAATTGTGGTTTCTTGGCTCTAAACAATGTTATATGATTAGAGATCCCTTAGCATCTGATTATTGCTTCCACCTCATATTAGCTAAAACTCCCGCACTAAGTAGAGATACTACTTGTGCATCCATAAACCTTCAAACCAGTTTTGCCATGAGTGTCCGCCATACCTACCTATGGATTGAATAAGATCCCTCAAGTAAGTTGTCATCGGTGCAAGCAATAAAAATTGCTCACTAATATGTATGATCTATTAGTGTGTGGAAAATAAGCTTTGTACGAACCTTTGATGAGGAAGGCATAAAAGCGACAGACTGCATAATAAAGCTCTTTACCACAGGAGGCAATATAAAGTGACGTTCCTCCGCACTAAGAGGACACGCATCCAAACCTTAAAACCGCATGACAACCTCTGCTTCCCTCTGCGAAGGGCCTATCTTGTACCTTACTTTTTGCCCTTGAAAGAGTCATGGTGATCTTCACCAATTCCTTATCTCACCTTTATCTTGGCTAACGTCATATGCTTCGGAAAGATCTATATTCATATATCAACTTGGTGGTAAGTATTCATGAATTATTACTGTTGACATTACCCTTGAGGTAACCAGTTGGGAGGCAAAACTGTAAGCCCCTATCTTTCTTTGTGTCCAGCTGAAACTTTGATCTCATGAGTACCACATGAGTTGTAGGAATTGTAGAAAACGAAAAGATGATTGAGTATGTGGATTTTCTTTACAAGCTCTTATTTGACTCTTTCTGATGTTGTGATAAATTGCAATTAGTTCCATGACTAAAGGCTCTCGGTTGTTACTTCTCGATAAGGTTATTGGTCCATGCTTTACTTTGTGAAGGAATTATCACTTTAGCATGAGAGATTATATGTTGGTATTGCTGTTCTGATCTTGATCATGATGCATGCATGTTCGTATCTTGTTTTGTCGACACCTCTCTCCCTAAACATGTGGACATATTTATTGAGCTAGGCTTTCGCTTGAGGACAAGCTAGGTCTAAGCTTGGGGGAGTTGATACGTCCATTGTGCATCATGTTTTCATGTTGATATTTATCGCTTCTTTGGCTCTTATTTCACTTCACGGTACAATTCTTATGCCTTTTCTCTCTTATTTTGCAAGGTTTACATGAAGAGGGAGAATGTCGGAACTGGAATTCTGGCCTGAAAGTGGAGCAAAGTTAAGGTACCTATTCTGCGCAACTCCAAATGCCGTAAAAATCAACGAGGATTTTTGTTAGAGTATATATCTCCATATGTGGTTTTGGTAATTGATGACAATTCCTATGGACTAATGGTTGCCTTAAGTTATATTTATAGGATTTGTCCATATGCACTTCCTGAAGTCCATTTGTTGGGTTCAAGGATTTTATATGATGACCAAGGTGGTATTCAAGGTATTATCCACAGAATGGTCATAGAGACACAAGGTTGATCAAGATCGTCACACGAAGAGTAAATCAAGATGATCAACACACAAAGCATACAAGATGTACCGAGAGGGATCAAGTGATCCCATGGTATGGTAAGCAGTGTCCAGTACGTATTTGTGTACTAACCCATGGTCTTTGTGAGAGTTCTATGTGGGGGTTAGGTGTGTTTCCATGGGCTTGCGTCTAGAGGAAGATCTCATACAACCCATGAAGGATGACATCAAGTGGTGATCGTCATCAAGATTGCGGTGTGCAAGTTGAAGAGGATCAGCATTAATATATCGTGCTTGAAGCTTGCCGTCCATTGTGGTGGCAATGGACTTGTGAAGATATGTTAAGAGTGGCTCACCCATAGTAAGTATGGGGGAGCAATCAACTAGTCTTCATCAAGCCAACGCAATCAAGAAAGTTGGTCCATCTTGAGGAAGCTAAGATCATCATCATCTAGCTCAAGAGGACGAGGTGCAAGGTATAGGTTTGCCCTTGATAGGTTTTCTGTTTAGGATAGATTGATGTACTATCAAGGGGGGCTCTCTAGTGAGTGGCTTCATCGTATCGTTCGTTGAGAGCTCAAACCATTGGCATCCTTCCATCATACTTCTTGGTTCTTGTTTGGTGTTTCTCTTTGTGAGTTTTAGAGCTTATGGTCATCTTCGTGACAAGCTCGAGTTCATCGAAAACGGAGTCCATATGCATCTACTATGATGTTTTCGATGTTGGAGTTTTTGCCGGTTCTTCATTCATAGAGGACTCACATCTCTATATCATTGACATTTTCATATATGCATGGTCGCTGTTTGGATAGCTCTTGTCGTCCTGAATCCAACAAGCTTGGGTTTGGTCGATTCGGAGCTCGTATGCGAAAGTTATGGCTGTTTCAGTGGCGAGCGGTAGAGGTAGTACCGCTGGCCCTAGCGGTAGTACCGCTAGAGCTGGCAGTAGTACCGTTGTCCCAGCGGTAGTACCGTCATCTTTGAGGTTGTACTGCGTCGGACATTTTTGCGAAGACTTTCTTGGCGGTGGTTGGCCCGGTAGTATCTTTGCGCTACCATGGGCTCAACGGTAGTACCGCTGCAGCCAGAGGTAGTACCGCTGGAGGGTCAGCGGTAGTACCGCTGCAGCCAGCGGTAGTACTGCCGGAGGGTCAGCGGTAGTACCGCTGGAGCCAGCGGTAGTACCGCTGGGCTCGGGCTATAAGTGGGGGTAACGGTCTGATTACTCCCCCCACTATATAAAGGGGGTCTTCTTCCCCCTTGGTTTGATCCATCCGTTGAGCTCTTGTTCTACCTCCATTGTTGACATTCTTAGAGCTTGCTCACTCTCAATCCCTCCAATGATTCTTGCTTGTTCTTGAGGGAAAAGAGGGAGGAGATCTAGATCCACATCTCCACCAATCACTTTCTCCTCTTTGTGAGGGGAACCCCTTGGATCTAGATATTGGAGTTCTTTGTGAGCTCCTTGTTCTTCCTCTCATATTTCTCCATAGGTTTCGTTGTTGTGGAGGGATTTGAGTGTGAGGGACCTGACCACTTCGTGTGTTCTTGCCATTGCATTAGTTGCATCGGTTTGAGTTCTCCACGGTGATACGTGGAAGTGAGAAATTGAGAAGCTTACTACCTTTGGTACTTAGTACCCTAGATATTGTTCTTCGTGGATGCCACTACCCTAGATATTGTTCTTCGTGGATGCTTTGGCATCCTAGAAGCTTGGTGGTGTCTCGGAGCTCAACCATTGTGGTGTGAAGCTCCGGGCAAGCGTCGGGGTCTCCAATTAGGTTGTGGAGATCGCCCCGAGCAATTTGTACGAGTACCGGTAACCGACCCCAAGGGTTGCCACGTGTACGGGTTCGGTGACCGCCCCCAAGGTTTGCCATTTGTACGGGTTCGGTGACCGCCCTCAATGGTCCCTCAGTGGAATCATGGCATCTTGCATTGTGCGAGGGCGTGAGGAGATTACGGTGGCCTTAGTGGCATCTTGGGGAGCATTGTGCCTCCACACCGCTCCAACAGAGATTAGCATCCGCAAGGGTGTGAACTTCGAGATACATCATCGTCTCCCCGTGCCTCGGTTATCTCTTACCCGAACCCTTTACTTATGCACTTTACTTTGTGATAGACATATTGTTTATTGTAAAATATCTTGCTATCACTTAGTTGTTTATCTTGCTTAGCATAAGTTGTTTGTGCACATAGGTGAGCCTAGTTGTTTGTAGGTTTTGTGCTTGACAAATTAAACGTTAGTTTTATTCCACATTTGTTCTAGCCTAAACCTTAATTATTTTAAAGCGCCTATTCAATCCCCCCTCTAGGCGACATCCACGTCCTTTCAATTGTTTTTCTGATTTATCAAAAATACTGGGCCCAAGAAGTGCCAAAGGGGGGCGTGCCATTAGGGCTTGTGGGCACCCTGTAGGCCCACTTGCCCCCCTCTTTTGCTATATGAAGGGTTTTGTCCAGGAAAAAACCAAGGAGGAGCTTTTTCGTGGTTTAGCCGCCGCCACGAGGCGGAACTTGAGCAGAACCAATCTAGAGCTCCGGCAGGACGATCCTGCCAGGAAACTTCCCTCCCGGAGGGGGAAATCGTCGCCATCGTCATCACCAACACTCCTGTCATCGGAGGGGACTCGTCACCGTCAACATCTTTATCAGCACCATCTCATCTCCAAACCCGAGTTCATCACTTGTAACCAATCTCCGTCTCGCGACTCCGATTGGTACTTGTAAGGTTGCTAGTAGTGTTGACTACTCTTTGTAGTTGATGCTAGTTGGATTATTTGGTGGAAGAGTTTATGTTCAGATCCTTGATGCTACTCATTACCTCTCTGGTCATAATATGATTATGCTTTGTGAGTAGTTACTTTGGTTCCCGAGTACATGGGATAAGTCATGCTAATAGTAGTCATGTGAATTTGGTATTCGTTCGATATTTTGATGTGTTGTATATTGTTTTTCCTCTGGTGGTGTTATATGAAAGTCGACTACATAACACTTCACCATTATTTGGGCCTAGAGCAAGGCATTGGGAAGTAGTAAGTAGATGATGGGTTGCTAGAGTGACATAAGCTTAAACCCTAGTTTATGCGTTGCTTCGTAAGGGGCTGATTTGGATCCACTAGTTTAATGCTATGGTTAGACTTCATGTTAATTCTACTTTCGTAGTTGCAGATGCTTGCGAGAGGGGTTAATCATAAGTGGGATGCTTGTCCAAGTAAGGGCAGTACCCAAGCGCCGGTCCACCCACATATCAAACTATCAAAGTAACAAACGTGAATCATATGAACATGATGAAAACTAGCATGACAGAAATTCCCGTGTATCCTCGGGAGCGTTTTTCCTCCTATAAGACTTTGTCCATGCTTGTCCCTTGCTACAAAAGGGATTCGACCACTTTGCTGCACCGTTGCTACTTTTTTACTTGTTGCTTGCTACGAATCATCTCACCACACAATCACTTGTTACCGACAATTTCAGTGCCTACAGATTTTTACCTTGCTGAAAACCACTTGTCAGATCCTTCTGCTCCTCGTTGGGTTCAACACTCTTACTTATCGAAAGGACTATGATTGATCCCCTATACTTGTGGGTCATCAACCATTTGTGATGATTGTCTATTCAATGAAAACATTGATGATTTTTCTTTAGTTTGTTTACTATGTGAATTCAGAGATAAATACTTAGTTTATCAAACGATAGATTGTATTCAGTTGAGCTTTGACTTTACATTCATACGATCAAGATATAAATATAAATAAAAGTAGTTGCAGCGGCATCGGCAACATCCTGTGTCGGTGTTGTCGTGCTCCGGTGTGTAGCTGCTCAATTCTTCAAATGAGACCAGCATATTATGGACTTCCCAATCAAAGAGTCGGTCATCACGCGACCGACGGGGTGGGGGCAGGGAGGCGGTGACTAGCGGGGTTGTCAGGAAGCGGTCGACGGTGGCGTCCCAATTAGCTGAGGGGTCGTGATGGGGGCAAGCGCATGCACGACACACGCGTGGTGGGTGCAGGCACGCGCATGTGCACGGCAGTGGTGGGTCCGAGCACGTGCATGGGACCTACACGACGTGTGCAGGTATGCACACGAGCACGGGCATAGGAGGAGTTGCTGGCTCTTGCACGTACACGAGCTCGCGCAAGTGCATAGGGACCTCACTGACGCCCGCGGTTCCCAGCGTTGCGATGATGCTCGGCGACGAGCCCATCAATGCCATGGGGATGGTTGTTGGCGCGGGCATGGTGCTGGATGCTGGCGGGTGCGCCAGGGCAGCATCTGCTAGAACATGCAGCTCTTCCAGGGCCATGTTCTTGGCATACCATTTATCTTTATGTTCTATCTCCTCTCGCCTGGTATCTATTTCACCAAACCGGAAGACTAGTAGAATATGATCCTTGTGCGCCTAGGCGTAGGTGAGTGGAGGTCTGAATGATAGAGGGGAATGGGAAGCTAAGAGAGAGGATTGTGAGTAAGCGGCAGTGAAGCCGCCTATTAAACAATGGCTCGGGCATCGTTGATGGCCAGGTTGAAAGCGAGGCGGGTGTATATGGAGGTAAAAGGGCTTGCTTCCCAGTGATCCTACAATGTATTTCTCGTACGCTTCCCTAGGAGCATGTGAAGCGGAGGCCAACACGCATGCCTCCTATCAAGTCAAACTGCTACTCACACGACACATTTTCCCATAGTGGACACGATGAATATAACAACATATTTGTGCTATATCATGACGCCATGCCCAATTTCTTGAATTTTTTGTGAGTTTTAGATTTACTATGATTTAAACCAATATTCTCAATGTTGGCTCTAGAACAAAATAGGAGAATCCTATGATGCCTTTATGTGACATGTCATGGCACCATATCAAGTTTCATGAATTTTTGACAAGTTTTTGATTTACATGAATTTATAACCCACGTTTCTCAATGTTTGTGGCCGAGGCAAAAACCAAAGATGTTTGTAATTCCTTCCCATTTCTAAAGGCATGTCATGAAGACTTATATGATTTTTCAAACCATTTTGTTGCGCCGGACCACGTGACCGTAGTTCCAATTGAATTATGCATATTAAATTTCTACGAAACTCAATTAATGTATAAAAAGGGCCAACAAACCCTGTATAATTACATATTTTAGCACGACACTCGTGTTGGTCTATGTTGCCTCTAGAAAAGTTCAAGGCGAGAAGAGGCAGCGGATGTCGCTTTGCCCACGTAAGGTAACTTTTCCATATCAGAACCACAAAGCTCCTCGTAAGAAATTCTGGTTTGTAAGGGGTTTGTGCCAATACTTATCCTAAATTGGTCTATTTTTTACCACGACACATGTGTCATGTCATGGCACCATGCCAATTTTCATGAATTTTCTGATGATTTTTTGATTTACATGAATTTATAACCCGAGTTTCTCAATGTTCGTGTGGCCGAGCCAAGATCCCGAGATGTTTGAAATTCATTCCATTTCTTGCATGGCCCATAAAGATGTAGCCATGTACACTTATATGATTTTCAACCCATTTTGATGCTCCTCACCTTTTGATTGTAGTTAAAATTCGAATTATGTGTATTAAATGTCTATAAAAGTAAATTAATGTAAAAAAGGCCGAAGGAGCCGTGTATAATTCTACGTTTTAGCACGACACTAATGTGTGTCTATGTTGCATCTAGAAATAGTTCAAGACGAGAAGAGGCAGCAAATATCGTTTCCCCATGTAACGTGAAGCGTTCCATATCGGAACCAAAAAGTTACGCGTAAGAAGCTCTGATTTGTAAGGGCCTTGTTCCAGAACTTGTCCCAAATAGGAATTTTTTTTACAACAACACATATGAGCCATGTCATGACACCATGCCAAGTTTCATGAATTTCTCACGAGTGTTTCATTTACATGAATTTCAAACCCAGTTTTCTCATTGTTTGTGGCCGAGGCAAGATCCCGATATGTTTGAAATTCATTGGCATATCTTGCATTGGTCCTAGAGAATGCATCCATGGACACGTATATGATTTTCAACCTATTTTGATGCATCATATGTCGGGGATATAACCCCACGGTATAACCCGTCATACTAGGTCGGGTCAAACCGTAGAGAAGACAAGAGGGCAAGCCAAAAGACTTATCGGGTAAGCCGTCAGATGGACCAACACCAGAAGACAGCGACTTAAGGCCCACGAGGTTGGAGACGCTAGAAGCTTTCCTAGCTTGGAGGCAAGATAAAGTAGAATCGTAATAGGGCTTGGGTACTTGTTCGACCCGGACTCTGTTGTAAACTCAAGGACTCTACCTATATATAAAGGGAAGCCCTCGAGCCAAAAAGATCTCGTAAGAAACTCTCAAGAGCTATGTTAGCGATTTCGCATCCTTGTAACCGAGATCCCCATCAATATAGACACCAAAGTAGGACGTAGGCTTTTACCTCCATGGGAGGGGCTGAACCTGGGTAAATCTACCTCTTGTTCCTGATCAACCCCTTCGAGTCGCCACATCGTGACGATGGACTCACCACTAAGTCTGTTCACAAGGGCATCTGCTGTGACAAAACCACGACAGTTGGCACCCACCATGGAGCAATCAGAAGGTGGAGTTGAGTCTCGGAGGAAGCTCTTCCAGGGTTCAGGAGCTACGTGGCGGGTCAGATGACCAAGAGTTGTCATGGCAATATCTACATCAACGATTCAAGTTGGGGTCTCGATGCCGACTCAATCGAGTACGGGTACCGAGTCCCCTTTTGCAAGATCCACATATTCATTGGTAAGGTCAACCAAGCAGCACCTGAGCCGGACATCTGCACCAACATAGTTGAGTCGTCTCAGTGTGCTCAGCCCCGCCAGAGTAGGGCTAGCCGAAGCCACACCTTGGTGAAGAACACCGGGTTAGCCCATCATGTCAAAGATAGGGACGTTGAAGGCCAAGTTAAGCACATAAGCGGAAGCAACCCGAAGGTGGGTCAGAGTTTGCGGTCAGTGCCAACGCTCTTTTCAAAAACCAGCGGCAGAGCGGCCACCCTAAGAATTATCACACGAGCAAGATGCCCAACTACGAGGCTGCGCTCAAGGCGCCTTGCCCGAAACATGGTACCGAGGAGAAGCCGGCCAATCATCCATGGGAGGACTGCTATATCATGTGAGATTTCTAGAACCGGATTCTCGAGAAGCACAAAGAGGAACGCCCGGGTCAGGATACCCCTGGCGGGTCATCCGGGGACCTCAACAAGCGAAGAAGTGGTCAGTACCATGTCTTCACCATCAATGCTTGGAAATGAGATACAGAGGTCAAAAGGAGAGCTATCAGCATAGCCGAGCCGGCGATTCCCGAGTATCTCTGTTGGTTTGAGAAACCGATGACCTCGAGGCGACTTGATCACTCTCCCCGAATCAACAATCCCAAAGATCTAGCTTTTGTGGTAGCGCCTCAAGTGGGTGGCTATAACCTCTCAAGGGTCCTCATGGACGGAGGAAGCATCATCAAAATACTATATTATGACACCTTTCGACGGATGAATCTCCTCGACAGCAGCTTGGAGACTTTGACTATCGTTTCCATGGCATCGTTCCTGGGAAGTCGGCATATCCAGTTTAGTGAACAAAGCTCGACATGGCTTTCGGCGATGAGCATAACTACAAGATCGAGCCCTTGACTTTCGAAGTGGTGAAGATACAAAGCCCCTATCGCGCTCTCTTTGGAAGAGAGGATTACACACGTTTCATGGCTCGTCCCTGTTATGTCTACCTCAAGCTTAAGTTGTCGGGTCCGAACGTCACTATTACAGTGAAAGGAGATAGGAAAACATCTCAGAAATGTGAGGAACGGGAGGCATCCTACGCTGAGTTGGTGTGCGCTGCCGAAGAACTAAAGTTTTACATGACTAATGTTGACCTGGCCAACATGAGTCCTCTCAAGAAGCTAACGAATGAGTCCGAAGAATCTCTCAAGTTTAAGCCAGCTAAAGATACCAAACAGATTGACCTTGTCCCAGGCGACTCATCCAAGCAGTTCACCATTGGGACCGGTGTGGGTCCTAAATAGGAAAGCACACCCATCGAGTTCATCCATGAGAATTGTGACATATTTGCATGGAAATATTCTGACATGGCTGGAGTGCCGATGGAACTTGCTGAGCACCATCTTAATGTGGATCCAAACATGAAACCAGTATGGCAATACCTCCATCGTTTTAATGTGGAGAGACGGGAGGCTATCGGGGAAGAGGTAGCCCGACTCCTAGCTGCTGGGTTTATCATTGAAGTTTTTCATCTTGAATGGTTGGCTAACCCCGTGCTTGTTCTGAAGAAAAACGACACCTGGTGCATGTTGTTGATTCCAAGGATCTCAACAAAGCATGTCCAAAATATCCTTTTGCCCTCCCGCACATCTACGAGATCATTGACTCTAGAGTGGGTTGCGGGCGATTGTGCTTTTCATATGCATACCTAGGCTATCACCGGATCGAAATGGCTAAGGAGAATTAGGAGAAGACGACTTTTATAACCCCTTTCGGTGCCTTATGCTATGTTTCTATGCCTTTTGGGATTAAGAGAGCGGGGCGACTTATTAGTGATGTGTGCAGGATTGCTTTGACTTATAGATTGGGTGCAACGCTCACACTTATGTTGATGACATCAAGGTGAAGTCTTGGAAGAAGGAGACACTCTTGGATGATCTCAAAGAAACATTTGATAACCTTCGAGTGTACCACATGAAGCTTAACCTGGCTAAGTGTCTCTTTGGGGTCCCTGCCGGTAAATTGCTAGGCTTCTTGGTTTCTGAACGAGGCATTAAAGCCAATCTCAACAAGATCAAGGCAGTCATCTTAGTGTGTAAGCCGGCTAATGTAAACCAGGTACAACGCCTGGCTGGCCGCATCACAGCACTGAGCAGGTTTATATGCCACCTCAGGAAGAAGGCAATCCCTCTCTATCGACTGCTGAAGAAGACAAACAATTTTTTTTGGACTGATGTAGCCAACAAAGCTTTTGAAGCCCTCAAGAAGCAGTTGGCTGAGCCATGGGTTTTAGCCACCCCTACTAACAAAGAACCCATGCTCCTGTACATTGCTCCCAACTCAAAGACCGTGAGTGTTGCAGTTATTGTCGAACGAAAGGAGGAAGGAAACGAATATCCGGTTCAACGACCAGTCTATTTTTTCAGTGAAGTCTTGACCTTATCCAAACAATGATATCCACATTGGCAAAATTTGGTCTTTGGGGTATTTATGGCAAGTCGTAAGTTAAAACACTACTTTCAGGAGCATCCAATCACCGTGGTTTGTTCAGCAACCCTTGGAGATATCATCCAAAATCGCGAGGCCACTGGACGAATCGTCGTGTGGGCAATTGACGTCAGTCCACAACAGGTAAAGTACATGCCTCGAACGGCCATAAAACTGAAGCCCTGGTGGATTTCATCAATGACTGGACGGAGCTACAAATTCCAGAATATATGACACATAACACATACTAGACTTTTCACTTTGATGGGTCCAGACAATTAGAAGGATGTGGGGCTCGAGTCGTGCTAACTTCCCCACGAGGTGACAAGTTCTGTTATGTTTTACGGCTCATGTTTCTTGTACTAACAATGCAGCTGAATATGAGGACCTGTTGCATGGGCTAAGGATGGCCAAGGAAATGAACCTCAACCGGGTCAGGTGTTTGGGCGACTCATACTTAGTGGCGCAACAAGTTTCAGGGACCTGGGATTCTAAAGACCCTTTGATGGAGGCTTATCAACGAGCAATCACCAAGGTGGTGGGTTACTTCCATGGCTATCAAGTTGATCACATAGATGACCGACTCAATGAGGCGGCAGATGCTTTACCGTGGCTTGGTTCTTAGTAGAAACAGGTCCCTCTTAATATCTTTTTGGATGTCCTTCACACCCCCTCTGTGAAATTACCATCTCAAGAGGATATAGCTATTCCAGACCCAAAATCATAGCTAGTGGCAGCTCTTTGAGCTACCCAAGATTGGACGGTACCATATTTAGCATACGTCACTCGAGGAGAACTCCCAAATGAGGAAGTCGAGGTGCGCCAGATAGTTCGTCGATCTGAATCGATGATCATCATCAAAGGCGAGTTACATCTGTGGAGCAGCACTAGCGTTTTTCAACGTTGTGTGTCTCAAGAGGAAGGGCAACGAATTCTCAGTGAAATCCACACAGGTGACCGTGGGCATCATGCCAGCTCAAGATCCTTGGTGGCAAAGGCTTTTCGTCAAGGGTTTTATTGGCTAACAACTCATGATGATGCAGAAGACCTTGTATGCAAGTGTGAAGGATGTCAAAAGTTTGCCTGACAAGCCCATGTGCCGGCACAAGAGTTGCGCATGATCCCAATCACATTGTCGTTTGAAGTCTATGGGCCTGATATGGTTGGTTTGTTCAAAATGTCTGCGGTAAAAAAGACTCACCTGCTGGTCGCAATTGATAAGTTCACCAAATGGGGTGAGGCAGAACTTGTCAGCAACTGTGACACGGAAACAACGGTAAAATAATTGAAAAAAATAATCTACCATTTTGGCTATTCTCATAGCATTATTGCGGACAATGGTACCAACCTATCCAAAGGAGCTATGTAGCAATTTCGTCAGAAAGAGCACATCTGGCTTGACTTGGCGGCTATAGCGTATCCGCAATTCAACGGGCAGGCTGAAAGTGAAAGGATCGATACGGTTGACTAGAGGGGGGTGAATAGGCAACTAACGAAAATTAAAACTTTTCTGTAAACAAATTAGGTTTAGCGACAAATAGGTTGTCTAGATATGCAACGAGGAGAGCAACCTATACGATGCTAACAACAACAATAAGAAGCAATAAGTAAATACAAGTAAAGGTAAGAAATAACCACAAGTGGAACCATTGAAGACGAGGATGTGTTTGTGAAGTTCCTTCCCTTTGACGAGAAGTGCGTCTCCGGTTGAGCGGTGTGGAGGCACAATGCTCCCCAAGATTCCACTAAGGCCACCGTATTCTCCTCACGCCCTCACATGATGTGAGGTGTCCTGATTCCACTAAGTGGTGCCCTTGAAGGCGACGACCAAACCTTTACAAACAAGCTTGGGGCAATCTCCACAACTTAATTGGAGGCTCCCAACGACACCACGAAGCTTCACCGCAATTGAATATGGCTTCAAGGTGGCATCAATCGTCTAGGGTGCTCAAACACCCAAGAGTAACAAGATCCGCAAGGAATTAGTGGGGGAATCAAATTTCTCTTGGTGGAAGTGTATATCAAGGCCCTCTCAACCAAACCCTAGAATATCAACAAGTTTTGTTGGCTAGGAAGAGAGATCGGGCTAAAATGGAGCTTGGAGAAATAATGGAGCTTAGGGGGGCAAAGGTGGAGTTCTCAGGGAAGAAGAACCCCCTTATATAGTAGGGCAGGGAATCTGCCCATTACCCAGCCCGTGTGCACGAGACAGAGTGGTACTATCGCTCCTGGGAGTGGTAGTACCGATGATAAGAGGTTGTACCGCTCAAGAAAAAGGTGCATGACAAAATCGGGGTAGAGACGCTTATACTGCTGGGGGCGGTAGTAATAAGCGCTAGTACCGCGCTACGGGTGGTACTACCGCCGTGCACTACCACAAAACGCGCCCATGGAAAGTTCTTGCACTTTTGAGAGCGGTATAGGCAAGTGTCACCAGAGGAGAACTACCGCAGTGAGCGGTACAATCGCCCGCAGGGCGGTACTACTGGTGATAAGCGGTACTACCGCTTGAACGATGCAAGGCAGGTTTAGATCGGCTGGAAAAAGCTCCATCGAAGCGGAACAACGGTGAGGGAGAAGTGTACGTGATGATTCCACCCAAACTTTTCCAAAGCGGATCCCCTCTTAATAGTACGACTTTTCCTACGACCCAAGTCCACCGACAACAAAGCGTAAGAGCGAAAACCATCTTCTCATCAAAACATCGAGGGGCAAGAATCGTCTTTGTGCAAACCTAGGAAATACGTGAAAGGCTAATTGCACGCGATTAGTCCACAAAAGTGTCGTCATCAATCACCAAAATTACCGAGGTAGAAATATTCCCTTACAAAAAGGGAGAATCGGGAGATTTTGAGGGGGGGGGGTCAAACGTCGACTCATGGTGTCATTATAGCGCACACCAGGTTGTTAGGTTGAGGAGCTCCCCTCAGTTCTTTGGAGTATAAATACAACTCCAAACAGGTCCACTAGTTGCATGCCTCTCTTTCTAGTCTATGGTGCTCAGGCAGTGTTACCAAGTGGCATCCGTCATGACTCTCCTAGAGTCGCCGATTATGTTGAAGACGACAATGAACAAGCACGACGAGTTTCCTTAGATGCTTTGGAGGAGGAGCGAGACTTAGCGGCAGCTAGGTCGGCCATATACCAACAAGACCTACATCGCTACCATAGTCGCACGGTTAAAAGCCGCACCTTCCAAGAGGGCGACTTGATGCTCCGGCTAATTCAAGATCAAACGAGGATGCATAAGCTCTCGCCGCCCTGGGAAGGCCCGTTTATCATCAGCAAAAATCTCAGTAATGGTTCGTATTACCTGATCGGTCTACGACCCGGTAAGAACACCTCTGAAGCAGAGGCAACCCGGCCCTAGAACATTGCTCACATACGACCTTATTATACATAGAATCGTTGGCTCATTATTTCTTGTACCTCCCCCAATTTCTTTACATACTTCTATCGTTCTGAAACATAATAAAACCGACATCCTTGAATCTCGGGGTCTATGTCGTTTTCAGCCTACAAATTGAGCATGAGTCTTTATTATTTCAAAATATGTTTCTTGGGGGCTACTATTACAAATAATTTATCATGGTCAATGGAATCAAGTTGGTTTATCTAGGTGCTACTAGTCCCCAGATTTTTTAGCACTAATAACATTGTCTTCTGCAATCTTATGTTGGGCTTTTCTATTAATCATAGGTTACTTGGGGGCTTCCAACTCATCGAGTTTAGCTTTCTCCCCCTCTTGATCTAGCAAAGACACAACAAAATGGTTAAACCTACATGTATGCTTGACGCGACTCCGATCAGGTGATTCCATGTACTCTTGACTATTCAATCCATTTTGGACCCTGAATTAGCAAGGTTAAAACATTGGTTTGTAAGATGAGAGCTGACATACTGAAAGCAAGCATAAACCATGGGTCATCATGCCCAATTCATTGAAGCAAGACTTTGGCCTCAAAATCCGGTCTCTTTTTACCACATCTCACTCAGCCGAATTATTATTGTTTTATATTACCATCGCTTGACTCTTTCATGTACAAATGTTGTTTCTTTTCGGCTCATAAAGAGTGACCGGTTTATGAAGTAATAATATTGTCATGAACAGTTCACGATTTTATGACTCAACAGAGAAAAATCATGAAGGAAGTTACAAAGCCAAGATACAACAACTTGCCTTATGTTGATTAAGGCAACCAGATTTTTGAGCAAGGATCAGTCAAAAAGAAAAAGATTAAAATACTAAGATCTACCTCACTCATATGTATAAAAGATTAAATCGAGTTAACAAAGACTGGCCCAAACATGGATCCTTTTCCACTATGACCAGGTCAAAGAGTTTAAAAGCTTGCACAAAGGCACGATACAGAAAAACAACTGCTGATTCAAATATATTACAAGGTTCTTGAGGCCCAAACAATGGAAATCAATGTTTTCTTTTATATAACCTGGCTTTACATTTTTCAGGTTAAGCTTTGTCTTGGTCTTTGGTATGAGACACCTTAGGATGATCTTCTACTCGAGCCGACGGTTCTACAATCTGGAGATCATGGAAATTCCAGTTGTAGTGGGTCAAGGCTTCAAACATAGCTTCCTTGTTCAAGACAGGCGATAGGTTGACATCAGGAGCAAAGAGTTGCTTGCGGCACTGCGGAGTCACACTAACCGATTTAAATTCGGACGGCTGAATTCGGGCGTTGTTTGAGTCATATGCTGGATGATAGCTCTTCAAGGACGTGTCACTTACAAGCTAATTGGCCAACTTACGAGCTGCCGAGTCGCACGAACGATAATCATCATCATTGAAAGTCGATCCATCGGCCTTTAGTTCTGGAAACCCCCCAATCATTTCTGTCGGGTCAAGTTCGGCCAAGCAAGCAAGAGCACGACTCTAAGAATATGTGGCTCCAGCACGGCCGGCTGATATCTTGAGCTCTCCAATTTGTTTGGGGATTGCAGAAAGGAATGTTGGCACATCTTTTACTTGACCAGTTATTTGTTCCCCGCGACTGTTTGATTGTGCATAAGCTTCTAGTATAGAGTTGTTTTGTCAATACATATACAGCTTTAAGCTTTAGCAAGCAATTATCTTGAATATTGCGCGTACGGCGGCATCAAAGAATCAAGCACATAAGTCACCACACGATTGGCCTTGGCAAATGGGGGTTAGGTGGTTTAATGAAAGGTCTCCATAGACACTCACCAAAGATAGCTTGAGACATGTGGTCAATATGCCTTTTTAACCCGGATAGCTCCACAGAGACAATTTTCAATTTATCTTTGGCATCGTTGGAGCGCTTGGTCAAGATGGCTTTCTCGCTTTCAAAGGATTTTCTTTCTGTTGCAAAGCCTTCCTTGATTTTCTCCATTTCCTCCAAGGATAAAAGATTTTTTTTTCTTCAAGCTTTTCTCAGGCGTGTTAACCTATTTCAAGAGCCTTTGTCAAGTCAGTGACTTTCGATTCGATGACCTTCAGGCTTCCCTACACAAGAAATTCTGGTGACGATAAGCCAGAGGCAGGGTAAGATGATGGCTATGATAATGAAGAATATAAACAAGTCCCAAGCAGATTGCAAGAAATATACATGGCCTTTGGGGCTAATGGATGTCAGTTCTTTTCTTAACACATGATAGAGCAAGACCCGACTCATCTCAAGAAGATGATCCGATCCTTGGGGGCCTACAGGTCGAATTTCAATCACGAAATCATCCTCAAGAAGATGAGCCGATCGTTGGGGATACAGGTTGAATTCATCTACAAAAATCAAGATCCGTCACATCTCGAGAGAATGAGCCGGCCCTTGGGGGCTACAGGAGGATATATGTATATATGGAATACATAGCATACCTCGTATTTCATTTTCATTGTGTTTACAAGGCCAGCTTCCATTTGTCGGCTTGAAGAAAGAGGTTCAAGATAACGAGTGTGCAATTCCTCGACATTAAAAGTATCATAATTCAGAGACCACATTTTAGCCTTTCCTTTGTTAGACCAGGCAATTTCCTCTTTCATGGCAAGTTTTGCCAATGCATGAGAAGGTCCGGGAGCAGTATAATTTGACCCAAGGATGTCCACTTCTACGTTCCTGTCACAAGAAACATCTTCAAAAGGCTCTTAAGGAATTGACAGGTCAGTGCCAATTTCCACGTGAGTTTCAAGACCCATAGGCGAAGCAACAACTTTTTCTACCTCGGACTGAAGTAGATCGACTTGGATTTCCTGATGATCTTCGACTCACCTAATGGCCTAGGAATCCACCGGGTCTAAATTTTCTGGTTCAAGAAGTTCACGTGTAACAAAAGAACCACCAAGGTTCCTCTTCTTGGCCTTGGACCTAGAATACAAGAAGGCAGAATAAAATTCAGAGTCTCATCACACGAACATATGCTACAAAAAGAAGGAAGAACTTAACCTTGGTTGATAACAAAAGGTGGTAACTTCATGGTAGATGAGTCGCCAGATGAGGGGGGTGACACCTGGTAATTTGATTCAGCGGGATTGAGAGGTTGTTTAAAAAGACCAACATGTGGATGAGACGTAGTTGGATTATGAGGCACCTCGTCTTGAAGATTTCGAACAAACAACTGGCCGGGTAAGTCGGTTGTAGGAATATCAGAACCACTCCGAGACTGGAGCCTTTAAGCATGTTGGGTCTTCTTCAAAATAAAATTGGGATCCAAATAAGCATCTGAGTGAGAAAAACTTACGTTTTGAATTTCTCGCCTTATTTTTCAAGGCAAGGATTCTCAGCCGGAGGAGATAGAAATTACCTCGGCATTTTCGGCATGACTTATAGGAGTGTCACCCTGATAAAAAAACATTAGCATGTTCAATAAGGGAACTCCCGAGGAAGTCAAATTTTACCTCCATAGATGCACCGGCTGATGAAGACTCGCTCCGAAATGATGTAGTGGTGGCAGCCGCCTTACTATTTTTCTTGGTGGGGGCAACTTTAGACTTGCTAGCCGGGACTTTCCTTTTCCTTTTCCAAAATGGAGAAGAAGTCTGCAAGATTCGGGTGAATTGAATAAAAGCAAAGTACTTGAAGCTTGGAAGAGGTTTTCACAAAGATAATCAGGGAATATTTGGGTAAGTTTCATACTCGGGGAGCCGGGTTGAGAGCATTGAAGGTCTTTAAGCCAATTTGGTCACACACTGCTTGAGTTTCCCCTAGAAACTTCTTCACAACCTTATTTATGTCATTTTCTTGCAAAACTACTGCACTATATATATTTAAGAGTCATCCACACGACTAGAATATTTGCACATAAGAGCACTTCGGCGGCTGAGCGGGAGGATCATCCAAGATACCCAACAACGCATCAAGTCCACTCCGGTCAGACCCCGAGACTAAAGAGCTGCCAATTTTTAGAATACAAAAGCAAACTTACCACGCCCTTTTGAGAAACTTGGCTGGGAAGCCTAAAATCCGTTGGGAGGCGATTTGGTCTATAACCCGGCAGCGGGTGCTCATTTGCTCGGGCAATATTTTGACAATAGAACAAAGTTTTAGCCCACCCTTTGGGATGATTTGGCCGGGCAATAGAAGGGAAGCCGCCATTTCTGCATCTTTGAATTGAAATACCACGTAGTTCCTGGCTAGGACCATCCATGCACTCAGTTTGGCGGTTCAGATAAAATAATTCCAGGAAGAGTGGGACAGTATGTTCCATTTGCAACTAAACCTCACACAAGACTTGAAATTGGCATAAGTTTGATATGGAGTTAGGGGACAAATCTTGTGGATGAAGGTGAAGAAAGGCGTCCCAGAATTAACCCAGGAGGAGAAAAGGCTCTAAAAAGGTGATCTATGAACACTGCGACTTCTCCTTCATTAGGGTTTGGCCGTGCCTCTCCTTGAGGAGCCCACCATCTGATTAGTTCTTTGGAGAACAACATACCTTGGTCTGCATAATCTTGGAGTAGCTCTTCCAAAACTTGTGAAGGCACCGAATTGCAGATGGAAGACTTGGACATGATGACACGCCTGGAACCCATTGACAAGATTGCACAAAAACCCGTGTTATAATCAAGGATAAGACAGTACAAACTTCTACAATAGAAGAGCCACCGGGAACCTCTGTTCCTATGAGATCCAATCTGGGAGCCTTTTCCGGTAATCTGCCGGAGGGGGAATCGATCACGGAGAGCAACTACATCAACTCCATTGCCTCTCCGATGATGTGTGAGTAGTTCACCACAAACCTACGGGTCCATAGCTAGTAGCTAGATGGCTTCTTCTCCCTCTTTGTTCTTCAATATCATGTTCTTCATGATCTTGATGGAGATATATCCGATGTAATACTCTTTTGCGGTGTGTTTGTCGAGATCCAATGAATTGTGGGTTTATCTTCAGATTATCTATGAATATTATTTGAATCTTCTCTGAATTCTTATATGCATGATTTCATATCTTAGCAAGTCTCTTCAACTTATTGGTTTGGTTTGGCCAACTAGATTGGTAATTCTTGCAATGTGAGAAGTGCTTAGTTTTGGGTTCAATCTTGTGGTGTCCTCACCTAGTGACAAAGTAGGGGTAGCGAGGCACGTATTGCATTGTCGCCATCGAGGATAAAAAGATGGGCTTTTCATCATATTGCTTGAGTTTATCCCTCTACATCATGTCATGTTACCCAATGGGTTACTCTGTTCTTCACGAATTTAATACTCTAGATGTAGGCACGAGTCGGTCGATGTGTGGAGTAATAGTATTAGATGCAGAATCGTTGCGGTCTACTTGATACGGATGTGATGCCTATATGCATAATCATGGCCTTGGATATCTTCATAATTATTCGCTTTTCTATAAATTGCTCGACAATAATTTGTTCACCAAAGTATTATTTTCCATCATGAGAGAAGCCTCTAGTGAGATCTATGGCTCCCGGGTCTATTTTCCATATTATACTTTCAGATCTATAAACCAAAAATACAAAAAAAGTATTGTTGTCATTTATTTAATTTTGTTTTACTTTTAGTTCTAGCAATCTTTTATATCTATCTCTATCAGATCGCATCCTTGCAAATAACCGTGAAGGGATTGACAACCCCTTTTTAGCGTTGGGTGCAAGTGTTTGATTGTTCGTGTAGGTGCTAAGATTGGGGCCTTGTTTGTTCCTCCTACTGGATTGATACCTTGGTTCTCAACAAACTAAGGGAAGTAGTTATCTACTTTGCTGCATCACCATTTCCTCTTCAAGGGAAAACCAACGCAAGCTCAAGAAGTCACAGTGCACCACACCGGATGTGTGCCTTGCCATAAGTATGGTCAGAAGATTTCAAAGTGATCCAGGAGAGGAACACTAGACAACGATAAAAAATATCCTTAAGTAATCGAGGAGGACTAACAAAATGTTTTTAGTTTATGGAGGTGATAAAGAGCACGTTGTAAAGGGTTACATCTACGCAGGCTTTCACACCGATTCGGGTAACGTAGTCTCAAACTGGATACATTTTTATTATGAATGGTGGAGTGATCAATTGGAGTAGATCCAAGCAAATTGTGGTAGTAGCATCGCAAGAAGGATTCTGGATGAAGCAATTCATGACCGATCTAGGAGTTGTGCCTAGTGAATCGGATGTGATGATTATCCTTTGTGACAACACTGGAGCCATTGCCATTGCCAAAGATCCCAAGTTTCACAAGAAGACCAAGCATATAAAATGTAGCTTCAAATACATCCATGATTGCATCAGTGAGGAATACGTAAAAAATTGCAAAGTAAATAAGAATCTGAATGTTCTATGCCCTTTGACTAAACCTTTCTCACAAGCCAAACATGATCAACACCACAACTCTATGGGTGTTACATAATTACTATGTAAACTAGATTATTGACTCAAGTGCAAGTGGGACACTGTTGGAAATATGCCCTATAGGCAATAATAAATTGGTTATTATCATGTTTTCTTCTTCGTGATAAACGTTTATTATCCATGCTAGAATTATATTAACCGGAAACTTAAAACATGTGTGGATATATAAAAAACACTGTGTCTCTAGTGAGCCTCTACTAGACTTTCTCGTTGATCCAAGATGGTTAAGATTTCCAAACCTTACACATTAGTTGTCATTTTATAACAATATCACATCATTAGGAGAACAATGATGTACGAGGCCCAACCATAAGCTTAGCATATGATCGTTTCGCCTAGTTTTTGCTACAAATTTCATCATGTCAAGTATATATTCCTTAGACCATGATATCTTGCAAATCCCTGACACCGAAGGAATAATTAGTGTGTATCCAAACGTCACTTCATAACTTGGTTATCATAAAGGTGATCTACATGTATCTCCAAAGGTGTTTGTTGGGTTGGCATGGATCGAGACTGGGATTTATCACTCCCTATGATGAAGAGAAATATCTGGGCCCTCTCGGCAATACAACATCACAAGAAGCTTACGGGCATGTGACTAATGAGTTTAGTCACGTGATCTTGTATTAAAGAATGAGTAAAGAGACTTGTCGAAACGATATTGAACTAGGTATGGAGGTAGTGAAGATCAAATCTCGGGCAAGTAACATATCGTCGGATAAAGGGAATTGTATGCGGGATTAACCAAGTCCTCGACATCGTGGTTCGACCGATAAAGATCTTTGTGGAATATGTAGGAACCAATATGGTCATCCAGGCCCGTTATTGGTTATTGATAGGAGATGTGTCTCTCTCATGTCTACATGATTCTTGAACTCGTAGGGTCTGCATGCTTAACGTTCAATGACACTAGAGTAGTATTAGGACATGTACGTTGGTAACGGAACATTGTTGGAGTCACGGATGAGATCCCGGATGTCACGATGAGCTTTGAATGGTCTAGAGGTAAAGATTTATATATGGGAAGTCATATTTGGGCTAACGGAAAAGTTGTGGGTTTTACCAAAAAATTATCAAGAGTGCCAAAAGGGTTCCACAGGTCCACATGCTCCGAAGGGCCACATGGGCTATAGAGACAGGCGCACCAGCCCGTGGTGGGTTGGGCGCCCCTCCCCTTAAGGCAAATGCACCATAGGGCTGGTGAGCAAACCCTAAGGGAGGGCACCGCCCTTGCCTTAGGTAGCAACGCACCCACTAGGGCCGTTGCCCCCCTCGCCCTTCCTCCTATAAATAGTAGAGGGTAGGGAGGGTTGCAACACTCTAGGCTTTGGAGTAGCCCATCCCTCCCGTCTCTCCCGTTTCTTCCTTGTTCTATCATTCTGACGACGCTCAGTCATGCCCTACCGGCACCGCACAACCACCATTGCCTCCACATCGTCGTGCTGCTAGCAATCCCATCTATCACTCTGTCGTAGCTTGCTTTATCAAGGAGGCAGATACATCACCGAGCCGCACGTGTGTTGAACACAGAAATGTCGTCCGTTCAACGATGGATAGGATTGGATTGCGATTGGATCATGACGAGTACGACTATATCAACCATGTAATATATGCTTACGCTTAACGGTCTACAAGGGTACGTAAGCACACTCTCCACTCTCGTTGCCCTAGATTAGATATTGGGTGTTCGTAGGACTTTTTTTGTTTTCCATGCTTGGTTCACCAACATTAAGAGTTATCTTTCCAAGCAATCCCGAACCTAGCTAAGACTTGTGTCACTATTACCATGCTAGCATCTCGGGGCCTCCTATCCAAGATCTGCTAGATTTTGACTCCATCATTGGTGACCCATGTAGGCCCCTCTGAGTAGTCAAAGTGGTTCGATTACACTAATTACCGATGATCACATTAGTGCAGGTGCAATTTTTGCGTCGGAATTTATTCACCTCGGCTTCGAGCGGTCGGAGAAAATAGAAATTCCAACCCCTAGTTGAGACGTCGAACTAGACAAATCAAAGCCCACAATTCTCTCCTCTGCCATGATTTTACATATGGTCGAGGAACAATGGGTAACCCCCAACCAAGCACCAACATCATGTCAAGCTTGGGACAGAAGTTATGTCTTGGAGTTGGCATCCGATGACTCGGAGCGGTGGCTAGATAAATCAAGGCCCCAAACATAACTCAGGGTCGATGTGAGAACAACCTCTAGAATAATCATCTTTGGTGCCGATGTTAGATCGGATCGGAGCAAAAAATCGCTTCCCCACCACCCATGCCCAGTGCCGCCCCGATAATACAAGACCAACCGACATCTAGGACCTAACTCTAAGGTTTTGGGACAAAGATTGAATACAAAAGATGAAGTAGGGTTTGAGATGAGATGATGTTGGTGAAGATGTTGATGGAGATGATTCCTGCCACGATGGGAGGAGTGTTGGTGATGACAAAGACGTCAATTCCCCCCTATGAGAGGGAAGTATCCCCGGCGGAATTGCTATGCCGGAGAGGGAAAGTGGTCCTGCCCAGGTTCCGCCTCGAGAGAGCGGCGCTTCATCCCAAAAGTCTTCTTTTATTCATTATTCTAGACAAAATGGCTTCATATAGCAGACGATGGGCACTGGAGGGCCCTCGTGGGCTCCACAAGGGTGCTGGGCGCGCCCCTACCCTTGTGGGTCCATAATTGATGTTCTTTACAACTTTTTTACTTCAACGATTTTCCATATATTCAAAAATTAATCTCTTGAAATATTCAAGTCATCTGGAGCTCCGGAGAATAGATATCTTTGTTGTAGGCCTTTCAGGTTAAGAATTTTAGTTGTTGGTAATTTCCCTTTTCAAATAAATCTTGCAACTTAAGAGATAGAAGGCATAATAATTGTATCGTAATGATACAAAAGATTGTAAATAAATGTACGAACTCATGATGCAAAATGGAAGAATCAAGCATGAACACTAGTTTTTATTTGTTGAAATCCATACGAGGGTATACCGGTTTGTTTGAAACTGGGAGTGGAATATTTATTTTTGAGAGAGCAAATAGTATATATCAACCTTGAGTTTGTTCAGGAGGGTAGGTAATGGTATACTATTGCTATTTTAGCTGGTTGTATGACTGCCACTAAATAAATTGAAGTAGTTGAGTTTCTCAGTAACCTTGCCAATGCAAAAACTTTAAGTGGGAAAAATAAGAAGATGATGACCTGAGTATATGTTAAGCTGAGTTATATTCCATTTTCCAATGAAACTAGAAGAAGTTTAGGATGGTGTTGTGCTGAATTTCTATGGATTATTTGTTGTCCAATTTAGTTTCAGGTTCGTATAACACAACAATTACTGAGCGTCACTGATGAGCACTTATTGTTCTTTGAGCAAAAACATGGACAACATACTTTTATTTTGAGGTGAGCACACACACACACACATCAACCAAAACTCGAGTAGGAGAGAGCAAGGAAGAGTGAATTGTATTATGTTTCTTAGTGGATTATGGAAAAATATATCTAAACTGGAGTTGTATGCTCATCTGTCAAAAATAAAAGATGTAGACAGCAATGAAGAAAGTAAAACGGGGAGAGAGGAAGTAAGCGGGAGAGAACCTCACATGGAGTATTTGAGCTCGAGCTCAAATGCACGTGCATACACAGTAAAACAAAATAAAATTCAAAAACATTTCAAAAAATTCTGATAATTTTGTGATGAACTTTGAAAAAATTTGTAAGTGCTTGTAAATTTTCATTATGAGATACCATTCGAGTAAGGCGTTTTGAAAAAACAAAAACAATGCTCCCAAAATGCTACTTTTGAAAGCATTGTGAAACATTGATTTTGTTTTTTTGGCCACGCCTTACACGAATGTGATCTCATGATGAAAATTAGTAATCACTTAGAATATTTGTCAAAGTTCAACATAAAAAATCATAGTTTTTTGAAAGGTTTCTATATTTTTCAATTTTACTGTTCATACAGGTGCATTTGAGCTCGAGCTCAAAAGGGTACTCACCGAAAGAACACCACTATTTATTTGCATGCTCGGAGCTTCCTTGCATCCTGATGTGCATGCACGCTGAATTCCTTTCCTTGCCCTCAACCTCCACGTGTGCAACCGCGACCTGGCTGACAAAACACAAAGGGTAGCCAAGACACGGCCCCCTCGGGGCATATGACGGTGATGCTCCCCTATGGCGCGCATGTGGACCTTGACCACTGCCGACTTCCGTAGGTTTGACGTGAACTCAAAGAAGCCCCCCCATTCCCCATCGATGTTGGGTTGAGGCAATGCAAATCATGCTAGACGGCATGGTGAGAAGGATGACACGGGGGAGGAGGTGTTGCACTGCTGCATCATTGCGCACATTGCTGCCAGCGAGAAAAAGGCAGGTGGAGAGAGGCGAAAGGTGGGAGGGGAAACAAAGAGGTTGGGAGATGTGCATAATTCGTGGGAGACGGAGGGGTGCTCCTAGGAGGGAAAGAGATGGGGCGGGGTAGAGGAATCGTGTTGCAGTGCCTCACCATCGCTACCGTGTCGTGGCCGGAAAGAGTCTAACCAAGATAAGGGAGAGATTTTGAAGAGGAGGTACATCGAGTAGAGAGCAGTCAGCCAATTTCCCAAAGCGTTAACTTGTGCAGGAGTCAAGAAAATAAAGTAGATTTTTTGGTTGTTGAAAACCAATAGAAAATCAAAAGTGAGCCAAATGAAAATCCAGGACACGTGTCATGACGGAAGCGCTCATGCTGGAGTACAAGAAATGCAAGAGGTTGCTTGTAGCTTAGCCGCTTTATATATTGCATATACTTTTGGCTTTTTCTGTCGTGTAGTTATATCAATACCCTCTAATAAAAGGGATCTCATGAGTAGGATGATGATACTACAAAAGGGACTACCAATGATAAACTATGGAGTAGAAGAAAAAAAACAAGGGTGGTGTTGATGGGGATGGGCCCACTAATGAGGGTGATAATGGCAGCAAGGAAGCAACCCACATAGGCGCTACCGGTCAACTGGTCGGCACCGAGGAGGGAACCCGCCACGAGCCAAGATGCTCCTAAGTTGGAACTTTCGAGGTCTCGAGCTGCCTGCTACAGTCCAGGAGCTCGTGTGCCTTGTGCACACTTATAAGCCCAAGTTCGTCTTCCTCTCTGAAACACGGCAAAATTACAAGTATGTCAAGAACCTCAAGTGGATGCTCGGCCTCCATCACTGTATCATGCAACCCGGTATTGGAAAAGGTGCCGGCAATGCCCTATTGTATGATGAGAATGTGGAAATGAAGAAGATTGTTGTGGGGGCGAGATACATCGATGTGTTGATTCTCTTAAATCCTCATGGCCTTCAATGGCGAGGTAAGTTTGTGTATGGAGAGCCTAAAGCGCACGAGCACCATCTCATGTGGACCTTGATGCAGAGAATAAAAGATGCTGCAAATGTGCTATGGATTATGTTAGGAGATTTCAACGAAACAATTGTTGGAATTATGCCCTAGAGGCAATAATAAATGTATAGTTATTATTATTCCTGTATCAAGATAATAGTTTATTATCCATGCTATAATTGTATTGAATGAAGACTCATTTACATGTGTGGATACATAGACAAAACACCGTCCCTAGCATGCCTCTAGTTGGCTAGCCAGTTGATCAATGATAGTCAGTGTCTTCTGATTATAAACAAGGTGTTGTTGCTTGATAACTGGATCACGTCATTGGGAGAATCACGTGATGGACTAGACCCAAACTAATAGACGTAGCATGTTGATCGTGTCATTTTCTTACTACTGTTTTCTGCGTGTCAAGTATTTATTCCTATGACCATGAGATCATATAACTCACTGACACCGGAGGAATGCTTTGTGTGTATCAAACGTCGCAACGTAACTGGGTGACTATAAAGATACTCTACAGGTATCTCCGAAGGTGTTAGTTGAGTTAGTACGGATCAAGACTGGGATTTGTCACTCCGTGTGACGGAGAGGTATCTCGGGGCCCACTCGGTAATGCAACATCACACACAAGCCTTGCAAGCAATGTAACTTAGTGTAAGTTGCGGGATCTTATATTACGGAACGAGTAAAGAGACTTGCCGGTAAACGAGATTGAAATAGGTATGCGGATACTGACGATCGAATCTCGGGCAAGTAACATACCGAAGGACAAAGGGAATGACATACGGGATTATACGAATCCTTGGCACTGAGGTTCAAACGATAAGATCTTCGTAGAATATGTAGGATCCAATATGGGCATCCAGGTCCCGCTATTGGATATTGACCGAGGAGTCGCTCGGGTCATGTCTACATAGTTCTCGAACCCGCAGGGTCTGCACACTTAAGGTTCGACGTTGTTTTATGCGTATTTGAGTTATATGGTTGGTTACCGAATGTTGTTAGGTGTCCCGGATGAGATCACGGACGCCACGAGGGTTTCCGGAATGGTCCGTAAACGAAGATTGATATATAGGATGACCTCATTTGATTACCGGAAGGTTTTCGGAGTTACCGGGAATGTACCGGGAATGACGAATGGGTTCCGGGAGTTCACCGGGGGGGGGGGGGGGGCAACCCACCCCGGGGAAGCCCATAGGCATTTGGGGAGCCACACCAGCCCTTAGTGGGCTGGTGGGACAGCCCACAAGTGCCCAATGGGCCAAGAGAAGAAAAATCAAGAGGAAATAAAAAAAAAGGAAGGAGGTGGGAAGGAAGGGGGACTCCTCCCACCAAACCAAGTCCAACTCGGTTTGGGGGGGGAGTCCTCCCCCCCTTGGCTCGGCCGACTCCTTAGGGGTCCTTGGACCCCAAGGCAAGGCCCCCCTCCCTCCTCCTATATATATGGAGCAATTAGGGCTGATTTGAGACGACTTTCTCACGGCTGCCCGACCACATACCTCCACGGTTTTTCCTCTAGATCGCGTTTCTGCGGAGCTCGGGCGGAGCCCTGCTGAGACAAGATCATCACCAACCTCCGGAGCGCCGTCACGCTGTCAGAGAACTCTTCTACCTCTCCGTCTCTCTTGCTGGATCAAGAAGGCCGAGATCATCGTCGAGCTGTACGTGTGCTGAACGCGGAGGTGCCGTCCGTTCGGTACTAGATCGTGGGACTGATCACGGGATTGTTCGCGGGGCGGATCGAGGGACGTGAGGACGTTCCACTACATCAACCGCGTTCTCTAACGCTTCTGTTGTACGATCTACAAGGGTACGTAGATCACTCATCCCCTCTCGTAGATGGACATCACCATGATAGGTCTTCGTGCGTGTAGGAAATTTTTTGTTTCCCATGCGACATTCCGCAACAGTGGCATCATGAGCTAGGTTCATGCGTAGATGTCTTCTCGAGTAGAACACAAAAGGTTTTGTGGGCGGTGATGTGCACTTTGCTGCCCTCCTTAGTCTTTTCTTGATTCCGCGGTATTGTTGGATTGAAGCGGCTTGGACCGACATTACTCGTACGCTTACGAGAGACTGGTTTCATCGTTACGAGTAACCCCCTTTGCTCAAAGATGACTGGCAAGTGACGGTTTCTCCAACTTTACTTGAATCGGATTTGACCGAGGAGGTCCTTGTATGAGGTTAAATAGCAACTCATATATCTCCGTTGTGGTGTTTGCGTAAGCAAGATGCGATCCTACTAGATACCCTTGGTCACCACGTAAAACATGCAACAACAAAATTAGAGGACGTCTAACTTGTTTTTGTAGGGTATGATTGTGATGTGATATGGCCAATGATGTGATGTGATATATTGGATGTATGAGATGATCATGTTGTAATAGAAATATCGACTTGCACGTCGATGGTACGGCAACCGGCAGGAGCCATAGGGTTGTCTTTATACTAACGTTTGTGCTTGAAGATGCGTTTACTATTTTGCTAGGATGTAGCTTTAGTAGTAATAGCATAAGTAGCACGACAACCCCGATGGCAACACATTGATGGATGATCATGGTGTGGCGCCGGTGACAAGAAGATCGTGCCGGTGCTTTGGTGATGGAGATCAAGAAGCACGTGATGATGGCCATATCATGTCACTTATGAATTGCATGTGATGTTAATCCTTTTATGCACCTTATTTTGCTTAGAACGACGGTAGCATTATGAGGTGATCTCTCACTAAAATTTCAAGACGAAATTGTGTTCTCCCCGACTGTGCACCGTTGCTACAGTTCGTCGTTTCGAGACACCACGTGATGATCGGGTGTGATAGACTCAACGTTCACATACAACGGGTGCAAAACAGTTGCGCACGCGGAACACTCGGGTTAAGCTTGACGAGCCTAGCGTGTGGAGACATGGCCTCGGAACACATGAGACCGAAAGGTCGATCATGAATCATATAGTTGATATGATTAGCATAGGGATGCTTACCACTGAAACTATACTCAACTCACGTGATGATCGGACTTGGGATAGTGTAAGTGGATCATGAACCACTCAAATGACTAGAGAGATGTATTTTTTGAGTGGGAGTTTAGCATATAATTTGATTAAGTAGAACTCTAATTATCTTGAACATAGTCTAAGTCCACTTTGAATATATTTGTGTTGTAGATCATGGCTCACGCGAGTGTCATCCTGAATTTTAATACGTTCCTAGAGAAAGCTAAGTTGAAAGATGATGGAAGCAACTTTGTAGACTGGGCTCGTAATCTTAAGCTAATCTTACAAGCTGGGAAGAAGGATTATGTCCTTAATGCTGCGCTAGGAGATGAACCACCCGCTACGGCTGATCAGGATGTTAAGAACGCTTGGTTAGCGCGTAAGGAGGACTACTCAATAGTTCAATGTGCAGTCTTGTATGGCTTAGAACCGGGACTTCAACGTCGCTTTGAGCGTCATGGAGCATTTGAGATGTTCCAGGAGTTGAAGTTTATCTTTCAGAAGAACGCCCGGATCGAGAGGTATGAGACCTCCGATAAATTCTATGCTTGCAAGATGGAGGAAAACTCGTCTGTCAGTGAACATGTGCTCAAAATGTCTGGGGTACTCAAACCGTCTAGCTGAGCTGGGGATTGAACTCCCGCAAGAGGCTATCACTGACAGAATCCTTCAATCACTGCCGCCAAGCTATAAAGGCTTTGTGTTGAACTACAACATGCAAGGGATGAACAAGTCTCCCGGCGAGTTGTTTGCGACGCTGAAAGTCGCAGAGTCTGAACTCCGTGAAGAGCATCAAGTGTTGATGGTGAGCAAGACCACTAGTTTCAAGAGAAACGACAAAGGCAAGAAGGGCAATTCGAAGAAGAGCGGCAAGCCTGTTGCCAATCCGCCGAAGAAACCCAAGGCTGGACCTAAGCCTGAAACAGAGTGCTTCTATTGCAAGGGTATGGGTCACTGGAAGCGCAATTGCCCCAAGTATCTGGCAGATAAGAAGGCGGGCAAAGAAAAATCAGGTATATTTGATATACATGTTATTGATGTGTACTTAACCGGCTCTCGTAGTAGTGCCTAGGTATTCGATACCGGTTCTGTTGCTCAGATTTGCAACTCGAAACAGGAACTGCAGAATAGACGAAGGCTGGCGAAAGACGAAGTGACGATGCGCGTAGGAAATGGTTCCAAGGTTGATGCAATCGCCGTCGGCACAGTGTCACTTCAGCTACCATCGGGATTAGTGATGAACTTAAATCATTGTTATTTAGTGCCTGCGTTGAGCATGAACATTATATCTGGATCTTGTTTATTGCGAGACGGTTACTCTTTTAAGTCTGAGAATAATGGTTGTTCTATTTCTATGAGTAACATCTTTTATGGTCATGCACCGAATGTGAGAGGATTGTTCATATTGAATCTTGATAGCGATACAAATATACATAACATTGAGACCAAAAGAGTTAGAGTAAACAATGATAGCGCCATATTTTTTGTGGCACTGCCGCTTGGGTCATATTGGTGTAAAGCGCATGAAGAAACTCCATGCTGATGGACTTTTGGAGTCACTTGACTTTGATTCACTTGACACGTGCGAACCATGCCTCATGGGCAAGATGACTAAGACTCCGTTCTCCGGAACAATGGAGCGTGCAAGTGACTTGTTGGAAATCATACATACCGATGTGTGTGGTCCAATGAGCGTAGAGGCACGCGGCGGATATCGTTATTTTCTCACCTTCACTGATGATTTAAGTAGATATGGTTATGTCTACTTGATGAAGCACAAGTCTGAAACATTTGAAAAGTTCAAGCAATTTCAGAGTGAAGTGGAAAATCATCGTAACAAGAAGATCAAGTTCCTACGGTCTGATCGTGGGGGTGAATATCTGAGTTTCGAGTTTGGTGCTCACTTAAGACAATGTGGAATTGTTTCGCAGTTAACACCGCCTGGAACACCACAGCGTAATGGTGTGTCCGAACGTCGTAATCGTACTTTGTTGGAGATGGTGCGATCTATGATGTCTCTTACTGATTTGCCGTTATCATTTTGGGGTTATGCATTAGAAACAGCTACATTCACTTTAAATAGGGCACCATCAAAATCTGTTGAGACGACACCATACGAACTGTGGTATGGCAAGAGGCCAAAGTTGTCGTTTCTTAAAGTTTGGGGATGTGATGCTTATGTCAAAAAGCTTCAGCCTGAAAAGCTGGAACCCAAAGCGGAAAGGTGCATCTTCATAGGTTACCCAAAAGAGACATTTGGGTACACCTTCTATCTCAAATCCGAGGGCAAAGTGTTTGTTGCTAAAAACGGAGCTTTTCTCGAGAAGGAGTTTCTCTCGAGAGAATTGACTGGGAGGAAGATAGAACTTGACGAGGTTGTCGAACCTTTCATCCCTCTGGATGGTGGCGCAGGGCAAGGGGAAACCTCTGTCGTTGCGACGCCGGTTGAGGAGGAAGTTAGTGATGATGATCATGAAACTCCAGTTCAAGTTTCTGTTGAACCACGCAGGTCGACGAGATCACGCGCTGCTCCAGAGTGGTACGGTAATCCCGTCTTGTCAATCATGTTGTTAGACAACAATGAACCTGCAAATTATGAAGAAGCAATGGTGGGCCCAGATTCCAACAAATGGCTAGAAGCCATGAAATCCGAGATAGGATCCATGTATGAGAACAAAGTGTGGACTTTGGAGATGCTACCTGAGGGCCGCAAGGCTATTCAGAACAAATGGATCTTTAAGAAGAAGACGGACGCTGACGGTAATGTGACCGTTTATAAAGCTCGACTTGTGGCAAAGGGTTTTTTCACAAGTTCCAGGAGTTGACTACGATGAGACTTTCTCACCCGTAGCGATGCTTAAGTCTGTCAGAATCATGTTAGCAATAGCTGCATTTTTCGATTATGAAATCTGGCAGATGGATGTCAAAATGGTGTTCCTTAACGGTTTCCTTAAGGAAGAGTTGTATATGATGCAACCCGAAGGTTTTGTCGATCCTAAAAATGCTGACAAGGTGTGCAAGCTCCAGCGATCCATTTATGGACTGGTGCAAGCATCTCGGAGTTGGAACAAACGCTTTGATGAGGTGATCAAATCATTTGGGTTTATACAAGTGGTTGGAGAATCTTGTATTTACAAGAAAGTGAGTGGGAGCTCTGTGGCGTTTCTAATATTATATGTGGATGACATATTACTGATTGGAAACAACGTGGAGCTTTTGGAGAGCATAAAAGGTTACTTGAATAAAAGTTTCTCTATGAAGGACCTAGGAGAAGCTGCTTACATTCTAGGCATTAAGATCTATAGGGATAGATCAAAACGCCTGATAGGACTTTCACAAAGCACATACCTTGATAAAGTTTTGAAGAGGTTCAAAATGGAACAGTCCAAGAAAGGGTTCTTGCCAGTGTTACAAGGTACGAGATTGAGTAAGACTCAGTGCCCAGCAACTGATGAAGATAGAGAGCATATGCGCTCCGTCCCCTATGCTTCAGCCATAGGTTCTATCATGTATGCGATGTTGTGCACTAGACCGGATGTTAGCCTGGCCATAAGTATGGCAGGTAGGTTCCAGAGTAATCCAGGAGTGGATCACTGGACAGCGGTCAAGAATATCCTGAAGTACCTGAAAAGGACTAAGGAGATGTTTCTCGTGTATGGAGGTGACGAAGAGCTCGCCGTAAAAGGTTACGTCGATGCAAGCTTTGACACAGATCCGGACGACTCTAAGTCGCAAACCGGATACGTATTTATTCTTAATGGGGGTGCAGTAAGCTGGTGCAGTTCCAAGCAAAGCGTCGTAGCAGATTCTACATGTGAAGCGGAGTACATGGCTGCCTCGAAGGCGGCTAAGGAGGGTGTCTGGATGAAGCAGTTCATGACGGATCTTGGAATGGTCCGGAAACGAAGATTGATATATAGGATGACCTCATTTGATTACCGGAAGGTTTTCGGAGTTACTGGGAATGTACCGGGAATGACGAATGGGTTCCGGGAGTTCACCGGGGGGGGCAACCCACCCCGGGGAAGCCCATAGGCATTTGGGGAGCCACACCAGCCCTTAGTGGGCTGGTGGGACAGCCCACAAGTGCCCAATGCGCCAAGAGAAGAAAAATCAAGAGGAAAGAAAAAAAAAGGAAGGAGGTGGGAAGGAAGGGGGACTCCTCCCACCAAACCAAGTCCAACTCGGTTTGGGGGGGGGAGTCCTCCCCCTCTTGGCTCGGCCGACTCCTTGGGGGTCCTTGGACCCCAAGGCAAGGCCCCCCCTCCCTCCTCCTATATATATGGAGCAATTAGGGCTGATTTGAGACGACTTTCTCACGGCTGCCCGACCACATACCTCCACGGTTTTTCCTCTAGATCGCGTTTCTGCGGAGCTCGGGCGGAGCCCTGCTGAGACAAGATCATCACCAACCTCCGGAGCGCCGTCACGCTGCCAGAGAACTCTTCTACCTCTCCATCTCTCTTGCTGGATCAAGAAGGCCGACATCATCGTCGAGCTGTACGTGTGCTGAACGCGGAGGTGCCGTCCGTTCGGTACTAGATCGTGGGACTGATCGCGGGATTGTTCGCGGGGCGGATCGAGGGACGTGAGGACGTTCCACTATATCAACCGCGTTCTATAACGCTTCTGCTGTACGGTCTACAAGGGTACGTAGATCACTCATCCCCTCTCGTAGATGGACATCACCATGATCGGTCTTCGTGCGCGTAGGAAAATTTTTGTTTCCCATGCGACGTTCCCCAACAACAATGTGGCAATCCGAACACATCTCAATTTCAAAAAAGGCTAGAAAAGAACATGGAAAATTCCCGGACTGTCCTAGTTGACTGTAACTTGTTCAATCTAGGGTTTAAAGGTCCGATTCGGACCTACACCAACAAGCAAGATGGCAGGAACAATGTGAAGGCTAGATTGGATAGAGGGGCAGCTACAGCAAATTGGTATGATCATTTTAAGAATGCTACAGTGGAAGACATCTGCTCATCAGGTTCTAACCATCTTCCTATTCTGGTGCGTCTTGGGAAGAGACAGGAGTGAAGACCGATCAAGGATATAACTCTCAAACCCTTCAAGTACGAGCAGATATGGGAGAGGGTAAGCTCGCTATGGCTCACTATCGAAAATTGCTGGCGTAGGGGAGGCGCAGCAGGTAATATGCAAGATATATGACATAAACTATGAGATATGCATAAGGACCTCAGATTGTGGGAACAGCGTGATTTCGGATCAGTGATCAAGTAGACTGTAGAGATTAGTAAACAACTGAGTGTCCTTTGGAGCTTTTCCCCTAAAAGTGCACATCAAGCCGAGGAGGGTAAATTGTTAATGGAGCTCGACGAACTCTTGTTGCGGGAAGAATTGATGTGGAGACAGAGATCGAGAGTGACCAATCTCCGAGAGGGTGATAGAAACACAAAGTGGTTCCAAAGGAAGGCTACATGGAGGAAAAAGAAAAATGATATTACAAAACTGAAAAACTCTAGTGGGGTATGGATTGAGGATAAGAAAGGAATTGAGGATATGGCTAATGCATATTTTAAGGAACTGTTTGGAAAGGAGGATGATACTAACCCCCATGAATTATTGGAGCTTTTTGAAGAGAGAGTGTCACAAAATATGAATGTGGCACTCACAAAGCACTGCTGTGCAAAAGAAGTGAGTGAAGCTTTGTTTGAGATAGGCACGCTCATGGCACCCGAACCTAATGGCTTTCCGGTTCGATTCTACAAATAGAACTCGGGGTGTGTAAAGATGATGTAACGAGGCGAGTTCGAAATTTCTTTGAGAGTGGTTCGCTCCCGCATGGGATCAATGATACAATTATTATGCTCATCCCAAAAGCAAAGACCCCCAAACATTGAAAGATTACCACCCTATCAACTTGTGTAACGTCATTTACAAAGTAGTGTCCAAGTGCCTTGTTAATAGGATGTGGCCTTTCTTGGATGACATCATCTCAGAGACCCAGAGTGCTTTCATCCAAGGCAGGCTAATTACGGATAATGCAATCATATCATCTGAATGCTTCCATCAGATCTAGCATAGCAAGAGTCCTTGGAACAACTACTGTGCATACAAGTTGGACCGGACCCTACAAAGGCCTATGACAGTGTGGACTCGGGTTTTATGGAAGGGGCATTGAGGAAAAGTGGATTATGTAAGAAATGGACAGATTGGGTTATGCAATGTGTCCGTTCGGTTAGATACTCAATGAGGTGCAATGGGGAGCTCTTGGAGCCATTCACACCATCTAAAGGATTTCGACAAGGTGACCCACTCAACCCATACATGTCCCTTTTTGTGGCAGAGGGGCAAGTAAATCTCATAAACAAGGAGATAACTGAGAACAAGGTGACACCTATCAAGATTGCTAGAAATAGTCTAGGTATATCCAACCTTCTATTTGTGAATTACAGCTTACTATTATTTATGGCCACAAAAGAGCAAGCTAAGTCTATAAAAGGTTTACTTCAAACCTTCCACAAATTTTCTAGACAATTTCTTAGCTAGAGAAAATGCTCCCTCTTATCCAGCAAGTCTTGTCGTGTAGCCACACCAGAAGAGATCAAAAAAACCTTGGTAGTGCAATCGGATACCTTTGAAAGTAAATATCGGGGGCTGCCCACCCCGGAAGGAAGAATGAAATATGACCATTTCCAACCTATTGCGAACACATTAGGGAAAATGGTGCAACGACTGGGTAGAGAGGTCCATGTCTTATGCAACGAAGGAGGTCCTTGTGAAATCTATTGTACAAGCCTTCCCGACGTTCATCATGAGTGTCATCATGTTTTCAAAGGGCTTTTGTGAAAATATGAAAAAATGGTAAGAATCTTTTGGTTGGGCGAGGAGGGCCACAAAAGAGTTCACTCGATGTCATGGCAACGAATAATCATACCGAAGCGGGTTAGGGGATCAGCTTCACACACATGCACATATTCAACCAAGCTCTCCTAGAAAAACAAGGTTGGCGTCTCCTTCAAAATCTAGATAGCTTGTGTGCGAGGGTAATAAAATTTAAATATTATCCCAATGGGAACGTCATAGACACAATTTTTGCAACCGATGCATCTCTACTATGGAGGGCAATTGAGTTCGGCTTACAACTGTTAAAAAAGGGTTTCATGTGGCATGTGGGAGATGGAAGAGACATTCAGATCCAAAGGGGCCAGTGGACCCCTAGGAAAGAGGGTCTCAAGGCTACAACATTCATCAGAAGATCTAGACTCCGGTGGGTCAATCAACTGATGGAACCGGGAAGGAAGGAGTGGAATGTGCACTTGGTACGCCAAATATTCCACGAGTTTGATGCGGAAGAGATTTGCAAAATCCTCATCCAAAGTGCGGAGGCAAAGGACTGCATCGCTTGGCACCATGAAAGAATGGGGTGTTCTCGGTTATTAGTGCTTATAAATTGGCAGCCAAACGCGTCGTCCCGTCTAGTTCGTCTAGATAGGACGAGGATAGATCCATTTGCGATTTTATATGGAAAGGGAAAGTACCACAGAAAGTGAGGATTTTTGGAAGGAGGACTGCTACTAACACTTTGGCCACGAAGAAAACATAAGTACAGAAGGACTATTGAACATGAATCTATCTGTACTATATGTGGTAATAATGAAGAGCACAAGTACCATGAAGTTGTTTCTTTCAGCAAGAGCAGAGCCCTCAGAGCAGCTATGAGAAAAGAATGGTTGCTTCATGACGAGAGTGTTTAACATATGACCTAGAGGCAATAGTAAAATAGTTATTATTATATTTCCTTGTTCAAGGTAATCTTTTATTATCCATGCTAGAATTGTATTGATTGGAAACTCAAATAAATGTGTGGATACATAGACAACACATTCTCCCTAGTAAGCCTCTAATGGACTAGCTCGTTGATCAAAGATGGTCAAAGTTTCCTGACCATAGACAAGAGTTGTCACTTGATAATGGGATCACATCATTAGGAGAATGATGTGATGAACAAGACCCAAACTATGAACGTAGCATGTGATTGTGTCAGTTTATTGCTATTGTTTACTGCATATCAAGTATATGTTCCTATGACCATGAGATCATGTAACTCACTAACACCGGAGGAATATCTTGTGTGTATGAAACATCGCAATGTAACTGGGTGACTATAAAGGTGCTCTATAGGTATCTCCGAGGGTGTCTGTTGAGTTGGCATGAATCAAGAATGGGATTTTTCACTCCGTGTGATGGAGAGGTATCTCACAGCCCACTCGCTAATACAACATCATAACAAGCCTTGCAAGCAATGTGACTAAGGAGTTAGTCACGGGATTTGTATTACGGAATGAGTAAATATACTTCCTGGTAATGAGATTTAACTAGGTATGGAAATAGCGACGATCGAATCTCGGGCAAGTAACATACCGATGGACAAAGGGAATATCATACGGGATTAACTGAATACTTGACATAGAGGTTCAACCTATAAAGATCTTCATAGAATATGTAGGAGCCAATATGGGCATCTAGGTCCCGCTATTTTTTATTGATGAGAGAGTGTCTCGGTCATGTCTACATAGTTCTCGAACCCGCGGGGTCTGCAAACTTAAGGTTCAGTGACATTTCGGTAGTTGAGTTATGTATGTTGGTTACCAAATGTTGTTCGGAGTCTGATACGTCTGCAACGTATCTATAATTTTTTATGGTTGCATGCTATTATCTTGTCAAACTTTGGATGTTTTGTACGCCTTTTATATCTTTTTTGGGACTAACTTATTAACTCACTGCCAAGTGCCAGTTCCTATTTTTTCCGTGTTTTTGACCCTTTTCAGAGGAGAATACACAGGGGGCGTGAGAACCAAGGCAGAGGCCACCAGGGGAGGCCACAAGCCCCCTAGGCGCGGCCACAGGGGCCCGCCCCTAGTAGGCTTGTGGGCCCCCTGTGGCTCGTCTACCCTACTTCTTCCGCCTATAAATCCCTGAAAAATCAAAAACCACGGGAGAGATCCACGAAAATACTTTTCCGCCGCTGCAAGCTTCTGTCTCCGCAAGATCCCATCTGGGGCACGTTCTGGTGCCCTGCCGGAGGGGGATTCGGATACGGAGGGCTTCTTCATCAACACCATTTGCCTCTCCGATGATGCGTGAGTAGTTCACCCTAGACCTTCGGGTCCATAGCTAGTAGCTAGATGGCTTCTTCTCTCTCTTGGATCTTCAATACAAAGTTCTCCATGATCTTCATGGAGATCTATCCGATGTAATCTTCTTTTGCGGTGTGTTTGTCGAGATCCGATGAATTGTGGAGTTATGATCACATTATCTATGAATATTATTTGAGTTTCTTCTGATCTCTTATATGCATGATTTCATATCCTAGTAATTATCTTCGAGTTGTGGTTTTTTGGCCAACTTGATCTATGATTCTTGCAATGGGAGAAGTGCTTGGTTTTGGGTTCATACCGTGCGGTGACCTCACCCAGTGACAGAACGGGTAGCGAGGCACGCATCGTGTTGTTGCAATCAAGGGTAAAAATATGGGGTTTATATCTATTGCATGAATTTATCCCTCTACATCATGTCATCTTGCTTAAGGCGTTACTCTGTTTGTTATGAACTCAATACACTAGATGCATGCTGGATAACGGTCGATGTGTGGAGTAATAGTAGTAGATGCAGAAAGTATCGGTCTACTTGTCTCGGACGTGATGCATATATGTATGATCATTGCCTTAGATATCGTCATGACTTTGCGTAGTTCTATCAATTCCTCGACAGTAATTCGTTCACCCACCGTAATATTTGCTATCTTGAGAGAAGCCTCTAGTGAACACTATGGCCCCCGGGTCTACTTCACATTATATTTTCAGCCCTACACTTTTAATTTGTTGCACTTTCCGCCTTCAGATATCACCTTGCAATCAATCATGAAGGGATTGACAATCCCTTTGTAGCGTTGGGTGCAAGTTTGTTGTTTTTGCGTAGGTACATCGGTGCTTCATCTTGATACTCCTACTGGATTGATACCTTGGTTCTCAAACTGAGGGAAATACTTACTGCTACTGTGCTGCATCACCCTTTCCTCTTCAAGGGAAAAAACCAACGCAAGCTCAAGAGGTAGCAGAGTCCTGGAAGAGATCCCGAATGTCATGATAGGTTCTGGAATGGTCCGGAAACGAAGGTTGATATATAAGGAAGATGTATTCAGGTTCCGGAAAGATTTCGGGCATTACCGTTAAAGCACCGGGAGTAACGAATGGGTTCTAGGGGTTCATCAGGAGGGGCCTCCCACCCGGAGGGGATCCACATAGGCTTAGAGGTGGCGCACCAGCCCTTGATGGGCTGGGCGGCCAGACTCATGGGCCTATTCGGCCAAATAGGAGAGGAGGGGAGGAAACCCACTAGGAGGAGGACTCTTCCACCAAACCGAATTGGAGGAGGACTCCTCCCCTTTGGGCACCGCCGGCCAAACCCTAGAGACTTTCCCTAGGGCGCCACCCCTCCCTCCCTCCTATATATAGTGGAGAGGAGAGAGGCTAGCCACACCACAAGCCACGGTGCAGCCTCTCTCCCTCCACTAGTTCGTCACACCCCGTAGGCTAATTTGGAACCGCACAAAGTAGCCCTGCTGGATCTGCTCCACCAACATCACTGCCACTCCGTCGTGCTGTTGGAGAACTCATCTACAACGTCACCCCTGTTGTTGTATCAGGAAGACGGAGATCGTCATCAGGCTGTACGTGTGCTGAACACAGAGGTACCATCTGTTCGGCACTAGATCGTGATTGGATCGCACGAAGGCTTGCGATTTGGATCACGAGGACGTTCGACTACATCAACCGCGTTTCTTAATGCTCCCCGCTTAGCGGTCTTCTAGGGTATGTGGATCCGATGTCTCATCTCGTAGATACTCATCACCACGGATAGATCTTGTGTGTTCTTGATTTGGCGGTATTGTTGGATGAAGCGGCCCGGATCAAACTTACTCGTCCGCGTACGTGAGACATGTTCCATTGACTAACATGAAACTTGTTGCATAAATATAGCTTGCGAGTGTATGTTTGTCCTACTTTAGTTGAATCGGATTCGACAAAGGCGGGACTTGGAGAAGGTTAAATAGCAACTTGTGTATCACGGTTGTCCTTTTGCGTTGGTAAGAATCGTTCTTGCTAGATACCCATAGCAGCGACGTAAAACTTGCAACAACAAATTAGAGGATGTCTAACTTGTTTTTGCATGGTATGTTGTTATATGATACGACCGAGGACATGATTTTATATATTTGATGTATGATATTATCATGTTGTAATAGTTAAATATCGACTTGCATGTCGATGCTACGGCAACCGGCAGGAACCATAGGGTTGTCTTTAATTTTTGGTGCTTGGTGATGCTTTACTTTATCACTATATTAGTAGCAATAGTAGTACAAGCATAGATGGTGCGATAACCTCAATGGCAGCACAATGATGGAGATCATGGTGTTGTGCTGGTGACGATGAAGATCGGTGCTTTGAACATGGAGATCTAAAGCACAAGATTATGGCCATATCATTTCACTTATGATTTGCATGTGATGTTAATCCTTTTTATGCACCTTATTTTTCTTAGGACGATGGTAGCATTATAAGGTGATCCCTCACTAAGATCTCAAGATAAAATTGTGTCCTCCCCGAGTGTGCACCGTTGCAAAAGTTCATCGTTTCGAGACACCACGTGATGATCGGGTGTGATAGACTCTATGTTCACATACAGCGGGTGCAAGACAGTTTTGCACACGCGGAACACTCAGGGTAAACTTGAAGAGCCTAGCATGTACAGACATGGCCTCGAAACACAAGAGACCTAAAGGTCGAACACGAGTCATATAGTAGATATGATCAACATGGAGATGTTCACCATTGAATCCAACTCATCTCACGTGATGATCGGACTTGGGTTGGTGAATTTGGATCATGTGTCACTCGAATGACTAGAGGGGTGTCAATTTGAGTGGAAGTTTTTAGTAATATGATTAGCTAAACTCATTATCTCGAATAATAGTCTAACTAATCTTTCAAATTTATGTTGCAGATCAATGGCTCGCGTAGTAGCACCCTTGAATATTAATGCGTTCCTAGAGAAAGCTAAGTTGAAAGATGATGGAAGTAACTTTGTAGTCTCAGCCCGAAATCTGAGGATTTTCCTCATGCTTTCCCAAAAGGCTTATGTCCTTGATGCACCGCTTGGTGATGCGCCCCCCCAACCGGCGACTAAAGATGTTGCGAATATTTGGCAACCACGGGTGAATGACTACTATGTAGTTCAATGTACAATTTTGTATGGCTTAGAACCGGGACTTCAATGACGTTTTGAACGTCATGGAGAATATGGGATGTTCCAAGAGTTGAGGTTCATTTTTGAAAAGAATGCCCAGATCGAGAGGTATGAGACCTTTGATAAGTACTATGCTTGCAAAATGGAGGAGAACGGGTCTGTCGGTAAGCATGTACTCAGAATGTTTGGGTATTCCAACCATCTGGCCGAATTGGGAATTGGTCTCCCACCACAGGCCATCACTGACAGAGTTCTTCAATCACTACCACCTAGCTATGAAGGATTTGTGTTGAACTACAACATGCAAGGGATGAATAAATCAGTCGTCGAGCTGTTTGCGACGCTGAAAGTCGTTGAGTCAAAAATCCAGAAAGAACATCAAATGTTGATGGTCAATAAATCCACTAGTTTCAAGAAAAATGGCAAGGGAAAGAAGGGTAACTCCAAGAAGAGTGGCAAAGCAGTTCCTCCTCCCATGAAGAAACCCAAGGCTGGACCCAAGCAAGAAACTGAGTGCTTTCATTGCAAGGGGACTTGTCACTCGAAGCGGAACTGTCCCAAGTATCTGGCCGACAAGAAGGTGGCCAACACCAAACAAGGTATATTTGATATACATGTTATTAATGTGTACGTCACCAATGTAGTGCCTGTATATACATGTTATTGATGTGTACCTCACCTACTCTCGTTGTACTGCCTCAGTATTTGATACCAGTTTGGTTGCTCACATTTTCAACTCAAAGCAGGAACTACAGAATAGGCGAAGGTTGGCGAAGGACGAAGTGATGATGGGCACGGGAAATGGTTCCAAGGTTGATTCGATCGCCGTCGGCACGCTCTCACTTCAAGTACCATCAGGATTACTGATGAACCTAAATATTTGCTATTTAGTGCCTGCGTTAAGCATGAACATTATATCTGGATCTTGGTTATTGCAAAATGGTTACTCATTTAAATCACATAATAATGGTTGTTCTATTTATATGAGTAATATATTTTATGGTCATGCGCCCTATATGAGGGGTTTGTTCTTATTGAATCTCGATAGTGATGACACACCTGTACATAACATAGATGCCAAAAGATGTGGAGTTAATAATGATAGTAACACTTTCTAGTGGCATTGTCTCTTAGGTCATATTGGTGTAAAACGCATGAAGAAACCCCATGTTAATGGACTTTTGGAGTCACTTGATTTTGAATCACTTGACACATGCGAACCATGCCTCATGGGCAAGATGACTAAGACTACGTTCTCCGGAACAATGGAGCACACAATTGACTTATTGGAAATCATACATATTGATGTGTGCGGTCCAATGACCATTGAGGCGAGAGGTGGATATCGTTATTTTCTCACCTTCACCGATGACTTAAGTAGATATGGTTAGATTTACTTAATGAAACACAAGTCTGAAACGTTTGAAATGTTCTGGAAATTTTAGAGTGAAGTAGAGAATCATCATAAAAAGAAGATCAAATTCCTACGATGTGATCGAGGAGGAGAGTATGTGAGTTATAAGTTTGGCACTCACCTAATAAAATGTGGAATTGTTTCGTAGTTGACGTTACGTGGAACACTAGAGCGTAATTGTGTGTCCGAACGTCGTAATCGTGCTTTATTAGATATGGTGCATTCTATGATGTCTCTTGCCGATTTGCCATTATCATTTTGGGGTTATGCATTAGAGACAACTGCATTCACTTTAAATAGGGCACCATCAAAACCCGTTGAGATGACGCAATATGAGCTATTGTTTCACAAGGAACCAAAGTTGTCATTTGTTAAAGTTTGGGGATGTGATGCTTATGTCAAAAAGCTTCAGCCTAAAAAGCTGGAACCCAAAGCGGAGAAATTCATCTTCATAGGATACCCAAAAGAGACAGTTGGGTATACTTTCTATCTCAGATCTAAAGGCAAAGTGTTTGTCACTAAAATGGAACTTTTATTGAGCAAGAGTTTCTCTCGAAAGAATTGAAGAAGGGGAAGATAGAACTTGATAGGGTTATTGAACCTTTGCTTCAACCAGTAAATAGCGCAGTGCAGAAAGATATTTCTATGGAGCCTACATCAGTTGAAGAGGAAGTTGATGATGATTATCATGAAGCTTCAGATCAAGTTGTTGTTGAACCTCGTAAGTCAACAAGGGCACGTACTGCTCCTGAATGGTACGGTATGTCTTATGAGTCATGTTGTTGGACAAAAATGAACCTACGAGCTATGGAGAAGCGATGGTGGTCCTGGATTCCAACAAATGGTTAGAGACATGAAATCCGAGATAGGATTCATGTATGAAAACAAAGAATGGACTTTGGAAGTATTACCTGAACGGTAAAGGCCATTCGAAATAAATGGATCTTTAACAAGGAGACGGACGCGAACGATAATGTCACGTCTATAAAGCTCGACTTTTGGCAAAGGGTTTTTCTCAAGATCAAGGAGTTGACTACGGTGAGACTTTCTCACCCATAGCGATGCTTATGTCCGTTAGAATCATGTTAGCATCGGTGAGACTTTCTCGCTGCATTTTTTAATTATGAAATTTGGATTCGGATGTCAAAACAACATTCCTTAATAGTTTCCTTAAGGAAGAGTTGTATATGATGCAACTGGAAGGATTTGTCGATCCAGAGAATGCTCAGAAAGTATGCAAACTTCAGCACTAGTGCAAGCATCTCGGAGTTGGAATTAGCACTTTGATGAAGTGATCAAAGCGTTTGGTTTCATACAAGTTTATGGAGAAGCTTGTATTTACAAGAAAGTCAGTGGGAGCTCTATAGCGTTTCTAATATTATATGTGGATGGCATATTTCTAATAAGAAACAATATGAATTTTTTGGGAAGCGTAAAGGATTTTTGTGAATAAAAGTTTTTCAATGAAGGGCCTAGGAGAAGCTGCTTACATATTAGGCATCAAGATCTATATAGATAGATCAAAAGGCTTAATTGGACTTTCACACAGCACATACCTTGACAAAGTTTTGAAGAAGTTCAAAATGGAACAGTCCAAGAGAGGGTTCTTGCTTGTACTACAAGGTTTGAAGTTGAGTAAAACTCAGTGCCCAGTGACTGGAGAAGATAGAGAAAAGATGAGTGTCATCCCCTATGCTTCAGCCATAGTCTCTATCATGTACGCAATGTTGTGCACAAGACGTGATGTCAGCCTTGCCATAAGTATGGCGGGAAGGTTTCAAAGTGATCCAGGAATGGAACACTGGACAACGGTCAAGAATATTCTGAAGTACCTAAAAAGGACTAAAGAAATGTTTCTCGTGTATGGAGGTGATAAAGAGCTCGGCATAAAGGGTTACATTGATGCAAGCTTTGACACTGATCCAGATGTCTCTAAGTCTCAAACTGGATATGTATTTATTCTAAATGGGGCTGCGGTAAGCTGGTGCACTTCCAAGCAGAGCGTGGTAGCCGATTCTACATGCGAAGCGGAGTACATAGGTGCCTCGGATGCGGCCAAAGAGGGTGTCTGGGTGAGGAGTTCATGACATATCTTGGAGTTGCCCCTAGTGCACTAAATCCAATAACTTTGTTCTGTGACAACAGTGGTGTCATTGCTCTAGCCAAGGAACAAAGGTTTCACAAGAGGACCAGACGCATAAAGCGGTGCTTTAATTCCATCCGTGATTACATCAAAGAGGAGGACATAAGTATTTGCAAAGTACACACGGATCTGAATGTTGTAGACTCGTTGAGTAAACCTCTTCCACGAGCAAAACATGATCAACACCAGCATTGTATGATGTTAGATTCATTACAATGTAAATCACATAGTGATGTGAGCTAGATTATTGACTCTAGTGCAAGTGGGAGACTATTGGAAATTTGCCCTAGAGGCAATGATAAAATAGTTATTATTATATTTCCATGTTCAATATAATCATTTATTATCCATGCTAGAATTGTATTAATTGGAAAATCAAATGCATGTGTGGATACATAGACAACACACTCTCCCTAGTAAGCCTCTAATGGACTAGCTTGTTGATCAAAGATGGTCAGAGTTTCCTGGCCATAGACAAGATTTTTGACTTGATAACGGGATCACATCATTAGGAGAATGATGTGATGGACAAGACCCAAACTATGAATGTAGCATGTGATCGTGTCACTTTATTGCTACTGTTTTGTGCATGTCAAGTATATGTTCCTACGACCATGAGATCATGTAACTCATTGACACTGGAGGAATACCTTGTGTGTATGAAATGATGCAACATAATTGGGTGACTATAAAGGTGCTCTACAGATATCTCCGAGCGTGTCTGTTGAGTTGGCATGAATCAAGAATGGGATTTGTCACTCCATTTGATGGAGAGGTATCTCAGGGCCCACTCGGTAATACAACATCAAAACAAGCCTTGCAAGAAATGTGACTAAGAATTTAGTCATGGGATTTTGTATTACGAAACGAGTAAAGAGACTTGACGGTAACGACATTGAAATAGGTATGGAGATACCGACGATCGAATCTCGGGCAAGTAACATACCGATGGACAAAGGGAATATCATACAGGATTAACTCATCCTTGACATAGAGGTTGAACCAATAAAGATCTTCGTAGAATATGTAGGAGACAATATGGGCGTCCAGGTCCTGCTATTGGTTATTGACCAGAGAGTGTCTCGGTCATTTGTACATAGTTCTCGAACCCTTAGGGTCCACACACTTAAGGTTCGATGACGTTAAGGTATAGTTCAGTTATGTATGTTGGTGACCGAATGTTGTTCGGAGTCCTGGATGAGATCCCGGACGTCATGAGGGGTTCCGGAATGGTCCAGAAATGAAGATTGATATATAGGAAAGATATATTCGGGTTCCGGAAAGATTTTGGACATTATCCGTAAAGTACTGGGAGTGACGAATGGGTTCTAGGGGTTCACCGGGAGGGGCCACCCACCCGGAGGGGATCCACATAGGCCTAGAGCTGGCGCAACAGCCCCTGGTGGGCTGGGCGACCAGTCTCATGGTCCTATTCGGGCAAATAGGAGAGGTGGGGAGGAAACCCACTAGGAGGAGGACTCCTCCTCTACCAACCGAATTGGAGGAGGACTCCTCCCCTTTGGGCGCTGATATGTCTCCGTCGTATCTACTTTCCCGAACTCTTTTGCCCCTGTTTTGGACTCTAATTTGCATGATTTGAATGGAACTAACCCGGACTAACGCTGTTTTCAGCAGAATTTCCATGGTGTTGTTTTTGCGCAGAAATAAAAGTTCTCGGAATGACCTGAAAATTTACGGAGAATTTTTCTGGAATATATAAAAAATACTGGCACCAGAATCAGCGGACGATGTGGAGCGTGGAGCCCACAAGCCCACCAGGCGCAGCCCCCCCCCCCTGGCCGCGCCTGGGAGGCTTGTGTGGCCCACAACGCTGCACCACCTCCAAATCCAGCTCTATTTTAGTCCGTCTCGCCCGGAAAAAAATCAAGGAAAGAGTTCATCGCGTTTTACGGTACGGAAGCGACGCCACCTCCTGTTCTTCATCTGGAGGGAAAATCTGGATTCCGTTCTGGGCTCCCGAGAGGGGAAATCGTCGCCATCGTAATCATCAACCTTCCTTCATCGCCAATTCCATGATGCTCTTCACCGTTCGTGAGTAATCTCATCGTAGGCTTGCTGGACGGTGATGGGTTGGATGAGATCTATCATGTAATTGAGTTAGTTTTGACGGGGATTGATCCCTAGCATCCACTACGTTCTATTGATGTTGCTACTACTTTCCCATGCTTAATGCTTTTCACTAGGCCCCGAGTGCCATGATTTCAGATCTGAACCTATTATGTTGTCGCCAATATATGTGTGTTCTTGATCCTATCTTGCAAGTTGTAGTCACCTACTATGTGTTATGACCCGGCAACCCCGGAGTGACAATAGCCGGAACCACTCTCGGAGATGACCAAAGTATGAGGAGTTCATGTATTCACCAAGTTTTAATGTGTTGGTCCGGTTCTTTATTAAAAGGCGAACCTTAATATCCCGTAGTTTCCATTAGGACCCCGCTGCCACGGGAGGGATGGACAATAGATGTCATGCAAGTTCTTTTCCCTAAGCACGTATGACTACATACCGAATACATGCCTACATTAGATTGGCGAACTGGAGCTAGTTACTTATCTCTCCGTGTTATAACTGTTGCATGATGAATAGCATCCGGCGTAATCATCCATCACCGATCCAATGCCTATGAGTCTTTTACTACTGGTCATTTCTACGTTACTTTGCTGCTACTGCTGTCACTGCTGCTACTGTTACTCTGTTGCTACTGATGTTACTCTGCTGCTACTAGTTACTGTTGCTACTGCTGCTATCACCCTACTTTGCTACTGATACTTTGCTGTAGATACTAAATCTTTCAGGTGTGGTTGAATTGACAACTCAGATGCTAATACTTGAGAATATTCTTTGGCTTCCCCTTGAGTCGAATCAATAAATTTGGGTTGAATACTCTACCCTCAAAAAATGTTGCGATCCCCCATACTTGTGGGTTATCAGGCGCCGCCCGCCAAACCCTAGTTATATTCCCTAGGGCGCCACCCCTCCCTCCCTCCTATATATAGTGGAGAGAAAAGAGTCTAGCCACACCACAAGCAATGGCGCAACCCCTCTCCCTCCACTAGTCCGTCACACCCCATTGGCTAGTTTGGCAACGCACAACATAGGTCTGATGGATATGCTCCTACAACATCGCTGCCACGCCATCGTGCTGTCGGACAACTCATCTACCTATTCGTACCTCTTGCTAGATCAGGAAGGCGCAGATCATCATCGGGCTATATGTGTGGTAAACGCGGAGGTGTCGTTTGTTCGGCACTAGATCGTGCTTGGATTGCGGGACGGCTTGCGATTTGGATCGTGGAGATGTTCGACTACATCAACCTCGTTTCCTAACGCTCCCCGCTTAGCGATCTACAAGCGTATGTGGATCTAATCTCTCCTCTCGTAGATGCTCATCACCATGGATAGATCTTGTGTGTGTAGGAATTTTTTGTTTCCCATGCAACCTTCCCCAATAGTGGCATCATGAGCTAGGTCAATGCATAGATGACATCTCGAGTAGAACACAAAGGAGTGTGTGGGCATTGATATTCAGATTGCTTCCTTCCTTAGTATTTTCTTTATTCGGTGCTATTGTTGGATGAAGCGGCCCGGACCAACCTTACTCGTCTGCGTACAAGAGACCGGTTCCATCGACTGACATGCAACTTGTTGCATAAAGATGGCTGGTGGGTGTTTGTTTCACCTAGTTTAGTTGAATCGGATTCGACAAAGGCGGTCCTTGGAGAAGGTTAAATAGCAACTTGTGTATCACCATTGTGGTTTTGCATAGGTAAGAATCGTTCTTGCTAGATACCCATAGCAACCACGTAGAACTTGCAACAATAAATTAGAGGGCGTCTAACTTGTTATTGCATGGTATGTTGTGATTTGATATGGCCAAGGACATGATGTTATATATTTGATGTATGAGATGATCATGTTCTAATAGTTAAATATCGACTTGCATGTGGATGCTATGTCAACCGGCAGGAGCCATAGGGTTGTCGTTTGGTGATACTTTACTTTATCGCTATATTAGTAGCAATAGTAGTACAAGGATAGCTGGCGCAAAAACCTCGATGGCAGCACAATGATGGAGATCTTGGTGTTGTGCCGGTGACGATGAAGATCATACTGGTGCTTTGAAGATGGAGATCTAAAGCACAAGATCAGGGCCATATCATGTCACTTATGATTTGCATCTGATGTTAATCCTTCTTATGCACGTAATTTTTCTTAGGACGACGGTTGCATTATAAGGTGATCCCTCCTTAAAATTTCAAGATAAAATTGTTTTCTCCCCGAGTGTATATTATTCTAAAAGTTCGTCGTTTTGAGACACCATGTGATGTTCGTGTGTGATGGACTCTACGTTCATATACAGTAGGTGCAAGACAGTTTTGCACACGCGGAACACTCGAGTTAAACTTGACGAGTCTAGCATGTACAGACATGGCCTCGGAACACAAGAGACCAAAAGGTCAAACATGAGTCATATAGTAGATATGGTCAACATGGAGATGTTCTCCATTGAATCCAACTCATCTCACGTGATGATTGGACTTGGGCTGGTGAATTTGGATCATGTGTCACTCGAATGACTAGAGGAATGCCAATTTGAGTGGGAGTTTTTTAGTAATATGATTAACTAAACTCATAATCTTGAGCAATAGTCTAAGTAATCTTTTCAAATTTATGTTGTAGATCAATGGCTCGCGCAGTAGCACCCTTGAATTTTAATGTGTTCCTACAGAAAGCCTAGTTGAAAGATGATGGAAGTAACTTTGTAGACTGGGCCCGAAATCTAAGGATTGTCCTCATCGTTTCCCAAAAGACTTATGTCCATGATGCACCACTTGGTGATGCCCCCCAACCGGTGACTCGTTATGTTGCGAACTTCTAGGAATCGAGGCTGGATGACTACTAGTAAGTGCATCTAGTGCCCCTTAGTGATTTTGGTGGTTTGAATACTTATAGGTTAAGAGACTGATATGTTTGTGCGTGTATACAAGCTCTATAAGTCGCTGAGGAGTTTGAGTTATCTGATGAATATCGACCCCTAAATATGTATGTCTTCGGGTGAAGACTTTGGTCCTTCCTTGAAGACTTTGTTCGTGAAGAAATGGCGATGAAATTGATATTCCTCATGAAGATATTAAAGATGAGGAATTTGGTTTGTCCTGAAGAAAACACTCTGAAGATTTTGAAGTGTGATGATTAACTCTTTCTGTTTCATTTTCTTTACACTTGAGTCATAGGAACACCATACTGTTAAAGGGGACGAGGTAAAAGTACGGAATGATTTTCCTTATGATGCTCAACCCAAGCCTAAATCTACCAAAGTCTCAAAGTGTGGAATATGAGAGACATGAGGACTTTCACAGTTGAAATTTCTGACCGTTGTCGCACCATGCGCAACCTCACTTATCTTATCCACCAAATGGTCATATTATTTAAGGGCATTTATGTCCAATCATGTCGGGATGCTCCCAAGCTATAAATAGCCGCCCCCCACAACCACTAGTTTGTTGGCTGCTCCGAGAGAGACTGACACTTGCCATTTAGATCAACCCAAATTCCTCAGAGTCTTCGAGAGAAGATCATCAAGTGAGGAAATACCCCAAACACCAAACCCAAACTAAAAACCCAAGTGATTGAGCATCACTCAAGAAGTTGTTCCTACGTGGAACCGACGCTTGTTACCTTTGAGGACTGTGCATTCTCCAAACGGTTAGGCGTCATGGTCTAGAGCATTCAATAGTCAATTGTGGATCGCCGGGTGAGGGTTTGGAAGTCTTCCCTAAAGACTTACCTCGAGTGTTGGGCAAGGACTGTGTGTCCTTAGCTCAAGGAGAATACGGTAGGGACTGTGTGTCCTTTGGTTTCAATGCCAAGCCGCTCCGAACTAGGCGTACGACTATAACAACAGTTGGAACTCGGTCATCAACAACTGTCTTCATCAAGCTACGGGTTCTATTTCTTCAACTCTTTCATTTCCTCAATTGTATTTGAAGACTTTCATCTGTACAGTATGAAGAATTTGTTTCAAGACTTTCTCTAAATTTCCTCAACCTCAAATTCTTCACTTGAGTTAATCTGCACCTTCTTACTCTGTACTTGCGAACTGCGGAAACCGAATCTCTGAAATCTCATCGAGTACTTTGCCGGAGAAGTTTTGGCACGACTAATCCTGTAATATTTCCGCTGCACTCAGTTCATAACTGAGGACTTTCCTCACAAGGAATTTCCTCGGTGATGAAATTCTAAAAATATCCTATTCACCCTCCCCTCTAGTCGATATAACGTACTTTCAATTGGTATCAGAGCAAGGTACTCCCTTGTTATGTGTGATTTTGGTTTAACCACCTCAAGTTTTAGTTATGTCGACCGCAGATATGATCAAGGTTAGTGCAGGATGTCCTACCTTCAAAGGAAAGGACTTTCCCTATTGGAAGACCAAGATGCAAATGCATCTTCAAGCTATTGACAATGATCTCTGGTATATTGTTGAAAATGGTATTCCCTCCATCACTGCTACTATCTCTGTCGCTGATATGAAGAATTTCAAGCAACTTGACTCGCAAGCGAAGAATATCATTTGTGGCCACCTGAGCAAAGGTCAGTATGGCAGAATGAGTGCTTTGGGCACAACTAAGCTTATCTAGGATAGGTTGTCCAAGGTCAATGTGGGAGTCTCAACACACTGTGACTCTCGCGTTGATGTTCTTCGCAATCTCTTCAATCGCTTCAAGAGCCTTGACAATGAAAGCTGCCAAGATATCTTTGATCGCCTCATTGACATCTCAAATGAACTGCAAGCACACGGAGCTAGAGACATCACTGACCATGAAGTTGTGAAGAAACTACTAAGATCTCTTGATCCATCATTTGACACACTGGTTCTGATGATTCAAGAACGAAGAGACTACAAAATGCTTGATCCTGCTGATATACTTGAGAGACTCAATACTCATCAATTCCAACAAGAAGAAAAGAGAGATCTGTATGGCGCAAGCTACTCAAGACCTCGTGCGCTGAAGGCTAAGGCTATTTCCTCATCTGAAGAAGAAGACTCGGATTGCAGCATTGGTGACCCTGAATAACTTGGACAGGAACTTGCCATGCTCGTGAGGAAATTCCAGAAGTTCACAAAGTGTGGCCAGTTTGGTAAATCTTCAAGAAGAGATATGAGGAAATCAGAATCTTCATGTGAGGACTACAAGAAAAGAACCTGCCACAAATGCAAGAAATCTGGTCACTACATTGCTAACTGTCCTCGCTGGCTGCAAGAATCAAGATAGAGGAAATAAAAGGATGAAAGTTCTGATGACTCAAAGAAAAAGAAGAAATCTTCAAAATCCTCATCTTCAAAGTCCTCATCGCACAAGAAGACCAGTTTCAGAAAGGCCCGGGCACTCATTGTAAAGGAAATGGATTCTGAAGAAGAATCTGAGGAATGTGATGAAGAGGAAGGTCCTGAAGTGGAGTCAGAGTCTGGTGTGGCAAGTCTTGCACTAGCTACCACATTCGTGAGTAAGTCAATCTTCAACCTTGAAGAAAATGACAACACTATCTACACTGATGAATATGGTGATCACTTTGCTCCAACCTAGTGCTTCATGGCAAAAGGTTCAAAGGTACCAAACCATACTTCCTCCTCTGATTCTAGTTACTGTGAACCTGATGATTATCAAAAACCCAATTACTATAAACTTGCCAACATTGCCACTAAGCGACAATGTGCCATTGAAAAACATCACAAACTGCTAGACAGAAGCGATGATCTGTTGAATGATGAAATGCATCGTAATCAAGTCCTCACTGAAGATGTGAAAAGCCTTCAGTCTAGATTTGACAGTCTTCAAGATCGTTATGGCACACTCTTGGCTAATCATGAGAAACTTTCCTATGAATTTCTTCAAAGGAAGCTTGATCTTGAGAAGTTGAGAATGTCTCATGATAATCTTCGAATGGAAAATGATGCATTGCTTGCTCAACAGATCAGTACTTCTCAGGTTGAATTCATTCCACCATGTTTGAAATGCATCGAGTGTGAAACTGCAAATTCTTCACGAGAATCATCAAATGCTTCTATCGCTACAAATTCTTCAACTATTCTTGTGGTATGAAATTCTTCACTTGAGGAAAACACAAATGCTACTGACAAAAATGCACGGTTGAAGGAATTGTATATGACATGCATATACAAAAGTCTCAAAGGGCATCAAACCCTTTGTGATGTGCTCAAAAAGTAGATTCTGAACAGGAACCCGAGGAAAGAAGGCATTGCCTTTAAGAGGAAATTGAATGTCGATGGATCGTACTGGAAACCTGAGCAGTAGCCCAAAACCTCATGGGTTGTTGCTAAATGCCCTCCCGTCGATCCATCCACTCTAACAGGCTTTGCATGTGAAATATCCTATCCCTCTGATGAGTCATTTGACTCCAACTATAAACTCTTCAAAAATCAATCTGGTGAAGTATTTGCTCGATATGTTGGAACTAACTGCAGGAATGGACCACCCCTGAGGAAAATTTGGGTCCCCAAAAGTTTCTTGGAAAATCTTCAGGTGAATGTCCTCATGACACCACCTGTGAAGAACCAGAACCCCAGATCAAATTCCTCAGGTAGACCAAAGTCTTCACTACGATCAAATTCCTCAAATGGTCAATATTATGCTCATTCTCGCGCTAATGCTTCTAGTATGCAGGGAAATTACAACGGACATGAATATGAGCGTTATTCCTCAAATCATTATGTTCATAAGACCTCAAAGAATTTCTCTTCCTATTCATTTGAGTACTCTAACCCCCCCCCCCTTGTATGAAAAGAAGTGCATTAGCTTCAATGCCTCCATTCTCATATGGTGATCGCAGGATGATAAACTCTTTACCACCCCTTCAGATGTGGGTGGTGAAAAAAATTGAACTAATCTCTTATGTAGGTCAGGTCTGCAGATGAAAGTCATCGTTAGAAGAATTTGGTGGAGACCTGAGGAAATTGCTTGATTGTACGCAAGCTAAAAATGAGGAAATGATAACAATTCACACGTCCTCAATTTTACTGTTTAAGATGAAATTCTAAATCTGATAAAATTGATATCATATTCTTCAAGTCTGATGCATATGAGATGGTAAGTTGTACTAATTCATTTGCAGGATAACAAACCCAAGAATACACAGTGGGTTCTTGACAGTGGTTGCACAAATCACATGACTGGTGATAAAAGCCAGTTGATAAATATGTTGGGGAACGTTGCATGGGAAACAAAAAAATTCCTACGCACACGAAGACCTATCATGGTGATGTTCATCTACGAGAGGGAGATCGGATCCACATACCATTGTAGATTCGTTAGCGGGAAGCATTAAGAAACGCGGTTGATGTAGTGGAACAACTTCGTGATTCAAATCACCGCCGCCCCACGATCCGTCCCGATCTAGCACCGAACGGACGGCACCTCCGCATTCAACACATGTACAGCTCGATGACGATCTCTGCCTTCTTGATCCAGCAAGAGGGACGGGGAAGTAGATGAGTTCTCCGGCAGCGTAACGGCGTGCCGGTGATGGTGATGATCTATTCCAGTAGGGCTCCGCCCGAGCTCCGTAGAAAACCGATTTAGAGGAAGAACTACGAAGTAGAGGTTTAGGGTTGCACGTGGCAAAGTTGTGTTTAAAAATCCCTAAACCTCAAGTATATATAGGAGGAGCCAAGGGGTGGGGCTTTCCTCTAGGGCGCCACCGAAGGGAGGAGGGATCCTCCTCCAAGTCAGTTTCGTGGGAGGAGTCCCTTCCCTCCTTCCCACCTCCTCTTTTTTTCTTTTTTCTTTTTTTTTGTTTCTCCTTTGATTTTTTCCTTTGGATGAAAAATCCCTATTGGGCTGGTGCGCCACCCATGGGCTATTAGGTTCTCTTCCAAGTAAAAACCCGGAACCCATTCGTCACTCCCGATACACTGCCGACAATGCCCGAAATCCTTCCGAAGGCCAAATGAAACAATCCTATATATCAATCTTCGCTTCGCGACCTTTCCGGAAACCCTCGTGATGTCCGTGATCTCATCCGGGACTCCTAACAAACCTTCGATCACCAACACCTATAACTCAACTATACCGAAACGTCACTGAACCTTAAGTGTGCAGACCCTTCGGGTTCGAGAACTACGCATACATGACCAGAGCCACTCCCCGGTCAATATCCAATAGCGGGACCTGTATGTCCATATTGGATCCTACATATTCTACGAAGATCTTATCGATTGAACCTCTATGCCAAGGATTCATATAATCCCGTATACCATTCCCTTTGTCCTTCGGTATGTTACTTGCCCGAGATTTGATCATCGGTATCCCTATACCTATTTCAGTCTTACTACCGGCAAGTCTCTTTACTAGTTCCGTAATACAAGACACATTGCTTGCAAGGCTTATATGTGATGTTGTATTACCAAGTGGGCCCCGAGATACCTCTATGTCACACGGAGGGACAAATCCCAGTCTTGATCCATGCTAACTCAACGGACACCTTCGGAGATACCTGTAGAGCACCTTTATAGTCACCCAGTAACGTTGCAATGTTTGATACACACAAGGTATTCCTCTGGTGTCAGTGAGTTACATGATCTCATGGTCATAGGAATGAATACTTAACACGCAGAAAACAATAGTAACAAAATGACACGATCACATGCTACGTTTATAGTTTTGGTCTTGTCCATCACATCATTCTCCCAATGATGTAATCTAGTCATCAAGTGACAACACTTGCATATGGTCAGAAAACCTTAACCATCCTTGATCAACTGGCCAGTCAACTAGAGGCTTACTAGGGATATAGTTTTGTCTATATATCCACACATGCATTTATGTTTTCATTCAATACAGTTATAGCATCGATAATAAACAATTATCTTGAAACATGAAATATAAGAATAACTATTTTACCAATGCCTCTAGGGCATATTTCCAACAGTCTCCCACTTGCACTAGAGTCAATAATCTAGTCTCAAATTGCTATGTGATTTACATTGGAATGAATCTAACACCCATACAGTTCTGGCGTTGATCATGGTTCGCTCGTGGAAGAGGTTTAGTTAGCGGATCTGCAACATTCAGATCCATGTGCACATTGCAAATATTTACATCCTCTCCTTCGACACAGTCACAGATGAGGCTAGAGCATCGTTTGATGTGTCTGGTCTTCTTGTGAAATCTTGGTTCCTTGGCTAGAGCAATGGCACCAGTGTTGTCACAGAATAGAGTTATTGGATTTAGTGCGCTCGGCACAACTCCAAGATCCGTCAAGAACTGCTTCTTCCTGACACCCTCCTTAGCCGCCTCCGGGGCAGCCATGTACTCCGCTTCACATGTAGAATCTGCTACGACGCTTTGCTTGGAACTGCACCAGCTTACCGCACCCCCATTGAGAATAAATATGTAACCGGTTTGAGACTTAGAGTCATCTGGATCAGTGTCAAAGCTTGCATCGACGTAACCCTTAACGACGAGCTCTTCGTCACCTCCATAAACGAGAAACATTTCCTTGTCCTTTTCACGTACTTCAGAATATTCTTGACCGCCGCCCAGTGTTCCACTCCTAGATCACTTTGAAACCTACCTGCCATACTTATGGCCATGCTGACTCCGGTCTTGTGCACAACATTGCATACATGATAGACCCTATGGCTGAAGCATAGGGGACGGTACTCATCTTTTCTCTATCTTCTGTAGTTACTGGATAGTGAGTCTTACTCGACTTTATACCTTGTAACACTTGCAAGAACCCCTTCTTGGATTGCTCCATTTTGAACTTCTTCAAAACTTTATCAAGGTATGTGCTTTGTGAAAGTCCTATTAGGAGCCTCGATCTATCTCTATAGATCTTAATGCCTAATATGTAAGCAGCTTCTCCTAGGTCTTTCATTGAAAAACATTTGTTCAAGTCATCCTTTACGCTCTCTAAAAACTCCACATTGTTTCCAATCAGCAATATGCCATCCACATATAGTATTAGAAACTCTACAGAGCTACCACTCACTTTCTTGTATATACAAGATTCTCCAACAACTTGTATAAACCCAAATGCCATGATCACCTCATCAAAATGCTTATTCCAACTCCGAGATGCTTGCACCAGTCCATAAATGGATCGATGGAGCTTGCATACTTTGTTAGCATTCTTTGGATCGACAAAACCTTCGGGTTGCATCATATACAAATATTCCTTAAGAAAACCATTAAGGAACGCCGTTTTCACATCCATGTGCCAGATTTCATAATCAAAATATGCAGCTATTGCTAACATGATTCGAACGGACTTAAGCATCACTACCGGTGAGAATGTCTCATCGTAGTAAACTCCTTGAACTTGTGAAAAACCCTTTTCCACAACTCGAGCTTTATAAATGGTCACATTACCGTCCACGCTCGTCTTCTTCTTAAAAATCCATTTGTTCTAAATAGCCTTGCGACCTTCAGGTAATACTTCCAAAGTCCACACTTTCTTTTCATACATAGATCCTATCTCGGATTTCATGGCCTCTAACCATTTGTTGGAATCCGGGCCCACCATTGCTTCTTCATAATTCACAGGCTCATTATTGTCTAACAACATGATAGATAAGACAGAATTTCCGTACCACTCAGGAGCAGTACGTGATCTTGTCGACCTGCGAGGTCCGATAGTAACTTGATCCGAAGCTTCATGATCATCATCATTAGCTTCCTCCTGCTACTGCAACAAAAGACCTTCCAATGGCGCCAAAATAGGCACGTTGACGGGAGAATACTTAACTTGATACTCCTCAGCAACAACACCAGGAATCCTTCTGCTGCGGCTACGCCTTAAGGGACTTCCTAGGCAAGTATGCAAAGGATTTCCCTCGTGGCCTTGGAGCCTTGCGTTGGTGTTCCCTCAAAGCGGAAAAGGTGATGTAGCGTAGCGGTGTTAAGTATTTCCCTCATTTTGAGAACCAAGGTATCGATCCAGAGGAGGAGTATCACAAGAGCCTGCACAAACACAAAAGGCTTGCTCCCAACGCTATGAAGGGGTTGTAAATCCCTTATAGATTGTTTGCCAAGTGAGAACTGAAAGCAACAAAGTAACAAAGCAAAGTAAAAGCGGAGGTGTAAACGATGGATGCGAATAGACCCGGGGGCCATAGTGTTTACTAGTGGCTTCTCTCATGAAAGCAAGTAGACGGTGGGTGAACAAATTACTGTCAAGCAATTGATAGAACCGCGCAAAGTCGTGACGATATCTATGGCAATGATTATATCTATAGGCATCACGTCCAAAACAAGTAGACCGATACTTTCTGCATCTACTACTATTACTCCACACGTCGACCGCTATCCAGCATGCATCTAGTGTATTAAGTCCATAAGAACAAAGTAACGCCCTAAGCAAGATGACATGATGTAGAGGGATAATCTCAAACCAATGATGAAAATCCCATCTTTTTACCCTTGATGGCAACTACTTAATGTGTGCCTTGCTGCCCCTACTGTCACTGGGAAAGGTCACCACATGGTAGAACCCAAAACCAAGCACTTCTCCCATTGCAAGAATCATAGATCTAGTTGGCCAAACAAAACCCAAGACTCGGAGAGACGTACAAGGATATCAAATCATGAATATAAGAAATTAGCAAAGACTCAAATATATATCATAGATAATCTGATCACAAATCCACAATTCATCGGATCTCGACAAACACACGGCCAAAGAAGATTACATCGGATAGATCTCCATGAAGATCATGGAGAACTTAGATCTCCATGAAGATCATGGAGAACTTTGTATTGAAGATCCAAGAGAGAGAAGAAGCCATCTAGCTACTAACTACGGACCCGTAGGTCTGAAGTGAACTACTCACAAGTCATTGGAGGGGCGATGATGATGATGAAGAAGCCCTCCAACTCCAAAGTCCCCTCCGGCAGGGCGCCGGGAAGGGTCTCCAGATGAGATCTCGCGGAAACGGAAGCTTGCGGCGCCGGAAAAGTATTTTCGAGGATCCCCTGATTTTTTGCTGAATTTTTGGGAATATATAGGCCAAGGATCTAGGTCAGGGGGCGCCCAGGGAGGCCACAAGCCGCCGCCTCCCCCCTGGTGGCGTGGTGGGAGCTTGTGGGCTCCTTGGAGTCCACCTGGCTTGGCCCAAAGGCCCCCTGATCTTCTTCTATTCGGGAAAAATCATTTCGGGGTTTTTATTCCGTTTGGACTCCGTTCCAAAATCAGATCTGAAAAGAGCCAAAAACACAGAAAAACAGGAACTGGCACTTGGCACTGAATTAATAAGTTAGTCCCAAAAAAGATATAAAAGGTACATAGAACATCCAAAGATGACAAGATAACAGCATGAAACCATCAAAAATTATAGATACGTTTGAGACGTATCACCTCCTCAAGCGGTGTTGCCTCGAGAAAGATTTCCCTTTGCCCTGCACCTCCAAAACCTCATCAAGTTCTATCTTCCTCCCACTCGATTCTTTCGAGAGAAACTCTTTCTTAAGAAAAGCTTTGTTCTTAGCAACAAACACTTTGACCTTGGATCTGAGATAGAAGGTTTACCAACTGTCTCTTTTGGGTAACCTATGAAGACGCACTTTTCTGCTTTGGTTTCCAGCTTTTCAGGCTGATGCTTTTTGACATAAGCATCGCATCCCCAAACTTTAAGAAACGACAACTTTGGCTTCTTGCCATACCATAGCTCATATGGTGTCGTCTCAACGGATTTTGATGGTGCCCTATTTAAAGTGAATGCAGCTGTCTCTAATGCATAACCCCAAAACGATAATGGAAAATCGGTAAGAGACATCATCGATCGCACCATATCTAACAAAGTACGATTACGACATTCGAAAGCACCATTACGCTGTGGTGTTCCACGTGGTGTCAACTGTGAAACAATTCCACATTGTCTTAAGTGAGCACCAAACTCGAAACTCAGATATTCGCCCCCTTGATCAGATCGTAGGAACTTAATCTTCTTGCTACGATGATTTTCAACTTCACTCTGAAATTGCTTTAACTTTTCAAACGTTTCAGACTTGTGCTTCGTCAAGTAGATATATCCATATCCATATCTACTCAAATCATCAGTGAAGGTGAGAAAATAACGATATCCGTCGCGCGCCTCCACACTCATTGGCCCGCACACATTAGTATGTATGATCTCCAACAAGTCACTTGCACGCTCCATTGTTCCGGAGAACGGAGTCTTAGTCATCTTGCCCATGAGGCATGGTTCGCACGTGTCAAGTGTTTCAAAATCAAGTGACTCCAAATGTCCATCAGCATGGAGTTTCTTCATGCGCTTTACACCAATATGGCCTAAGCGGCAGTGCCACAAAAAGGTGGTGCTATCATTGTTAACTCTACATCTTTTGGTTTCAATGTTATGGATATGTGTGTCATCACAATCAAGATTCAATGTGAACTAACCCCTCACATTGGGTGCATGACCATAAAAGATATTACTCATAAAATTAGAACAACCATTATTCTCTGACTTAAATGAGTAACCGTCTTGCAATAAACAAGATCCACATATAATGTTCATGCTTAACGCAGGCACTAAATAACAATTATTTAAGTTCATAACTAATCCCTATGGTAACTGAAGTGAGACTGTGCCAACGGCGATTGCATCAACCTTGGAACCATTTCCCACGCGCATTGTCAATTCATCCTTCGTCGGCCTTCGTTTATTCCACAGTTCCTGCTTCGAGTTGCAAATGTGAGCAACAGAACCGGTGTCACATACACAGGTACTACTACGAGAGTTGGTTAGGTACACATCAATAACATGTATATCACATATACCTGGTTTGGTGTTGGCCGCCTTCTTATCAGCCAAATACTTGGGGCACTTGCGCTTCCAGTGACCCATCCCCTTGCAATAATAGCACTGAGTTTCCGGCTTAGGTCCAGCCTGGGTTTCTTCGTTAGAGGGGCAACAACTTTTCCGCTCTTCTTGGAGTTACCCTTCTTGCCTTTGCCGCTTTTCTTGAAACCAGTGGTCTTATTGACCATCAACACTTGATGTTCTTACCGGAGTTCTGAATCTGTGACTTTCAGCATCGCGAATAACTCGCCGGGTGACTTATTCATCCCTTGCATGTTATAGTTTAACACAAAACTCTTGTAGCTAGGTGGCAGTGATTGAAGAATTATTTCAGTGATAGCCTCTTGCGGGAGTTCAATCCCCACCTCAGCTAGACGGTTTGAGTACCCAGACATTTTGAGCACATGTTCACTGACATACGAATTCTCCTCCATTTTGCAAGCATAGAATTTATCGGAGGTCTCATACCTCTCGATCCGGGCATTCTTCTGAAAGATAAACTTCAACTCCTGGAACATCTCATATGCTCCATGACGTTCAAAGCGTCGTTGAAGTCCCGGTTCTAAGCTATACAAGACTGCACATTGAACTACTGAGTGGTCCTCCTTACGTGCTTGCCAAGCGTTCAAAACATCTTGTTCAGACATAGCGGGTGGTTCATCTCCTAGCGCTGCATCAAGGACATAATTCTTTTTCCCAGCTTGTAGGATGAGCCTCAGATGACGAGCCCAGTCTACAAAGTTGCTACCATCATCTTTCAGCTTAGCTTTCTCTAGGAACGTATTGAAATTCAAGTTGCTACTGCTTGAGCCATTGATCTACAACATAAAATATTGCAAAGTTTACTTAGACTATGTTCAAGACAATTAGAGTTATGCTAATCATATTACTAATAAACTCCCACTCAAATAGACATCCCTATAGCTATTTGAGTGTGTCAAGATCCAAATTCACAATCTCAAGTCCGATCATCACGTGAGTTGAGTGTAGTTTCAGTGGTAAACATCTCTATGTTAATCATATCAGCTATACAATTCATACTCGACCTTTCGGTCTCTTGTGTTCCGAGGCCATGTCTGCACATGCTAAGCTCGTCAAGTTTAACACGAGTGTTCCGCGTGTGCAACTGTTTTGCACCGGCTGTATGTGAACGTTGAGTCTATCACACCCGATCATCACGTGGTGTCACAAAACGACGAACTGTCGCAACGGTGCAAAGTCGGGGAGAACACAATTTTATCTTGAAATTTAGTGAGGGATCACCTTATAATGCTACCGTCGTTCTAAGCAAGATAAGGTACATAAAAGGATTAACATCACGTGCAATTCATAAATGACATGATATGGCCATGATCTTGTGCTTCTTGATCTCCATCACCAAACCACTGGCATGATCTTCATCATCACCGGCACCACACCATGATCTCCATCATTGTGCCTCCATCGAGGTTGTCGTGCTATCTATGCTACAACCTAGCAATATAGTAACCGCCTGTGCAAACACAAACGTTAGTTTAAAGACAACCCTATGGGTCCTGCCGGTTGCTGTAGCATCGATATGGAAGTCGATATTTAACTATTACAACATGATCATATCATACATCCAATATATCACATCATGTCTTTGGCCATATCAAATCACATGTACACCCTGCAAAAACAAGTTAGACGTCCTCTAATTTGTTGTTGCATGTTTTACGTAGCTGCTATGGGTATCTAGTATGATCGTATCTTAATTACGCAAAACCACAACGGAGATGTGCAAATTGTTGTTTAACCTCTCTCCAAGGACCGCCTCGGTCAAATCCAATTCAACTAAAGTTGAAGAAACACACACCCGTCAGTCACCTTTATGCAACAAGTTGCATGTTAGTCGATGAAACCGATCTCTCGTAAGCGTACGAGTAATGTTGGTCCGGGCCGCTTCAATCCAACAATACCGCAGAATCAAGAAAAGACTAAGGAGGGCAGCAAATCAAACATCAACGCCCACCAAATTTTTTTTGTTCTACTTGAGATTACATCTACGCATGAACCTAGCTCTGCTACCACTGTTGGGGAACGTTGCATGGGAAACAAAAAAATTCCTACGCACACGAAGACCTATCATGGTGATGTTCATCTACCAGAGGGATATCGGATCCACATACCCTTGTAGATTGCTAAGCGGGAAGCGTTTAGAAAAGCGGTTGATGTAGTGGAACAGCTTCGTGATTCAAATCACCGTCGTCCCACGATCCGTCCCGATCTAGCACCGAACGGATGGCACCTCCGCGTTCAGCACACGTACAACTCGATGACGATCTCCGCATTTTTGATCCAACAAGACAAACAGGGAAGTAGATGAATTCTCCGGCAGCGTGACGGCGTGCCGGTGGTGGTGATGATCTATTTCTGCACAGCTCCGCCCAAGCTCCGTAGAAAACCGATCTAGAGGAAGAACTACGAAGTAGAGGTTTAGGGTTGCACGTGGCAAACTTGTGTCTCAAAAAGCCCTAAACCTCAAGTATATATAGGAGGAGACAAGGGGTGGGGCTTGCCTCTAGGGCACCGGCTGAAGGGAGGAGGGATCCTCCTCCTAGTCGGGTTGGAGGGAGGAGTCCCTTCCTTCCTTACCACCTCCTCTTTTTTTCCTTTTTTTCTTTCTCCTTTGACTTTTTTCCCTTGACCGAAATAGCCCTATTGGGCTGGCCTCACCAGCCCACCAAGGGTTGGTGCGCCACCCATGGGTAATTAGGTTCTCTCCCGGGTAAAAACCCGGAACCCATTCGTCACTCGTGGGACACTGCCGGGCAATGCCCGAAATCCTTCCGGCGGCCAAATGAAACAATCCTATATATCAATCTTCATTTCCAGACCATTCTGGAAACCCTCGTGATGTCCGTGATCTCATCCGGGACTCCGAACAAACCTTCGGTCACCAACACCTATAACTCAACTACACCGAAACATCACCGAACCTTAAGTGTCCAGACCCCGCGGGTTCGTGAAGTATGCAGACATGACTTGAGACACTCCCCGGTCAATATCCAATAGCGGGACCTGGATGTCCATATTGGATCCTATTCGAAGATCTTATCGGTTGAACCTCTTGACAAGGTTCTTACTTCCTAGCTTCACAATGGGTTGTCACAAGCGTTGGTTCTTATTTTATTTATTAGTAAGCTTGTGAACCCATTTTCTAGTATGTGTGTGTGGGAATGATATGTCTTGCACTTTGTATCTCATTTCATCAAGACAATGTTGATGAGTAATGCTCATCCTTATCTTAGTCTTCTCAAGTGCTTTGCCATGACTCACACACATTACTTTGGTTGAGCCTATACTTAAGTTGCTTCTTTTACATGTTGCTCAACCATTTGTTTTGTGCAATTGATATGCTTATTGTCTCATCTATCTTCTTGCACTCGTTGTGTGTTTTTATTCATTTTGGGGGAGCAACGATCCTATTTTGTGCACCTGTATGAAATACAAAAATCTCATATTAGTGCACAAATCATGGGGAGCTTCTCTAGTTTTTGATAAAACACTATGTTGCCTTTATCATAATATCTTTTATTCATGTGGTTCGAAGGACCATATGATTGTTTGTTCCATCTGGAATCTTTTGATTGCTTGCCTCTATTTTTGTATGTCTTTGTGGCATATGATCCTTTTATTTGCAATCTTTGGGTCCTCAATATAGTTTGTTTTCCTCCAACTACTTATCATTGTATTTGTGTATTTCTCTGCACTCATGTGCTGAGAAGTACACACTTTTTGGAGGACCGCCTACTATATTGGCTTTCTAAACTTTTTGTCCATTTTGGCAATCGATGCCAATGGGGGAGAAGTTTAGAGAGTTTATTTTGGATATGTTTAGAGGGTTTTGCTTTTATTGCGTAAGCATTTACATCTTGCACGCATGCATTATTACCTTGTATATGTGCGCTTGGTTATGCTTATTTCCTTATATAAACTCTCTTGAAGTGGTTGTCTTCAGTTACCAAAATGGGGGTGATTGTTAGAGCATATATCTCCATATGTGGTTTTGGTAATTGATGACAATTCCTATGGGCTAATGGTTGCCTTAAGTTATATTTATAGGATTTGTCCATAGGCACTTCTTGAAGTCCATCTGTTGGGTTCAAGGAGTTTATATGATTACCAAGATGGTATTCAAGGTATTATCCAAAGAATGGTCATAGAGACACTAGGTTGATCAAGATCTCAGACCAAGAGTAAATGAGGATGATCAACACACAAAGCGTATAAGATGTACCGAGAGGGATCAAGTGATCCCATGGTATGGTAAGCATTGTCCATTACGTGTTTGTGTACTAACCCATGGTCTTTGTGAGAGTCCTATGTGGGGGTTAGGTGTGCTTCCATGGGCTTGCGTCAAAAGGAAGATCTCATACAACCCATGAAGGATGACGTCAAGTGGTGATCGTCATCAAGATTGTGGTGTGCAAGTTCAAGTGGATCAGCACGAATATATCATTGAAACTGTTGTTAATGATCATGTGTTGATAAGGAGAAGCTCATGTGCTAACAAGGACAATATCAAGATAAGCATTCCTGAGCACTACATGCTTGATTCTTGTGGATGTTCACATGATGGACAAATGAAGATGAATACATAAGCTAGGCTTTCCACATTGTGTATGGGAGAGCTACTTGAAGACTTCATCATGTCTTTCTTTCAACTTGAGCCAAGAAGGAACAACAACATCAAGCTCAAGTGAAAGGGCTAACTCAAGGTATCACTTACTTTGATGTTAGAGGTGCAGAGTGATGATCAGCGAATAAAAGTACACACTCAAGTATGGATCATCGGTATCCCTTTTACAATTCTTGAGTCTTTAGGGATCCCGCACTATTAAGAGGGGATCACAGGTTTTTGTGATGAACTTGCTCAAACTAGATATCCACTATTCTGCTCAATACCACATATTCTCTACTCTGCTCCTATCTCAAAACAGGTCTAATGTCTCGGACTTTCGGCTCCCTCCGGACGTCCGAGGGCCGGTCAAGGGTCGGACGACCGACAGGCTTCAGAAATCCGGAGCCCTGCACCAGAAGAACTTGAGCCCTATAACTCGGATTTCCGGCTCCCTCAGGACATCCGAGTGTTGGGGAACGTCGCATGGGAAACAAAAAATTTCCTACGCGCACGAAAACCTATCATGGTGATGTCCATCTACGAGAGGGGATGAGTGATCTACGTACCCTTGTAGACCGTACAGCAGAAGCGTTAGAGAACGCGGTTGATGTAGTGGAACGTCCTCACGTCCCTCGATCCACCCCGCGAACAATCCCGCGATCAGTCCTACGATCTAGTACCGAACGGACGGCACCTCCGCGTTCAGCACACGTACAGCTCGACGATGATCTCGGCCTTCTTGATCCAGCAAGAGAGACGGAGAGGTAGAAGAGTTCTCCGGCAGCGTGACGGTGCTCCGGAGGTTGGTGATGACCTTGTCTCAGCAGTGCTCCGCCCGAGCTCCGCAGAAACGCGATCTAGAGGAAAAACCGTGGAGGTATGTGGTCGGGCTGTCGTGGAAAAGTCGTCTAAAATCAGCCCTAAAACCTCCGTATATATAGGTGGGAGGGAGGGGGCCTTTCCTTGGGGCTCAAGGAGCCCCAACGGGGTCGGCCGAGTCCAAGGGGGAGGACTCTCCCCCCCAAACCGAGTTGGACTAGGTTTGGTGGGAGGGAGTCCCCCTTCCTTCCCACCTCCTCCTTTTTTTTTCTTTCTCTCTTGATTTTCTTCTCCTTGGCGCATAGGGCACTTGTGGGCTGTCCCACCAGCCCACTAAGGGCTGGTGTGTCTCCCCAAAGCCTATGGGCTTCCCCGGGGTGGGTTGCCCCCCCGGTGAACTCCCGGAACCCATTCGTCATTCCCGGTACATTCCCGGTAACTCCGAAAACCTTCCGGTAATCACATGAGGTCATCCTATATATCAATCTTCGTTTCCGGACCGTTCCGGAAACCCCCGTGACGTCCGTGATCTCATCCGGGACTCTGAACAACATTCGGTAACCAACCATATAACTCAAATACACATAAAACAACGTCGAACCTTAAGTGTGCAGACCCTGCGGGTTCGAGAACTATGTAGACATGACCCGAGAGACTCCTCGGTCAATATCCAATAGCGGGACCTGGATGCCCATATTGGATCCTACATATTCTACGAAGATCTTATCGTTTGAACCTCAGTGCCAAGGATTCATATAATCCCGTATGTCATTCCCTTTGTCCTTCGGTATGCTACTTGCCCGAGATTCGATCGTCAGTATCCGCATACCTATTTCAATCTCGTTTACCGGCAAGTCCCTTTACTCGTTCCGTAATACAAGATCCCGCAACTTACACTAAGTTACATTGCTTGCAAGGCTTGTGTGTGATGTTGTATTACCGAGTGGGCCCCGAGATACCTCTCCGTGACACGGAGTGACAAATCCCAGTCTTGATCCATACTAACTCAACTAACACCTTCGGAGATACCTGTAGAGCATCTTTATAGTCACCCAGTTACGTTGCGACGTTTGATACACACAAAGTATTCCTCGGTGTCAGTGAGTTATATGATCTCATGGTCATAGGAATAAATACTTGACACGCAGAAAACAGTAGCAACAAAATGACACGATCAACATGCTACGTCTATTAGTTTGGGTCTAGTCCATCACGTGATTCTCCCAATGACATGATCCAGTTATCAAGCAACAACACCTTGTTCATAATCAGAAGACACTGACTATCATCGATCAACTGGCTAGCCAACTAGAGGCATGCTAGGGACGGTGTTTTGTCTATGTATCCACACATGTAAATGAGTCTTCATTCAATACAATTATAGCATGGATAATAAACTATTATCTTGATACAGGAATTATAATAATAACTATATTTATTATTGCCTCTAGGGCATAATTCCAACAGTCTCCCACTTGCACTAGAGTCAATAATCCAGCCCTCACATCACCATGTGAATTACATTGTAATAAATCTAACACCCATAAAGTTCTGGTGTCGATCATGTTTTGGCCGTGGAAGAGGTTTAGTCAGCGGGTCTGCTACATTCAGATCCGTGTGCACTTTGCATATATTTACGTCCTCTTCCTCGACGCAGTCGCGGATGAGGTTGAAGCGTCGTTTGATGTGTCTGGTCTTCTTGTGAAACCGTGATTCCTTTGCTAAGGCAATGGCACCAGTGTTGTCACAGAACAAGGTTATTGGATTCAGTGTGCTTGGCACCACTCCAAGATCCGTCATGAACTGCTTCATCCAGACACCCTCCTTAGCCGCCTCCGAGGCAGCCATGTACTCTGCTTCACATGTAGAATCTGCTACGACGCTTTGCTTGGAACTGCACCAGCTTACTGCACCCCCATTAAGAATAAATACATATTCGGTTTGCGACTTAGAGACCTCCGGATCTGTGTCAAAGCTTGCATCGACGTAACCTTTTACGGCGAGCTCTTCGTCACCTCCATATACGAGAAACATCTCCTTAGTCCTTTTCAGGTACTTCAGGATATTCTTGACCGCTGTCCAGTGATCCACTCCTGGATTACTCGAGAACCTACCTGCCATACTTATGGCCAGGCTAACATCCGGTCTAGTGCACAGCATCGCATACATGATAGAACCTATGGCTGAAGCATAGGGGACGGAGCGCATATGCTCTCTATCTTCATCAGTTGCTGGGCACTGAGTCTTACTCAATCTCGTACCTTGTAAAACTGGCAAGAACCCTTTCTTGGACTGTTCCATTTTGAACCTCTTCAAAACTTTATCAAGGTATGTGCTTTGTGAAAGTCCTATCAGGCGTTTTGATCTATCCCTATAGATCTTAATGCCTAGAATGTAAGCAGCTTCTCCTAGGTCCTTCATAGAGAAACTTTTATTCAAGTAACCTTTTATGCTCTCCAAAAACTCTACGTTGTTTCCAATCAGTAATATGTCATCCACATATAATATTAGAAACGCCACAGAGCTCCCACTCACTTTCTTGTAAATACAAGATTCTCCAACCACTTGTATAAACCCAAATGCTTTGATCACCTCATCAAAGCGTTTATTCCAACTCCGAGATGCTTGCACCAGTCCATAAATGGATCGCTGGAGCTTGCACACCTTGTTAGCATTCTTAGGATCGACAAAACCTTCGGGTTGCATCATATACAACTCTTCCTTAAGGAAACCGTTAAGGAACGCCGTTTTGAGATCCATCTGCCAGATTTCATAATCGAAAAATGCAGCTATTGCTAACATGATTCTGACGGACTTAAGCATCGCTACGGGTGAGAAAGTCTCATCGTAGTCAACACCTGGAACTTGTGAAAAACCCTTTGCCACAAGTCGAGCTTTATAAACGGTCACATTACCGTCAGCGTCGGTCTTCTTCTTAAAGATCCATTTATTCTGAATAGCCTTGCGGCCCTCAGGTAGTATCTCCAAAGTCCACACTTTGTTCTCATACATGGATCCTATCTCGGATTTCATGGCTTCTAGCCATTTGTTGGAATCTGGGCCCACCATTGCTTCTTCATAAATTGCAGGTTCATTGTTGTCCAACAACATGATTGATAAGACGGGATTACCGTACCACTCTGGAGCAGCGCGTGATCTCGTCGACCTGCGTGGTTCAACAGAAACTTGAACTGGAGTTTCATGATCATCATCATTAACTTCCTCCTCAACCGGCGTCGCAATGACAGAGGTTTCCCCTTGCCCTGCGCCACCATCCAGAGGGATGAGAAGTTCGACAACCTCATCAAGTTCTATCTTCCTCCCACTCAATTCTCTCGAGAGAAACTCCTTCTCGAGAAAAGTTCCGTTCTTAGCAACAAACACTTTGCCCTCGGTTTTGAGATAGAAGGTGTACCCAACTATCTCTTTTGGGTAACCTATGAAGACGCATTTTTCCGCTTTGGGTTCCAGCTTTTCAGGCTGAAGCTTTTTGACATAAGCATCACATCCCCAAACTTTAAGAAACGACAACTTGGGCCTTTTGCCATACCACAGTTCGTATGGTGTCGTCTCAACGGATTTTGATGGTGCCCTATTTAAAGTGAATGCAGCTGTTTCTAATGCATAACCCCAAAATGATAACGGCAAATCAGTAAGAGACATCATAGATCACACCATCTCTAACAAAGTACGATTACGACGTTCGGACACACCATTACGCTGTGGTGTTCCAGGCGGTGTTAACTGTGAAACAATTCTACATTGTCTTAAGTGAGCACCAAACTCAAAACTCAGATATTCACCCCCATGATCAGACCGTAGGAACTTGATCTTCTTGTTACGATGATTTTCCACTTCACTCTGAAATTGCTTGAACTTTTCAAATGTTTCAGACTTGTGCTTCATCAAGTAGACATAACCATATCTACTTAAATCGTCAGTGAAGGTGAGAAAATAACGATATCCGCCACGTGCCTCCACGCTCATTGGACCACACACATCGGTATGTATGATTTCCAATAAGTCACTTGCACGCTCCATTGTTCCGGAGAACGGAGTCTTAATCATCTTGCCCATGAGGCATGGTTCGCACGTGTCAAGTGAATCAAAGTCAAGTGACTCCAAAAGTCCATCAGTATGGAGTTTCTTCATGCGCTTTACACCAATATGACCTAAGCGGCAGTGCCACAAAAATATGGCGCTATCATTGTTAACTCTAACTCTTTTGGTCTCAATGTTATGCGTATCGCTATCAAGATTCAATATGAACAATCCTCTCACATTCGGTGCATGACCATAAAAGATGTTACTCATAGAAATAGAACAACCATTATTCTCTGACTTAAAAGAGTAACCGTCTCGCAATAAACAAGATCCAGATATAATGTTCATGCTCAACGCAGGCACTAAATAACAATGATTTAAGTTCATCACTAATCCCGACGGTAGCTGAAGTGACACTGTGCCGACGGCGATTGCATCAACCTTGGAACCATTTCCTACGCGCATCGTCACTTCATCTTTCGCCAGCCTTCGTCTATTCCGCAGTTCCTGTTTCGAGTTGCAAATATGAGCAACAGAACCGGTATCAAATACCCAGGCACTACTACGAGAGCCGGTTAAATACACATCAATAACATGTATATCAAATATACCTGATTTTTCTTTGCCCGCCTTCTTATCTGCCAGATACTAGGGGCAATTGCGCTTCAAGTGACCCATACCCTTGCAATAGAAACACTCCGTTTCAGGCTTAGGTCCAGCCTTGGGTTTCTTCGGCGGATTGGCAACAGGCTTGCCGCTCTTCTTCGAATTGCCCTTCTTGCCTTTGCCGTTTCTCTTGAAACTAGTGGTCTTATTCACCATCGACACTTGATGCTCTTTACGGAGTTCAGACTCTGCGACTTTCAACATCGCAAACAACTCGCCGGGAGACTTGTTCATCCCTTGCATGTTGTAGTTCAACACAAAGCCTTTGTAGCTTGGCGGCAGTGATTGAAGGATTCTGTCAGTGATAGCTTCTTGCGGGAGTTCAATCCCCAGCTCAGCTAGACGGTTTGAGTACCCAGACATTTTGAGCACATGTTCACTGACAGACGAGTTTTCATCCATCTTGCAAGCATAGAATTTATCGGAGGTCTCATACCTCTCGATCCGGGCGTTCTTCTAAAAGATAAACTCCAACTCCTGGAACATCTCAAATGCTCCATGACGCTCAAAGCGACGTTGAAGTCCCGGTTCTAAGCCATACAAGACTGCACATTGAACTATTGAGTAGTCCTCCTTACGTGCTAACCAAGCGTTCTTAACATCCTGATCAGCCGTAGCGGGTGGTTCATCTCCTAGCGCAGCATTAAGGACATAATCCTTCTTCCCAGCTTGTAAGATTAGCTTAAGATTACGAGCCCAGTCTACAAAGTTGCTTCCATCATCTTTCAACTTAGCTTTCTCTAGGAACGTATTAAAATTCAGGATGACTGTCGCGTGAGCCATGATCTACAACACAAATATATTCAAAGTGGACTTAGACTATGTTCAAGATAATTAGAGTTCAACTTAATCAAATTATATGCTAAACTCCCACTCAAAAAGTACATCTCTCTAGTCATTTGAGTGGTTCATGATCCACTTACACTATCCCAAGTCCGATCATCACGTGAGTTGAGTATAGTTTCAGTGGTAAGCATCCCTATGCTAATCACATCAACTATATGATTCATGATCGACCTTTCGGTCTCATGTGTTCCGAGGCCATGTCTGCACATGCTAGGCTCGTCAAGCTTAACCCGAGTGTTCCACGTGCGCAACTGTTTTGCACCCGTTGTATGTGAACGTTGAGTCTATCACACCCGATCACCACGTGGTGTCTCGAAACGACGAACTGTAGCAATGATGCACAGTCGGGGAGAACACAATTTCGTCTTGAAATTTTAGTGAGAGATCACCTCATAATGCTACCGTCGTTCTAAGCAAAATAAGGTGCATAAAAGGATTAACATCACATGCAATTCATAAGTGACATGATATGGCCATCATCACGTGCTTCTTGATCTCCATCACCAAAGCACCGACACGATCTTCTTGTCACCGGCGCCACACCATGATCATCCATCAACGTGTTGCCATCGGGGTTGTCGTGCTACTCATGCTATTACGACTAAAGCTACATCCTAGCAAAATAGTAAACGCATCTGCAAGCACAAACGTTAGTATAAAGACAACCCTATGGCTCCTGCCGGTTGCCGTACCATCGACGTGCAAGTCGATATTTCTATTACAACATGATCATCTCATACATCCAATATATCACATCACATCGTTGGCCATATCACATCACAATCATACCCTGCAAAAACAAGTTAGACGTCCTCTAATTTTGTTGTTGCATGTTTTACGTGGTGACCAAGGGTATCTAGTAGGATCGCATCTTACTTACGCAAACACCACAACGGAGATATATGAGTTGCTATTTAACCTCATCCAAGGACCTCCTCGGTCAAATCCGATTCAACTAAAGTTGGAGAAACCAACACTTGCCAGTCATCTTTGAGCAAAGGGGGTTACTCGTAACGATGAAACCAGTCTCTCGTAAGCGTACGAGTAATGTCGGTCCAAGCCGCTTCAATCGAACAATACCGCGGAATCAAGAAAAGACTAAGGAGGGCAGCAAAACGCACATCACCGCCCACCAAAACTTTTGTGTTCTACTCGAGAAGACATCTACGCATGAACCTAGCTCATGATGCCACTGTTGGGGAACGTCGCATGGGAAACAAAAAATTTCCTACGCGCACGAAAACCTATCATGGTGATGTCCATCTACGAGAGGGGATGAGTGATCTACGTACCCTTGTAGACCATACAGCAGAAGCATTAGAGAACGCGGTTGATGTAGTGGAACGTCCTCACGTCCCTCGATCCGCCCCGCGAACAATCCCGCGATCAGTCCCACGATCTAGTACCGAACGGACGGCACCTCCGCGTTCAGCACACGTACAGCTCGACGATGATCTCGGCCTTCTTGATCCAGCAAGAGAGACGGAGAGGTAGAAGAGTTCTCCGGCAGCGTGACGGCGCTCCGGAGGTTGGTGATGACCTTTTCTCAGCAGGGCTCCGCCCGAGCTCCGCAGAAACGCGATCTAGAGGAAAACCCGTGGAGGTATGTGGTCGGGCTGCCGTGGAAAAGTCGTCTAAAATCAGCCCTAAAACCTCCATATATATAGGTGGGAGGGAGGGGGCCTTGCCTTGGGGCTCAAGGAGCCCCAAGGGGGTCGGCCGAGTCCAAGGGGGAGGACTCTCCCCCCCCCCCCCAAACCGAGTTGGACTAGGTTTGGTGGGAGGGAGTCCCCCTTCCTTCCCACCTCCTCCTTGGCGCATAGGGCACTTGTGGGCTGTCCCACCAGCCCACTAAGGGCTGGTGTGTCTCCCCAAAGCCTATGGGCTTCCCCGGGGTGGGTTGCCCCCCCCCCCCCCCCGGTGAACTCCCGGAACCCATTCGTCATTCCCGGTACATTCCCGGTAACTCCGAAAACCTTCCGGTAATCAAATGAGGCCATCCTATATATCAATCTTTGTTTCCGGACCGTTCCGGAAACCCTCGTGACGTCCGTGATCTCATCCGGGAGTCCGAACAACATTCGGTAACCAACCATATAACTCAAATACACATAAAACAACGTCGAACCTTAAGTGTGCAGACCCTGCGGGTTCGAGAACTATGTAGACATGACCCGAGAGACTCCTCGGTCAATATCCAATAGCAGGACCTGGATGCCCATATTGGATCCTACATATTCTACGAAGATCTTATCGTTTGAACCTCAGTGCCAAGGATTCATATAATCCCGTATGTCATTCCCTTTGTCCTTCGGTATGCTACTTGCCCGAGATTCGATCCTCAGTATCCGCATACATATTTCAATCTCGTTTACCGGCAAGTCTCTTTACTCGTTCCGTAATACAAGATCCCGCAACTTACACTAAGTTACATTGCTTGCAAGGCTTGTGTGTGATGTTGTATTACCGAGTGGGCCCCGAGATACCTCTCCGTCACACGGAGTGACAAATCCCAGTCTTGATCCATACTAACTCAACTAACACCTTCGGAGATACCTGTAGAGCATCTTTATAGTCACCCAGTTACGTTGCGACGTTTGATACACACAAAGTATTCCTCCGGTGTCAGTGAGTTATATGATCTCATGGTCATAGGAATAAATACTTGACACGCAGAAAACAGTAGCAACAAAATGACACGATCAACATGCTGTGTCTATTAGTTTGGGTCTAGTCCATCACGTGATTCTCCCAATGACGTGATCGAGTTATCAAGCAACAACACCTTGTTCATAATCAGAAGACACTGACTATCATCGATCAACTGGCTAGCCAACTAGAGGCATGCTAGGGACGGTGTTTTGTCTATGTATCCACACATGTAAATGAGTCTTCATTCAATACAATTATAGCATGGATAATAAACTATTATCTTGATACAGGAATTATAATAATAACTATATTTATTATTGCCTCTAGAGCATAATTCCAACATCGAGGGCCGGTCGACCAGCTTCGGAAATCCGGAGCCCTGCACCAGAAGAATGTGAGCTCTATAACTCGGATTTCCGGCTCCCTCCGGATGTCCGAGGGCCGGACGTCCGACCCCTTCGGAAATCTGGAACCTTGCACCAGAATAAGTTGAGTCGAATAACTCGGATTTCCGGCCTTCTTCGGACGTCTGGTCCCTGTTCAACTCACAGTATTTCCAGACATATCTACAGCTCTCGGACATCCGACCCCTTGCGGACGCCCGGACTTCCGTAAACTGCCGGACGTCCGACCCCTGTGTGACTTAAAGTGTCCCCAACGGCTGTTTTTCTGTCCTCACTATAAATACCCCCTCCCACTTCGTGAGAGGGTGTCCAACACAGCCTTATCCTCATAAGAACACACTTCTACCTCACACACATTTGCTCGCACCAAATCTTAGATCCCAAGAGCTTTTGTGAGCCCCTTTGAGAGTTGTTCCAATCAAAAGATAGATCATCTCCCTCTCCTCCTCTCAACCCAAGCTATTTGAGATTTGAGCAAGTTTTGAGCATTCCCCGTGATCTTGTCACTCTTGGAGGTTGGAGACTTCTAGGCGGTAGGAGTTCTACGGAGAGGAATCAATCCGTGTGATTACCCCCCGGAAAAGTTTGTGAGGGTTTGGAAGCCACCTAAAAGGCTTACCACTAGTGGTTGAGAAACGCCTTCGTGGTGTTATCTCAAAGGGAGAATAGGGTGAGCCTTCGTGGCATTGGTGTGCCTTTGTGGTAACATCCACCTCTCTAACGGTGACTAGCTTCCCTCCAAGGAAGTGAACATCGGGATACATCTTCGTCTTAGTGACCTTGGTTATCCTTAACCCTAACTCCTTACTTGTGGTTTATTTGTGTTACTTGAGCATACATACATTGCATATTGTTTGTGCTCATTATATTGTGTTGGCTATTTCTTGTACAAGATTAATCATTCAAGCATACCTTCTATATCCACACGTTCATACTTGTAGATCTTGATATATCGTGTGATATAGTGTGATCTAGTATCTTGTGTTGTTCACCTACTTGTCGTGTGATATAGCTCAAGTAAGTTTGTGTAACTTACTTGTGCTTGTTAGTAACTATATTGTGTCCATCTTGGTAGATCATGTTGTTGATACACGTTGCAGTGCCTAGTGCATTTAGGATTTGTGCTTGACAAGTACACTCTTAGTTTATTTCCGCATTAGTTTCAAGCCAAATCCGAAGAAGTTTTTAAATAGCTTATTCACCCCCCTCTAGGCGTCATCGAGGTATTTTCAATTGGTATCAGAGCTAGGTCTCTCTTTAATTAGGTTTCACGACCTAGAGAGTATCGATGTCGACTATTGGATTAGTGCATAATGGCACCTTTGACTTTGATGGCACAAATTATACCCTATGGAGAATCCGTATGTTTCATCACTTTCGGGCCATGGGCCCAAACACTTTACGAATTGTTCTTGTAGGGATTGCCGATAAAAAGGATGATGCATCTTCATCTACTAATGAAATGTATCTTGATTGTGAGGCTTTTCTTGCCATTCATCGAACCATAAGTCCTGAAGTGTTTAAGTCTATCTAGACTTGCAAGTCAGCTCATGAAGTTTGGACTAAACTTGAAGATATATATGGTGGGTCCAATCTTGATGAAGAAGGTATTACGATGAAGAAGGTGGTGCCTGAGCTCTTCGCTCTTTTCGATCTTAAAGAATCCACCACTACTTCCATATCCGATTGCTTGCACACCTCAGCATCTTCAATCTCACAAGGTAATGACATGGTGAGTGAAGAAATATATGTTGATGAAAATGTCATAGCCTCTATGGACACGAGCATATCTAGCACCACACATAGTGTAAATTATTGTGCTGATAGGTCATGCATTTCACCTAAAGATCCCTCGACAAATGTCTATGATGATATGCATGCTTCCTCGTGTCCTCTTGATCAAAATATCTTGTTTCTCCCTAGTTGCTCTATGACTAATCATTTAGGGGAAATCAAGAAATATGAAGTACTTTTGACCAATGAAGAATCTGACTCACCAAAAGAATCATCATCAACTCGTCCAGTTCACATGTGCCTCATGGCAAGAGGTAATAATGAGGTATCATCTTCCCTGTGCAATAACGATGATATTTGCGATGAGGATGATGATGATGACTTGACTGAAAATATCTATGTGATCAGTAAAATTCTTCATAAAGCTAAAAATAACGCTCTTCAAAGATTCCAAGATGTTCTTGCTTACTTTGAAAATTGTAATGATTCACTTAATCATGAACAAGCTAAAAGTGAACAACTTGAACATGAACTTGAGAAGAGTCATCAAGCATGTAGAGACTTAAGATCTTCAAAAGGAGAGATTGAAGTTACTCATGATAAACTGAAAAAGGATTTTGAGGTCCTTCTCCTTGAATGCAACAATGTCAAGGGAGAGCTCATCAAAACCTCTAATATTTATGAGGAGCCTCAATCTACTCATGAGTCTCTATTTGCTACTTACTCCTCTCATATTGTTGATGATACTTGTACATCTAACTCTACCTAATTTGAAGTATCAACATTGAAGGAGAATATTGAGCTACGTGCTCAACTTGATTTACTAACTAGCAATTATGGGAAGTTGGAAGAAAACCATGTAATGCTCACAAGCTCTCATGCCGATCTTCTAACATCCTATAATGTGCAAAGGTTAGCTCATGAGGCTATCATCACCAAGGTAACATCAAGTGAGCCTCATGTGGACAATGGCACAACTTCTAGTCAAAGTACTATGTTTCCATGTGCTAGTCCTCGTAATTCGTCTACTCATAATATTGCTACCTCGTGTGATGAATTACTTTCCTTGCCTTGTTGCTCTAACATTGAAGCTTACACTTCCTCTAGTACTTGCATTGATACTAACCGTGCAGAGGAAATCGACGAGCTCAAGGCCCAAGTCACTTCTTTGAAGAAAGACTTGGAACAGTGTCATAAAGGGATGTCCACACTCAACAACGTCCTGTGTGAGCAAACATCTCTGAATGACAAAAATGATGTTGGAGTAAACTCAAACAAGAACAAGAGGGGCCTAACACAAGTCAAGAATTCGGCCAAAATCATTTTCTTCAATGGAAAAGTTAAAGGGCGCCATGTTAGATCTTGCCCTCTGAAGACGAAGTCTCAAAGTCACAAGCAACAAGGGAAGCGGCCACAAACTCAATCACATATTCAACTACAAGTTGAAGGAAGGCCTCTTCCCAATAAGACCCAAGCCAACACTCCCCGAGGTGAGAAATCAACTGGGAAGAAAGCAAAGGGTAGATGTTGCTACTTATGTCGTGAGAAGGGTCACGTCGCTTCGTCTTGCACAAGAGGTAACTTATCCAACCCAATCAATATTTATGATATCTATTCCCTTGGGAAGGATAAGGTTGGCAATGTGTTTGCCAAGTTTGTTGGTACTCAAAATGGTGTCAAGAATAGAACCATTTGGGTTGCCAAGCCTATTGTGATTAACCTCTTAGGACCCAACGTAGTTGGGGACCAACAAGTTCAAACTTGATCAATAGGTGACTATGGAGGACATTAGAGACTTGGATACATAATGAAGAATTAAGGGGTCTTCATCATTCATATTATCTCAAGACAAGTCATTTGGATTATCGAGTTTCTATCTTATATCCAATGTGCCTCCTTACGGTAACGTATAATTAAACTTTTTACATTGCTAGGTGCTTTCCCCTTTGCATGTTGTGGTTTTGTACCTTGCATGCGTTTGTAAATGTTGTGCTTCCAACTTGCTTATCTTGATTAATTGAGTTTGTGTATGTTGGTTTGCATATCATGTACATGTGAGTCTTGTATTGAGCCTTTTTGCGTATTGTTTGTATTTTTGTTGGATCTTGTGAGAGATTAATGGATTATCCCATTGTGGGGGAGTGATGTGCTTTGCACACCTCACAATCATATAAATGTGTATACATGGGGAATACCACTTAGTTTTGATATTTCAAGATTATCTAGTTTCTATGTGGTATGTCTTACTCATGAGAAATTCAAATTCTATATGGTCCATTAAGTATCTCTTGTTGGTTTTAATTTGCCACTTGTTAATATTGATGGTTAATCACATTATGGGGGAGTAATATGCTATGTGCATATTACAAAACTAGAAAATGTGTACATTTGAGGTGTTGCCACTTAGTGTTGATATTGTAAATTATCTTGTTCCTAGGTGGCATGTTAGCTCTAGAAGTGTCATTTGCTTGCGTTTTATGGGTAAAGATGATCTTGGATATATTTGCGATTTACCAATGAGTATCACTTCCAAAATACTTCTTGTCCTTGACAATTGGTATTCCCATCATGTGATAGGAATTGCTAATTGTCTTTACATTGGATTTTGTGTTTCGTTTGTCTTCCTTACCTCTTATGGATCTATTTTACCATGTCTAGTGTTTTTAGAGATATAGAGAAAGTGATGATCCCATCGTGTGCATTTTGTATTTAAATGCAAATTCTATATAATGCACGTCCCTTGGGGGAGCTATCCTATTTTCTTTAGAACACTCTCTTTATTCACCCATCATAAAATCTTTTGATCCCCATCAAGTGTGTGTTGATGGGAGGCAAGTCTTGCTCTTTATGGCTCTCTTTTGGAAATTAGATACCTCGTGTTTGTTTTCCTTCAATTGGTTTCTTGTTTCCTTTTATTTGGCATGTGTCAATGGATATCTCATTCCTTGAGGTATCTTTTAGTTGATATCCTTCAAGTGATATTTCTTTTTTGTTTAGGATCTTATTATCACTTGATACCTTGTCTTTTGGTGACTTATCAACTTTGTGTTGAGTTGATTCTTGAGAGTCTTGAGCATGCATATCTACTATATACAACTTCTTTTGCTTGCTTTCCTTCTTTGACCCAATCTATAAGGGAAACTCCACCTTGTCATAAATTGGCTAAAGTGTGCATGAAATTCAAATTCATATCTATATGCACATATGTATGTGGAGTTTGTCCTATGTATTGCTGGTTTTCTAACTCTTTGGTCCCAATGAGTTTGGGCACCATTTTGTTTGTTTTGCTGTTCCAGGAACAATTGGAGATGCATTGGATGATCGGCTCACCTATAAGGAAGGTGTTGAGACCATGTGATTATTGGAGCCAAGTTAGGATGATCAAAGAACAACTATCTACTACATCAATCCAATGTTGTCTCGGTAACAAGTATCCACTTCATGCATTCTTTTCTTGCAAAGGCCCCAACCTGTCTTTTCTTTTCCAGGTTGCATCATGGCATGAATCTCTTGATTCGTTCTTGAAGTACTTGTTTGCTTTCTCAAAGCATCCGAACGATGATGTCTTACTACTAGTTGGGATGTCTTTGATGTTCGTATGTTGGAAGTTCATATTGTACAATAAGAAAATATTAGGCCATGTGCTATGCTTCCAAGCAAAAGATCTCATTGATATATTTATGACGTCCTTTTGGATATCTAGTTTGTTCCTTCTTGTAACCATTTCGTGTGTACATCCTTCTTTGTGGATATATATCATCATGATTGTCTTCTACTTAGAATCTTTTTACACATGACAGAAGTTACATCTCTAATTGATATCCTCTTTTCTTTCACGTCCATCGTTACATTTCCTTTTTCAGTTTTTGGTGGCTTCGTGAAAGGATTTGTTTTGAGTGCGTATCTTATTTTCCTACATTTTGATGCACTCTTTGGCCGTGAAGATTATTTTTCCTTATGCTTGTCTTGATGAGGGTTTTGCCATTTCAATTAGTATCCCTCCTCTTGACAAGGTTCTTACTTCCTAGCTTCACAATGGGTTGTCACAAGCGTTGGTTCTTATTTTGTTTATTAGTAAGCTTCTGAACCCATTTTCTAGTATGTGTGTGTGGGAATAATATGTCTTGCACTTTGTATCTCATTTCATCAAGACTATGTTGATGTGTAATGCTCATCCTTATCTTAGTATTCTCAAGTGCTTTGCCATGACTCACACACATTACTTTGGTTGAGCCTATTCTTAAGTTGCTTCTTTTACATGTTGCTCAACCATTTGTTTTGTGCAATTGATATGCTTATTTTCTCATCTATCTTTTTGCACTCGTTGTGTGTTTTTATTCATTTTGGGGGAGCAACGATCCTATTTTGTGCACCTGTATCAAATACAAAAATCTACTATTAGTGCACAAATCATGGGGAGCTTCTCTAGTTTTTGATAAAACACTCTGTTGCCTTTATCATAATATCTTTTATTCATGTGGTTCGAAGGACCATATGATTGTTTGTTCCATCTGGAATCTTTTGATAGCTTGCCTCTATTTTTGTATGTCTTTGTGGCATACGATCCTTTTATTTGCAATCTTTGGGTCCTCAATATAGTTTGTTTTCCTCCAAATACTTATCATTGTATTTGTGTATTTCTCTGCACTCATGTGCTGAGAAGTACACACTTTTTGGAAGACCACCTACTATATTGGCTTTCTAAACTTTTCGTCCATTTTGGCAATCGATGCCAATGGGGAAGAAGTTTAGAGAGTTTATTTTGGATATGTTTAGAGGGTTTTGCTTTTATTGCGTAAGCATTTACATCTTGCACGCATGCATTATTACCTTGTATGTGTGCGCTTGGTTATGCTTATATCCTTATATAAACTCTCTTGAAGTGGTTGTCTTCAATTACCAAAATGGGGGAGATTGTTAGAGAATATATCTCCATATGTGGTTTTGGTAATTGATGACAATTCCTATGGGCTAATGGTTGCCTTAAGTTATATTTATAGGATTTGTCCATAGGCAGTTCTTGAAGTCCATCTGTTGGGTTCAAGGAGTTTATATGATGACCAAGATGGTATTCAAGGTATTATCCAAAGAATGGTCATAGAGACACTAGGTTGATCAAGATCTCAGACAAAGAGTAAATCAAGATGATGAACACACAAAGCGTATCAGATGTACCGAGAGGGATCAAGTGATCCCATGGTATGGTAAGCATTGTCCATTACGTGTTTGTGTACTAACCCATGGTCTTTGTGAGAGTCCTATGCGGGGGTTAGGTGTGCTTCCATGGGCTTGCGTCAGAAGGAAGATCTCATACAACCCATGAAGGATGACGTCAAGTGGTGATCGTCATCAAGATTGTGGTGTGCAAGTTCAAGTGGATCAGCACGAATATATCATTGAAACTATTGTTAATGATCATGTGTTGATAAGGACAAGCTCATGTGCTAACAAGGACAAGATCAAGATAAGCATTCCTGAGCACTACATGCTTGATTCTTGTGGATGTTCACATGATGGACAAATGAAGATGAATACATAAGCTAGGCTTTCCACATTGTGTATGGGAGAGCTACTTGAAGACTTCATCATGTCTTGCTTTCAACTTGAGCCAAGAAGGAACAACAACATCAAGCTCAAGTGAAAGGGCTAACTCAAGGTATCAGTTACTTTGATGTTAGAGGTGCGGAGTGATGATGAGAGAATAAAAGTACACACTCAAGTATGGATCATCGGTATCCCTTTTGCAATTCTTGAGTCTTTAGGGATCCCGCACTATTAAGAGGGGATCATAGGTTTTTGTGATGAACTTGCTCAACCTAGATATCCACTATTCTGCTCAATACCACATATTCTCTACTCTGCTCCTATCTCAAAACAGGTCTAATATCTCGGACTTCCGGCTCCCTCCGGACGTCCGAGGGCCGGTCAAGTGTCGGACGACCGAGAGGCTTCAGAAATCCGGAGCCCTACACCAGAAGAACTTGAGCCCTATAACTCGGATTTCCGGCTCCCTCCGGACATCCGAGAGCCGGTCGACCAGCTTCGGAAATCCGGAGCCCTACACCAGAAGAATGTGAGCTCTATAACTCGGATTTCCGGCTCCCTCCGGACGTCTGAGGGCCGGACGTCCGACCCCTTCGGAAATCCGGAACCTTGCACCAGAAGAAGTTGAGTCGAATAACTCGTATTTCTGGCCTTCTTCGGACGTCCGGTCCCTGTTCAACTCACAGTGTTTCCAGACATACCTACAGCTCTCGGACATCCGACCCCTTGCGAACGCCCGGACTTCCGTAAACTGCCGGACGTCCGACCCCTGTGTGACTTAAAGTGTCCCCAACGGCTGTTTTTCTCTCCTCACTGTAAATACCCCCCTCCCACTTCGCGAGAGGGTGTCCAACACAGCCTTATCCTCATAAGAACACACTTCTACCTCACACACATTTGCTCATTGCCTCCAGGGAAATAAGCCACTAACTCCATCACCTCTGAAGCAAATCAGTGACGCTGATAAAGGTAAAAGCAAGGTATTGGGACTTGGCAAAGTGGCTATCTTCAAGGACAGGCACATGGCTAAAGTCATGCTTGTCGAATCCCTTGGGTTTAACCTCATGTCAATCTCAATGCTTTGTGATCTTGATATGATTGTCATCTTTGGAAAATATAGATGTGTAGTCATCATGCAATCTGACAAACCCAAAGTCTTCGAAGGCTTTAGGAGAGGAGATTTGTACATTGTTGAATTTTTTTTCACAGGTCCTCAACCAGCCACATGCTTACTAGGAAAAACCTCACAAGGCTGGCTATGGCATCGACAACTTGGTCATGCAGGCATGAGGAATTTGCACACACTAGCGAAGAAGAATCATGTCATTGCCATCGAATCTGTCAAATACCTCAAGGACCATCTCTGCGGTGCTTGTGAGTCTGGAAAAATAACAAGATCCAAACATCCCTCAAAGACTATCATGACTACTACTCGTCTGTTTGAATTGCTTCACATGGATCTATTTTGTGACAACCCAATGCCGACGTTCCAGAAGATTCTCCTTTCTTTCCGTTTTCGTCGTGTGTCTATTTTATTTTGTCGCATCATCATCGCATCATGCGCATCATCAGCATTGCATCGACATCTCCGTTGCCGCCAGTTTTCAAAAGTTGCATCCGTTGTTAGTTGCCGGTTCTCGTCGTTGTCCGTTTTGAGCCCGACCGCACAAGCACGTGCCACGGCATCGTCGAAACCCTGTTTTAAAAGTGTGCGTAAAACTTTCTCTGATCGGGTTGAGATTTGACGTGCGGTCTTATTTTAATATAGGTAGGCCGCCTGTCAAATTTTGTAGCAATCGAAGTCCGTCTGGTACCCGAACGGTCGACCGTAGCGGCACCGTATTCGGGCTACCGTCAGACGTCTATCGGTGTTTTTAAATACGTTGCCGGGTGCCCTTTCCCTCTCGTCTTAGCCCATCTACACATCCCATTAGTGCCACCTAGCCACATCCTCCGTTCGTGGTCGTCGGATCGCGATCAGACGGACGAGGTCCACCCACCATAGCCCAACCCTATATAAGCACCACCCCATGGAGAGTCCTCTCTCACTCCACTAGGGTTCCCCCTAGTCATTTTTGCAGCCACCCCCCTAGAAAAATCCCACCTGCTAGCTCCACCTCCTCTCTCCCCGAAATCCAATCTAAGGCCAGACCTGGACCATTGGATATCCAACCAAAGGCCCAGATTTGCCCAAAAATCCCACCTACCGGACAATGTCCACTCTAGTGGACAATGTCCGGGCGACCACAGGGGATTCTCCCTCTCCCCGAGCTCCTCCCACAGGAGCACGCCGTGCCTGCCCGAGAGCCTCCCACTGGTCGCCGCGCCGCCGTCGTCCGCCTTGGCAGGCGGGGCCCCCTCCTCGCCGCCCCGATCTGCAGCGCCGCTCCTCCCTGCTGGAGCCCCAACTGCACCGCCATCCATCATCCTTCCTGCCGAGGCTTCCCCGCTCGCTGCCACGGCCTCATCGTCGGCCGCCCAAACCCCCCCCCCCGGATGCAACCTCGCCGGCCGGATCTACCGCCCCCGCCGTCCCTCGGCCGCCCCTGCCGGTGCCTCGCCCTGCCTCACGTCCTGCTCGCCGGAGCTGCCCTCCATGGCCTCGTGCTCGTGGAGGAGCACGGGAGGGCCGAGCCGTGCCCAGCCTGGCCGTTGACCGCCTCGCCCCGCCTAGGCCTTCCCAGTGCCGCAGCCCACCAACGGCCCAGCACCAGCGTCCGACCGGTTGCGCCCTTTTGGCCCTGGAGCCCCGCGGCCCATCTCCTCCTTCCACCAGAACAGCCCCGAGCCCCAAGGTGAGCTCTATTCCCCGCCCCAGCGTTTTTTTTGCTATGTTGTGCTGCCTGCTTAGGCCCGTTAGGCCGATTCGGCCCGATAGGTTCTTATTAGATTTTTTTCGGCTTAGTTAAATTTCAGAGTTTAGGCGCATATTAATTTGTCCGTAACTTTTTTACCCGTGTGTCGGATCGGAGCGAGTAGTATATGTATTTCAAGTAGTTTCTCGTGTAGAACACGTTGGCGCTACCTGCATATTTGTTTGACGCCGTTTAGCATGCCGAATGCATCGTTTGGTGTGTTGTCCCAATAGGTTTAGTCGCGTCTTTAATTTTTTGTGTGTGCCCGGATTGCTCGAATGCCTTAGATAAAATGCACATGTTTTAGGAACCATTTTTTCCATGCATTTTAGAGCGGTCATTTGTATTTTTGCGTGTAGGGATTTGCCGCTAGATTATTTCCCGTGTTTAGAACGTTATCTCGCATTTTTGTGTGGCATTATTTTGTTGCGCAACCCCACATATTTTGTTGTGCAATTAGTTTTAGCTTTTGAGCAAGTTAGTTCGCGCGATATTTTTCCGTGATGCCCTTTTGTTTATTTCGTAGGATTTATTCCGTGCTCCGTTTGATTAAGTTGTCAACTAGGAAGTTGTTCTTGGGTGTTTAGACTAGCCCCTGGTATTTTTAGTTGCAATAGAAATGCATGTTTAGGTGTGGTTTGCTTGCTCTCAAGTTGCTAGCAATAGTGCTGATTTGGAGGAGCTGAAATATTTCTAAGTCTGGAATCTGATATAATTTGTTGCTATTTTGTTTTGCTTCTAGCTTTTGATCTGTAGCTCTTTTGAGGTTGGTCCAATGGAGTTAGTTGTACCCCTTGTGTTTCTCTAGCATTCTGTAAATTTTCATGCCTTTTGGAGTCCTGTAGCTATAGGTGTTGCTGCTGTCAATATTGCTTCAGATCGAAAACTGCACTCTCATGAGGTGTAATTTTCTCTAAGTCTGAAATAGTGTGTGAGATGCCATTTTGTGTCTTCTTTTACTAGTGCTCCTTGCTGCCATGCTAGTTTTTGTTAGTTGTTTGTAGTAGTGTGTCTTGCCCTCGCCTTGGTTGAGTTTATCGGAGTTGTATAGCTCGTAGTTGTGGGGCGTAGAAAATGCTATGTGGCTGATTTTGGCAGATTGTAGTGATTTCTTGTTTTGCTCGTAGTTGTTGAACCGTAGCTCCGATTTGATTGTGTCCTACATGAAACTATCTTAGAATCTCGTGTAGTTTCATTTTCTCTTGCTGGTTGCATGTGTTGAAGCGCTCATAGCCGCCGTTGCACACATATTGCATTCATGCCATCATATCTTGCGGTGCTTGTAACTTTTGATCCGTAGCTCCGTTGGAGATGTTCTCTATGTGTAGATTGCTTGAAATGACGCGTAGAATCACATGAAACTATTTTTTTTTCTATTTAACAACTAATTAAATGTGTTAATTCATATCTGGACAGAATTGTAAATTAACATGTGAGGTTGTCCCGGAGATGCTATATGTCATTTCCGACCTCATTTAAAATGTCTAGATAGGTAGTTTAATTTCCGCTTCACCTATTGCATGTTTAACCACATTTAATATTGCCGTGTATTTAATCGGGATAGAACTAAATAAATTAACGTGGAGTTTCGTCAATATGCAACTCGTTGCATATTGAACTTCACTTAATGTGTAGTGTTTGATTGTGTGAATTGTCATGCCGTGACTTGCATATATTCAGCTGCTCATGCATCATATGTGTTGTGCATCGTCTGGTGAATTTTGTGTGTTGATTTGTGTTTCCGGTTTGCTTCGTCTCGATAGAGTTCCGCAGCGTGCCGGATTGTGAGGACCCGTTCGACTACGTCGGTTCGTCTGCTTCACGAAGTCATTCTTCTTCCAACGGGATCTCAGGCAAGATGACCATTTCCCCAGATACCATTACTATCATTGCCATGCTAGTTATTTCGATGCTATCGATTATGTCTCGTTGCCTACCACATGTTAAATATCAGCCTCTCAACAATGCCATGAAAACCATCAACCTATTCTACCTAGCAAACCACTGATTGGCTATGTTACTGCTTGCTTAACCCTGTGTTAGCTTTGCTAGTTGCAGGTGCAGTTTCTTCCATGTGAAAACGTGGGTTCCTTGTTATATCACCATATTTAAATGCTATTTAATTTAATGCACCGATATACTTGGTAAAAGGTGGAAGGCTCGGCCTTTCTAGCCTGGTGTTTTGTTCCACCTTTGCCCCCTTAGTTCCCGACTACCGGTGTTATGTTCCATAAATGAGCGCTCCTAACACGATCGGGGATGTTATGGGGACCCCCTTGATAATTCGTTTTAGATTAAGACTGGTCTGGCAAGGCCCAACTTTGGTACTACATTTGCCTAATAACCTAATAACAATGCATAGGGACCCGCCGGCACCCGCGGACTAATTTAATCAACCCCCGGGCCAGTGCTCCTCATGAGTGTTGGTCCCACCTGAGCGATGTCCGGCGCCCCTCTGGTCACCCGGAGGTTTAGCGATCCCGACGTCTAGCTCATCCGTCGTGTCCTGAGAACAAGGTACGCGACTCTTATCGTGATCATCGACACGTCGGGCGGCCTTGCTGGATTAGTTTGACCTTTGACGAAATATCTTGTGCATCGGGATTCCGGTGATGCTTTGGGTAATCTCAGAGTTGAGGTTTTTCCACTAGGGAATCTGACGAGATCGCGAGCTTCGTGATTGAGGATTTCTATGCGGCTTGTGGTAAGTTGTGATGGACTAGTTGGAGCACCCCTACAGGGTTAAATCTTTCGGAAAGCCTTGCCCGCGGTTATGTGGCAACGTGGAAGCTTTGTTTAACACAGGTTCTAGATAACTTGAAGTTAACTTAACTAAAACTTGCCAACTGTGTGCGTAACCGTGACTGTCTCTTTCGTGAGTTCCTTCTCCGAACGAGGACACGGTGGGGTTATGTCTGACGTAGGTAGGTGTTCAGGATCATTCATCTGATCATCAGTAGTTCACGTCCGTTATGCGTAGATCTTCCCCCTCTTATTTCTTGTACTCGTAAGTTTAGCCACCCTTGGAAATGAGATTGCTAAGTCCCCTGTGGGTTACAGATTACTACAACACCAGTTGCAGGTACAGGTAAAGGTTACTTGACGCGAGCGCGTTGATTGTTCATTTGGAGGTGCTTCTTCTTCTTCTTCTTCATCGATCTAGGATGGGTTCCAGGCCGGCAGCCTGGGATAGCAAGGATGGACGTCCTTTCATTTTCTCGTTTGTTTTCGTCCGTAGTCGGACCCTGCTCTTCTTCATGATGTTTATGTAATGTACTGTTGTGACTCTGATGTAGCTTGTGGCGAGTGTAAGCCAACTCTCTTTATATATCTCTTCTTTTCAGTACATGTACTTGTAACGATATCCATTCTTGTGACACGACGAGATGCACTTCTATCCCTGACGAGGCCTTCGTGCGAAATTGAGGATAGGATGGCATCATGGGCGTGACATATTTGGTCCTACTACTCTAACCAATGCAGCATCTTTGTATGGCTTTGTCATCGTTCATGACTATTCTTGCTATACTTGGGTACACATCATTCTGTATGAAACTGAAGTGCAGGAAGTCTTGAAACAATTTTCCTCAAGGGCATCGATGAACTTCGGCGTCAAGATCAAACACATCAGGAGTGATGATGGGACAGAATTCAAAAATACTGGTCTTGATGCTTATCTTGATGAACTTGGTATTACTCACAAATTGTGTGCTCCTTATACTCCGCAATAGAGTGGCATCGTTGAACGCAAGAACGTGACTTTGGTTGAAATTGTACGGACTATGCTTGAAGAATATCAGAATCCTCATCGCTTCCGGCCTAAAGCAATGAACCCTGCTTGCCACATCATCAACCGGGTATATCTTCACAAATTCCTCAAGAAAACCTCATATGAACTCCTCACTGACAAGAAACCCAATGTAAGTTATTTCAAAGTCTTCGGTGCAAGATGCCGGATTAGAGATCCTCACCATATCGCAAAGTTTGCACCTAAAGCACATAAGGGTTTTATGCTTGGTTACGGGAAGGACTCGCATACCTACAGAGTATTCAACACCTATCACAACAAGGTTGTTGAAACTGTAGATGTGCGGTTCGATGGAACTAATGGCTCGCAAAGAGAGCAACTACCACTTGTGCCAGATAAACTATCTCCTGCGGAAGCCATCAAGCTCAAGGCTACTGAAGATATCATTCCTACTGAGGAACAACCCCTTGTTGAAGAAGTCGTCCCCAACACTAAGGAAATTCAATCTGGTGCACCTGAGGAAAATGCTACAGATCAAATTCCTTAGCCCACCAAAGTCTTCACCCAGCTCATCTTAGGATTGAAAATGAAGTAGAACTTGACAGAATCCTCGATGACATCAATGCGCCAGGTCCTCTCACTCCCTCAAAAGCTTCACATTTAGTTAACTTTTGTGGGCATTCCTCGTTTGTGTCTATCACCGAACCCTCAAAAGTTAGTGAAGCCTTCATGGAACCTGAGTGGATTCAAGCCATGCAAGATGAACTTCTTCAGTTCAAACTAAATGACGTGTGGGAACTCGTCAAAAGACCAGATCCTCGCAAGCACAATATCATCGGCACCAAGTGGATCTACCGAAACAAGCAAGATGAGGATGGTCAGGTAGTGAGGAATAAGGCACGGCTTGTAGCCCAAGGCTACACACAGGTTGAAGGAATTGAGTTTGATGAAACCGTTGCATTTGTTGCTAGACTTGAAGCTATTTGAATATTACTTGCTTATGCTAATCATCAAAATATTACTCTATATCAAATGGATGTGAAAAGTGCATTCCTCAATGGTAAGCTTGAGGAAGAAGTATATGTTGCTCAGCGCCCAGGTTTTGAAGACCCAAAGCATCCTGACAAAGTCTTCAGACTCACAAAGGCAGTCTATGGCCTCAAGCAAGCCCCTCGGGCGTGGTATGATACGTTGAAGGAATTCCGCATAAAGAAAGGCTTCAAACCCGGTTCACTTGATCCTACTCTTTTCAAAAAATCCTATGACAATGAACTATTCGTGTCCCATATATATGTCGACGACATTATTTTTGGTTGTACTCACAAACGTTACAGTGATGAATTTCCCTACATGATGGGTGAACAATATCAAATGTCCATCATGGGGCAGCTAAAATTCTTCTTAGGTCTGCAAATTCGTCAACAACACAATGGCATCTTCATATCTCAGGAGAAATACCTGAAGGACATTCTGAGGAAATTCGACAGGCATGAATGCAAAGGCATCAAGATTCCTATGCCTACCAACGGCCACCTCTGTTGGAAATATGCCCTAGAGGCAATAATAATTAGTTATTATTATATTTCTTTGTTCATGATAATCGTTTATTATCCATGCTATAATTGTATTGATTGGAAACACAATACTTGTGTGGATACATAGACAAAACACTGTCCCTAGTAAGCCTCTAGTTGACTAGCTCGTTGATCAAAGATGGTCAAGGTTTCCTCGCCATAGGCAAGTGTTGTTACTTGATAACGGGGTCACATCATTAGGAGAATCATGTGATGGACTAGACCCAAACTAATAGACGTAGCATGTTGATCGTGTCATTTTGTTGCTACTGTTTTCTGCGTGTCAAGTATTTGTTCCTATGACCATGAGATCATATAACTCACTGACACCGGAGGAATGCTTTGTGTGTATCAAACGTCGCAACATAACTGGGTGACTATAAACATGCTCTACAGGTATCTCCGAAGGTGTTCGTTGAGTTAGTATGGATCGAGACTAGGATTTGTCACTCCGTATGACGGAGAGGTATCTCGGGGCCCACTCGGTAATACAACATCACACACAAGCCTTGCAAGCAATGTGACTTAGTGTAAGTTGCAGTATCTTGTATTAGGGAACGAGTAAAGAGACTTGCCGGTACACGAGATTGAAATAGGTATACGGATACTGACGATCGAATCTCGAGCAAGTAACATACCGAAGGACAAAGGGAATGACATACGGTATTATATAAATCCCTGGCACCGAGGTTCAAACGATAAGATCTTCGTAGAATATGTGGGATCCAATATGGGCATCTAGGTCCCGCTATTGGATATTGACCGAGGAGTCACTCGGGTCATGTCTACATAGTTCTCGAACCCGCAGGTTTGAGTTATATGGTTGGTTACCGAATGTTGTTCGGAGTCCCGGATGAGATCACGGACGTCACGAGGGTTTCCGGAATGGTCCGGAAACTAAGATTGATATATAGGATGACCTCATTTGATTACCGGAAAGGTTTTCGGAGTTACCGGGAATGTACGGGGAATGACGAATGGGTTCCGGGTGTTCACCGGGGGGGGGGAAGCCCACCCCGGGGAAGCCCATAGGCCTTGGGGGTGGCGCACCAGCCCTTGGTGGGCTGGTGGGACAGCCCAAGAAGTCCCTATGCGCCATAGATAGAAAATCAAAGAGAAAAGAGAAAAAAGGAGGTGGGAAAGAAGAGAAGGACTCCACCTTCCAATCCTAGTTGGACTAGGATTGGAGGAGGACTCCTCCTCCCTTGGTGGCGCAGACCTTGGGGCTCCTTGAGCCTCAAGGCAAGCCTCCCCTCCCCTCCTCCTATATATATGGACCTATTAGGGCTGATTTGAGACGACTTTTGCCACGGCAGCCCGACCACACACCTCCATGGTTTTTCCTCTAGATCGCGTTTCTGTGGAGCTCGGGCGGAGCCCTGCTGAGATTAGATCACCACCAACCTCCGGAGCGCCATCACGCTGCCGGAGAACTCATCTACCTCTCCGTCTCTCTTGCTGGATCAAGAAGTCCGAGATCATCGTCGAGCTGTACGTGTGCTGAACGCGGAGGTGCCGTCCGTTCGGCACTAGATCGTGGGACGGATCGCGGGACGGTTCGTGTGACGGTTCGCGGGGCGGATCGAGGGACATGAGGACGTTCCACTACATCAACCGCGTGCACTAACGCTTCTGCTGCGTGATCTACAAGGGTACGTAGATTGGAAATCCCCTCTCGTAGATGGACATCACCATGATAGGTCTTCGTGTGCGTAGGAAATTTTTTGTTTCCCATGCGACGTTCCCCAACAGTGGCATCATGAGCTAGGTTCATGCGTAGATGTCTTCTCAAGTAGAACACAAAAGTTTTTATGGGCGGTGATGTGCATTTTGCTGCCCTCCTTAGTCCTTTCTTGATTACGCGGTATTGTTGGATCGAAGCAGCTCGGACCGACATTACTCGTACGCTTACGAGAGACTGGTTTCATCGCTATGAGTAACTCCGTTGCTCAAAGATGACCGGCGAGTGTCGGTTTCTCCAACTTTAGTTGAATCGGATTTGACAGAGGAGGTCCTTGGATGAGGTTAAATAGCAATTCATACATCTCCGTTGTGGTGTTTGCGTAAGTAAGATGTGATCCTACTAGATACCCATGGTCACCACGTAAAACATGCAACAACAATTAGAGGACGTCTAACTTGTTTTTGCAGGGTATGCTTGGGATGTGATATGGCCAACGATGTGATGTGATATATTGGATGTATGAGATGATCATGTTGTAGTAGTTAATATCGACTTGCACGTCGATGGTATGGCAACCGGCAGGAGCCATAGGGTTGTCTTTAAACTAACATTTGTGCTTGTAGATGCGTTTACTATATTGCTAGGACGTAGCTTTAGTAGTAATAGCATGAGTAGCATGATAACCCCGATGGCGACACGTTGATGGAGATCATGGTGTGACGCCGGTGACAAGAAGATCGTGTCGGTGCTTTGGTGAAGGAGATCAAGAAGCACATGATGATGGCCATATCATGTCACTTATGAATTGCATGTGATGTTAATCATTTATGCACCTTATCTTTCTTAGAACGACGGTAGCATTATGAGGTGATCTCTCACTAAAATTTCAAGACGAAATTGTGTTCTCCCCGACTATGCACCATTGCGACAGTTCTTCGTTTCGAGACACCACGTGATGATCGGGTGTGATAGACTCAACGTTCACATACAACGGGTGCAAAACAGTTGCACACGCGAAACACTCGGGTTAAGCTTGACGAGCCTAGCATGTGCAGACATGGCCTCGGAACACATGAGACCGAAAGGTCGAGCATGAATCGTAGAGTTGATATGATTAGCATATAGATGCTTACCACTGAAACTATTCTCGACTCACGTGATGATCGGACTTGAGATAGTGGATTTGGATCATGTACCACTCAACTGACTAGAGAGATGTACTTTTTGAGTGGGAGTTCTTAAGTAATATGATTAATTGAACTAATTGTCATGAACATAGTCTAATGGTATTTGCGAATTACGATGTAGCTTGCGCTATAGCTCTACTGTTTTTTATATGTTCCTAGAGAAAAAACTTAGTTGAAAGTTGATAGTAGCAAACTTTGTAGAGGATTGTCCTCGTTGCTGCACAGAAGGCTTATGTCCTTAATGCACCACTCAGTGTGCTGGACCTCGAGCGTCGTTTGTGGATGCTGTGAACATCCGACATACACGTTTTCTGATGACTACACGATAGTTCAGTGCAAAAATACTTAATGGCTTAGAACCAAGGCGACGAAGACGTTTTGAAACGACACGAAACATAAGTGATGTTCTAAAGAGATGAAATTGTGATTTCATGCTTGTGCCCTTGTTAAGAGGTACGAGACCTCCGACAAGATTCTTTGTCCACAAAGTAAAGGAGAAAAGCTCAATCGTTGAGCGTGTGCTCAGATTGTCTGAGTACGACAATCGCTTGAATCAAGTGGGAGTTAATCTTCCAGATGAGATAGTGATGGTTCTCCAAAGTCACTGCCACCAAGCTGTGAGAGCTACGTGATGAACTATAACATATCAAGGATAGATACAATGATCCTTGAGCGATTCGCGATGTTTGACACTGCGAAAGTAGAAATCAAGAAGGAGCATCAATAGTTGATGGTTAGTAAAACCACTAAGTTTCAAGAAAGGCAAGGGCTAGAAGGGATACTTCGTGAAACGGCAAAACAGTTGCTGCACTAATGAAGAGACCCAAGATTAAACCCAAACCCGAGACTAAGTGCTTTTGTAATGAGGGGAACAGTCACTGCAGCGGAGCAACTCTAGATACTTGGTAGATAAGAAGGCTGGCAAAAGTCGAAAGAAGTATATTTGATATACATGATGTTGATGTGTACTTTACTAGTACTCCTAGTAGCACGAGGGTATTAGATACCGGTTCGGTTGCTATGTGATTAGTAACACGGAATGATAGCTACGGCATAAATGGAGACTAGCTAAAGGCGAGGTGAAGATACGTGTTGGAAGTGTTTCCAAGGTTGATATGATCAAAACGTCGCACGCTTCCTCTACCATCGGGATTGGTGTTAAACCGAAATAATTGTTATTTGGTGCTTGCGTTAAGCATGAACATGATTGGATCGTGTTTATTGCAATATGATTATTCATTTAAAAGAATAATGATTACTCTATTTGCTTGAATAATCACCTTCAATGGTTTATTGAATCTCGATCGTAGTGTCACACATGTTCATGATATTGGTGCCAAAAGATACGAGGTAATGATGATAGTACCACTTAGTTGTGGCACTGCCGCTTGAGTCATGTTGGTATAAATTGCATGAAGAGGCTCCATGATGATGGATCTTTATACTCACCTGATTTCGAATCACTAGTGACATGCAAATCATACCACATGAGCAAGGCCTTGTTTTCATTGAGATGAAACAAGATAGTAACTTGTTGGAAGTGATACATTTTGATGTATGTAGTCCAATGGGTGCTGAGGCACGCAGTGGATATCATTATGTTCTTACTTCAATGACGATTTGAGTGGATACAAGAGTATTTACTTAATGAATCACAAGTCTGAAATATTGAAAAGTTCAATTCTGTTTCGGAGTGAAGTTCGTCGTAACAAGAGGATAAACTGTCTACGATATGATCATAGAAATGAATATCTGAGTTACGAGTTTTGGTACACAGTTAAGACAATGTGGAAATTGTTTCGCAGTTCATGCCACCGGGAACATTATAGTGTGACGATGTGTCTGAACGTCATAGCCACGCACTATTTGGTATGGTGCATGCTATGATGTCTCTTATCGAATTACCACTATCGTTTATGGGTTATGCATTAGAGACAACCGCATTCACTTTAAATAGGGCACCGCGTATTTCTGTTGAGATGACACAGTATAGACTGAGGTTTAAAGAAATTTAACTGTCGTTTCTTGAAAGTTTGGGGCTTCGACACTTGTGTGAAAAGGTTTCAGTCGAATAAGCTCAAACCCAGAGCGGATAAATGCATATTCATAGGATATCCAAAACAGTTGGGTACATCTCCTATCTCAGATCCGAAAGCAAAGTATTTGTTTCTAGAAACGGATCCTTTCTCGAAGAAAGGTTTCTCTTGAAAGAATTGAGTGGGAGGGTGGTAGAACTTAATGAGGTTATTGAACCATCACTTCAACCAGTGTGTAGCAGGGCGCAGGAAGTTGTTCCTGTGGTGCCTACACCAATTGAAGTGAAAGCTGATGATGGTGATCATCGAGCATCGGATCAAGTTACTACAAGCCTCGTAGTTGGAAAAGGTCGCGTACTACTGCAGAGTGGTACAATAACCCTGTCTTGGAGGTCATGTTGTTGAGCAACAGTGAACCTACGAGTTATGGAGAAAGCAATGGTGGGCCCGGATTCTGACAAATGGCTGGAAGCCATGAAATCCGAGAGAGGATCCATGTATGAAAACAAAGTGTAGACTTTGGAAGAACTACTTGATGGTCATAGGACTATTGAGTAAAGATGGATCTTTAAAAGGAAGATAGACGATGATGGTGATAAGTCACTATTAAGAAAAGCTCGACTTGTCGCAAAGATGTTTCCGACAAGATCAAACAGTTGACTATGATGAGACTTTCTCACTCGTAGCGATGCTGAAAGTCTGTTAGAATTATATTAGTAGTTGCTGCATTATTTATGAAATATTGCACATAGGATGTCAAAACATTGTTTCCTCGACGGTTTCCTTGAGCAAACATTGTATGTGATACAACCAGAAGGTTTTGTCGATCCTAAAGATACTAACAAGTATGCAAGCTCCAGTGATCCTTCAATGGACTGGTGCAAGCATCTCGGAGTTGGAATACACACTTTGATGAGATGATCAAAGATTTTGGGTTTGTACAAAGTTTATGAGAAACTTGTATTTCCAAGAAGTGAGTGGGAGCACTATAGAATTTCTGATAAGTATATGTGGTTGACATATTGTGGATCAGAAGTAATGTAGAATTTCTGTAAAGCATACAAGGTTGTTTGAAAGGAGTTTTCAAAGGAATACCTGGATTGCGATACTTGAACATTGAGCATCAAAGATCTATGGAGATAGTTCGAAAGCGCTTAATAGAAGTTTCAACAAGATGCATGCCTTGACAAGTTATTGAAGGAGTTCAAAATAGATCAGCAAAGAAGGAGTTCTTGGTTGCGTTGTGAGGTGTGAATTTGAGTAAGACTCAAAACCCGACCACGGCAGAAGAAAGAGAATAGACGAAGGTCGTCTTCTATGCCTTAACCGTAGACTCTAAAGTATGCCATGCTGAGTACGCACCTGATGTGTGCCTTGCAGCAAGTCTGTTAAGAGGTACACAGAGTGATCCAGGATTGAATCACTGATCAGCGGTCAAAGTTATCCGTATTAACTAAATAGACTAAGGATTTTTTTTCTCGATTATGGAGGTGGTTAAAGAGTTCGTCGTAAAGGGTTACGTCGATGCCAGCTTTGACACTAATCCGAATAACTATGAGTAGTGAAACGATTCGTATAGTAGAGTAGATATTTGGAGCATTTCCGAATAGCAAGTAGTAGCAGCATCTATAAGATGACATAAAGATTTGTAAAGAACGCACGGATCTGAAAGTTTCAGAACCGTTGACGTGATCAGACCACAGAACTATATGGGTGTTGGATTCGTTGAAATCACATGGTGATGTGAACTAGATTATTGACTCTAGTGCAAGTGGGAGGCTGTTGGAAATATGCCCTAGAGGCAATAATAATTAGTTATTATTATATTTCTTTGTTCATGATAATCGTTTATTATCCATGCTATAATTGTATTGATTGGAAACACAATACTTGTGTGGATACATAGACAAAACACTGTCCCTAGTAAGCCTCTAGTTGACTAGCTCGTTGATCAAAGATGGTCAAGGTTTCCTGGCCATAGGCAAGTGTGGTTACTTGATAACGGTATCACGTCATTAGGAGAATCATGTGATGGACTAGACCCAAACTAATAGACGTAGCATGTTTCTGCGTGTCAAGTATTTGTTCCTATGACCATGAGATCATATAACTCACTGACACCGGAGGAATGCTTTGTGTGTATCAAACGTCGCAACGTAACTGGGTGACTATAAAGATGCTCTACAGGTATCTCCGAAGGTGTTCGTTGAGTTAGTATGGATCGAGACTGGGATTTGTCACTCCGTATGACGGAGAGGTATCTCGGGGCCCACTCGGTAATACAACATCACACAGAAGCCTTGCAAGCAATGTGACTTAGTGTAAGTTGCGGGATCTTGTATTAGGGAACGAGTAAAGAGACTTGCCGGTAAACGAGATTGAAATATGTATACGGATACTGACGATTGAATCTCGAGAAGTAACATACCGAAGGACAAAGGGAATGACATAGGGGATTATATGAATCCCTGGCACTGAGGTTCAAACGATAAGATCTTCGTAGAATATGTGGGATCCAATATGGGCATCCAGGTCCCGCTATTGGATATTGACCGAGGAGTCACTCGGGTCATGTCTACATAGTTCTCGAACCCGCAGGGTCTGCACACTTAAGGTTCGATGTTGTTTTATGCGTATTTGAGTTATATGGTTGGTTACCGAATGTTGTTCGGAGTCCCGGATGAGATCACGGACGTCACGAGGGTTTCCGGAATGGTCCGGAAACTAAGATTGATATATAGGATGACCTCATTTGATTACCGGAAAGGTTTTCGGAGTTACCGGGAATGTACCGGGAATGACGAATGGGTTCCGGGTGTTCACCGGGGGGGCAGCCCACCCCGGAGAAGCCCATAGGCCTTGGGGGTGGCGCACCAGCCCTTGGTGGGCTGGTGGGACAGCCCAAGAAGGCCCTGTGCGCCATAGATAGAAAATCAAAGAGAAAAGAAAAAAAGGAGGTGGGAAAGAAGAGAAGGACTCCACCTTCCAATCCTAGTTGGACTAGGATTGGAGGAGGACTCCTCCTCCCTTGGTGGCGCAGCCCTTGGGGCTCCTTGAGCCTCAAGGCAAGCCTCCCCTCCCCTCCTCCTATATATATGGAGCTATTAGTGCTGATTTGAGACGACTTTTGCCACGGCAGCCCGACCACATACCTCCATGGTTTTTCCTCTAGATCACGTTTCTGCGGAGCTCGGGCGGAGCCCTGCTGAGATTAGATCAACACCAACCTCCGGAGCGCTGTCACGCTGCCGGAGAACTCATCTACCTCTCCGTCTCTCTTGCTGGATCAAGAAGGCCGAGATCATCGTCGAGCTGTACGCGTGCTGAACGCGGAGGTGCCGTCCGTTCGGCACTAGATCGTGGGAAGGATCGCGGGACGGTTTGTGGGGCGGATCGAGGGACGTGAGGACGTTCCACTACATCAACCGCGTTCGCTAACGCTTCTGCTGTGCGATCTACAAGGGTACGTAGATCGGAAATCCCCTCTCGTAGATGGACATCACCATGATAAGTCTTCGTGCGCGTAGGAAAATTTTTGTTTCCCATGCGACGTTCCCCAACAACCTCTCCACTCACGAAAATGGTAAAGAATTCGATCAGCAGGTATATAGATCTATGATTGGCTCATTATTGTACCTAGGTGCATCTAAGCCAGATATTATACTTAGTGTATGCATGTGTGCTCGTTTTCAAGCAAAACTGAAGGAATCACACCATAAGGTTGTGAAACATATTCTTCGATATCTAGCTCACACACCAACACTAGGATTATGGTACCCCAAGGGCTCAAATCTTCACCTCGTTGGATATTCTGATTCTGATTATGCTGGTGACCGTGTGGATCGCAAGTCAACATCACGCACATGCCATTTCCTCGGAATATCGTTAGTCTGCTGGTCCTCGAAGAAGCAAAATTGTGTATCTCTCTCCATTGCTGAAGCTGAATACATTGATGTTGGATCTTGCTGTGCTCAACTGCTATGGATGAAGCAAACCCTCAGAGACTACGACATCAACATGAAGAATGTGCCCCTCTACTATGACTATGAGAGTGCAATCAAGATCGCCTACAACCCAGTACAACACTCGAAGACCAAGCTCATCCAAATTCGTCATCATTTTTTTCGTGACCATGTCCTCAAGGGCAATATCATCATCGATCATGTGAATACTGATGATCAACTAGCAGATATCTTCACAAAGCCCTTGGATGAGAGAAGGTTTTGCAAGTTGCGGTGTGAGCTAAATATCCAAGAATCTTCGAATGTCTTGTAAACATGCACACATCCTAACATGTTTTGCAAGTTGCGGTTGCCGTACCATCGACTTAGATGTGCAACACACAAAGTAACGATTTTCTTCAACCAATGAACAATATCACTCTAAGTGTGAAGAAATCAATGAAGAATTTGGTTCTCACGGCCCTACGACAATTGTACACGGTGCGTGAAATCATCATTCTTATACGGTGGGTCTCGCCACCAACCAACTTTAAAATTCTTCAAGTTGGAAATTCTTCAATCTAAGACTTTGTCACAAAATCCTCAAAATTTCAAAGTCCTCAAAATCTTAAAATTCTTCAAAACTTTTTAATGATCTTCATTTGAATATATATATATATATGAGCTTTCATTGTCCTCAACACCATTCAATTATCGCTCAGTCTTCAATTTGATATTTCCTCTAAGTGAATGTGATCGGACCCGACTCCCCTCTATGCTAAGCTCAACCGAGTCTATTATAAATTGTTCATATGCGTTCTATTTGACAATTGTTCAAAATCCTCATTGAATCCTTGTCAGTTGAGGACTTTGCAACGAAATCCTCATAATTCAATTTTTTTTACTTTACAACAATAATCGCACCCACTACTCATGTTCGGATAACCACGATCTCCACTGTTTCGATCAGGGTACCACGTGTCACGCGGAGATGAAGGGGAAATGGAAGTTCGGTCCTAAAGTTTCAGCCCGGACCGTTTTTCACCTGAGCTATCAATAGCCCCCTTACCCCCTCATTCAAAACTCTTCTCTTCCTCTCGTCTTCTCCGCTCGAGCTCAAACCCTAGCGCCACCGCTAGCATCACCGTCGGCGGTGAGGAAAATCTTCACTGCCTCGCCCTCGCCGTCACCGAACTCATGCCCATTACAGAATATCTTCCTCCGCCGTCGTCGTAGCTGTCTTCAGTCGCCAAGTTAGGACACTCAAGATCTGGACCGAAGAACTTCCTCTTTTTACTACTTCATTTCATCGTGTTCTTAACACAGGGTAAATAAAATCCTATTTTACTGGCCCTGTTGATCTCTTAATTCTCTTTAGATTCGCGAAATCAGTTTTTCCTCAAAAATTCTCTCAGCTATGCACACTCAAGTCTAGAACACTTGATTAATTTCACTAAGTCACAAAAATTCTTCACGAGATTCCTCAATTGTGTAATTTTTCAAATGTGCACAACTCTAGAAACCAATATCAGAATGGTTAGTCAAATTCTTCAACTCACTGGTCAAATTCCTCAACTTAAGTAATTCTTCAATTTGCTCAAATTTGAGAATGTATATGACCTCTCCAAATTCTTCGCACCTATACTCTGTTCACATGTACAAAACGTCAACTGATGAATCACAAGATTCTCATCAACTTAACTCATTTGCAACATTTCTAGAAGAAACCTTACATCTGTCCTCAAAATCATCAAGAATACAAATTCCTCAGCAAAAGCCTCGGCTGAAGAAAATGGAGGAAGACTGGAAACAGAAAGGTGGAAAGAAGCTGGAACAAAACAATGACTTTGAGATCCTTGAGGAGATCTATACTGATTATTGTACAACTGATGAGGAAATTCATGGAAAAGAGAGCTTGGCGAAGCGCAAGATAAGGCTTCAGAGGATAGAACACCGATGGGCAAAAGAGTGGAAAGAATACATATATGAGACTCCAAAATACGCCAAGAAGTTTGCCCTCAAGCCTCCCTGCAAAAGGTTGCCACACGGAGATAAACAAGCAGCTCATCCCTCAAGCATAGCTATTATTCAGGATTACCCTGATGAAAGAGAAAAATATTTGTCTAAGCTACAGAAAAAGGCTAAAGCTATTGTGACGAAATTCAATGAGGGCTCTGCTGTTGCAGCTACTTCTACTTCTTCATCTGCTGAGGCATGTGCTACTGAAATTCCTCAAAATAAGGATCACCCGAAGAAACCAAGTCTCAAGCCAAAAGCCTCAACAGCTGCATCAAAAGAGCAACTTCCTCAGAAAGTTGCAACGATTGCAAAATCCTCAACTACAGCCAAGTCTTCACCACCTCATCAAAAGCAGCTCGGTAAGATTCAATCTGAAAACCCTAGTTCCTCTGTGCCATCTGCCACTGGCTGTGCATCAAAATCTTCACCAAGTCTGTTGAAGACTAAGATGACTACTGGTAGAGGTACCACGCCAAACCCTGGCAAAGTCGTCAATATTCCTTCTACATGTGAAGGAAGTGAAGAATATGATGATGAAACTCTTCAAGCCATCATCACAAACAAGAAGGAAAGAGTTGCACAAGCCACAGGAAGCACCATTCCTCTCGCGTTGGATCTAAAGGAATTGCTAAACTTCATTGATCTCTGGCATGAGGATCCGAACACTCCAATTGATGATTTGAAGATTCCTCCTGGAGTCAGCCACATGGTTGCCACTTTCATCAATGAAGCTAAATGGAAGGACCAGCAAGCCAAACAAGCTAGGCTTGCCAAGGTCAAAAAGGAGAAATTCTTGAAGTAGAACCTTCTCACCTTATCCCCTGAGAAACTTGTTTCTACTAAGGCGGAGCTGAAGACTCTCACAGACAGATATACAAGTCTTCACGCTGATCAAAAGGAAGCTAAGGATGAAAATATGGTGTGGAGTAGACCCTGCGGGCCATAGTGTTCACTAGAGGCTTATCTCAAAATAGCAAATATCACAGTGGGTGAACAAATTACTGTCGAGCAATTGATAGAACCGCGCAAAGTCATGACGATATCTAAGGCAATGATCATACATATAGGCATCACGTCCGAGACAAATAGACCGATACTTTCTGCATCTACTACTATTACTCCACACATCGACCGCTATCCAGCATGCATCTAGTGTATTGAGTTCATGACGAACAGAGTAACGCCTTAAGCAAGATGACATGATGTAGAGGGATAATCTCAAACCAATGATGAAAACCCCATCTTTTTACCCTTGATGGCAACAACATGATGCGTTCCTCGCTACCCCTTCTGTCATTGGGTGAGGACACCGCACGGTATGAACCCAAAACCAAGCACTTCTCCCATTGCAAGAATCATAGATCTAGTTGGCCATACAAAACCCACAACTCGAAGACAATTACAAGGATATGAAATCATGCATATGAGAGATCAAAAGAAACTCAAATAAGATTCATAGATAATATGATCATAAATCCACAATTCATCGGATCTCGACAAACACACCGCAAAAGAAGATTACATCGGATAGATCTCCATGAAGATCAAGGAGAACTTTGTATTGAAGATCCAAGAGAGAGAAGAAGCCATCTAGTTACTACCTATGGACCCGTAGGTCTACGGTGAACTATTCATGCATCATCGGAGAGGTCATGGTGTTGATGAAGAAGCCCTCCGTATCCGAATCTCCCCCCGGGTAGGGCACCATAATGTGCCCCAGATGGGATCTTGCGGAAACAGAAGCTTGCGGCGGCGGAAAAGTACTTTCGATGATCTCCTGATTTTTTGGGATTTTTAGGGAATTTATAGGCGCCACCCCTAGGTCAGGGGGCGCTCAGGGGGCCCACAAGCATGTGGGCCGCGGCCTCCCCCTGGACGCGGGGTCGGGGCTTGTGGGGCCCCTGAGGCTCCCCTGCCTTGGCTCCCAAGCTTCTCGATCTTCTTCCTTTCCGGAAAAAAAAATTCGGGGATTTTCTTCCGTTTGGACTCCGTTACAAAATCTCCTGTGAAAGGGGTCAAAAACATGGAAAAAACAGGAACTGGCACTTTGCACTGAGTTAATAAGTTAGTCCCAAAAAATATATAAAAGGTGTGCATAACATCCAAAGTTTGACAAGATAATAGCATGAAACCATCAAAAATTATAGATACGTTGGAGACATATCAAGCATCCCCAAGCTTAACCCCTGCTCGTCCTCGAGTAGGGAAGTGATAAAGAATGAATTTTTGATGTGGAATGCTACCTAGCATAGTTGTCCTTTGCAACTTATTTCACGTGACATGAATGTTCAGATCCGTAAGATTCAAAACAATAGTTTGCTATTGACATGAAAAAATAATACTTCAAGCAAACTAGTAAGGTAATCATGAACTTTCAAAATAACAAGGCCAAGAAAAGTTATCCCTACAAAATCATATAGTCTGGCTCTGCTCCATCATCCTCACACAACTAATGTAAATCATCCACAACCCTGGTATTGGCCAAGTAATTGTTTTCGCACTCTTACTTTCTCGAACTTTTTATAACTATCACGCAATACATGAGCGTGAGCCATGGATATAGCACTATAGGTGGAATAAAGTGTGGTGGTGGTTGGGAGGCAAAAAGGAGGAGATGGTCACATTGACTCGGCATATCAAAGGGTTATGGAGATGCCCATTAATAGATATCAATGTGAATGAGTAGGGATTGCCATACAAGAGATGCACTAGAGCTATAAGTATGCGAAAGCTCAAAAGGAGAACTAGTGGGTGTGCATCCAACTTACTTGCTCACGAAGACCTCGGGCAATTTTGAGGAAGCCCATCATTGGAATATACAAGCCAAGTTATATAATGAAGGTTCCCACTAGCATATGGTAGTGACAAAGCAAGAAGCTCTCAATCATGAAGAACATGGTGCTATTATGAAGCACAAGTGTGGAAAACATAGTAGCATTGTCCCTTCTCTCTTTTCTTTTTTTCATTTGGGCTCTTAGGCCTCTCTTTTTTCTTTCCTTTTTAATTCTTGGGCTCTTTGGCCTCTTTTTTTTATTCCTCACAAGGGACAATGCTCTAATAATGATGATCATCACACTTTTATTTAATCACAGCTCAAAAATCACAATGATGACTCCATGGGAAATGCCTCCGGCAGTGTACCGGGATGTGCAATGATCTAGCATGGCATATGATGTTGAAACATCTTGCTAGATATCTTACGATCATGCAATGGCAATATGAGAGTGACGGCACAAGTCATGAGACGGAACGGTGGGATTTGCATGGCAATATATCTCAGAATGTCTATGAAAAAGCCATAGTAGGTAGGTATGGTGGTTGTTTTGAGTAAGGAATTTGGTGGGTTTGTGCACCGGCGAGAATTGCGCGGTACTAGAGAGGCTAGCAATGGTGGAAGGTGAAAGTGCATCTATACCATGGACTCAAATTAGTCATGAAGAACTCACATACTTGTTGCGAAAGTTTTTATCAGAAATCGAAACAAAGTGCTAAACACATACTCCGAGGGGAAGGGTTGGTAGGTGTAAACCATCGCGCGATCGCGACCTCAACACAAAGGATGACAATCAATAGATCAATTATGCTCCGACTTCCTAACATAGCCGTTCACTATACGTGGATGCTACGGGAATCACTAACTTTAACACAAGTATTTCTAGATTCACAACACCCTACTAACATACCTCTTAATGTTACTGAATCCACGTCTGAAAACTAATTGAGAGGAATCAAAACTTCTCTTTCTATTCAATGCACATGAAGATGGAGGTTTTTGCATCCTCCTTGGGTACCTATCACCTTTGGGACTACTGTCATAGCATAATCCAACTACCAAGTCACGCACCGTCGTGCTCTAAAAGATATAAGTAAAGCACTAGAGCAAAAGTATCTAGCTCAAAAGATATAAGTGAAGCACTATGAGCATTCTAGCAAAATCACGATGAGTGCATGTCTCGCTCTCCCAAAAGGTGTGTAGCAAGGATGATTGTGACACAACAAAAAGAAAAGACTCCTAAGATACAAGACGCTCCAGGGAAAACACATATCATGTGGTGAATAAAAATATAGCTCCATGTAATGTTACCGATGGATTGAAGACGAAAGAGGGGATGCCTTCCCGGGGCATCCCCAAGTTTAGGCTTTTTGTTGTTCTTGTATTTGGCTTGGGATTCCTTGGGCATCCCCAAGCTTGAGCTCTTTGCACTCCTTATCTCTTTGTCCATGAGAACATCACCCAAAACTTGAAAACTTCACAACACAAAACTTAAACAGAAACTCGTGATATCATTAGCATAAGAAAACAAACTACAACTTCTTTTGGTACTGTAGCAACCTTGAATTCTATCTATATTGGTGTTGGGCTATTGTATTCTCACTTTTCCATGGCTAGTACCCCCCGATACTGTAGCGACCCGACTCAATACGAGTCAAACCTCTGCTGTTTCCGTACCATCCCAAGATCATGCTGGTACACACTCGGTACATCAATGTATATATCGAGAGTTCAATCACACAGCTTTATTAATCGAAATCTCATATAGAGTACTTTATTACAATAATGATTTACAATAAAGTGGCTGAAGGCCATCTCATGAGATATCTAACGAAGACTAGCGGAAGCATCAGGTAGACGAGTCCATCCGACTCCAGGGCATGTCGTTGAGCGTAGATCGTAGCCTCACTCCTAGTCGGAAAAGTACTCTGCAACATGATACGTTGCAGCCGTGTAGGTCAGCATATGGAATATGCCGGCAAGTCATCAAAGAGAGGGGGAAAATAATAACCAACTATCTCTACATGCATATTTGGCAGGTGGGGCTATAAGTTTTGCGTAAAGCCCATTTTCTCCTACAACAAGAGAGGGCTGAAAGCAAAATATTACTACATTGTTTGTTGTTAACGAGATGGTTCCGCCAACCAATTCTCGTACCCGAGTTGTTGATAATTCCCACATCATTATTAAGTTGTGTCGACAGTTCAGGAAAATTTCAATGCCTTCGGCTCAAGTTGTCCATGACCGTGGACACGGCTAATCGATTAGGTTTGGGCACTCTACAGAGTTTTGCACATGTTCCCCACAAGATTTGATCTCCTCCGGGTATGTCCTCGCACTTCAGGGTGTTTGAAGACCGGATGATCAAAACATGGTCTTTCAACATGTCCCTCTGAATCCTTGTCGATGCCCATCCATTCCTACCGTTCGTCTACATCTGCTAGCACCGCCTGTCCAGAGTCACCGCGTTGTCCAACCAAGCCAGAGCCCATAATGACTTGTGGCTGTCCAAGTAAGCCTTGGGTCTTGAAGCCTCCGTCCGTCTCTTCGAGCTTGGGTGAAGCTTTCCGCAAGATGTCATGGCACGTCTCCAGCATCTCGGGGTCGTCCACTGGTTTCTCCAGGGAGCCCGTCGAACCATCCTTCACCCAGAGTTGCATTGCTTCACGAGGTCTTGAAAATCTTGACTTAACCGGTCTTGGTTATTTAATTATCCTCGCATCACTCGTGTTATGCACTCAACCAAAATCCCGTCTATTCAAGCATAGCAATATGAAAGTTGTCGTCCCGGGCCAAGTATCGGGGTTGTTGTGTGCCTACCACATGATACTACAACCTATAACTATAATTTCCAAGTACCTACTCAGCATGCAAATGGGCAAAGAAAGGTGAAACTACCATGCATAGAAAAACATAGGAGATAGTATGATAAAAATGACTTGCCTTGATGATAGTTGTCTTGATAGAGTGCTTCCGAGTAACAAGCTTCGCACTCCGGGTGATCTACCGATACAAACAATTACACACCATAAGTACTACAATCATCAACAAGTAAAATAACATCACAAGTATAAAGTAGCTATGGCCGAAAGTGAAAGAATTCACTTCACCGAACAAAGGCAGAAATTGTTTCTCATAAAACCCCAAGTAAAAATATTTAAACAAAATTTAAACTTATACTACAGTAAGATATAATCACTATGAAGCAGTAGCAAAAAGAATCAAATAAAAATCATTTTTTAAACTCCTGGAATAAGCAAAACAAGGTTTAAACTAAATCTGATCTAAAACAAATTTGGAAATTTCAAACATAGACAAATTATATGTTTTTAAAAACTACTGAAATTTTTTGATCTACTGGAAAAAAGAATCAACCTCATTGGATCTCTAGATCAAAAGTTATGATCAAAACAAGATTGGAACTTTCTCTGTTTTGGAATTAAAACAGAAAACTAAAATCTGAATTCTATCGGATAGGGGGTACACGTGGCGCTCTCTGATTGGTCTATGGGTGTTTGCTGCGGGGAAATCTAACAAATGGCCGAATCTTAACAAAAACCTCTTTGGCTAATATTAAGTAATGAAAAACCGTCCCGGTTTTGTTTAAAAGACCGAAAGGGCACGGGTGATCTAATATCTACCGTTTACTCACGATCTAATGGCTAAGGAAAATATGGGGGTCTCACCGTGAGTTGCTGGGGCTTCTTCTTCTCCGGCGAGACAGAGAAGAGGTGGTGCTCGGGGAGGGGGGCTCCGGCGATCTCCGGTGGCATCCGAGGCGTGGGGAGGACGGAGGTGGGTCTCCTCCGTCGATTGGCGGCGACGGCGAGGTGCTACGAGGTCGGGGGAGAGCAGGGGCTTGGGAAGTCTTTGTTGCCGGCCGAACTCCGGCGAGCAGCGGGGGGTGGCGTGGAGCGGCGAGGGGCTCGGGCTAGGTGGAAAAATGGAACACGGTGGAGGCGAGGGTGCTGTTGGTGGTGTTGGTTGGTGCGGGGAGGGGCGGTAGTGGCCGGGGCGGCGAGGAGGTGTTTCTCCTGGAGCTCCTCTCCTGCGAGGTAGCGAGGGCAGGGGCGTGGTGGTGCTGTGGCGTGGGGAAGGAGGGGGGCGAGGGGGGGCTCGGGGAGGCGTTTATATAGGGGCAGGGGAGCGAGTGGAAGGAAGGGGGAGAGCCGAAATCGGGGAGGATCCCGGCAATCCAGGGGCTGGCGCCATGGAAAGGTGCTGGTCCCTGGGGAAGAAAGGGGTGGGCTCGTGGGGAAGGAAAGGAGGAAGAAGAAAGGAAGGAAAAAAGAAAAGAAAAAAAAGAAAAGAAGAGGGGGAGTGTGGAGGCGGTTGGATCTCGGCGGGATCTCTCCGAGCGATGGGGGGGGGGGATGCGCTCGATTCTGGCCCAAGAAAACGCCCAGGGCGGTTTCCTATGAAAAGGAAAAAGATCCTGATTTTGTTTTTTTTCTTTTAAAACAGCAAGGGAAAAATAATAAAAGGAAACAAAATAAAAAGATTTATATGGGGTATTATATACAAAAATTTTCAGAAAAACATTTCCTACTCGTTTATCATCTTTTCAACACCAAAATAAAAAACTTTTAAAAAATGTTTTTTCAGAAAAAATCCCTAAGGCTTTATTTTCTTTTGGCAATTAATTTCTCCATAAAACTTTGGTTTTTCTTGGCTCAAATATTTTCAAAAGTGCCTCACATTTTGGAGGGTCATTTTCTTCCGCTCTTTCTTGCTTGCAAGAAATTATTTCCCGGCACTTCTTGCACGAAGAAAACAAATAGAATTGCAAAAGAAAAATTTGAAAGAATTCAAATGCAAATATTTATTGCCATTCAATATGCATAGATGCTTAGCTACAATTGTAAAACATTCCCAATTAGGAAAATTGGGATGTTACAAACCTACCCACCTTAAGATGAATCTCGCCCTCAAGATTCGGGTTGGCTAGAAAATAGGTGCGGGTGGTCTCGACGAAGATCTTCTTCTCGTTCCTAGGTGGCTTCTTCCTCGCTGTGGTGGCTCCACAACACCTTGCAGAACTTGATGATCTTGCTGCGGGTAACTCTGTTGGCAGTCTCGAGAATCCTGACGGGTTTCTCCTCATACGTCAGATCACTGTCAAGTTGTATGGCCTCTAGGGGCACTGTATCTCTCAAAGGAACATCAGCCATCTCAGTGTGGCATTTCTTCAACTGGGAAACATGGAAGACATCATGAACTCCGGACAATCCTTCCGGCAGTTCCAGTTTATATGCAACTTCGCCTCTACGTTCAAGAATTTTGTAGGGGCCAATGAATCTGGGTGCTAACTTTCCTTTCACACCAAATCTCTTGATTCCTCGAAGTGGAGACACCCGAAGATAGGCTCGGTCTCCCACTTCATATGTTACTTCCTTGCGTTTGTTGTGAGCATAACTTTTCTGCCTGGACTGAGCTATCTTGAGTCGGTCACGAATCAGCTTGACCTTCTCTTCAGAGTCTCGGATAAGGTCGGGACCAAAAAGTTGTCGGTCTCCAACTCCATCCCACATCAACGGTGTTCTGCACCTCCTTCCGTATAGAGCTTCGAAAGGGGCCATCTTCAGACTGGTCTGATAGCTGTTGTTGTATGAGAACTCGGCATAAGGCAAATTGTCATCCCAACTAGACCCATAGTCTAGTGCGCAAGCTCTCAACATGTCCTCCACAATCTGATTGACTCTCTCGGTCTGTCCATCTGTCTGTGGGTGAAAAGTTGTACTGAACTCCAATCTCGTTCCCAAGGTTTCATGCAGTTGGTGCCAAAATTTTGATGTGAACTGAGTCCCTCTATCTGACACAATACTCTTCGGTACTCCATGCAGACATACAATCCTCGTCATATATATCTTGGCCAGCTTGGCACTCGTGTAAGTAGTCTTCACGGGAATGAAGTGAGCTACCTTGGTCCAACGATCGACCACAACCCAAATAGAATCATAGCCAGAACGGGTCATGGGTAATCCTGTGATGAAGCCCATACCAAGCTTTTCCGATTTCCACTCGGGTATCGGCAGAGGTTGAAGCAAACCTGCTGGCTTCTGATGCTCGGCTTTTACTCCTGACAAACATCGCATATTGCTACAAACTCGGCAATGTCATTCTTCATTCTTGTCCACCACAAACTTTCTTTCAGATCCAGATACATTTTGGTGTTGCCGGGGTGTATCGAGTACGGGGAATCATGGGCCTCCTAAAGTATCAACTTCCTGTGTTCGGGATTATTGGCCACATAAATGCGATCCTCAAACCACAAAGTTCCGTGTTCATCCTCACAAAAACCTTTAGCCTTCCGTCTTTCATTTTCTGCTTAATCTCAGCTATCTCCTTGTCTGATTTCTATGCTTCGCGGATCTTTTCTATCAAAGTGGACTGAATTTCCAGTGTGGCTACAAATCCTCTTGGAACTATTTCCAATTTGAGCTCTCGGAGATCATCGGCTAACTCTTGGGGTAATCCTCCTGCTATGAGTGTGTTCACATAGCTCTTGCGGCTCAATGCATCGGCTACAACATTTGCCTTGCCTGGGTGGTAATGCAATCTCATGTCATAGTCCTTGATCAATTCTACCCATCGCCTCTGTCTGAGGTTCAACTCCTTCTGCGTGAAGATATATTTCAGGCTCTTGTGATCAGTGTAAACATCACAACTATTTCCGATCAGGAAATGTCTCCAAGTCTTGAGAGCGTGCACTACGGCTGCTAGCTCCAAGTCATGCGTGGCATAATTCAACTCATGGGGTCTGAGCTGTCTGGATGCATAGGCTACAACTTTACCTTCTTGCATGAGCACTCCTCCGAGTCCTTGACGAGAAGCGTCACAGTATACCTGGAAATCCTTCCGAATGTTCGGCAATATTAGCACTAGGGCTGTAACCAGACGTTTCTTCAACTCTTGAAAACTGGATTCACATTCCTCTGTCCAAACATACTTGGACTCCTTCAATAACTTTGTCATGGGCTTGGCGATCTTTGAGAAATTCCCAATGAACCTCCGGTAATATCCGGCAAGTCTGAGGAAACTGTGGATCTCCTTAACTGAAGTGGGTGCTAACCATTCGGTGACTGTTGCGACCTTGGCAGGGTCTACTGCTATTCCTTCTCCTGAAATGACGTGTCCGAGGAATCCGACTTCCTTCAACCAAAATTCATATTTGCTAAACTTCGCATACAGCTGATGCTCTCGAAGTTTCTCCAGAACTAGACGCAGATGTTCCTTGTGTTCCTCCTCGTTCTTGGAGAATATCAGTATGTCATCGATGAACACTACGACAAACTTGTCAAAGTATTCCATAAATACCTTGTTCATCAGATTCATAAAATATGTCAGAGCATTAGTCAGGCCAAATGACATGATCGTGTACTCATACAACCGTACTGAGTGGTGAAGGCTGTCTTGGGTATATCATGTTCACGAATCTTCAGCTGATGATACCTGGATCGAAGATCGATCTTGGAGAATATTCGGGCTCCAACTAACTGGTCAAACAGATCATTGATCATCGGCAAGGAGTACTTGTTCTTGATGGTCACCTCGTTCAATGCACGATAATCGACAACCATTCTCAAGGACTTATCCTTCTTTTCAACCAAGAGCACTGGGGCTCCCCAAGGTGAAGAACTTGGGAGAATATACCCTTTGTCCAACAAGTCCTTAATTTGCTTCTTGATTTCTACCAAGTCATTTGCGGGCATCCGATAGGGTCTCTTGGATATCGGGGTTGTTCCGGTTAATAGCTCAATCAGGAACTCAATCTCTCTATCAGGTGGCATGCCCGGCAATTCCTCCGGAAATACATCTGGGTATTCTTGTACAATCGGTACTTCCTCCTGGACTACTCCCGTGAGAGAGTTTACTCGTTTACTCCGTATCGGGCGCTGAGACACCTACTTAATCCGCTTTTGCTCGGGGGTGGTGAGCAAAATAGACTTAAGGGCACAATCAATATTCCCTTCGTACTTGGCCAACCAATCCATGCCTAGGATTACATCCAATCCCTGAGACTCTAATACGATGAGGTCGGTGGGAAACTTATGGTTCCCGATGTTGAGACTCAAAGCATGGCATCATATCCCGGCTGTCATCATGCCTCCTGGGGAACTGACCTTAATAGGTTGGCTGAGGGTTCTAGTTGGCAAACTATACTTTTCCACAACTACCCTTGATATGAATGAATGCGTTGCACCAGAATCAAAAAGTACCAATACTGGACGTGAATTTAGCAAAAACTTACCAACCGAAGTATCGGGGTGATCATAGACCTCTTCAACATCAATGTGATTCACCTGAGCTCGAGGAAAAGGATTGGGCTTCTTTGCTGCAGAGTTGTCATTGCCGTTTCCATTTCCCTGCTTGATCTCGGACATTCAGTGGCATAGTGTCCCGTCTTCTGACACTTAAAGCAAGTGATGTGATTCAGATCCTTCTGAGCTAGAGCTGAATGATGCTGAGTCCCGGTACCGCCATTCTTGAAGTTGCTGTTGTTGCGGTGGTTCCCATTCCCTCCATGGTTGTGCACTGGGTCGTTATGCTGGACGTGTCCTCCAAACTTACCGGATCCAGTCCCGGTATTCCCTGAATAGGGGGTGTAGCGAGGCTTCTGCTGAGTGCCGGAGTTGAACTTTCCATTGCCATACTTTCGCTTGCGGTTCTCCATCTGCTGATGTTTCCCCTCCAAGATGAGGGCCTTATCTACCAGCTCGTGGTAGTTGTTGAAGTTGGCTACAGTCATCTGAATGCTCAGCTCATCATTGAGTCCCTCCAAGAACGGCCGCATCATCGGCCACATCTCCAGGTGCATAACGGGCGAGCATGCTGAATTCATCGACATACTGAGCCACAGAGCGATTTCCCTGGCGTAAGTTGCGAAACTCACGCTTCTTCAGACTCATTGCACCAGCTGAGACATGTGCGGTGCGGAAGGCTTGCTTGAACTGCTCCCAAGTGACTCCAGCAATGGGGTATGTGGTGGTGTAGTTCTCCCACCATGCAGCTGCAGGGCCTTCAAGTTGATGTGCGGCAAATGCACCTTCTCAGCTTCAGTACAACCAGCCATCATAAGTTCCCGCTCCATCTTGTGGAGCCAATCATCTGCCACAATGGGCTCAATGCTGCTGGAGAAAGTCGGAGGGTTCAACCTCAGGAAACGGGTGAGATTGTCGGCCTGGGGTGGAGGATGGTTGTTGTTATTGTTCTGGTTCTGGATGATCAGTTGCATCAGGGTATTCTGTTGCTGAATCAACTGAGTGAGTTCCGGCGGAAAGTTGGAAGCAGGGGCACGTCTCGGAGGCATCTGGTGTTTGTAGAGGGGTGAGATTAGCATAGAACAATGGTCTAGAGAGTAATTACACTACCCATATGAAATGCAACAAACAAGTATCACACCACACATTTTATTCAATACCATCACAGAAGGTTCAGACACGGGGATACAAAATTCGATAACCTAAACATCGGCCTAAGCGTTTAACGATAAGATAAATTTGGTGGACTAGTCTAAGTGTCCTCCTTAGAAAAGCATGGTGGTGGGTCCTTCGGTGGAGCTTTCTTCATAGTCCTCCTCATTGCTCATCAAGGGAGCTACGTCTCCTTCGGGATGAAGGTTCTTGCCCATGTCCAGTTCCTCCTCCAGGTATGCGACTCGAGTCTTCAGCTTCTCGATCCTCTCCAGAAAGTCCTTCACCTCCAATTCGTGCTCATAGTGGGCTTCCCGGGCTGCTTCTTCGAGTTCGAGTTCGCGGAGCGACAGTTGCTTGATCTTCCAAGCTTCCTTGATCACGCGATGCTCCAGAGTCCCGCTGTGCTTCTCCAAGGTCTTGGCATAGGACAGGAGAGCGTCCTTGGTCTTGCTTGAGATGATTTCTCCATCTTCTCCTCTCCGGGATACCGTAAATAGGTCCGGTGAAATAGGGCAGCCTCTGTACACTTCCCTGATACGTCCGAGTGCACAATGGACCGCCATGTCCCTTCCGAGAATCCAGTTGGGTGCGATGAACTTGAAGTCCACAGTCTCAGTGCGCGGCTCGAATGTCCTTCCGGGAACGTGCACCTCAATCCTGTAGCGTGAATCCTCCAGGTAAGACGAAGTGGGCTTCCCTGTGATAGTCGGCAGAGCAATCTTCAAGTCCTTGGTGATCTGTATCAGCTCCTTTCCGAAAGGCATAGTGGCGTCGGGCTGGCAAAACTCCATGAACTTAACGGGGATGAAGGTGGCCATCTAAAACATTGGAAAATCGGAGAGAAGTCAGAAATGATCAGAAGAGGAAATAGAGGATTTATAGACATAAGAAAATAGAGGATTTATAGACATAAGAAAATAGTTTTCTTCCTAGAGGTTACGCCCTACGGTCAGCGTGTGCTCTGATACCATTTCTGTAGCGACCCGACTCAATACGAGTCAAGCCTCTGGTGTTTCCGTACCATCCCAAGATCATGCTGGTACACACTCAGTACATCAATGTAAATATCAAGAGTTCAATCACACAGCTTTATTAATCAAAATCGCATACCGAGTACTTTATTACAATAATGATTTACAATAAAGTGGCTGAAGGCCATCTCATGAGATATCTAACGAAGACTAGCGGAAGCATCAGGTAGACGAGTGCATCCGACTCCAGGGCATGTCGTTGAGCGTAGATCCTAGCCTCACTCCTGGTCGGAAAAGTACTCTGCAACATGATACGTTGGAGGCGTGTAGGTCAGCATATGGAATATGCCGGGAAGTCATCAAAGAGAGGGGGGAAATAATAACCAACTAGCTCTACATGCATATTTGGCAGGTGAGGCTATAAGTTTTGCATAAAGCCAATTTTCTCCTACAACAAGAGAGGGCTGAAAGCAAAATATTACTACATTGTTTGTTGTTAACGAGATGGTTCCGCCAACCAATTCTCGTACCCGAGTTGTTGATAATTCCCACATCATTATTAAGTTGTGTCGACAGTTCAGGAAAATTTCAATGCCTTCGGCTCAAGTTGTCCATGACCGTGGACATGGCTAATCGATTAGGTTTGGGCACTCTGCAGAGTTTTGCACACGCTCCCCACAAGATTTGATCGCCTCCGGGTATGTCCTCGCACTTCAGGGTGTTTGAAGACCGGCTGATCAAAACATGGTCTTTCAACGGGTCCCTCTGAATCCCTATCGGTGCCCATCCATTCCTTCCGTTCGTCTACACCTGCTAGCACCGCCTGTCCAGAGTCGCCGTGTTGTCCAACCAAGCCAGAGCCCATAATGACTTGTGGCTGTGCAGGTAAGCCTTGGGTCCTGAAGCCTCCGTCCGTCTCTTCGAGCCTGGGTGAAGCTTTCCGCAAGATGTCATGGCACGTCTTCAGCATCCCGGGGTGGTCTACTGGTTTCTCCAGGGAGCCCGTCAAACCGTCCTTCACCCAGAGTTGCATTGCTTCACGAGGTCTTGAAAATATTGACTTAACCGGTCTTGGTTATTTAATTATCCTCGCATCACTCGTGTTATGCACTCAACCAGAATCCCGTCTAGTCAAGCATAGCAATATGAAATTTGTCGTCCCGGGCCAAGTATCGGGGTTGTTGTGTGCCTACCACATGATACTACAACCTATAACTATAATTTCTAAGTACCTACTCAGCATGCAAATGGGCACAGAAAGGTGAAACTACCATGCATAGAAAAACATAGGAGATAGTATGATCAAAATGACTTGCCTTGATGATAGTTGTCTTGATCGAGCGCTTCTAAGTAACAAGCTTCGCACTCGGGGTGATCTACCGATACATACAATTACACACCATAAGTACTACAATCATCAACAAGTAAAATAACATCACAAGTATAAAGTAGCTATCGCCGAAAGTGAAAGAATTCACTTCACCGAACAAAGGCAGAAATTGTTTCTGATAAAACCCCAAGTAAAAACTATTTAAAAAAATTGAAACTTATACTACAGTAAGATATAATCACTATGAAGCAGTAGCAAAAAGAATCAAATAAAAATCATTTTTTAAACTCCTGGAATAAGCACAACAAGGTTTAAACTAAATCTGATCTAAAACAAATTTGAAAATTTGAAACATAGACAAATTATATGTTTTTAAAAACTACAGAAAAATTGTGATCTGCTGGAAAAACGAATCAACCTCATGGGATCTCTATATCAAAAGTTATGGTCAAAACAAGATTGGAACTTTCTATGTTTTGGAATTGAAACAGAAAACTAAAATCTGAATTCTATCGGATAGGGGGTACACGTGGCGCTCTCTGATTGGTCTACGGGTGTTTGCTGTGGGGAAATCTAACAAACGGCCGAATCTTAACAAAAACCTATTCGGCTAATATTAAGTAATGAAAAACCGGCCCGGTTTTTTGAAAGACCGAAAGGGCACGGGTGATCTAATCTCTACCGTTTACTCACGATCTAACGGCTAAGGAAAAGATGGGGGTCTCACCGTGAGTTGCTGGGGCTTCTTCTTCTCCGGCGAGACAGAGAAGAGGTGGTGCTCGGGGAGGCGGGCTCCGGCGATCTCCGGCGGCGTCCGAGGCGTGGGGAGGATGGAGGTGGGTCTCCTCCGTCGATTGGCGCCGACGGCGAGGTGCTTCGAGGTCGGGGGAGAGCAAGGGCTTGGGAAGTCTCTGTTGTCAGCCGAACTCCGGCGAGCAGCAGGGGGTGGCGTGGAGCGGCGAGGGGCTCGGGCTGGGTGGAAAAATGGAACGCGGTGGAGGCGAGGGTGCTGTTGGTGGCGTTGGTTGGTGCGGGGAGGGGCGGTAGTGGCCGGGGCAGCGAGGAGGTGTTTCTCCTGGAGCTCCTCTCCAGCGAGGTAGCGAGGGCAGGGGCGTGGTGGTGCTGCGGCGTGGGGAAGGAGGGGGCCGAGGGGGGGCTCGGGGTGGCGTTTATATAGGGGCAGGGGGCGAGTGGAAGGAAGGGGGAGAGCCGAAATCGGGGAGGATCCCGGCGATCCAGGGGGTGGCGCCATGGAAAGGTACTGGTCGCTCGGGAAAGAAGGGGTGGGCTCGTGGGGAAGGAAAGGAGGAAGAAGAAAGGAAGGAAAAAGAAAAGAAAAAAAGAAAAGAAGAGGGGGTGCGTGGAGGCGGTTGGATCCCGATGGGATCTCTCCCAGCGATGGGGGGGTGCGCTCGATTCTGGCCCAAGAAAACGCCCAGGGCGGTTTCCTATTAAAAGGAAAAAAATCCTGATTTTGTTTTTTCTTTTAAAACAGCAAGGGAAAAATAATAAAAGGAAACAAAATAAAAATATTTTTATGGGGTATTATATACCAAAATTTTCATAAAAATATTTCCTACTCGTTTATCATTTTTTCAACACCAAAATAAAAACTTTTAAAAAATGTTTTTCAGAAAAATCCCTAAGGCTTTATTTTCTTTTTGGCAATTAATTTCTCCATAAACCTTTGGTTTTTCTTGGCTCAAATATTTTCAAAAGTGACTCACATTTTGGAGGGTCATTTTCCTCCGCTCTTTCTTGCTTGCAAGAAATTATTTCCCGGCACTTCTTGCACGAAGAAAACAAATAGAATTGCAAAAGAAAAATTTGAAAGAATTCAAATGCAAATCTTTATTGCCATTCAATATGCATAGATGCTTAGCTACAATTGTAAAACATTCCCAATTAGGAAAATTGGGATGTTAGAGATACTAACCGTAGTTTCATCAAAACAAGCAACCAACTCAACAAAAACAGAATGTGTCAAAAACAGACCAGTCTGTAGCAATCTGTATACTTCGTATACTTCTGGTACCTGAAAAAATCTGAACAATTATGAGGGCCTGGGCAAAAGTCATATAAACAAGCAGAAAAAAGAATAAACTCAAAAGCGCTTTCTGAATAAAAATTAAAAATCATCTCGTGAAAGAAAAGTTTTTGTCTTTTTCCAGCAGGATCAAACAACCATTACCAAGACTAGTCATAAAGGTTTTGCTTGGCTCCAACACAAAAATAAACGCAAAGAACACAATCATAAAATAATTATAATGGTGTGGACGCAACAAAACAGAAAGAAAAAAAGATAAATTTATTGGGTTGCCTCCCAACAAGCGCTATTGTTTAACGCCCTTAGCTGGGCATTGATATTTCAATGATGCTCACATAAAAGATAGCAATCGGACACGAAGATAGCATCATGAAACATGTGAAAATCACATCTAAGTCTAACATACTTCCTATGCATAGGCACTTTATAGGAAAACAAATTATCAAGACAACCAATAGTTGCCATATTCAAGGAAGAAGAAAGAGACAATAGCAATCTCCACATAACGAGAGGTAATTTGGTAACATGAAAGTTTCTACCACAATATTTTCCTATCTCATAGCAATTACATGTGGGGTCATAATCAAATTCAACAAAATAGCTATCACAAAGGATATTCTTTTCATGATCCACATGCATGCAAAGTTGACGCTCTTCAAAAATAGTGGGATTATCATCACCTAAAGTCATGACTTCTCCAAACCCACTTTCAATCTTATTGCAAACATCATATTCATCATGAGGCTTAAACAAATTTTCAAGATCATAAGAAAAATCATTACCCCAATCACAATCATTGCAACAAGTAGTGGAAATAGCAAAACAAGCATCCCCAAGCTTAGGGTTTTGCATATTTTTAGCATGATTGTCACTAATAGAATTTATAGTTAAACCATTGCAATCATGCTTTTCATTCCAGGAGCCCTCGTGAATCAATTCATGAATTTGTTCATCACGATTTTCAGATTCACGCATCTCAAGAAAAACTCCATAAAGATAGTCAAGTGCACTCAACTCACTAGCAATTGGATCAACATAATTGGATCTCTTAAAGAGATTAGCAAGGGGATGAGGATCCATATCAATAGATTTTCAGCAAGCGAAGATGCAAGCATATTGAAGGCACATAGCACACAAGCGAACAGAAAGCAAGCGAGAGAAAAGGCTGAACGAAAAAGGCAAAAACAAAAAAGGCAAACAAAAAAGGCAAATTGGTGAAGTGGGGGAGAGGAAAACGAGAGGCAATTGGCAAACAAAGTAAATGCAAGAGATGGGTTTGCGACACTTACTTGGATGAGTTCTTGACTTGATCCTCCCCGGCAACGGCAACAGAAATCCTTTTGCTACTTCTCAAACAACAGCGCCAGAGATTGACACATTGACGGAGACTGGGCTTTCGTTGGTTTTTCCCTTGAAGAGGAAAGGGTGATGCAGCACAAGAGAAGTAAGTATTTCCCTCAGTTTGAGAACCAAGGTATCGATCCGGAAGGAGGGTCTCGTCATGTCCAGAGTACCTGCGCAAACACAAACAAGCTTGCACCCAACGCTTCGAAGGGGTTGTCCATCCCTTCAAGATTGTTTGCAAAGTGAGGTCTGAAGGCGGAAAGTGCAATGAAGTAAAAAGTGTAAGGCTGAAAAAATGGTGTGGAGTAGACCCTGGGGCCCATAGTGTTCACTAGAGGCTTCTCTCAAAATAGCAAATATCACGGTGGGTGAACAAATTACTGTCGAGCAATTGATAGAACCGCGCAAAGTCATGACGATATCTAAGGCAATGATCATACATATAGGCATCACGTCCGAGACAAGTACACCGATACTTTCTGCATCTACTACTATTACTCCACACATCGACCGCTATCCAGCATGCATCTAGTGTATTGAGTTCATGACGAACAGAGTAACGCCTTAAGCAAGATGACATGATGTAGAGGGATAATCTCAAACCAATGATGAAAACCCCATCTTTTTACCCTTGATGGGAACAACATGGTGCGTGCCTCACTACCCTTCTGTCACTGGGTGAGGTTACCGCACGGTATGAACCCAAAACCAAGCACTTCTCCCATTGCAAGAATCATAGATCTAGTTGGCCAGACAAAACCCACAACTCGAAGAGAATTACAAGGATATGAAATCATGCATAAGAGAGATCAGAAGAAACTCAAATAAGATTCATAGATAATCTGATCATAAATCCACAATTCATAGGATCATGACAAACACGCCGCAAAAGAACATTAATCGGATAGATCTCCATGAAGATCATGGAGAACTTTGTATTAAAGGTCCCAGAGAGACAAGAAGCCATCTAGTTACTAGCTATGGACCCGTAGGTCTATGGTGAACTACTCACGCATCATCGGAGAGGTCATGGTGTTGATGAAGAAGCCCTCCGTATCCGAATCGCCCCTCCGGCAGGGCACCAGAACGTGCCCCAGATGGGATCTTGCGGAAACAGAAGCTTGCGGCGGCGGAAAAGTACTTTCGATGATATCCTGATTTTTTTTGGGATTTTTAGGGAATTTATAGGCGCAACCCCTAGGTGAGGGGGCACTCATGGGGCCCACAATCCTGTGGGCCGCGGCCTCCCCCTGGCCGCGGGGTGGGGGCTTGTGGGGCCCGTGAGGCTCCCCTGCCTTGGCTCCCAAGCTACCCGGTCTTCTTCCGTTCCGGTAAAAATATTTTCGGGGATTTTCTTCCGTTTGGACTTCGTTTCAAAATCTCCTCTGAAAGTGGTCAAAAACATGGAAAAACAGGAATTGGCACTTGGTGCTGAGTTAATAAGTTAGTCCCAAAAAATATAGAAAAGGCATGCATAACATCCAAAGTTTGACAAGATAATAGCATGAAACCATCAAAAATTGTAGATACTTTGGAGACGTATCACACACCTGTGATCCATGATGAGTTCTGGGAACAAGCTCACCCTAACTCACCAAAAACAACCCAAATTCCTCAAACTCCGACGGACACTGAAATTCTGACTCGCTCTGATGAAAAGAGCACACATGAGGAATCAGCACAAGACCGAAAATCAGGTGCATCAGCTAAAGAAAATGCAGCATCAAAAACTGCAACTGCTTCCTCAGATTAGCAAATTCCTCAAGATGAAGAAAATCCTCAAGCTGAAGAAATGCCCCTGCTCCAAATGCTGAAACTGCAATTGTTGTGGTGAATCCTGAAACTGCCATTGTGGTGGCCACAACTCCTCAAGATGAACAGCAGCATAACTTTCAACCAAAACATCATCAACCCTCCTTCAAGAGGCCGAAGTTTCAGAAGGAAGCATTCTTTGATGAACGCCATTACTTCACAGGTGCAAATCCCTATGATAGGCTTCGCATCGGACACAGAAAATTCTAGACCAGAAACCAACTCAACTACTATGCCTCTTTGTTGTGTGGAAGAAAGAAGATATTTCTTCACACCCACATTCCTCATTGTGACATGGAGGAAATACCTTGCTTCACCCCAGTCCTCAATGTTCTTCATGAAGCAGGGCTACTTCCATTCTGCACAGATATCAGTGATTGGAATACGGACATAATTCTTCAATTCTATGCCACACTGCATATCTTAGGTGACCCCAACGACGTCAACACATGGGTCTTGTACTGGATGACTCAGCACACGCATTACAAAGCTCCAGCCACAGAATTGCTTCGAGCTCTCCCAATATCAATTCCTTCAGAGGATGCAGTCAGAATATATGATGAAATAGAACTGCCGAACAAGCTCATGGAAGTCCTCATGAAGCCTTTGGCTCAAGGCCAACCTTCAAGGACCAGATTCCTCGTGATGGATCTGAAGTATGAGACCAAAACAGTCTATCGAATCTTGTCACATTCCTTCGCTCTAATCAAAGGGCATGACAATGAAGAAGATGTTGTAGGCATCATGAAGAATATCCTATTCAACGTCATTCATGGTATTCCTATGAATCTTCATGATTTCTTCTTGAGGACTTTGGCCGACAACGCTTTGACACCATATGAGCTGAAGATTTATGCACCTTGGATTATGAGGTTCATCAGGAACAAATCTCGCATCAACTATCAAGCTGACTTTCAGAATCACCTCGGATATCTGCCGCCTATCAAAGTCATCAAGCAATCTTTTGAACCAGTTGAATACAAAGGCAAGTTCATGATTGATCAAGGAAATTGGCCCCTAGATGGCCAATTTCGCAAGGCTGACTCATATTCCTCATATGATGACACTTGTACTTAGGACCCTTCAAGCCCAACCACCCCTCGGGTGATGACTAAGAGAGAGCTTCTCCTCGGTCTTCACCAGAAAGTCGATCGGAATCACAAGTGGGTGAAACGCCAGTTTGGTGCCATTGTGAAAACCCTCAATGTGACTGAAAATGCAGTGAAGAAAAATCACTATTATCTTCATGAGGTTTTTGATCGCACTTGGGCCACCTTGGCTCACCTGAAGACTCCCGAGGAACTTGAAGAAAGGGAATTTACTCAAGAGTTTGACAAGTCGTGGCCTCCAAAGAAGAAATTCACGCCAATTCTAGTTCCTGACTTGGAGGACAGTTCATTTTCTTCATTTTGCATTGCAGAATCAGATGAAGAACCAGAGCACACTTCAACTGGTCCAAGGAAGAAGCCTCTCTCCAAGGATGCTCACGCCTCTACATCAACAAAGAAGTTAATTTCTTCAAGGGCGTTAGTCCTTAGTTTTGTCCCTTTTCTTCACTTGATGACAAAGGGGGAGAAATCTAAGAGTTAGTCTTCAAGAGCGATACATTATGGGCTTATAAACTTTATTAAGTTACAAAATCCTGGTTATCCTAAAGTTTTTTATGTAATGAGTTGTAACTTAAGCCCGATGGTGTTCCGACTCTTTTGAACATTCTTCCTCGCATGCTTATTCCTCAAAGTTTATTAATGCAAGCATGCTGAAATTCGTCAGACACCATTTTTCATCATGCATTTCTAATTCCTCATAATATATGTCAAATGCATGCATGAATTGTAAGATACATGGGGAGATGTCCATGATATAAATCATCAATGTGTATGTGTTGTTCAAAGCAAATTCCTCAAAATATGCACATCTTCACGGGGAGTTTCTCTGTATCTTGATTTCAAATTCCTCAAACTCTGTAATTACATTCCTCATTATTATCCTCATGATTTACTGTTAAAGGGGGTCGAGGTAAAACTACGGAAAGATTTTCCTCATGATGCTCAACCCAAGCCTAAATCTACCAAAGCCTCAAAGTGAGGAATATGAGAGACATGAGGACTTTCACAGTTGAAAGTTCCGACCGTTGCCGCGCCACGCGCCACCTCACTGATCTTGTCCACCCAATGGTCATATTGTTTAAGGGCATTTATGTAAAATCATGTTGGGATGCTCCGAGGCTATAAATAGTCGCCCCCCACAACCACTAGTTGGTTGGCTGCTCCTAGAGAAACTGGCACTTGTCATTTTGAGCAACCCAAATTCCTCAGAGTCTTCGAGAGAAAATCATCGAGTGAGGAAATACCCCAAACACCAAACCCTAAGCAAAAAACCCAAGTGATTGAGCATCACTAAAGAAGTTGTTCCTGCGTGGAACCGACGCTTGAGGACTGTGCATCCTCCAGATGGTTAGGCGTCATGGTCTAGAGCATCCAGCAGTCAATTGTGGATCACTGGGTGATTGAGTTTGTGAGGGTTTTGAAGTCTGACCTGAAGACTTACCCTGAGTCTTGGGGAAGGACTTTGTGTCCTTAGCTCAAGGAGAATACAGTAGGGACTGCGCGTCCCGGGACTGTGTGTCCTTTGGTTTCAATACCAAGCCACTCCGAACGAGACGTACAGTTGTCACAGCAGTTGGAACTGGGTCATCAACAACTGTCTTCATCAAACTACGGGTTCTATTTCTTCAACTCTTTCATTTCCTCAATTGTATGTTGAAGACTTTCATCTGTACTGTATGAAGAATTTGTCTAAAGGCTTTCTCTGAATTTCCTCAACCTCAAATTCTTCACTTGAGTTAATCTTCACCTGCTTACTCTGTACTTGCGAACCGTGCAAACCAAATCTCTGAAATCTCATCAAGTACTTTGTTGGAGAAGTTTTTGCACAACTCATCCTGTAATATTTTCGCTACACTCGGTTCATATCTGAGGACTTTCCTCACAAGGAATTTCCTCAGTGATGAAATTCTAAAAATGTCCTATTCACACCCCCCCACCCCCCTTTAGTCGATATAACGCACTTTCACTACTCAGTAGTTCAATGTGCAATTTTGTATGGCTTAGAACCATGACTTCAAAGACGTTTTGAACGTCATGGAGCATATGAGATGTTCCTGGAGTTGAAGTTCATTTTTGAAAAGAATGCCCGGATCGAGAGGTATGAGACCTCCAATAAGTTCTATGGTTGCAAAATGGAGGAGAACGGGTGTGTGAGTGAACGGATTTGTTCTCCCGCCAGAGGCCATCACTGACAAAGTTCTTAAATCACTAAAACCTACCTATAAAGGCTTTATGCTGAACTATAACATGCTAGAGATGAATAAATCAGTCGTCGAGCTGTTTGCGATGCTGAAAGTCGCTGAGTCAGAAATCCAGAAAGTATATCAAGTGTTGATGGGTAATAAAACCACTAGTTTCAAGAAAAAATGGCAAGGGGCGAAAGGGTAACTCCAAGAAGAGTGGCAAAGCAGTTACCCCTCCCATGAAGAAACCCAAGGCTCGACCCAAGCGAGAAACTGAGTGCTTTCATTGCAAGGGGACTGGTCACTCGAAGCAGAACTACCCCAAGTATCTGGCCGACAAGAAGGCGGCTGATACGTCCATTTTGCATCATGCTTTCATGTTGATATTTATTGCTTTTTGGGCTGTTATATTACTTTGTGGTGCCATATTTATGCCTTTTCTCTCTTCTTTTGCAAGGTTTATTTGAAGAGGGAGAATTCAGGCAGCTGGAATTCTGGACTGGAAAAGGAGCAAATCTTAGTCCACTATTCTGCACATCTCCAAATGCCCTGAAAAGTTACGTGGATTTTTTTGGGATTATATAAAAAATACTGGGCGAAAGAAGTATCGGAGGGGGGCTGTGAGGGCGCCACAAGCCCTGCCACCGCCACCACCCCGCTGGTGGCGGAGTGGGGGCTTGTGGGCTCCCTGACGGCCCACTAGCCCCCCTCTTTTGCTATATGAAGGGTTTTAGTCCAGAAAAAATCATACAGGAGCTTTTTCTTGGTTTCACCGCCGCCACGCGACGGAACTTGAGCAGATCCTATCTAGAGCTCCGGCGGGACGATCCTGCCGGGGAAACTTCCCTCTTGGAGGGGGAAATCGTCGCCATCGTCATCACCAACACTCCTCTCATCGGAGGGGAGGCATCTTCATCAACATCTTCATCAGCACCATCTCCTCTCCAATCCCTAGTTCATCTCTTGTAACCAGCTTCGTCTCGCAATTCATTGTAGTTGATGCTAGTTGGATTACTCTTTGTAGTTGATGCTAGTTGGATTACTTGGTGGAAGAGTTTATGTTCAGATCCTTGATGTTATTCATTACACCTCTGATCATGAATATGATTATGTTTTGTGAGTAGTTACTTTGGTTCCTCAGGACATGGGATAAGTCATGCTAATAATAGTCATGTGAATTTGATATCCGTTCGGTATTTTGATATGTTGTATGTTGTCTTTTCCTCTAGTGGTGTTATGTGAATGTCGACTACATAACACTTCACCATATTTGGGCCTAGAGGAAGGCATTGGGGAGTAGTAAGTAGATGATGGGTTGCTGGAGTCACAGAAGCTTAAACCCAAGTCTATGTGTTTCTTCGTAAGGGGCTGATTTGGATCCACTAGTTTAATGTTATGGTTAGACTTTGTCTTAATTCTTCTTTTGTAGTTGCGGATGCTTGCGAGAGAGGTTAATCATAAGTGGGATGCTTTTCTAAGTAAGGGCAGTACCCAAGCACCGGTCCACCCACATATCAAACTATCAAAGTAACGAACGCGAATCATATGAACATGATGAACTAGCATGACAGAAATTCCCGTGTGTCCTCGGGAGCGTTTTCCCTCCTATAAGACTTTGTTCAGGCTTGTCCCTTGCTACAAAAGGGATTGGGCCACTTGCTGCACCGTTTGTACTACTTGTTACTTGTTACTTTTCGCTTCCTACGTTTCACCTCACTACACCATCACTTGTTACCGCTACTTTCAGAGCTTGCAGTTATTACCTTGCTGAAAACCGTTTATCCGAGCCTACTGCTCCTCGTTGGGTTCGACGCTCTTACTTATCGAAAGGACTATGATTGATCCCCTATACTTGTGGGTCATCAAGACTCTTTTCTGGCGCCGTTGCCGGGGAGTGAAGCGCCTTTGGTAAGTGGAAATTGGTAAGGAAACATTTTTATACTGTGCTGAAATTTATTGTCACTTGTCACTATGGAAATTGTTCCTTTGAGGAGTTTGTTCGGGGTATCTTCACCACGAACGGAAGCACGAGGAGTTGTTCCTCAACCTGAGGTACCTACTGAAAATATCTTTTATGAAATTCCTTCGGGTATGCTTGAGAAACTGCTGGCTAATCCTTTTACACGAGATGGATCTTCACATCCAGACTTGCATCTAATTTATGTAGATGAAGTTTGAGGTTTATTTAAGCTTGCAGGTTTGCCCGAGGATGAGGTAAAGAAGAAAGTCTTTCCTTTATCTTTGAAGGATAAGGCGTTGACATGGTATAAGCTATGTGATGATACTGGATCATGGGACTACAATCGGTTGAAATTGGAATTTCATCAAAAGTTCTATCCTATGAATTTAGTACATCGTGATCGGAACTTTATTTATAACGTTTGGCCTCGTGACAGGGAAAGCATAGCTCAAGCTTGGGGGAGGCTTAAATCAATGCTATATTCATGCCCCAATCATGACCTCTCGAGAAAATCATCATTCAAAACTTTTATGCTCGGCTCTCATGAAGATCGTACCATGCTTGACACTTATTGTACCGGTTCTTTTATGAAGAAGGATATTGATCACAAGTGGAATTCATTGGAAAGGATCAAACGCAACTCTGAAGATTGGGAGCTGGAGGAAGGTAAGGAGTCAGGTATGAATTTCCAGTTTGATTGCGTTAAATCTTTTGTTGAGACAAACACTTTTAGAGATTCTAGCGCTAAGTATGGACTTGACTCTGAGATAGTAGCATCTCTATGTGAATCTTTTGCTGCTCATGTTGATCTTCCCAAAGAGAAGTGGATTAAATATCATCCTCCTGTAGAAAGCAACATAGCCCAAACCAATCTAGTGGAGGAGAAAGTCACTGCTTTTAGTGATCCTGTTGTTCCTTGTGCTTACACTGAGAAACCACCATACCCTGCTAGGATAAAGGATTATTCTAAAGCTCCAACTGTGATACGTAGGTGTTACATTACACCACTTGCACCCCTTGAGGAGATTAGAGTTGAACCTAGTGTTGCTATTATCAAAGATCTCTTAGCCGAAGACATAGATGGGCATGTTATCAAATTCTGTGAGGACTCCGCTAGAATTGCTAAACCTCACGCGAAAGACAAACACGGACCTGTAGTTGGCCTGCCCGTTGTTTCTGTCAACATAGGAGATCACTGTTACCATGGTTTATGTGATATGGGAGCTAGTGTTAGTGCAATACCCCGTTCTCTATATGATGAAATCAAAGATGAGATTGCACCTACTGAGTTAGAACCCATTGATGTCACTATTACGCTAGCTAATAGAGACACTATCTGCCCTCTGGGAATTGTGAGAGACATAGAAGTCCTGTGTGGTAAGACGACGTATCCTACTGATTTCCTCGTCCTTGGTACTGCACAAGATAGCTTTTGTCCCATCATATTCGGTAGACCCTTTCTCAACACTGTCAATGCTCACATTGATTGCACTAAGCTGACTGTCACAGTTAGTTTCGAGGGTGTCTCTCATGAATTTAACTTCTCCAAGTTTGGAAGACAACCCCATGAAAAAGAGCCATCTGGTAGGGATGAAATCATTGCTCTTGCCTCTATTGTCGTACCTCCTACGGATCCTTTAGAGCAATATCTGCTTGAGCATGAAAATGATATGCATATGGAGGAGAGAGATGAGATAGATAAAATTGTCTTAGAACAAGATCCTATTCTCAAGAATAATCTGCCTGTTGAACTGCTTGGGGATCCTCCCCCACAAAAGGGTGATCCTGTGCTCGAACTTAAACGGTTGCCTGATACTCTTGATGAGAAGGAGATATATCCTGTCATTATTTGTGCTCTCCTCTCAGAGCACGAAGAGAAGAAGTTACTAAGAACTCTGAGGAAGCACCGTGCTGCTATTTGATATACTCTTGATGATCTTAAGGGTGTTAGTCCTACTCTATGTGAGCACAAGATTAAAACTCATCTTGACTTCAAACCAGTTTCTGATCATCAAAGTAGATTGAATCCTAAGATGAAAGAGGTCGTCAGAAAAGAAATATTAAAGCTTCTGGAAGCAGGAATCATTTATCCTGTTGCTCATAGTGATTGGGTAAGTCCAGTACATTGCGTACCTAGGAAGGGAGGTATCACCGTCGTTCCTAATGATAAGGATGAACTAATCCCACAAAGGATTATTACTGGCTATAGGATGATGATAGACTTCCGGAAACTGAACAAGGCAACGAGGAAAGATCATTATCCTTTGTCGTTTATCGACCAAATGCTAGAAAGGCTATCAAAACACACACACTTCTGCTTTCTAGACGGTTATTCAGGTTTCTCGCAAATACCTGTTGCACAATATGATCAAGAGAAAACCACTTTCACCTACCCCTTTGGTACCTTTGCCTATAGACGTATGCCTTTTGGCTTATGCAATGCACCTGCCACCTTCCAAAGATGTATGATGGCTATATTCTTTGACTTTTGTGAAAAGATTGTCGAGGTTTTCATGGATGACTTCTCCGTTTACGGGTCTTCCTTTGATGATTGCCTCAGCAACCTTGATCAAGTCTTATAGAGATGCAAAGATACCAACCTCGTCTTGAATTAGGAGAAGTGCCACTTTATGGTTAATGAAGGTATCGTCTTAGGACACAAAATTTCTGAAAAAGTCATTGAAGTTGATAAGGCTAAGGTTGATGCAATTGAGAAAATGCCTTTCCCCACAGATATCAGAGGTATACGAAGTTTCCTAGGTCATGTTGGTTTCTATAAAAGGTTCATTAAAGACTTCTCTAAGATTTATAGGCCTCTTACCAACCTCTTGCAGAAGGATGTTCCTTTTGTTTTTGATGAGGATTGTGAGGAAGCTTTCGAAATACTTAAGAAGGCTTTGATAACCGCACCTATTGTTCAACCACCTGACTGGAACTTGCCTTTTGAAATCATGTGCGATGCTAGTGATTATGTTGTTGGTGCAGTTCTAGGACAAAGAGTTGACAAGAAGTTGAATGTTATTCACTACGCTAGTAAAACTCTAGACAGTGCCCAAAGAAACTATGCCACTACGGAGAAGGAATTTTTAGCAGTCGTGTTTGCATGTGAAAAGTTCAGATCTTACATAGTTGACTCCAAAGTCACTATTCACCCTGATCATGCTGCTATTAAGTACCTCATGGAGAAGAAGGACGCTAAGCCTAGGCTGATCAGATGGGTTCTTGTGCTACAGGAATTTGATTTGCATGTCGTTGATCGAAAGGGTGATGATAACCCTGTAGCAGATAACTTGCCTAGGCTAGAAAATGTCCTTGATTACCCACTACCTTTTGATGACAGCTATCCTGATGAGCAATTGAATGTCATCCGCACTTCACATAGTGCACCGTGGTATGCCGATTACGCAAATTACATCGTAGCCAAATACATACCACCCAGTTTCACCTATCAACAAAAGAAGAAATTTTTCTTTGATTTGAGACACTACTTTTGGGATGATCCTCACCTTTATAAGGAAGGAGTAGATGGTGTTATTAGACGTTGTGTGCCTAAACATGAACAGGGACAGATCCTGCAGAAATGTCATTCCGAAGCCTACGGAAGACACCACGCTGGAGATAGAACTGCCCATAAGGTATTGCAATCAGGTTTCTATTGGCCCACTCTCTTCAAGGATGCCCGTAAGTTTGTCTTGTCTTGTGGCGAATGCCAAAGAATAGGGAATATCAGTAAGCGTCAGGAAATGCCTATGAACTATTCACTTGTCATTGAACCATTTGATGTTTGGGGCTTTGATTATATGGGACCCTTCCCGAGTTCTAATGGGTACACTCACATCTTAGTTGCTGTGAATTACATTACTAAGTGGGTAGAGGCTATCCCCACTAAAAATGCTGATCACCACACCTCTATTAAGATGCTTAAAGAAGTCATATTCCCAAGATTTGGAGTCCCTAGATACCTAATGACTGATGGCGGTTCACACTTCATTCATGGTGTTTTCCGCAAGATGCTAGCTAAGTATGATGTCAACCATAGAGTTGCATCTCCTTACCATCCTCGGTCTAGTGGTCAAGTGGAGTTGAGTAATAGGGAGATCAAATTGATCCTACAAAAGACTGTCAATAGATCTCGAAAGAACTGGTCTAGCAAACTTGACGATGCACTATGGGCTTATAGGACTGCTTATAAGAATCCCATGGGCATGTCACCGTATAAAATGGTTTACGGTAAGGCCTGTCATTTACCTCTTGAGCTGGAACACAAAGCTTATTGGGCAATCAAAGAGCTCAACTTTGATTTCAAACTTGCCAGTGAGAAGCGGTTGTTTGATATCAACTCTTTAGATGAATGGAGAGCCCAGGCATATGAGAATGCCAAGTTGTTCGAGGAAAAGGTTAAGAGATGGCACGACAAACGAATACAGAAACGAGAGTTCAATGTAGATGATTATGTCTTGCTATACAATTCTCGTTTGAGATTCTTTGCACGCAAGCTTCTCTCTAAATGGGAAGGTCCTTATGTTATCGAGGAAGTATATCGTTCCGATGCCATAAAAATCAATAACATGGAAGGAAATTTTCCTAGAGTGGTAAATGGGCAAAGAATCAAGCATTACATCTCTGGTACTCCCATAAATGTTGAGACCAATATCATCAATGTCATAACTCCATAGGAGTACATAAGGGATGTTTATCAGCCTGTTTCAGACCCTAAAAACGAAGAGGTATATGTTTCGGTAAGAAATTGGACTCCGATGCTTTTTCAATAGGAAATTTGCTCCGTTTTGGAATTTTTGAAAAAATAGAAAAATAAAAAGCAGTCCGGAGAACGCACGAGGCGGCCACAAGCCCTGCCAACGCCCCCTACCCCCCTGGTGGCGGAGGGCAAGCTTGTGGGCACCCCGTGTGCCTCCCGGACTCCGTTTTCTTGCGGATCACTCCTTCTGGTCCAGAAAAAAAAATATACTCGCCTGAAGGTTTTGATCTCCGTATCGCGCAGTTTTCCTTTGTTTTCGTTTCGAGCTTGTTGTCTGCCGCAGATCTAGGTCAAGATGTCTTCTCAAGATTCAGAAGAAGAGATCTATGTGGCCGATGATCGTGCTAAATCTAGGAATAATGTGGACTTGGAACCATATGGTTGGACCACTGATGAGGAAGAGGACTATGAGCCCAAAGGGAAGGAGAAAACAAGTTCCGATGAAGAGGAGGCTCCTCTACCTCAACCTGCAAACACCCATGTGGAGTTCAAGAAGTCAAGCCTCCCTGACCATAGGAAGAAACCTAAGACCTTGTTTATCCCTTCTCGTTTCTTGCAGGAGAGTAAGCAGGAACTTTGCCATAGAGTGTTGAAACTTGAGGAAGAAAATGACGATCTAAGGGAGCAGAACTTTTTGCTCAAGTGGAAATTTGACAAGCTCAAGACTGCAACAACTCCACCACCATCACCACCGAAGGAAGACAACTAAGCATTGGTATGGGCAATCCCCTAGGCTTTTGCCCAGCTTAGGGGAGTTTCCCTCGTATCGTATCACCTTTATATCTTTTGCTTTTACCTTTGTTTTAGTTCTTTCCTTTTCAGTTTTTATTTCTTATCTTAGAGGAATAAGTCTTTAGTGTTTAGTTTGAGTCTTTTGCTTTTGTCTCTCCCCCGACGTATTCGAGCTTACGAGCTATATAATAAAGAGTATCTTAGTCAAGGGCTTTGCTTTGTGCCATGATCAATAGTATGAAAAGAACAATAGCATGAAAGATCATGAGACGATCTTATGGAAAGTGATAACTTTCCTTATGACACGTATGATGATTGAAACCTATTGAGAATAAATCAACACAAACCTCGGTCATTGTTGCAATTAATAAGAAGTAATAAGGAAAGAGAGGTTCACATATAAATATATCATCTTAGAAACTTTTTACAATTGTGAGCACTCACCAAACTATTACATGCTTAGGAGTAGATGTTGGACAAGGAAGACAACATAATGAATTGTGTTTGCTTGGTTCCAAACAATGTTATATGATTAGAGATCCCTTAGCATGTGACGATTGCTTCCACCTCATATTAGCCAAAACTCCCGCACCAAGTAGAGATACTACTTGTGCATCCATAAACCTCCAACCCAGTTCTGCCATGAGAGTCCACCATACCTACCTATGGATTGAATAAGATCCTTCAAGTAAGTTGTCATCGGTGCAAGCAATAAAAATTGCTCTCTAATATGTATGATCTATTAGTGTGCGGAAAATAAGCTTTGTACGAACCTGTGATGAGGAAGACATAAAAGCGACAGACTGCATAATAAAGTTCTTTATCACAGGAGGCAATATAAAGTGATGTTCCTCCGCACTAAGAGGACACGCATTCAAACCTCAAAAGCGCATGACTACGTCTGCTTCCCTCTGCGAAGGGCCTATCTTGTACCTTTACTTTTTGCCCTTGTAAGAGTCATGGTGATCTTCACCAATTCCCTATTTTTGCCTTTGTCTTGGCTACCGTCACACGTTTGGGAAAGATCTATATTCATATATCAACTTGGAGTTGAGTACTTATGCTTTATTGTTGTTGACTTTACCCTTGCGGTAAATAGTTGGGAGGCAAAACTATAAGCCCCTATCTTCCTTTGTGTCCAGCTAAAACTTTCACACCATGAGTACCACGTGAGTTGTAACAATTGTGGAAAACAAAAGAGATGATTGAGTATGGGGATTTGCCTTACAAGCTCTTATTTGACTCTTTCTGATGTTGTGATAAATTGCAATTGCTTCAATGACTATGGATTATTGTTGGTTACTTCTCGGTAAGGTTTTTACTTCATGCTTTGCTTTGTGAAGGAATTGTTACTTTCCCATAAGAATCTTTATGATGTATTGTTGTCCTATGTGTGATCATGATGCCCTCATGTCCGTATTATGTTTTTTCGACACCTTCGTCCCTCAACATGTGGACATGTTTATGGAACTTGGTTTTCGCTTGAGGACAAGCGGGGTCTAAGCTTGGGGGAGTTGATACGTCCATTTTGCATCATGCTATCATATTGATATTTATTGCTTTGGGGGATGTTATATTACTTTGTGGTACCATATTTATGCCTTTCTCTCTTATTTTGCAAGGTATTTTTGAAGAGGGAGAATTCAGGCAGCTGGAATTCTTGACTGCAAAAGGAGCAAATCTTAGTCCACTATTCTGCACATCTCCAAATGCCCTAAAAAGTTACGTGGATTTTTTTGGGATTATATAAAAAATAATGGGCGAAAGAAGTACCGGAGGGGGGCTACCAGGGCGCCACAAGCCCTGCCAACGCCACCACCCCCCTGGTGGCGGAGTGGGGGCTTGTGGGCTCCCTGACGGCCCACTAGCCCCCCTCTTTTGCTATACGAAGGGTTTTGGTCCAGAAAAAAATCATACGAGAGCTTTTTCGTGGTTTCACCGCCGCCACGAGGCGGAACTTGAGCAGATCCAATCTACAGCTCCGGCAGGACGATCCTGCCGGGGAAACTTCCCTCCTGGAGGGGGAAATAGTCGCCATCGTCATCACCAACACTCCTCTCGTCGGAGGGGAGGCATCTTCATCAACATCTTAATTAGCACCATCTCCTCTCCAATCCCTAGTTCATCTCTTGTAACCAATCTTCATCTCGCAACTCCGATTGGTACTTGTAAGGTTCCTAGTAGTGTTGATTACTCTTTGTAGTTGATGCTAGTTGGATTACTTGGTGGAAGAGTTTATGTTAAGATCCTTGATGCTATTCATTACACCTCTGATCATGATTATGATTATGTTTTGTGAGTAGTTACTTTTGTTCCCGAGGACATGGGATAAGTCATGCTGATAATAGTCATGTGAATTTGATATTCGGTCGGTATTTTGATATGTTGTATGTTGTCTTTTCCTCTAGTGGTGTTATGTGAACGTCGACTACATAACACTTCACCATATTTGGGCCTAGAGGAAGACATTGGGGAGTAGTAAGTAGATGATGGGTTGCTGGAGTGACAGAAGCTTAAACCCTAGTCTATGCGTTGCTTCGTAAGGGGCTGATTTGGATCCACTAGTTTAATGCTATGGTTAGACTTTGTCTTAATTCTTCTTTTGTAGTTGTGGATGCCTGCGAGAGAGGTTAATCATAAGTGGGATGCTTGTCCAAGTAAGGGCAGTACCCAAGCGCCGGTCCACCCACATATCAAACTATCAAAGTAACGAACGCGAATCATATGAACATGATGAACTAGCATGACAGAAATTCCCGTGTGTCCTCGGGAGCGTTTTCCCTCCTATAAGACTTTGTTCAGGCTTGTCCCTTGCTAAAAAAGGGATTGGGCCACTTGCTGCACCGTTTCTACTACTTGTTACTTGTTACTTTCCGCTTGCTACGTTTCACCTCACTACACCATCACTTGTTACCGCTACTTTCAGTGCTTGCAGTTATTACCTTGCTGAAAACCGTTTATCAGAGCCTTCTGCTCCTCGTGGGGTTCGACACTCTTACTTATCGAAAGGACTATGATTGATCCCCTATACTTGTGGGTCATCAGCAGCCAACACCAAACAATGTATATTTGATATACATGTTATTGATATACAGGGTACTTTCCAAAAGAACACCACTATTTATTTTTGTGCTCAGAGCTTCCTTGTGGCCTGATATCATTTGATGCACGCATGCCGGATTCCTTTCCTTGCCCTCAACCTCTGCGCGTGCAACCGCGACTTGGGTGACAAAACACAAAGGGGAGCCAAGACACAGCCCCCTTAGCACATAGGACGGTGATGCTCCCCTATGGCGCGCATGTGGACTTCGACAACTACCGACTTCTGCAGGTTCGACGCGAACTCAAAGAAGCCCCCCTGTCCCCATCGGGTTGCAGCAATGCAAATCATGCTAGACGGCAGGGTGAGAAGGATGGCGTGAGGGAGGAGGTGGTGCACTGTTGCACCATTGCCCACATTGTTGCCAACGAGAGAAATGCAAGCATAGAGAGGCGAAGGGGGGGAGGAGAAACAAATAGGTTGGGAGCTGTGCATCATTCGTGGGAGATGTCATGGTGCTGCTGGGAGGGAAATAGATGAGGCGGGGTAGAGGACATCATGTTGCAGTGCCTCACCATCGCTACCATGTCGTGGCCGGAAAGAGTCTAACAAAGATAAGGGAGAGATTTTGAAGAGGGGGTAGATCGAGTAGAGAGCAGTCAAGAAATTTCCTGAAGCGTTGGCTTGTGCGAGAGTCAAGAAAATGCAGTAGATTTTTTGGTTGTCGAAAACCAATAGAAAATCGAAAGTGAGCCAAATGAAAATCCAGGACACATGTCATGACGGAAGCTCTCACGCTGGAGTACAAGAAATGCAAGAGGTTGATTGTAGCTTTGCCGCTTTATATATTGCATATAGTTTTGGCTTTTTCTGTCGTGCAGTTATATCTATACCCTCTCATAAAAGGGTGGTCATGAGCAGGATGATGATGCTACAAAGGGGACTACCAAGGAAGGAGAAACTATGGAGTAGAAGAAAAAGAGCAAGGGCGGTGTTGATAGGGATGGGGCCACTAATGAGGGTGGTAATGGCAACAAGGAAGCATCCGACATAGGGGCTACCGGTCAACTCGTGGGCGCCGAGGAGGATGCCCGCCACGAGCCATGACACTCCTAAGTAGGAACTATCGAGGTCTCGGGCAACCTCGTATAGTCCAGGAGCTCGTGTGCCTCGTGCACACTTATAAGACCAAGCTCGTTTTCCTTTCTGAAACACAGCAAAATAACAAGTATGTCAAGAACCTCAAGTGGAGGCTCGACCTCCATCACTGTATCATGCAACCCGGTATTGGAAAAGGTGTCGGCATTGCCCTCTTCTTCTATGAGAATGTGTAAATAAAGAAGATTGACGTGGGGGCGAGATACATTGATGTGTTGATTCGCTTAAATCCGCATGGCCTCTAATGGTGAGGTACTTTTGTGTATGGAGAGTCTAAAGCGCACGAGCGCCGTCTCATGTGGACCTTGATGCGGAGAATAAAAGATGTTGCAAATGTGTCATGGCTTATGTTAGGAGATTTCAACAAAACAATGTGGAAATCTTAACACATCTCAGTTTCAAAAAGGCTAGAAAAAACATGGAAAATTCTCGGACTGTCTTAGGCTCCTAGCTGACTGTAACTTGTTCGATCTGGGGTTTAAAGGTCCACTTTTGGACCTACAACAACAAGCAAGATGGTAGGAACAATGTGAAGGCTAGATTGGATAGAGGGGTAGCTACAACAAATTGGTGTGATCATTTTAAGAATGCTACAGTGGAACACATCAGCTCATCACGTTCAGCCCATCTTCATATTCTGGTGCGTCTTGGGAAGAGACAGGAGTGGAGACCGGCCAAGCATATAACTCTCAAACCCTTCAAGTACGAGCAGATGTGGGAGAGGGCAATCTCGCTACGGCTCACTATCGATAATTGCTGGAGTAGGGGAGGTAAAACAGTAATATGCAAGATATAGGACATAAACTATCAGATATGCAGAAAGACCTTAAATTATGGGCGCGGCGTGATTTTGGATCAGTGATCAAACAGACTGTAGAGATTAGTTAAAAACTAAGTGTTCTTTGGAGCTTTTCCCCTAACAATGCACAACAAGCAGAGGCTAGTAAATTGTCAAAGTAGCTCGACGAACTCTTGTTGCGGGAAGAATTGATGTGGAGACAAAGATCGAGAGTGTCCTATCTCCGGGAGGGTGACAGAAACAAAAAGTGGTTCCAAAGGAAGGCTACATGGAGGAAAAAGAAAAATGATATTACGAAACTGAAAGACTCTAGTGGGTTCTGGATAGAGGATAAGAAAGGAATTGAGGGGATGGCTAATGCATATTTTAAGGGACTATATGGAAAGGAGGATGATACTAACCCCCTTGAATTATTGGAGCTTTTTGAGGAGAGAGTATCACAAAATATTAATGAGGCACTCACAAAGCACTTCTCTTCAAAAGAAGTGAGAGATGCTTTGTTTCAGATAGGCCCACTCATGGCACCCCGACCTGATGGCTTCCCGCCTCGATTCTACCCAAAGAACTTGGAGGTGCTTCAAGATGACGTAACGAGGGGAGTCCTGAATTTCTTTGAGAGCGGTTTTCTCCTGGATGGGATCAATTATACAATTATTTTTCTCATCCCAAAAGGCAAAGAACCCCAAACGTTGAAAGATTACCGCCCGATCAGCTTGTGTAACGTCATTTACAAAGTAGTGTCCAAGTGCCTTGTTAATAGGATGTGGACTTTCTTGGATGACATCATCTCGGAGACCCAGAGTGCTTTCATCCCAGGCGGGCTGATTATGGAAAATGCAATCATAGCATGTGATGCCCTCGATTTGATCGTACGCTAAACATACACGCAAATGCGTACGACCAAGCTAAAGGACTCACGGGAAGATATCACAACACAACTCTAGACACAAGTAAAACATACAAGCTTCATATTACAAGCCAGGGGCCTCGAGGGCTAGAATACGGAACCTCGAAAAACACACGAGTCAGCGAAAGCAAAAATATCTGAGTACAGACATTAAACATGGTGTGACTTAGAGAAGGCTAGCACAAAAGATACAATGATCGAACAAGGCGAGGCCTCCTGCCTGGGAGCCTCCTAACTACTCCTAGTCTTCAGCGGCCTACATGTAGCAGTAGGCACCGCCGAGGTAGCAGTCGTCGTCGGCGGGTGATACATCTCAAATGTATCGACTTTCCCAAACACTTCTGCTATTGTTTTGGCTTCATTCTTGCATGATTTGAATGAAACTAACCTGGACTGACGCTGTTTTCAACAGAGCTGCCTGTATGGATTTCTTAGGTGCAGAAAAATGGATATTTAGACATCCAGAAAAATTCCCATGAAAATAGAGAAAATCCACGCACCGGGAGGGACCATAGGCCAGAAGATGGGCCAGAGAGGAGCCACAGGGCCCCCAGGCGACCTGCTGGCGCGGCCTGCCCCCTGGCCATGCTGGGAGGCCGCCTCGGTGGGGCCCACCCCCTTTGGTGCCCTACTTTGGCTCCTATTTTTACCCTTGACGAGGAAATCCCAGAATAGAAGTCGTTATGCAAGTTCTCGATGCGAAGCCGCCGCCACCCTCGGTTTTTCCTCGGGAGAGCTAATTTGTAGGTTGTTTTGGCCTCCAGAGAGGGGAAATCGTCGCCATTATCATCACCATCACCAGTCCATCATCCTTACATGGCTTCTCCCATCATGTGTGAGTAATTCCCTACTATATGTGAAGGGGATGGGAGAGATTGGATGAGTTAGATCATGTAATAGTTTGCCAGATTGTTGGGGGCATGTTGCATATTATCTACTATGGTGTTTATCATATTTGCTACTACTTGTTACTCTTAATGCTTGTCACTTTGGGCCCAAGTGCCATGATTTCAGATCTGAATAACTTATGTTTTCATGAATATATTTGTGTTCTAGATACTATCTATGAGTAGTATGCACCTATTATAGTCCGGAACCGGCGATCCCAATGGTGACAGCTTGGGACACCAAAGGGAGTGGGCTATAGTTTGAGAATTCCATGTATCCATTGATTTTTGATGATTTGTTCCGGTGCTCTTTGACAAGAGCACCTTAATCTCCATAAGTTCCTTTTGGCCCCGTTGACAACGGGATGGTAGGACAAAAGATGTTGTGCAAGTTCTTATTACAAGCACGCACGACTACCTCGGGATACATGCCTAATGTTTAATATTTGCCTAGATGATCATTACTTTTCTATGTGCCTTGCCCCAAGTGAAATACATGATATCTCTCATTCATGACCAACCATCCATCTCCCTAGCCTACAGTGTTTTAATCCTGCTAGTTACAAGTTACTTTACTTTCTTGTTTTACTTTCATTGCTTTGCACCCATTATTTCCATTGTCACCACCACCTCCATATCACTGTTGCTACTAATATTTCGTTGCCAAGCAAGTATCTTTCAGGTGCGGTTGAATTGACAACTCAACTATTAAAGCTTATAAATATTCTTTGGCACCCTGATACGTCTCCAACGTATCTATAATTTTTGATGGTTCCATGCTATTATCTTGTCAACTTTGGATGTTTTATATGCATGATTATGCTATTTTATATCTTTTTGGGGACTAACCTATTAATTCAGTGCCAAGTGCCAGTTCCTGTTTTTTCCGTGTTTTTGACCCTTTTCAGAGAAGAATACTAAAAGGAGTCCAAACGGAATAAAACTTTCGGAAAGATTTTTTCCTTAACAGAAGATACGCAGGGAACTTGAGAACCAAGGCAAAGGATCCCGGGGGAGGCCACAAGCCCCCTAGCTGCAGCCTGGGGGCGCGCCTACCAGGCTTGTGGGCCCCCTGTGACTCCTTTGCCCTACTTCTTCCGCCTATAAATTCCCTAAAAATCTTTTCTGCCGCCGCAAGCTTCTATCTCCGCACGTTCTGGTGCCCTGTCGGAGGGGAATTCGGACACGGAGGGCTTCTTCATCAACACCATTGCCTCTAATATGATGTGTGAGTAGTTCACCATAGAGCTTCGGGTCCATAGCTAGTAGCTAGATGGCTTCTTCTCTCTCTTGGATCTTCAATAAAGAGTTCACCATGATCTTCATGAAGATCTATCTGATGTAACCTTCTTTTACGGTGTGTTTGTCGAGATCCGATGAATTGTGGATTTATGATCAGATTATCTATGAATATTATTGGAGTTTCCTCTGATATCTTATATTCATGATTCCGTATCCTTGTAATTCTCTTCGAGTTGTGGGTTTCGTTTGGCCAACTTGATATATAATTCTTGCAATGGGACAAGTGCTTGGTTTTGGGTTCATACCGTGTGGTGTCCTCACCCAGTGATAGAAGGGGTAGCGAGGCACGCATCGTGTTGTTGTCTTCAAGGGTAAAAATAAGGGGTTTATATCTATTGCATGAATTTATCCCTCTACATCATGTCATCTTGTTTAAGGCGTTACTCTGTTCGCTATGAACTCAATACACTAGATGCATGCTGGATAGCGGTCGATGTGTGGAGTAATAGTAGTAGATGCAGACAGTATCGGTCTACTTGTCTCGAACGTGATGCCTATATGTATGATCATTGCCTTACATATCATCATGACTTTGCGCAGTTCTATCAATTGCTCGACAGTAATTCGTTCACCCACCGTAATACTTGCTATCATGAGAGAAACCTCTAGTGAACACTATGGCCCCCGGGTCTACTTCACATCATATTTTCAGCTCTACACTTTTACCTTGTTGCACTTTCCACCTTCATATCTCACCTTGCAATTAATCGTGAAGGGATAGACAACCCCTTTATAGCGTTGGTTGCAAGTTTGTTTGTTTTTGCGCAGGTACATTGGTGACTTGTCTTGATACTCCTACTGGATTGATACCTTGGTTCTCAAAGTGAAGGAAATACTTACTGCTACTGTGCTGCATCACCCTTTCCTCTTCAAGGGAGAAACCAACGCAAGCTCAAGACGTAGCAAGAAGAATTTCTAGCGCCGTTGCCGGGGAGTATCAAGTCAAGAATAGTCTCCCTTCAACGTGTCCATTTCTGGCACCGGGGACTATTCTAAGTGAAGCTTATACAAGTAACTATCCCAAACTCATCTCTTGCATTTACTTTTTTGCCTTTTACCTCTCGTTTTCCTCTCCCCCACTTCTGAAAAACAAAAATTTACAAAAATATTTTCCTTTTTCGTTTGCCTTTCCTTTGCTTGTGGGCTATGTTCCTTCAATATGCTTGCATCTTCGCTTGCTGAAAATCTATTGATATGGATCCTCATCAACTTGCTAATCTCTTTAAGAGATCCAATTATGTTGAACCAATTGCTAGTGAGTTGGGTGCACTTGACTATCTTTATGAAGTTTTGCTTGAGATGCGTGAATCTGAAAATTGTGATGAAGAAATTTATGAAGTGATTCACGAGGGCTCCTTGAATGATGAAAAGCATGAATGCAATGGTTTCACTATGAATTCTATTAATGTCAATCAGGCTAACAATATGCAAAACCCTAAGCTTGGGGATGCTAGTTTTGCTATGTCCACTACTTGTTGCAATGATCATGATTAGGGTAATGATTTTTCTTATGATCTTGAAAAAAATTTTAAGCATCATGATGAATATGATATTTGCAATAATATTGAAAGTGGGTTTGGAGAAGTCATGACTTTAGTTGATGATAATCCCACTATTTTTGAAGAGCGTCAACTTTGCATGCATGTGGATCATGAAAAGAATATCCTATGTGATAGCTATATTGTTGAATTTCAATATGATCCCACATGTAATTTTTATGAGAGAAGAAAATATTGTGGTAGAAACTTTCATATCACTAAATCACCTCTCGTTATGTTGAGATTGTTATTGTCTCTTTCTTCTTCCTTACATATGGTCGTTATTGCTTGTCTTGATAATTTGTTTTCCTATATAATGCAAATGCATAGGAAGTATGTTAGACTTAGATGTGATTTTCACATGCTTTATGATGCTCTCGTTGTGCTTCAATTCTTGTCTTTTATTTGGGCATCATTGAATTATCAATGCCTAGCTAAGGGTGTTAAACAATAGCGTTTGTTGGGAGGCAACCCAATGACTTTATCTTTGCTTTTTGCTTTCTGATTTGTTGTGTCCACACCATCATAATTCTGTTATGATTGTGTTGTTTATGTTTCTTTTTGTGTTTGTGCCAAGTAGAACCTTTATGATCAGTTTTGGTGATGGTTGTTTGATCTTGCTGAAAACGACAGAAACTTTGCGCTCACGAAATTATTTTTAATACCTATCCAGAAAGAGCTTTTGAGTTGATTCTTTTTCCTGCTGGTTGATATGCCAATTGCCCTAATTTTCATAATGTTTCAGAATTTTTGAAATACCAAAAGTATACGAAGTATACAGATTTCTACAGACTGGTCTGTTTTTGACAGATTCTGTTTTTGTTGTGTTGATTGCTTATTTTGATGAAACTATGGATAGTATCGGGGGTACTAGCTATGGAAAATTGATAATACAGTAATATAACACCAATATAAATAGAAATCAAGTTTACTACAGTACCTAAAGAGGTGGTGGTTTGTTTTCTTATGCTAATGATATCACGAGTTTCTGTTTAAGTTTTGTGTTGTGAAGTTTTTAAGTTTTAGGTGATGTTCTCATGGACAATGGGATAAAGAGTGGAAAGAGATCAAGCTTGGGGATGCCCAAGGCATCCCAAGACAAATTAAAGGACACCAAAAAGCCTAAGCTTGGGGATGCCCCGGGAAGGCATCCCCTCTTTCGTCTTCAATCCATCGGTAACGTTACTTGGAGCTATATTTTTATTCACCACATGATATGTGTTTTGCTTGGAGCGTCGTGTATTATAGGAGTCTTTTCTTTTTGTTGTGTCGCAATCATCCTTGCTGCACACCTTTTGATAGAGACATGCACTCATCGTGAATTTTCTAGAATACTCATTGAGCTTCACATATATCTTTTGAGTTAGGCAATTTAGCTCGCATGCGCTTCACTTATATCTTTTGAGCTAGATAACTTTGCTCTAGTGCTTCACTTAGATCTTTTTAGAGCACAGCGGTGTCATATTTTGAAGAAATAAAAACTCTCGATCTTCACTTATATATTTTTGAGAGTGCTCTCTCTGAGTAACTTGGTAGTTGGCGTGTGCCATGAAAGAGTCCTAAAGATGATAGGCATCCAAAGAGGATATAATAAAACTTCCATCTTCATGCGCATTGATCACAAAGACAAGTTTGATTCCTCACAATTAGTTTTGAGATATGGATTTGGTGATATTAGAGTTATGTCAGTAGGGTGTTGTGAATCTAGAAATACTTGTGTTGAAGTTAGTGATTCTCGTAGCATGCACGTATGGTGAACCGCTATGTTAGGAAGTCGGAGCATAATTGATTTATTGATTGTCATCCTTTGTGTTGCGGTCGGGATCGCGCGATGGTTAACACCTACCAACCCTTCCCCTAGGAGTATGTGTTTAGCACTTTGTTTCGATTACTAATAAAACTTTCGCAATAAGTATATGAGTTCTTCATGACTAATGTGAGTCCATGGTATAGATGCACTTTCACCTTCCACCATTGCTAGCTTCTCTAGTGTCGTGCAACTTTCGCCGGTGCACAAACCCACCATATACCTTCCTCAAAACAGCCACCATACCTACCTATTATGGCATTTTCATAGCCATTCCGAGATATATTGCCATGCAACTCCCGCCATTCCGTCTCATGAAATGTGCAGTCACTTTCATATTGCCATTGCATGATCGTAAGATAGCTAGCGAGATGTTTCAATGTCATACGCTAAGCTAGATCATTTCACATCCCGGTACACTACGGGAGGCATTTCCTATAGAGTCATCATTGCTCTACGTATTGAGTTGTGAGTAAATAAAAGTGTGATGATCATCACTATTAGAGCATTGTCCCATGTGAGGAAATAAAAAAAGAGGTCAAAGATGCGCACCAAAAATAGGAAAAAAATGAAAAGAGGCCAAAGAGCCCAAACAAAAAAAAGAGAAAAAGAGAGAAGGGACAATGCTACTATCTTTTTCCACACTTGTGATTCACAATAGCACCATGTTCTTCATGATTGAGAGTCTCTCGTTTTGACACTTCCATATACCAGTGGGAATCTTCATTATATAACTTGGCTTGTATATTCCAATGATGGGCTTCCTCAAAATTTCCCTAGGCCTTCATAAACAAGCAAGTTGGGTGCACACCCACTAGTTCTTCTTTTGAGCTTTCACACACTTATAGCTCTCGTGCATCCATTGCAGGGTAATCCCTACTCATTCACATTGATAACTATTGATGGTCATCTCCATAGCCCGTTGGTACGCCGAGTCAATGTGACCATCTCCTCCTTTTTGCCTCACAACCTCCACCACACTCTATTCCACCTATAGTGCTATATCCATGGCTCACGCTCATGTATTGCGTGAGAGTTGAAAAAGTTTGAGAAAGTAAGAGTGTGAAAACAATTACTTGGCCAATACCGGGTTTGTGCATGATCTAATTTCGTTGTGTGGGATGATGGAGCATAGCCAGACTATATGATTTTGTAGGGATAACTTTGTTTGGCCTTGTTATTTCAAAAGTTCATGATCATTTTGCTAGTATGCTTGAAGTATTGTTGTTTCCATGTCAATAGCAAACTATTGTTTTGAATCTTATGGATCTGAGCATTCATGTCACAAGAAATAAGTTACAAAGTACAAATAAGTTACAAGTACATCAAAAATTCAGTCTTTATCACTTCCCTACTCGAGGACAAGCAGGAGTTAAGCTTGGGGATGCTTGATACGTCTCCAACGTATCTATAGTTTTTGATGGTTCCGTGCTATTATCTTGTCAACTTTGGATGTTTTGTATGCATGATTATGCTATTTTATATCTTTTTTGGGACTAACCTATAAATTCAGTGCCAAGTGCGAGTTCCTGTTTTTTCCGTGTTTTTGACCCTTTTCAGAGAAGAATATTAAACGGAGTCCAAAAGGAATAAAACCTTCGGAAAGATTTTTTTTCCCGTAACAGAAGATACGCACGGAACTTGAGAACCAAGGCAAAGGATCCCGGGGGAGGCCACAAGCCCCCTAGCCGCGGCATGGGGGGCCGCGCCTACCAGGCTTGTGGGCCCCCTGCTACGGCGATAGAAATCCTTCTATCGTCTCTTGAGCTTGCGTTGGTTTTTCCCTTGAAGATGAAAGGGCGATGTAGCACAGGAGCAGTAAGTATTTCCATCGGTTTCAGAACCAAGGTATCAATCCAGTAGGAGAATCGCGTCAAGTCCAGAGTACCTGCGCAAACACAAAAGAACTTGCACCCAACGCTATAAAGGGGTTGTCAATCCCTTCAAGATTGATTGCAAAGTGAGATCTGAAGGCGGAAAGTGCAACGAAGTAAAAGAGTAAGGCTGAAAATATGGTGTGAAGTAGACCCGGGGGCCATAGTGTTCACTAGAGGCTTCTCTCAAAATAGCAAATATTACGGTGAGTGAACAAATTACTGTCGAGCAATTGATAGAACCGCGCAAAGTCATGACGATATCTAACACAATGATCATACATATAGGCATCACGTCTGAGACAAGTAGACTGATACTTTCTGCATCTACTACTATTACTCCACACATCGACCGCTATCCAGCATGCATCTAGTGTATTGAGTTCATGACGAACAGAGTAACGCCTTAAGTAAGATGGCATTATGTAGAGGGATAAACTCAAACCAATGATGAAACCCCCATCTTTTTACCCTTGATGGCAACAACATGATGCGTGCCTCGCTACCCCTTCTATCACTGGGTGAGGTCACCGCACGGTATGAACCCAAAACCAAGCACTTCTCCCATTGCAAGAATCATAGATCAAGTTGGCCAAACAAAACCCACAACTCGAAGAGAATTACAAGGATATGAAATCATGCATAAGGGAGATCAGAAGAAACTCAAATAATATTCATAGATAATCTGATCATAAATCCACAATTCATCAGATCTCGACAAACACACCGCAAAAGAAGATTACATCGTATAGATCTCCATGAAGATCATGCAGAACTCTGTATTAAAGATCCAAGAGAGAGAAGAAGCCATCTAGCTACTAGCTATGGACCCGAAGGTCCATGGTGAACTACTCACGCATCATCGGAGAGGTCATGGTGTTGATGAAGAAGCCCTCCGTATCCGAGTCCCCCCTCTCGCAGGGCACCAGAACGTGCCCCAGATGGGATCTTGCGGAGACATAAGCTTGCGGCGACGGAAAAGTATTTTCATTGATCTCCTGCGCAGTTTTGCAATTTTTATGGATTTATAGGCGGAAGAGGTAGGGCAGACGTGCCACCGGGGCCCACAAGCCTGCTAGGTGCGGGCCCCCCTGGCCGCGCCTAGGGGGCTTGTGGGGTCCCCTGCTCGCCCGTGTCTTCGTTCTCAAGTGTGACGCGTATCTTCTGTTCCGGAAAAAATCTTTTCGGAAGTTTTATTATGTTTGGACACCGTTTAAAATCCTCCTCTAAAAAGGGTCAAAACACGGAAAAAACAGGAACTCGCACTTGGCACTGAATTAATAAGTTAGTCCCAAAAAAGATATAAAAGGCATACAAAACATCCAGAGTTTGACAAGATAATAGCATGGAACCATCAAAAATTATAGATACGTTGGAGACGTATCACCCCCCGTGGCTCCTTTGCCCTACTTTTTCCGCCTATAAATTCCATAAAAATCCAGAATCACCAAAGAGAGCCACGAAAATACTTTTCCACCGCCGCAAGCTTCTGTCTCCGCAAGATCCCATCTGGGGCACGTTCTGGTGCCCTGTCGGAGGGGGATTCGGACACGGAGGGCTTCTTCATCAACACCATTGCCTCTCCTATGATGCGTGAGTAATTCACCAAAGACCTTCGGGTCCATAGCTAGTAGCTAAATGGCTTGTTCTCTCTCTTGGATCTTCAATACAAAGTCCTCCATGATCTTCATGGAGATCTATCCGATGTAACCTTCTTTTGCGGTGTGTTTGCCGACATCCGATGAATTGTGGATTTATGATCAGATTATCTATGAATATTATTTGAGTTTCCTCTGATCTCTTATATGCATGATTTCGTGTCCTTGTAATTCTCTTCGAGTTGTGGGTTTCGTTTGGCCAACTTGATCTATAATTCTTGCAATGGCAGAAGTGCTTGCTTTTGGGTTCATACCGTGCGGTGTCCTCACCCAGTGACAGAAGGGGAAGCGAGGCACGCATCATGTTGTTGCCATCAAGGGTAAAAAGATGGGGTTTATATCTATTGCATGAATTTATCCCTCTACATCATGTCATCTTGCTTAAGGCATTACTCTATTCGTTATGAACTCAATACACTAGATGCATGCTAGATAGCGGTCGATGTGTGGAGTAATAGTAGTAGGTGCAGACATTATCGGTCTACTTGTCTCGGACGTGATGCCTATATGTATGATCATTGCCTTAGATATCATCTTGACTTTGTGTGGTTCTATCAATTGCTCGACAGTAATTCGTTCACCCACCGTAATACTTGCTATCATGAGAGAAGCCTCTAGTGAAGACTATGGCCCCGGGGTCTACTTCACATCATATTTTCAGCTCTACACTTTTACCTTGTTGCACTTTCCACCTTCAGATCTCACCTTGCAATTAATTGTGAAGGGATTGAGAACCTCTTTATAGCATTGGGTGCAAGTTTGTTTGTTTTTTGCGCAGGTACATTGGTGACTTGTATTGATACTCCTACTGGATTGATACCTTGGTTCTCAAACTGAGGGAAATACTTACTGCTACTGTGCTGCATCACCCTTTCCTCTTCAATGGAAAAACCAACGCAAGCTCAAGAGGTAGCACTCCCCTTGTGTCGAATCAATAAACTAGGTTGCCTTACCCGCGAAAACTGTTGCGATCCCCTACACTTGTGGGTTATCAGCGGGAAACTCCATCTCCTGGGATCCATCATTTGGTCGCAGCAACGGATCAAGGGGACAAAGGGGAAGCAAAGCAACGGTGAGTACTCATCCAAAGTACTCGCAAGACTCACATCAGAACTATGCTAAGTATGCATCAGTATCAAAGGAAAGGGTTTATATGTGGACTGACTGCAGCAATCCGAGAAAGAGAGAGAAGGCCTAGTCCTATCGAAGACTAGCATCTTCAACAGTCTTGCAGCAATAGACGAGAGTAGAACAGGTAACACAATAATAGTCATATTGTTGCAGCAATATTAATATGAGGTCACGCCCAAAGATTCTTCCTCGACTCCCTGCGAGGAAGCAACCCAGAGCAAACATTCCAGTTAAGTAACAGTTGTAGTTGTATAAGATTAGGGCACAACTCCAAGTCGTCTTGTAACCGTGGACACGGCTATTCGAATAGATAAGTTCTTCCCTGCATGGGTGCACAACATATTCCCCGTCACACTTGATAAAACTTTGGCCGGACACACTTTTCTGGGTCATGCCCGGCCTCGGAATATCGACACGTCGCAGCCCCACCAAGACCCAACAGAGAGGTCAGCCCGCCGGTCCAAATCCTAAGTGCGTTGGGGTCATGGGCCCATCACCCTTTGCGCTCCTACATGATGCGTGGGCAGCCGAGGTCAGTCCTAGCACCCCTCATTACAAGCGCGATGCATATCCAGACCACTCGGGCGCGTGCCGCTCCATTGCCGGCGTCTGAAGAAGTTCGGCTGATACCACGACGTCGAGTACCCATAATTCTTCCCACGTAGACGGTTAGTGCGTAATAAGGCCTTCCGACCAACCCAGATCAAATACCCAAATCCGTTAACATTTTAATTAACTCATCGACACATCCACACGGGAATCCACCCGCCAAACATTATTCATCAATGTTCCCAGTAACATGGTCAAGTAATTGTGTGCTTGTAACATCAGGAGGATCCGAGGTATCACCCTCGTTGGAGTCCAGACGATGTAACCGTCAAGGTGGACTTAGAGGAATCACCCTCGAGGGTCTCACACTTGAGGGGTTGCACGACAGAGTCATCGTCAGGAGTGGTGAAGGAGGAATCACCCTCAATAACCACGACCGACTAGCTGCACTACAGAGATATCATCATGAGTACTTCGCGAGGTGTCACCCTCGGTACCTGATCGTAGCTCAGCAGCGTCGTACAACTAAGGGGGGTGTAAGTAATGTGGAGGGTCTTGGCTCGTCGATCAGGGATCGAGACTTGATGATAAAGCGGGGCAACTGGACTAAGGGTCAGAGGGGATGACTGATCCACCTATACTAAGCAGTTTAAAGTGTGGTGCTCGAAAGTAGCAGTTCAACAGAATTAGGCTATGCATCAGATATAGGAGCTAACTACAACACTAGGAAAATTCTAATGCAAGCATGAGGGAGAAAGAAATGGACGATATAGGGATGATCAAGGGGGGTTTGCTTGCCTTGTTGCTCTGCAGCAAAGGGTTGGTCGTCAGGTGGGTAGTCGTACCCAGCAGCAGAGTCAGTCTCGGGGTCTACCAATAAGAAGAGGGGGGAGAAACAATAAATATAACACCAATGCAAACATTAGGCATGACATGTCAAAGCAGGGTTAGGCATTAGCTAATGCAGTGCTATCCTTCATAGACGGATCAGGGAAAATATCAAATGATATTTTCCGGGTCTCTGGCTACTACCGGTTAGACGGAAAACGTTGGAAAAGTCTCACGTTTGCTATGCTAGGGACGCGAGACAAACGAACGGGTAGTGTAGCCGGGTTCGTCTCGTTCTACTGATCAACTTTCATGTTCAAAACATTTTCATCTAACTTACGGTTTATTTTATATTAATTTTTAAAGTTTTATTAATATTTAGGTACTAACATATTTAGCTATATTAGATAATTAAATATGACATCGATGGTGATATCAGCATGACATCATTGGTCAATAGAGCTTTGACTCGTTAAATATGATCAGTGGGCCCCGTTGTCGTAGGCACATTTATTATTAGGGTTAACTAAATATTAATCTAATTAATTAAAGGGGACGGATCCCACTTGTCATACTCTGCTTAGGATAATATATTTATCTTGATTAATCTATTTACTCTTAATCATATTAACAATACTTAATTATCTAATTAATTGATTCACTAATTACTTAATTAACTTAACTTAACTATTTATTTATTTATTTATTTATTTTTATTTTTATTATTAAACGTTATATTTCCAAAGGGGGGTTGTGGGTCCTTTCTGTCAGTGAGAGTGGGGGGTTGGTCCCACATGGAAGTGCCCCATCGACCACACACACATTTCACACACATAGACTATACACGCATCGCACTCGCGCACACACAACCACATCCGTACAACAGATTTACACATGCATACATATATCTACATATAAACATATACATACAATCTTGCATACATAATACATATTGTTTTCTTTTCTTTTTTTATTTCTCTCTCTCAACTCACAGGAGGCAACTACTCCTACTCCACATCCTCCCCACTCAACTTACAGGAGAGGAAAATCACCGGGTGAGGTGGACTTCACCGGAGGCCATGGTGCGGGGTGTCGGAACTGGACCGGAGCGGGGGAAGGAAGGAAGGGTTGCTCTCACCCACGTCATAGTCGTACAGCGGCTTGGAGAAGTCAATTGGGGAGGGGGCATCGATGTCGAGGTGGTGGTGGTGGATCCGGTGAGGAGAAGCCTGGGGCGAGGTGAGGTGGCATCGGTGGTGCGGCCCCGGTGCAGCTCTAGCGTGGGGCTGCGTCGGGGAGGCACGGAAAAGCGAGGCGGGGCCGGCGCGTGGGGTGGTCGAGGGTGGTGCGGTCGGTGGCGTAGGTGGTGGCACTAGTGGCGAGGCGGCGGTGTTGGAGGAGTTGGCCGGAGGTGAGGGCCTCGGCCGGAAGCGGGGCAGGCTGGAGGAGGAGGTGCCCGACCTCCCCAGCAGAGGGAGAGAGAGTGTTGCGATAGGGGCTGCAAGGGAGAGGGAGCTCGGCCGAAGGAGAGATTCGGCCGGTGGGGAACTCATGGGAGGCGCTGGGGTCGTGGGGGGGTTGTTGGCGATAGTGAGAGGCCTCGGTGGGTGCCTGTGTGAGGGAAAGTGAGGCAGGGCCGTCGGCTGGATCCGACCGGAGGAGGAGGAGGGAGGCGGCCGATGGTGGGCGCTAGGAGTTCGGGCTCAAGGGGAGGAACGAGGGAAGGGAGATGAGGGGCAATCGAGGGTTGCGTGGGGGTTCAGTTCGGTGGGGATCGAGGGAGGAGGGATCTGCTCGGGGTTGGTGGGCTCGAGGGGATTGTGCGTGGGGGTGGGCTCTGGTGTGTGTGGCGACGCAGGTGGGAGGAGTGGGGGTGAGGCTGAGAGGTTAGGGTTTCCGGGTGGGGTTTATACCCCCCCCCCCAGGTTAGGTTGGGTTGGGGGTTAGGCCGGCCGGTGTGGCTCGGCTGGCTGGGGCCGGCCCAGGAGGGGTTTTTCTTTCCCCCTTTTTTCATAATTAAACAACGTGTGTTTTAAAATAATTTGGGGCACTAATGTTTTTTCCAAAAATGTAAGTTTTAATTTTATAAAATCTTAGGGAATATTTGCAACCCATCCAACATTTTTATTTTCAGTTTTGCAGAACTTTTAAAATCAACTTTTCAGACAAATTAAATTTGCAACGGAATTGAACGGGGTTTTAGGCAACGAGAGTTTAACAACAGTACTCATGGTGACGTGGCAACATTAGCGTGTGATCACTGTAGATTAATTACATACATTACTGTAGCAAAAGCTGAGGATGTCACAACTCTCCCCTACTAACAAGAATTGTTGTCCGGAGAATTAAGAGGTAGAAGGAAAGAGCTCGGGGCATTCACCACGAAGATGATCCTCACATTCCCAAGTGACTTCATCTTCAGAATGATTTGACCACTTCACTTTAAGGAACTTGGTGACTTTGCGACGAGTCTGACGTTTGGCCTGATCGAGAATGCAGACCGGATGCTCTTTATAAGAGAGGTCTTGTTTCAGCTCAAGCATATCATGATCCACTGCTCGAATAGGATCTTTGAAGCAGCGACGGAGCTGAGACACATGGAAGACATCGTGAACCTGAGAAAGGTTCGCCGGCAGTTCCAATTGATAAGCTACTTTTCCACGCCTTTCGGGAACGGTGAAAGGACCAATATAGCGAGGAGCTAACTTGCCCTTGATCCCAAAAAGGTGTGTGCCTCTCATTGGTGTGACACAAAGATACGCCTTTTCGACATGTTGATATACCATATCTTGATGATGACGGTTATACTGACTCTTCTGACGAGACTGATTAGCCTTCAGATTCTCATGAATAATGCGGACGTGATCTTGAGCATGTTGGATAATATCCGGACCGAAGAGTGATCGTTCCATTGGACGGTGGCTCGGGAATTTCATACGAAGCCAAGTGCAAAGGATACTTAGAAGTCAAGGACGTACAGGATAGTCAGGTTTCGATCCTGTGGAAATTTGGGTTATGGGTCCACCATGAGGGCCAAGAGTAGGCATAGCGGTGGCACCTTATACGGTCTTGGTAACATACATGTCACAGGATAGTCTGTCAGTTATGTTGGCAACAACATCGGTACCAAGGGTGGGGGACGACTAGAACCGTTTTCCTGCTCGTTGGAACGAGGCGGACCAATAGGCAAAGTACTCGTCCACCGGCGGCTACCGGAATGTTATCCACAATAGTAACAGGGTCTTATTGACAGAGTTGTATACCGAGGTTGTTACCTAAGCAGGGAATTAACACTACTTAGATAAGTTATGCCTCAAGCAAGGTCAAACAGATCAATGGGAAGGAAAAATGTGTTCACACACACAAGTATTAAAATATACCATTCCCGAGGAAAATACAGAGTATGGTATACATGATAGGTCATCAAGTACATACCATTTTCATAAAAGGGCAAAGGGAATCATGATGCTTGCCCATACCATGCAGTTTGGTTAACTGACCAGGAACAATTTAGCATTGCGCTTCCAATGTTCGTGTTGACATTTGACGTACCACATTCATGCTTCGAGGTAGCATCGACATGGTCATCAGATAAAGGTCGGACTTTGGATACACCAAGGATTCATCGAAAATAACTTATAAAATAAGTCATGCAGTTTTAGCATGGAAGAATGACGAATATTGTTTAGGAGGATGATTTAACAATAGGTCCTTCGGCCATGTGTGCTGGACAGCACATCACCGTATCGGGTTACATAAGGACCAAGGTTATAATTATTGGGAAATGTTCCAACCATCGTATCTGGCTGAGATTCAGATCTGATTGGTGTCAGGATACCTTAGGCTCACGATTCTTGAGAAGAAAATGGGACCACCCAAAACAGACGAGATGGTACTGCAAGATTCTCGGGATATGAACTATGGAAGCAAGTATTGGATCATGAGTTGGATTGTAACACACATGAACACAATGTCAAGACATCCGTGCCCACGTGGAATTCTTACAACACAATGCAACCGAGTTCTGATTTGAGAATCATCATCGAGGATATTGAGGTCCTTGTGTAAGCCTCGATTAGCTCTTATGAAGGAACTTAATTTCCTTGATCAAATCAGTTAGTGGCTTGGGGTGCTAAGAGAAATTATATGAAGTGAAGATAGCAAATCTTCAAAACATATAACACTTCGCACATGCGTGAATGACTTGGGATGATCCTAGAGGGATCAAAACAAAACTTCCACATATTCACAGCGGCAAGATTGCACGTGAACCTTGGGAAAACACTTTTTCTTACCAATTATATTCTTCATGAGCTAGGCACAAAGATAGTGCTTTCAAAAGCTTCATCACGAACCATGAAGAAGTTGAGGGTGTGGTCAATGGGCTCAACAACAATCCCTCAAGATTTCGATGGGGATGAATTTCTAAAATTACAAGATCAAGGAGATACAATTTGTCAACTCAAATGATATAATGACGTATGCTCGAGGGAACAACAACAATTAAACATTAGTCGAAGGGTGCACTCGGAAATACGGAATGAGTAGCACGACCAATGCTAGAATGGTGAACCAACAACCAACACTCCAAGAATGAAACAATTAGTTGTTAATCTCAAGGCAATAGGGTTGCCAGAAGTATTGGGATCACACATCAAACTTCACTTGTTGGTATTCCGGTTTGAAACAACACGGGACCAAGAAATGAATGGTGATGGCGAGAGGTATTACTATATCAAGAATTCTTAAGAGGTGCAATGATGTTCACAACATTCTTGACATAAAGATGGTAATACTCCAAGGTAGAAGGTAACACAAGCTGAATTACAAGGAACTCAAAGGACAACACAAAACATGAACACGTTTGTGTTGGAGGGGAGGCAATAAGGTTTGTCGATGATAACACAAATCATCGAGGGGAAAGGATGGTGGTTCTTATCATCAAGAATCTAATTGATACCCTGGAAGAGTTCAGAATGTTGATGATTGATCACGACACATTTGTCGAGAAGTTTCATGAAGATGTAATCATTCAGCGACGACATCAAGAAGGGAATGATGCAGCGAAAGGTTGTCGGATTCATAGATAAGATCACTAGTTCAGAGTCTAAATTTCCTTTCAAGACAACCAACATGATGTTGAAAGCTCGATGTAAGCTGAACGCATAGTTGAAAATGTGTTCCACGGATGAAATACATAAATAGCATGGTCAAGCTTCAGCATGACGATGATGATGTATCTTAGTAGCTTGGAATGACATGATCAAGTACAAACTCGTAAGCCAAGAAGATTACTAAGAGTTGTTGAATCACAATGCATACTCGATTTAGTTATATGTGTCCTTGAGTGTCCAACAACTCAGAACCCGAGGAAAACTGGAATCAACAAAATATCATAGTTGATGAGGAGCTCATAAGAAGTTATGCAACTTCGTGATATTTTTGAGATACCAGGGATAGTCCTCGGAGGTAGATCATAGTAGTGGTTAGACTAGTGTATTGACATGTGGAAGACAAACACTTTAACTCGTCTGAGAATGAAATCAAGGAAGGTCAATGTGGTCGGAACCACGATTGCAAAGTATCAAATCACGGATACAAGATCAAATCATACAATGAATGATTATTGATACGAGAAGCTTCTATGATAGGATTAATATCACTTCCATGGGCATGAACACAAAGTTCAAGGTCGACTCCCACTTCATCAATGTATCACCCGCCATTTACTCCTCGCCTTTGACGTAGTTGTAGCTTGGAGAGATTATCTGGTAAAATGCCAGAAGAGTAAGACTTGTCAAAACTCTTCGGATCATATTACTTTAGGAAGGCATAGGTTCAATCCATCAGGGCATCTTAGTAACATATACCACAGCTTCAAGAGTATTTAACGCATCCTTGACAATAGAGCCTGGCTGACAAAAGCATAGGATACAACTTATGAGAGGGAGAAGACATAATTTACCAATGGCACCACGTATCAGGGGAAGAATACCACAAGAATTTTTTGAATGCTAAGGATGTCGTTGGATAATAACCCAACAATGGGTCTGCTAGTCCACAAAGGACCTGAGCTGAGTATCGGTACTTGATGTGAGGAAGTCAGAATGCAAGATATCGGATTATAGAACATCCGAATAATATTGATACTCAAACACCAAAGAAATTTATGATTTCCAGGTTGGTGTATCAAAATCAGCTACTCTGATCAAATACTAGCAAGCCCAAGGGACTTACAAAGACAATCAATCAAGGTTGATTTGCCAAGAACGAGTTCCTGTTCAGAGGACATCTGAGACGAAAAGATAATTTATGAGGATTAACCGATGATTGCGTGCATTCACACAAAGGTTGAGTCATTAAGATAAAATGGAAATCACAAAGGATTTGAATGAATGTTGCTAGACATATGGGTTTAGCCATTACGTAAGCAGGTGAGAAGGGTCACGAACAATAGGCAACTAAGGATATCGAAATATCGAATAGCAATTTGAAGGACCTGCGAAACCCCTGACAACTGAGGACGGACGAATCCCAGATAAGATAATTTGTCGCATATCGTAAAACAAGAGCAATTGGAAAAGAGAGTATGAACGACACTTGTATGTTGTCATCCATAGGGGTTGACGGAGGAAGGGAAATCGCAGAAGCGATGAGCACCAGCTTCTGAAAGAACATCGGAGAGTATCTTCAGAGTCCTCTGAGGAATCAAGCCATCGTCTGGAATTGTGGAGTTCGCCAGGAGGAAGTATTTACGAGAACCTAGAGTTAGAGTTAGCAAAATCTTTAACCCGAAAGGGAAGAGAGAGTAGAACCCAGAGTATAGAAAAGGAGTAAAGGATACTAATACCACCCGATTGAGATGTGGGCCCGTAAGCCATAGCATCAAAGTTAGTAAGTTTTTCAAGTACTAGACTCAACTTTGGCCAAGGAGTTGGAAAGGGGTCTACCTACAGGTAGTCAGCTCTGATACCAACTTGTGACGCCCTCAATTTGATCCTACGCTAAACATACATGCAAATGCGTATGACCAAGCTCAAGGACTCACGTGAAGATAACACAACACAACTATAGACACAAATAAAACATACAAGATTCATATTACAAGCGAGGGGCCTCGACGGCTAGAATACAGAAGATCAAAAAAAAACACGAGTCAGCGGAAGCAACAATATCTGAGTACAACCATTAAATATGGGGTGCCTTAGAGAAGGCTAGCACAAAAGATACAACGATCGAACGAGGCGAGGCCTCCTGCCTGGGAGCCTCCTAACTACTCGCCTCGTTCCGAGGCCGGGCCCGTGACACTCGATAAAACTCTGGCTGGATACACTTTTCTGGGTCATGTCCGGCCTCGGAATATCGACATGTCGCAGCCCCACCTAGACCCAACAAAGAGGCCAGCCCGCCAGTCTAAATCTTAAGCACGCAGGGGTCATGGGCCCATCACCCTTTGCACTCTTGCATGAAGCGTGGGCGGCCAAGGTCAGTCCTAGCACCCCTTATTACAAGTGTGATGCATATCCGAACCACTCGGGCACGTGTCACTCCATTGCTCACGTCTTAAGAGGTTCGGCTCATACGACAACATCGAGTACTCATAATTCTTCCCACGTAGTCGGTTAGTGCGTAATAAGGCCTTCCAACCAACCGATATCAAATACTCAAATCCATTAACATTTCAATTAACTCATCGACACATCCACACGGGAATCCACCCGCCAAACAGTATTCATCAATGTTCCCAGTAACATGGTCCAGTAACAGTGTGGTTGTAACATCAAGGGGATCTGAGGTATCACCCTCGTTGGATTCTGAACAATGTAACCATCATGGTGGACTTAGAGGAATCACCCTCGAGGGTCTCACACTTGTGGTGTTGCATGACAGAGTCGTCGTCGGGAGTGGTGAAGGAGGAATCACCCTCAATAACCACGACCGACTAGCTGCACTACAAAGATATCATCATGAGTACTTCGCGAGGTGTCACCTTTGGTACCCGATAGTTGCTCTATAGCGTCATACAACTAAGGGGGTGTAAGTGATGTGTAGGGTCTTGGCTCGTCGATCAGGGATCGAGACTTGATGATAAAGCGGGGCAACTAGACTAAGGGTCGGAGGGGATGACTGCTCCACCTATACTAAGCAGTTTAAAGTGTGGTACTGGAAAGTAGCAGTTCATCAATATTAGGCTATGCATTAGATATAGGAGCTAACTACAACAGTAGCAAAATTCTAATGCAAGCATGAGGGAGAAAGAAATGGTCGATATAGGAATGATCAAGGGGGGTTTGCTTGCCTTGTTGCTCTGCGGCAAAGGGCTGGTCGTCAGGTGGGTAGTCGTACCCAAAAACAGAGTCACTCTCGGGGTCTACCGATAAGAAGAGGGGGGAAGAAAGAATAAATATAACACTGATGCAAACATTAAGCATGACATGTCAAAGCAGGGTTAGGCATGAGCTAACGCAGTGCTATCCGTCATAAACAGGTCAGGAAAAATATCAGATGATATTTTCCGGGTCTCTGCATACTACGGGTCAGACAGAAAACGATGGAAAATTCCCCGTTTGCTATGCTAGGGACGCGTGACACACGAACGAATAGTGTATCCGGGTTTGTCTCGTTCTCGTGATCAACATTCATGTTCAAAACATTTTCATCTGACTTAGGATTTATTTTATATTAATTTTCAAAGTTTTATTAATATTTAGGTATTAACAGATTTAATTATATTAGATAATTAAATATGACATCGGTGGTGATGTGAGCATGACATCATCAATCAATAGAGCTTTGACTCATCAAATATGACCACTTGGGCCCGTTGTCATAGGCACATTTATTATTTGGGTTAACTAAATATTAATCCGATTAATTAAAGGGGATGGGTCCCACTTGTCATACTCTCCTTAGGATAATATATTTATCTTAATTAACACATTACTTAATTAATCTATTTACTCTTAATCATATTAAGAATACTTAATTATCTAATTAATTAATTCACTAATTAGTCAATTAATTACTTACTAATTGTTTATTTATTTATTTTTATTATTTGTTTTTATTTTTACTACTAAACGTTTTATTTTCAAAGGGGCGGTTGTGGGGCCTCCGTGTCAGTAAGAGTGGGGGCTTGCTCCCACATGGAAGTGGCCCATCGACCACACACACAGACTATACACGGATCGCACTCGCACGCACACACACACACATCCGTACACCAGATTTACACATACATACATATATCTACATATAAACATATACATACAATCTCGCATACATAATACATATTGTTTTCTTTTCATTTTCTATTTCTCTCTCTCAACTCACCGGAGGCAACTAGTCCTACTCCACCTCCTCCCCTCTCAACTTACATGAGAGGAAAATCACCGGGGCGAGGTGGAGTTCACCGGAGGCCATGCTGCGCGGCGTTAGAACGGGACCGGAGCGAGGAAAGGAAGGAAGGGTTGTTCTCACCCACGTCGTAGTCGTGCAACGGCTTGGAGAAGTCCTTTGGGGAGGGAGTGTCGGCGTCGAGGTGGTGGCGGCGGATCCGGTGAGGAGAAGCCCGTGGCGGGGTGAGGTGGCGTCGGTGGCGCTGCCCCGATGCAGCTCTGGCGCCGGGCTGCGTCGAGGAGGCAGGAAGGAGCGAGGCGGGGCTGGCGCATGGGGTGGTCGAGGGTGGTGCGGCCGGTGGCGCTGGTGGTTGCACTCGTGGCGGGAGGGCGGCGTTGGAGGAGTTGGCCGGAGGCGAGGGCCTCGGCCGGAGGCGGGGGAGGCCGATGGATGGTCGGAGGAGGAGGGGCCCGGCCTCCCCAGCGGAGGGAGAGGGAGTGCTGCCAGAGGGGCTGTGAGGTAGAGGGAGCTCAGCCCGACGAGAGATTCGGCCGACGGGGAACGATGGGAGGCGATGGGGTCGTGGGGGGCTGTTGGCGATGGTGAGAGGCCTCGGTGGGTGCTTGCGTGAGGGAAAGTGAGGGAGGGTCGGCGACTAGATCCGGCCAGAGGAGGAGGAGGGAGGCGGCCGGTGGTGGGCGCTGGGATTTTGGGCTCGAGGGGAGGAATGAGGGGAGGGAGACGAGGAGCGAGCAAGGGCCGTGTGAGGGTTCGGTTCGGTGGGGATTGAGGGAGGAGGGGTCCGCTCGGGGGTTGCTGGGCTCGAGGGGATGGTGCGTGGGGGTGGGCTCTGGTGTGTGTGGCGGTGCAGGTGGGAGGAGTGAGGTGAGGCTGAGAGGTTAGGGTTTCCAAGGGATTTATACCCCACCAGGTTAGGTTGGGTTGGGGGTTGGGTCGGCCGATGTGGATGGGCTGGCTAGGGCCGGCCGAGCAGGGGTTTTTCTTTTTCCCTTTTTTCATAATTAAACAATGTCTGTTTTAAAACAATTTGGGGCACTAAATGTTTTTCCAAAATGCCAGTTTCAATATTATAAAATCTTAGGGAATATTTGCAACCCATCCAACATTTTTTCTTTCAGTTTTGCAGAACTTTTAAAATCCACTTTTCAGACGAATTAAATTTGCAACGGAATTGAACGCGATTTGAGCCAACGAGAGTTTAACAACAGTACTCATGGTGACGTGGCAACATTAGCGTGGGATCACTGTACCTTAATTACATACATTACTGTAGCAAAAGCTGAGAATGTCACATAGCGTGTGAATGCTTCCATAAGATCCAGCAAAGCAAGAATCCCCGGAACAACTACTTTGCATACAAGTTGTACTAGACCCTACAAAGGCCTAAGATAGGGTAGACTCGGGTTTTCTGGAAGGGGCATTGAGGAAAAGTGGATTCTCTAAGAAATGGGTAGATTGGGTTATGCAATATGTCCGTTCAGTTAGATACTCAGTGAGGTGCAATGGGGAGCTCTTGGAGCCGTTCACACCATCTAAAGGCCTTCGACAAGGTGGCCCTCTCAGCCCATACTTGTTCCTCTTTGTGGCAGAGGGGCTAGTAAATCTCATAAACAAGGAGATAGCTGAGAACAAGGTGACAGCTATAAAGATTGCTAGAAATAGTCGAGGTATATCCAACCTTCTATTTGCAGATGACAGCTTACTATTTTTAAGGCCACAAAAGAGCAAGCTAAGTCTATAAAAGGTTTACTTGAAACCTTCCGCAAATTTTCTAGACAATTTCTTAGCTCGAGAAAATGCTCCTTCTTATTCAACAAGTCTTGCCGTTCAGCCACAAGAGAAGAGATCAAGACAACCCTGGGAGTGCAATCGGATGCCTTTGAAAGTAAATATCTGGGGCCGCCCACCCTGGAAGGAAGAATGAAAGATGATCATTTCCAACCTATTATAGACAGATTTGGGAAACGGTGCAACGAATGGGTAGAGAGGTTCATGTCGTATTCAACAAAGGAGGTCCATGTCAAATCTATTGTACAAGCCCTCCCAACGTTCATCATGATTGTCATCATGTTGTCAAAGGGCTTTTGTAAAAAAATGAAAAATGGTAAGAAACTTTTGGAGGGGGCGAGGAGGGCCACAAAAGAGTTCATTGGATGTCATGGGAATGAATGACCATGTCGACGCGGGCTAGGGGATGGGTTTCACACACATACTGTTGGGGAACGTCGCATGGGAAACAAAAAAATTCCTACGCGCACGAAGACATATCATGGTGATGTCCATCTACGAGAGGAGATTTGGATCTACGTACCCTTGTAGACCGCATAGCAGGAAGCGTTAAGAAACGCGGTTGATGTAGTGGAATGTCCTCACGTCCCTCGATCTGCCCCGCGAACCGTCCCGCGATCCATCCCACGATCCGCTCCGATCTAGTTCCGAGTGGACGGCACCTCCGCGTTCAGCACACGTACAGCTCGACGATGATCTCGGCCTTCTTGATCCGGCAAGCAAGACCGATAACTACATGAGTTCTCTGGCAGCGTGACGGCGCTCCGGTGGTGGTGAAGGATCTACTCCTGCAGGGCTCCGCCCGAGCTCCGCAGAAAAACGAACTAGAGGTAAAACTATGGTGTCTAGATCTGAGATGCACGTGGCAAAGTTGTCTCAAATCAGCCCTAAATCATAGTATATATAGGAGGGAGGGGGAGGGACTTGCCTTGAGGGCCAAGCCCTCAAGGTGCACCGGCCAAGGGGAGTAGGACTCCTATTCCAATCCTACTCAAAATAGGATTGGAAAGTGGAGTCCTTCTCTTCCTTCCCACCTTTTCTTTTCTTTCTTTCTTTGGTTTTCTCTCTATGGCGCATAGGCCTTATTGGGCTGTCCCACCAGCCCACCAAGGGCTGCTGCACCACACCTAGGGCCTATGGGCTTCCCCGGGTGGGTTGGCCCCCTCCCGTGAACATCCGGAACCCATTCGTCACTCCCGGTACATTCCCGGTAATGCCCGAAAACTTTCCGGTAACCAAATGAGGTCATCCTATATATCAATCTTCGTCTCCGTACCATTCCAGAAACCCTCGTGACGTTCGTGATCTCATCCGGGACTCCGAACAACATTCGGTAACCACACATATAACTCAACTATACTAAAACAACGCCGAACCTTAAGTGTGCAGACCCCGCGGGTTCGAGAACTATGTAGACATGCCCCGAGGTACTCCTCGGTCAATATCCAATAGCGGGACCTGGATGCCCATATTGGATCCTACATATCCTCCGAATAACTTATCGGTTGAACCTCAATGTCAAGGATTCAGGCAATCCCGTATGTCATTCCCTTTGTCCTTCGGTATGTTACTTGCCCGAGATTTGATCGTCGGTATTCGCATACCTATTTCCATCTCGTTTCCAGCAAGTCTCTTTACTCGTTCCGTAATACAAGATCTCGTGACTTACACTAAGTCACATTGCTTGCAAGGCTTGTGCGTGATGTTGTATTACCGAGTGGGCCCCGAGAAACCTCTCCGTCACACGGAGTGACAAATCCCAGTCTAAATCCATACTAACTCAACGGACATCTTCCGAGATAACTGTAAAGAACCTTTATAGTCACCCAGTTACGTTGTAACATTTGATACACACAAGGCATTCCTCCGGTGCGAGTGAGTTATATGATCTCATGGTCATAGGAACAAATACTTGACACGCAGAAAACTATAACAATAAAATGACACGATCAATATGCTACGTTCATAGTTTGGGTCTAGTCCATCACATGATTCTCCTAATGATGTGATCCAGTTATCAAGCAACAACACTTTGCACATAGCCAGAAAACCTTGACTATCCTTGATCAATTGGCTAGCCAACTAGAGGCTTGCTAGGGACATTGTTGTGTCTATGTATCCACACATGTATCTATGTTTTTATTCAATACAATTATAGCATGGATAATAAACGATTATCTTTAAAAAGGAAATATAATAATAACTATTTATCATTGCCTCTAGGGCATATTTCCAACACATACACCTATTCAACCAAGCTCTCCTAGAAAAACAAGGTTGGTGTCTCCTTCAAAATCCAGATAGCTTATGTGCGAGGGTAACCAAATCGAAATATTATCCCAATGGGAACCTCCTAGACATAGTTTTCGCAATCGATGCATCTATAGTATATATGGAGGGCAATTGAGTTCGGCTTAAAACTGTCAAAAAAGGGTTTAATCTGGCATGTGGGAGATGGAAGAAACATTCAGATCCAAAGGGACTAGTGGATCCCTAGGGAAGAGGGTCTCAAGGCTACAACATTCATAAGATCTAGACTCCGATGGGTCAATCAACTAATGGAACCGGGAAGGAAGGAGGGAAATGTGCACTTGGTACACCAAATATTCCACGAGTTTGATGCGGAAGAGATTTGCAAAATCCTCATCCCAAGTGCGGAGGCAAAGGACTGCATTGCTTGGCACCATGAGAAGAATGGGATGTGCTCGGTTAGAAGTGCTCATAAATTGGCAGCCAAACGCGCCATCTCGTCTAGTTCGTCTATAGAGGCGGATGATAGATCTATTTGGGATTTGATATGGAAGCCAAAGTACCATAAAAAGTGCGGATTTTTTGATGGAGAATTGCTACTAACACTTTTGGCACGAAGGAAAATATGTACATAAGGACTATTGAACATGAATCTATCTATACTATTTGTCGTAATAATGAAGATGACAAGTACCATGCAGTTGTTCCTTGCACCAAGAGCAGAGCCCTCTGAGCAGCTATGAGAAAAGAATGGTTGCTTCGTGATGAGAGAGCCTTCAAGTACACCGACAAGGATTGGCTGCAGGTACTCCTAGACACCCAGTCTGCGGAAACACGTGCAAATATTTTACTCCTGCTATGAACATGTTGGCATTTGCGTGAGGATTGCATTCGCAGCTCGGGCAAAGAAACTATCTTGGGATCTAAGTTGTTCCTCCTTCGATACTCAGCACAGCTCAGAACTTTGGCAACAAAAGGAGAGAATGAAGATGACAAAGGTACACAAGCCATTGCATTGCAGAAACCTCGCTGCCCCGCCTTAGAGCATGTCTAGTAGAACCTTCAAACCCTCAAACCCTTAAAGCAGTTTTAAGGGTTGAGAAGTGCTAGTTTTTGGCACTTTTAAGGGTTGAAAAACAGGGGAAAAGACTAGAACCCTCAAACTCAACCCTTAAACTGCTTTAAGGGTTGGATTTGAGGATTCTAGTCTTTGCCTCAACCCCAACCTTTAAAACTGTCATTTCATATATCACACATTTCATCACATTTCATCATATGACATATGAAAAATTCCATCACATTTGACATAAAACAATAATCATTCTAGTTATTATTACACCACAGAATAAAACAATAATCATTCAAATTATTACAACAATGTTTGAGAAAATTACAATAATTGTTTGAATCAAATAGGACATAGAAAAGTAAAACAAAGATACATCATGGGCCAATGCGCCGCCCATCCAGTGGTGCTCTACTAGATCATCCCGGAGCCGACCATGAGTGGTTGCATCCTCAATCTCACGATGTGCTTCAAGAAAAGCTTGAATGCGAGAAGGGTTTCTTTCCGGTTGCACACGGGTACCAACATTGTCATAGAAACAAGGGAGGTTTAACCCTCTCTCATCCTCTAGGATCGTGTTGTGTAGAATCACACAACATTTCATGATGTTCACCAAGGTTTTTTTGTCCCAAAACCGAGTTGGACCCCGAACTATGGCAAACCTTGCTTGCAAAACACTGAAAGCTCTCTCAATATCCTTGCGGGCTGCCTCTTGTGCCTTGGTGAAATGAGCCTCTTTTCTTGTTAAGGGCACCCCGTTTTTCTCCTTGATGGACTTCCCAAGAGTTGCCCATTCGGGATAGATGCCATCGGTGAGATAATATCCCATTGAGTACTCATTGTCCATGATTTTGTAGTTGCAAGATGGAGCATCCCTAGAAATTAATCTTTTGAACAAAGGAGATCTATTGAGGACATTGATATCATTGAGTGTTCCCGGCAACCCAAAGAATGCATGCCAAATGCATGTGTCCTCCGATGCTACGGCCTCAAGCACAATGGTAGCATCACGGCTTTTACCACAATACATTCTGTGCCATGCGTTTGGGCAATTTTTCCACCTCCTATGGGCTTCCCCGGGTGGGTTGGCCCCCTCCCTGTGAACATCCGGAACCCATTCGTCACTCCCGGTACATTCCCGGTAATGCCCTAAAACTTTCCGGTAACCAAATGAGGTCATCCTATATATTAATCTTCGTCTCCGTACCATTCCAGAAACCCTCGTGACGTTCGTGATCTCATCCGGGACTCCGAACAACATTCGGTAACCACACATATAACTCAACTATACTAAAACATCGCCGAACCTTAAGTGTGCAGACCCTGCAGGTTCGAGAACTATGTAGACATGCCCCGAGGTACTCCTCGGTCAATATCCAATAGCGGGACCTGGATGCCCATATTGGATCCTACATATCCTCCGAATAACTTATCGGTTGAACCTCAATGTCAAGGATTCAGGCAATCCCGTATGTCATTCCCTTTGTCCTTCGGTATGTTACTTGCCCGAGATTTGATCGTCGGTATTCGCATACCTATTTCAATCGCGTTACCAGCAAGTCTCTTTACTCGTAACGTAATACAAGATCCCGTGACTTACACTTAGTCACATTGCTTGCAAGGCTTGTGTGTGATGTTGTATTACCGAGTGGGCCCCGAGAAACCTCTCCGTCACACGGAGTGACAAATCCCGGTCTTGATCCATACTAACTCAACGGACATCTTCCGAGATACCTGTAAAGAACCTTTATAATCACCCAGTTACGTTGTAATGTTTGATACACACAAGGCATTCCTCCGGTGCGAGTGAGTTATATGATCTCAAGGTCATAGGAACAAATACTTGACACGCAGAAAACTATAGCAATAAAACGACACGATCAATATGCTACGTTCATAGTTTGGGTCTAGTCCATCACATGATTCTCCTAATGATGTGATCCAGTTATCAAGCAACAACACTTTGCACATAGCCAGAAAACCTTGACTATCCTTAATCAACTGGCTAACCAACTAGAGGCTTGCTAGGGACATTGTTGTGTCTATGTATCCACACATGTATCTATGTTTTTATTCAATACAATTATAGCATGGATAGTAAACGATTATCTTTGAAAAGGAAATATAATAATAACTATTTATCATTGCCTCTAGGGCATATTTCCAACACATACACCTATTCAACCAAGCTCGCCTAGAAAAAAAAGGTTGGTGTCTCCTTCAAAATCCAGATAGCTTATGTGCGAGGGGAACCAAATCGAAATATTATCCCAATGGGAACCTCCTAGACATAGTGTTCGCAATCGATGCATCTCTAGTATATATGGAGGGCAATTGAGTTCGGCTTAAAACTGTCAAAAAAGGGTTTAATCTGGCATGTGGGAGATGGAAGAAACATTCAGATCCAAAAGGACCAGTGGATCCCTAGGGAAGAGGGTCTCAAGGATTAAACATTCATAAGATCTAGACTCCGATGGGTCAATCAACTAATGGAACCGGGAAGGAAGGAGGGAAATGTGCACTTGGTACGCCAAATATTCCACGAGTTTGATGCGGAAGAGATTTGCAAAATCCTCATCCCAAGTGCGGAGGCAAAGGACTGCATTGCTTGGCACCATGAGAAGAATGGGATGTGCTCGGTTAGAAGTGCTCATAAGTTGGCACCCAAACGCTCTATCTCGTCTAGTTCGTCTGGAGAGGCGGATGATAGATCCATTTGGTATTTGATATGGAAAGCCAAAGTACCATAAAAAGTGTGGATTATTGGATGGAGAATTGCTACTAACTCTTTGGGCACGAAGGAAAATATGTACATAAGGACTATTGAACATGAATCTATCTATACTATTTGTCGTAATAATGAAGATGACAAGTACCATGCAGTTGTTCCTTGCACCAAGAGCAGAGCCCTCGGAGCAGCTATGAGAAAAGAATGGTTGCTTCATGACGAGAGAGCCTTCAGGTACACCGACAAGGATTGGCTGCAGGTACTCCTAGACACCCAGTCTCCTGAAACACGTGCAAATATTTTACTCCTGCTATGAACATGTTGGCATTTGCGTGAGGATTGCATTCGCAGCTCGGGCAAAGAAACTATCTTGGGATCTAAGTTGTTCCTCCTTCGATACTAAGCACAGCTCAGTACTTTGGCAACAAAAGGAGGGAATGAAGATGACAAAGGTACACAAGCCATTGCATTGCAGAAGCCTCACTGCCCCGCCTTAGAGCATGTCTAGTAGAACCTTCAAACCCTCAAACCCTTAAAGCAGTTTTAAGGGTTGAGAAGTGCCAGTTTTTGGCACTTTTAAGGGTTTAAAAATAGGGGAAAAGACTGGAACCCTCAAACCCAACCCTTAAACTGCTTTAAGGGTTGGATTTGAGGGTTCTAGTATTTGCCTCAACCCCAACCTTTAAAAGTGTCATTTCATATATCACACATTTCATCATATTTCATCATATTAAATATGACAAATTCCATCACATTTGACATAAAACAATAATCATTCTAGTTATTATTACACCACCGAATAAAACAATAATCATTCAAATTATTACAACAATGTTTGAGCAAATTACAATAATTGTTTGAATCAAATAGGACATAGAAAAGTAAAACAAAGATACATCATGGGCCAACGCGCCGCCCATCCAGTGGTGCTCTACTAGATCATCCCGGAGCCGACCATGAGTGATTGCATCCTTAATCTCACGATGTGCTTGAAGGAAAGCGTGAATGCGAGAAGGGTTTCTTTCCGGTTGCACACGGGTACCAACATTGTCATAGAAACAAGGGAGGTTTAACCCTCTCTCATCCTCTAGGATCATGTTGTGTAGAATCACACAACATTTCATGATGTTCACCAAGGTTTTTTTTGTCCCAAAACCGAGCTGGACCCCGAACTATGGCAAACCTTGCTTGCAAAACACCAAAAGCTCTCTCAATATCCTTGCGCGCTGCTTCTTGTGCCTTGGTGAAATGAGCCTCTTTTCTTGTTAAGGGCACCCCATTTTTCTCCTTGATGGACTTCACAAGAGTTTCCCATTCGGGATAGATGCCATCGGTGAGATAATATCCCATTGAGTACTCATTGTCCATGATTTTGTAGTTGCAAGCTGGAGCATCCCCAGAAATTAATCTTTTGACCAAAGGAGATCTATTGAGGACATTGATATCATTGAGTGTTCCCGGCAACCCAAAGAATGCATGCCAAATGCATGTGTCCTCCCATGCTATGGCCTCAAGCACAATGGTAGCATCATGGCTTTTACCACAATACATTATGTGCCATGCGTTTGGGCAATTTTTTCACCTCCTATGGGTTTCCCCAGGTGGGTTGCCCCCCTCCCCGTGAACATCCGGAACCCATTCGTCACTCCCGGTACATTCCCGGTAATGCCCGAAAACTTTCCGGTAACCAAATGAGGTCATCCTATATATCAATCTTCGTCTCCATACCATTACAGAAACCCTCGTGACGTTCGTGATCTCATCCACGACTCCGAACAACATTCGGTAACCACATATATAACTCAACTATACTAAAACATCGCCGAACCTTAAGTGTGCAGACCCCGCGGGTTCGAGAACTAAGTAGACATGTCCCGAGGTACTCCTCGGTCAATATCCAATAGCGGGACCTGGATGCCCATATTGGATCCTACATATCCTCCGAATAACTTATCGGTTGACCCTCAATGTCAAGGATTCAGGCAATCCCGTATGTCATTCCCTTTGTCCTTCGGTATGTTACTTGCCCAAGATTTGATCGTCGGTATTCGCATACCTATTTCAATCTCGTTACCAGCAAGTCTCTTTACTCGTTCCGTAATACAAGGTCCTGTGACTTACACTTAGTCACATTGCTTGCAAGGCTTGTGCGTGATGTTGTATTACCGAGTGGGCCCCGAGAAACCTCTCCGTCACACGGAGTGACAAATCCCAATCCTGATCCATACTAACTCAACGGACATCTTCCGAGATACCTGTAAAGAACCTTTATAGTCACCCAGTTACGTTGTAACGTTTGATACACACAAGGCATTCCTCCGGTGCGAGTGAGTTATATGATCTCATGGTCATTGGAACAAATACTTGACACGCAGAAAACTATAGCAATAAAACGACACGATCAATATGCTACATTCATAGTTTGGGTCTAGTCCATCACATGATTCTCCTAATGATGTGATCCAGTTATCAAGCAACAACACTTTGCACATAGCCAGAAAACCTTGACTATCCTTGATCAACTGGCTAGCCAACTAGAGGCTTGCTAGGGACATTGTTGTGTCTATGTATCCACACATGTATCTATGTTTTTATTCAATACAATTATAGCATGGATAGTAAACGATTATCTTTGAAAAGGAAATATAATAATAACTATTTATCAGTGCCTCTAGGGCATATTTCCAACACATACACCTATTCAACCAAGCTCTCCTAGAAAAACAAGGTTGGTGTCTCCTTCAAAATCCAGATAGCTTATGTGCTAGGGTAACCAAATTGAAATATTATCCCAATGGGAACCTCCTAGACATAGTTTTCGCAATCGATGCAACTCTAGTATATATAGAGGGCAATTGAGTTTGGCTTAAAACTGTCAAAAAAGGGTTTAATCTGGCATGTGGGAGATGGAAGAAACATTCAGATCCAAAGGGACCAGTGGATCCCTAGGGAAGAGGGTCTCAAGGCTACAACATTCATAAGATCTAGACTCCGATGGGTCAATCAACTAATGGAACCGGGAAGGAAGGAGGGAAATGTGCACTTGGTACGCCAAATATTCCACGAGTTTGATGCGGAAGAGATTTGCAAAATCCTCATCCCAAGTGCGGAGGCAAAGGACTGCATTGCTTGGCACCATGAGAAGAATGGGATGTCCTCGGTTAGAAGTGCTCATAAATTGGCAGCCAAACGCGCCATCTCTTCTAGTTCGTCTAGAGAGGTGGATGATAGATCCATTTGGGATTTGATATGGAAAGCCAAAGTACCATAGAAAGTGCGGATTTTTGGATGGAGAATTGCTACTAATACATTGGGCACAAAGGAAAATATGTACATAAGGACTATTGAACATGAATCTATCTATACTATATGTCATAATAATGAAGATGACAAGTACCATGCAGTTGTTCCTTGCACCAAGAGCAGAGCCCTTGGAGCAGCTATTTGAAAAGAATGGTTGCTTCGTGACGAGAGAGCCTTCAGGTACACCGACAAGGATTGGCTGCAGGTACTCCTAGACACCCAGTCTGCAGAAACACGTGGAAATATTTTACTCCTGCTATGAACATGTTGGCATTTGCGTGATGATTGCATTCGCAGCTCGGGCAAAGAAACTATCTTGGGATCTAAGTTGTTCGTCCTTCGATACTCAACACAGCTCAGAACTTTGGCAACAAAAGGAGGGAATGAAGATGACAAAGGTACACAAGCCATTGCATTGCAGAAGCCTCGCTGCCCCGCCTTAGAGCATGTCTAGTAGAACCCTCAAACCCTTAAAGCAGTTTTAAGGGTTGAGAAGTGTCAGTTTTTGGCACTTTTAAGGGTTAAAAAATAGGGGCAAAGACTAGAACCCTCAAACCCAACCCTTAAACTGCTTTAAGGGTTGGATTTGAGGGTTCTAGTCTTTGCCTCAACCCCAACCTTTAAAACTGTCATTTCATATATCACACATTTCATCATATGACATATGACAAATTCCATCACATTTGACATAAAACAATAATCATTCTAGTTATTATTACACCACCGAATAAAACAATAATCATTCAAATTATTACAACAATGTTTGAGCAAATTACAATAATTGTTTGAATCAAATAGGACATAGAAAAGTAAAACAAAGATACATCATGGGCCAATGCGCCGCCCATCCAGTGGTGCTCTACTAGATCATCCCGGAGCCAACCATGAGTGGTTGCATCCTCAATCTCACGATGTGCTTGAAGAAAAGCGTGAATGCGAGAAGGGTTTCTTTCCGGTTGCACACGGGTACCAACATTGTCATAGAAACAAGGGAGGTTTAACCCTCTCTCATCCTCTAGGATCATGTTGTGTAGAATCACACAACATTTCATGATGTTCACCAAGGTTTTTTTTGTCCCAAAACCGAGATGGACCCCGAACTATGGCAAACCTTGCTTGCAAAACACCGAAAGCTCTCTGAATATCCTTGCGGGCTGCCTCTTGTGCCTTGGTGAAATGAGCATCTTTTCTTGTTAAGGGTACCCCATTTTTCTCCTTGATGGACTTCACAAGAGTTGCCCATTCGGGATAGATGCCATCGGTGAGATAGTATCCCATTGACAACTCATTCTCCATGATTTTGTAATTGCAAGCTGGAGCATCCCCAGACATTAATATTTTGAACAAAGGAGATCTATTGAGGACATTGATATCACTGAGTGTTCCCGGCAACCCAAAGAATGCATGCCAAATCCATGTGTCCTCTGATGCTACGGCCTCAAGCACAATGGTAGCATCACGGCTTTTACCGCAATACATTCTATTCCATGCGTTTGGGCAAATTTTCCACCTCCTATGGGCTTCCCCGGTTGGGTTGACCCCTCCCCGTGAACATCCGGAACCCATTCGTCACTCCCGGTACATTTCCGGTAATGCCCGAAAACTTTCCGGTAACCAAATGTGGTCATCCTATATATCAATCTTCGTCTCCTTACCATTCCAGAAACCCTCGTGATGTCCGTGATCTCATCTGGGACTCCGAACAACATTCGGTACCCACACATATAACTCAACTATACTAAAACATCGTCGAACCTTAAGTGTGCAGACCCTGCGGGTTCTAGAACTATGTAGACATGCCCCAAGGTACTCCTCAGTCAATATCCAATAGCGGGACCTGGATGCCCATATTGGATCCTACATATCCTCTGAATAACTTATCGGTTGAACCTCAATGTCAAGGATTCAGGCAATCCCATATGTCATTCCCTTTGTCCTTCGGTATGTTACTTGCCTGAGATTTGATCGTCGGTATTCGCATACCTATTTCAATCTTGTTACCAGCAAGTCTCTTTACTCGTTCCGTAATACAAGATCCCGTGACTTACACTTAGTCACATTGCTTGAAAGGCTTGTTTGTGATGTTGTATTACCGAGTGGGCCCCGAGATACCTCTCCGTCACACGGAGTGACATATCCCAGTCTTGATCCATACTAACTCAACGGACATCTTCCGAGATACCTGTAAAGAACCTTTATGGTCACCCAGTTACGTTGTAACATTTGATACACACAAGGCAATCCTCCGGTGCGAGTGAGTTATATGATCTCATGGTCATAGGAACAAATACTTGACACGCAGAAAACTATAGCAATAAAACGACACGATCAATATGCTACATTCATAGTTTGGCTCTAGTCCATCACATGATTCTCCTAATGATGTGATCCTGTTATCAAGCAACAACACTTTGCACATAGCCAGAAAACCTTGACTATCCTTGATCAACTGGCTAGCCAACTAGAGGCTTGCTAGGGACATTGTTGTGTCTATGTATCCACACATGTATCTATGTTTTTATTCAATACAATTATAGCATGGATAATAAACCATTATCTTTAAAAAGGAAATATAATAATAACTACTTATCATTGCCTCTAGGGCATAGTTCCAACACATACACCTATTCAACGAAGCTCTCCTAGAAAAACAAGGTTGGTGTCTCCTTCAAAATCCAGATAGCTTATGTGCGAGGGTAACCAAATCGAAATATTATCCCAATGGGAACCTCCTAGACATAGTTTTCGCAATGGATGCATCTCTAGTATATATGGAGGGCAATTGAGTTCGGCTTAAAACTGTCAAAAAAGGGTTTAATCTGGCATGTGGGAGATGGAAGAAACATTCAGATCCAAAGGGACCAGTGGATCCCTAGGGAAGAGGGTCTCAAGGCTATTGTCGTGGGTATAAGTGTGACAGTAGATGTGTAGGGTACGAAAGGATGGGCAGAGCCTTAGCTACGTTGAGGTTGTATGAGTTCAGGCCCCTCTACGGTGGAGGTAAAAGCCCTACGTCTCAGTGCTCTTGGGAGCTTAGTGTCGAGTGGAATATAGGATTACAGTAAATGCCAACCCCTGCACCAGTGGGGAAGAGCGGCTTATATAGAGTGCGCTGCCCTCCACAACGGCCCGGTGGACAGGGGTGGAATAGTGGCGAATAAATGCCTACGTTACAGGTAACGTATGCCTTAAATGCTAATAATGGTGTATGAAAACGTATGACCGTTGCCCTCTTGGGAGGTTACGATGTACATATTGGAATTCAGTCGGTACGATAAATATGCTCCGAATGCTCGTCACCGACTGGATGATGGGGGGTCCTTAGTTCAGTCGGAACTTTCTAAGGGCCTTGCTCTCTATGAAGGGTAGTCCTTGGGTAGGACCTATAGGGCAGGCCTATGACCCTACCCTGGGACTATAACCCCATCATTAGTCCCCGAATGGATCGGGGTTGGAATGACGAAGTGGTGTCTGGAGTACGGATCCGACTGGTATGGATGTGGCTTTGGCGTTGTTTGCCTCGATCCATTTTATCCTTTCGACCAGTGATCCGAGTGAATATACCAGTGAAACGAACCGTCAGGGACCGAGTGCTTCCGCGGAATCTTTCGATGTGACCGGTCAAACTGACAGCGGCGGATTTTCTAGGATCCTCAAATTTCGGTTGCCGCGCGCTCAGCGGGGATGTCGACATCGCCATTGAGTAGTTTCTGCCGCCTCGATTACGGTGTCGTTATCTTCTCCACGAACATCGCAGCAGCCGGTCGAGGGATAAGATTTCGGGGCCACCTGTTAGTGACCCAGTCGGAAGCTTATTTAAGCCTCTCCGGCAGGGGTTTCTTGTTGCGCTGCCCTTGTTACTCACATTCAGTCCGCTCTTCCCATAGCTCCCTGCACGCTCCAAGCCTCCTCCTTCCTCTCTTCCTCGCTGGATCTGTCGCCTTCACCATAACGAAGGGACAGACCAGCAAGCTCGAGTCGCAGAAGAAGAAGAAGAAGGGGGCGGCCCCTGCTCAGCGGCGACAGCGGGCACTGCCGGTGGGTTGGATCCAGGGAGATTTCCTCCCTTCCACGGTGACGGCGGATGACTTGGTGGAGCTGGTGGAGCACGGCATGATCGCCAACAAGTCGTGGAGGCTGCCGGCAGAGGGCGAGATGGAGCCGGCGCCGCAGGTGGGGGAGCGCGTCTTGCTGCTCAGCCACGTGTTCAGGGGCTTCTCCTTGCCTCCCCACCCCTTCTTTAGAGGTATTATGAATCACTTCGGGGCGCAGCTCCATCATTTTCCTCCCAACGCGATAGCCCATCTCGCCCATTCGTCACCCTTTGCGAGTGCTTTATCGGATGCCCCCCCCCCACTGGGGGCTCTTCAAGTACATCTTCTTCGCTAGGTCCTAGACTATCAAAAAACTCAGCCAGTCGGACGATAAAACCCATCTCCTCCAGCTCTGCGGGGGCTTAGGCTTCCAGAAGAAAATGAAGAGTAGCGACCCTCCTCTCCAGTTGTCCGAGTCAGTTAGGAACTGGCAGTCGACCTGGTTCTATTGCTAGGACATCGCTTGTCCGAATGCCGCGACTGGTTTGCCACCCTTTAGCCCAGACCGTCCGGCCCCTCCCAGGCAGCTTGCGCTCTCAAAGGTGGAAAAGATCCAGATCCAACCTCTGGTTGACGCGCTGATAGCTATCGTCCGCAAGGGAGTCACCGGCACAAATTTGCTGGAGACTTTTCTAGGTCGGCGCATCCAGCCGCTGCAAGCCCGACATCACGCCATGTGGCACTACGCGGGGCCTGAGGATTCCACTCGGACTCATCCAGAATGCGTGACCGGGGAGGTTGTGACAGCGTGGGTCCGCGGCATCACAGGCGCATGCGACAACCTAGAGGAGCCCGTCGCGTGAAGCCCTTCCGTGTCACAATCCTCCTCCGAATGAGGTGAGCACCTCTTGTCGAGTGCTTTCAATCTTCTTAGATTTATCGCTTTTCTTGTGTGGCCGCCTGATGTCTGACGTTGTCGACTGTATTTTGCGCAGGAGTGGACCAACTGGCATTCTCCCGTCTCGAACGGGAATCCCGCTGAGGAAGAGGAGGGCAGCCAGGAGGGCAGCGTGGATAGCGCCGAGTACGTCTCTGACAGTGGGGAGACGGAGGAGGAGACTGAGGAGGAGGAGGGAGAGGTTGGGGAGCAGAGCTCGCCACCTCCACCATCAGAACCTCGAACTAAGCGCCGTCACGAACCTGCGGCTCCGCCGGCTCCTCCAGCGGCCCCAAGTGCTCCGCCAGCCTCTCCCGTGGCTCCGAGTGCTCGAAGCGTGAAAAGCACTCGGGACGCTGCTGCCGAGCCCACGGAACAGCCATCCAAGGTGGCAAAACCCAGCGGGCCCAAGCCTTGGAAAGCTTTGCCTCGGATGAGGATCGTTGTTCCAGTCGTCTCAGCATAAGTGTCCTGTTCTCCCATCTTGCTTCAGTATCTAGTTGAACTCATGCTTATCCGTCGAGTGGCTTTCACTCGACAGAGCTGCTACCTCCGCCACCTCTCTGTCGCGCCAAGGCGATGATCCCATGGACACGGATAACGCTGCCACATCCCAGCAAGGTACGCCGTCACGACTCCGAGAGTTTGTATTATTGTTTCGCGAGCGCTGTCTTTAATCTTGTCCTTTTTCTGTAATTTCATGTTGTTCAGTCGGGGTTCCTTCGGAGGTGATTCACCTGGAGGACGACGACCAAAGAGGGTCAGGGCCAGCTTTGGCGCTTGTCCTTGAAGTTGTCCCATCTGCTGCTGCTCCCACCATGGATGTGCCGCCGACCGAGACGATGTCGCCGACTGAGACGGTGTCCCTCGCGGCGAAACCGACTGGAGCGGAACTTGGGATGCCCAAGGAGTCTTCTGTCGTGACGGGTCCGTCGACCGTACAGTACGACGCCCGACACCTCCCGGAAGACCAAGTGGGGGCCGCCAAGGAGGCCATGGTGCAGGTGGAGCTGATGGTGGGTGATGCCAAGGGAGCGTATGACTCCATCACGTCTTTGTACAAGAGAAGCTTGGAACTCCGGGACGATATCCGAGTAAGTGCGCTAGTAAGTGTTTACTTTCCTCTTGTTACCCACTGGGGGTTTAAGTGATATACTCGGATACGGTAGGATTAGTTTGCAGTGGGTTCACTCCGAGTGAACCCAGTGGGTGTAGTCCCCGAGACTTCTGTCGAGTGCTTGCACCGGCAGTTGTCTTTATATGTATTTTCCGTTACCCGAGTGGATCAGAGCTGATCTGCCCGAATGTTTCCAGTGGGGGCACTCCGAGTGCACCCACTGGGTGTAGTCCCCGAGAGTAGTGTTACTCAGGTCGGGTGATAGTGGTGTCATAGATTTCTCTGTTTGTCATGTAGCTCAATAGGGCCGGCCTGTTCGAGCTTCATGCCAGTGGGGTCACTCTTAGTGAACCCACTAGGTGTAGTCCCCGAGACCGCTGTCGATTGCTTGCATCGGCAGGGGTCTGAAGAACTTTGAGCTTTGTTTGTTTTCCTTGTTGAATGTGCCTGATCTTCCCTTTGCGGTGATTTGGCAGAAGACTTGCGAAATGGGATCCGCGTACAATGCTCTGAAGGCTGAAAAGATTCAGCTTGCTGCAGAATTGGAGGTGGTTGTGAATGACTTGGCTGGTGTTAAGGGGGCTCTTGCTGACCGAGAGAAGTCTTTGGAGGAGTCCCGGGAGACCAACAAGGCATTGGTGGCCAAAATTGAGAAAATGGGCAAGCAAAGAACTGAACTGATGGGTCAGATGAAGTTGATGAACAGTCGGTGCATTTCGCAGGAGAAGTACATCAGCGACTGGGCGAGGAAGATGATTGCACTGCTCGGTGGTAAGCTTTTTGCCGAGTGCTTCTTGACTTTGCAGTTCATTCTGCGCTTAATTTCTACTCGTCTTTTCTTTGCAGATTTTCGTCTGGACGTTGAAGCTGAAGCAGCTGACATTGAGCGGTCGGTTGTTCTGAACGTTCCACTCGGCGACGAAGCCAACTGGGACATGCTCCGAGCGCATATTCGCCTTGGCAGAGTGGGACCTATCATTGGCCGCTTGAGAGAAGTCATCAGCCGAATCGACAAGGAGCTGTGGCCCGAAGACGATTCCAGGCAAGAAATAGAAGGGTTGATGACTCGGCTGGAGGACGTCCCGAAACCGAGTGCAGGCATGGAAGAAGTCTGCTGCTCGTTGTGGTGCGGACGTAGCGCTATCTCTGGTCCGAGTGCACTGCAAAGAAGCTCGCGAAGAAAAGCTGAAGGCGTTGCAGGTCACCAACACCAAGAAGCTTCGATTCGAAGATTTCATGGAGACCTTCATCGACACAGCCACTCGCATCGCAGACGGGATTGACCTTGACACCTTTGTGGAGCCTGCCAGTCCTGGTGACGCTTGAAAAACTTTATGGTGAACGCACTTTTGCCTTGGAATGCCGAGTGTTATCTGTATCAAACTTCGGCCACTGCTGTTGGCCGTCACATTTGTGGTTCGGTGTGGATAAGCTTGATCCACACCGAGCCGATCCAACTTTGAATTCGAGTCGAATATTTTGCTCTTCTTTTGCCAAGTTTTTTTTACATGATTTTGGCTCGTGGTTTTTGTTTGGCGTTTCTTGGTGAAGCCAATGGCAAACATGCGGAGCATGTAATTGTCAGTTGTCTTCACATCCACATGAGCCTCAATGAGGGTCTGCTAAGCCTCCGAGTGAATCTCGAGGATACACTCGAAGGAAGCTTTTTACTTAGGCGATTCTGGATCGCAACTAAGTCTCCGAGTGCGGCTTTTCGTGCGCACTCAGAGCGAGTTTGTACTTAGGCGATTCTGGGTCGCAGCTAAGTCCCCGAGTGCGGCTTTTAATGCGCACTCGGAGCGAGTTTTTTACTTAGGCGATTCTGGGTGGCAGCTAAGTCTCCGAGTGCGACTTTTAGTGCACACTCGGAGAGAGTTTGTACTTAGGCGATTCTGGGTCGCAACTAAGTCCCTGAGTGCGACTTTTAGTGCACACTCGGAGAGAGTTTTTACTTAGGCGACTCTGAGTCGCAGCTAAGTCCCCGAGTGCTGCTTTTGGTGTGCACTCAGAGCGAGTTTGTACTTAGGCGATTATGGGTCGCAGCTAAGTCCCCGAGTGCGGCTTTTGGTGTGCACTCGGAGCGAGTTTTTTACTTAGGCGACTCTGGGTCGCAGCTAAGTCTCCGAGTGCGACTTTTAGTGCACACTCGGAGAGAGTTTGTTACTTAGGCGACTCTGGGTCGCAGCTAAGTCCCCGAGTGCGACTTTTAGTGCACACTCGGAGAGAGTTTTTTACTTAGGCGACTCTGGGTCGCAGCTAAGTCCCCGAGTGCGACTTTTAGTGCACACTCGGAGAGAGTTTTTTTTTAGACCGGAGTCTGCGAACGCGGAAGAATTTTGGACCTGCAAAAATCAGTCTGCTTTGTATTACTTCAATGGTACTTGTTCTTTACATTGCCTCAGTCGGCGGTCACGTGTAGAAGCGCTTCAGGAGATCTCCGTTCCATGCTCGCGGCTCATCCGTTTCCCTGTCGAGGTTGTAGAGTCGATATGCTCCGTTGTTCAGCACCTTAGAGATGATGAAGGGTCCTTCCCAGGCGGGAGCCAACTTGTGAGGCCTCTGCTGGTCCACTCGGAGCACCAGGTCGCCTGCTTGGAATGTGCGACTCCTGACGTGCCGCGCGTGAAATCGCCGCAGATCTTGTTGATAAATTGTTGAGCGAGTGAGTGCCATCTCGCGCTCTTCTTCTAGTAGATCCACTCTGTCTTGCCTGGCTTGCTCTGCTTCGGCTTTGGAGAAGAGTTCGACTCATGCAGAGTTGTGAAGCAAGTCACTCGGAAGGACCGACTCTGCTCCATAAACGAGGAAGAACGGGGATCGCCCTGTAGATCTATTCGGAGTTGTGCGGAGGCCCCACAACATCGAAGGCAGCTCGGTGACCCATGCACCGGCGGCATGTCCAACTTCTCGCAGGAGTCGAGGCTTCAACCCTTGAAGAATAAGTCCATTCGCCCGCTCTGCTTGCCCGTTTGTTTGGGGGTGCGCCACAGATGCAAAATCCACTAGGATACCTTGGCATGTGCAAAAACCTTTGAATCTGTCCAAGTCAAAGTTTGTGCCATTGTCAGTGATTATGCTGTGCGTAACCCCGAATCTAGCGATGATGTCTGTGACAAACTTGATGGTCGTAAGGGCGTCGAGCTTCTTGATGGGCTTGGCTTCAATCCACTTGGTGAACTTGTCGACTGCTACCAATAGATGAGTGAATCCCCCTTGGCCTATTCTGAATGGACCGACTGTATCTAATCCCCACACTGCGAACGGCCAAACAAGAGGGATTGTCTTCAGCGCAGATGTTGGCTTGTGGGACTTGTTCGAATAGAACTGACAGCCTTCACATCGGTCGACCATATCCTTTGCCATTTCATTCGCCTGCAACCAGAAGAAGCCAGCTCTGAATGCTTTGGCGACGATTGCTCTTGAGGAGGCATGATGGCCGCAGGTTCCTGAGTGTGGGGACCCCGACTGGGAAGTCGAGATCGCCGTGCCCAGTGATCCCCAGGATAAATGCTCACTGAACACAGATACTGAATAATAGAGTCTTACATCCATACATACCGTTTGATACAATAAATGACCACTTCGGTCGAGTCTTACATATATAGGGCCTTAAAGGCCAGAAAAACTAGACCAATAGCGGAGTTATTGGTTGAAAGCGTGAACCCATGCCATCAGCCTTAACCTACAGGCATTCTGACTGGTAAGTATCCTAGCTCGCAAGAACGTCACTGAGTTAATCTTCACCATATCCTGTCTTTCACACCTGGTCAATGAAATAACCAGTGGCAAGCCAATGAGTAATTTTAATGTACTCGCAAACAGCCCATGATACGAACAATGAAAGTGAAGGATAACAGTATCATGCATCTTTAGTGTAACTCATCTGGGTGGAATGATCATGTATATGCATCAGGTTAAAGAATTACTTTTGAAGAATAGGTTACAGATATCAACATATCTGCTAAGGGCTGAACCTTCCTGGTTCACCCTATATGCCAAGTCATCGGACTTGTCATAACCTCAATGTATCAGCTGAGGGTTAAACCATCCGGGTTCACCCTATATGCCAAGTCACCGAACTTGGTCACATTATTGTGATTATCATAACAACACATTTTTAACACCACACACACACACACTTGGTTTATGTGGAAACGCTGGACGTAGTTTAAGCAGCACCACCCAACTATCCTTGACCGTGGACACGGCTATTCGAATAGTTTACACTCTGCAGAGGTAGTACGCTGGACCCACGAAAAACGGGAAACTTCCGTGTCATCCACTACTCGCGGTATATCACATATACCCGAGGTAAGTACCCGATCATCATCTTTCCCCTGACGATACTAGACAAAGAGGTCCACTCGATTAGTACCCAGCCCACATGTTGTACGTCTTACGAGCACCGACTCTGGACCGTATCAACCATGCAGGGACCAACGGTGGGCCTGGAACTCATAATAATGGCATAGTCGTCCTACCTGGCACGACCCCATCACGAGAGTGACACCGATCACTCCCGCCACTAGTAATGTGGCTCTTTGCTAGTACCGACCAGAGTAATCAACAAAGCCCCGTCCCATAAAGGGGTATCGTGGTCGTACTGGTAAGGTTGGTACGGTCGACACATCATAAATCTAATCCCATTTCCGAAACCATACTCACACAAAACACCGGTGCATCACTTCACCAAAAGTGATCACCAACTCATCATCACCCTCGGGCATTAGTGGCACCCGGCGGGGTTTTCATAAACTCTTTATTTAACTCATCATCATGCTTGTGATAATATGCTCTATCTTTACTTGTCAACATGGTATTACCATGACCCTCACGGGTAGGGTCAAGCTCAATGCAATGATCTTATAACTTTACTAATCAACATGACAGTAGCATGATCCTCATGAGTGATAGGGTCAGCTCATCATGTTTGTGCTCCGAGGAGCCATGTGAATATCAATACTATCAATGCAAGTGCTTCGAAGAAGCCTTCGGTACCATCACATCAATGATGAACCGGCATCGTGATCACATGCAACGGAAAATACTTGCTATACTAGCATGCATCATTTTATATACTTAAGTCATGGCAAAAGGGCTGCTTGCCTTGCTCACGTAAGTCCTCGGGGTCTTCGAGGTCTTCCGCTCCGTCCCCGAATACTCCGTCTACCGTCAACTAACGTCGGAAATAACCATAGTAAGCCATATAGCAAGCAGAATAAAAGTGTTCTATAAATAGAAGTTTTATTTTTCTTGGACCTCTCTGGTCATAAGAAAAATACCTGAATCCTTGCCAAGGGGTTTGAATCATCAGGGGTGTCTAGATGGAAGGAAAGGAGGGGTAGGTGACCTTTGAAGAGGTCAACAGGAAACATTCTGTTAAAAATGAGTGGAGGCACCCATTTAACAGAGAATGATTTTAGAAATATTTAGGAAGTGGTTTCACTGGATTTGGAGTTGAAATGAATTTACTAGGAATTTCTAATGTGGGATAAATAGCAATAGGGAGCTATTTATTATAAGCAACAGAAATAAGTCACACAAAAATGTTGACCAGGGTTCTAAAAATGGAGAGTGATTTTAGAAGTCTCTGGAAGTTTGAATCACTCCATTTGGAGTTGATATGAAGCCTATGGGATTTTTGAAAGGTGGGGCTAATAATATCCAGAGGTGGATTTTAATTATCACACCACAGAAAAATGTCTTGGAAAAATGTGCAAGGCACATAGGTGGATAGAGCTTGATTTTAGGAACCTGTAGAAATTTGAATCATCAGATTTGGAGTTAGAATGATTTTAATATGGAATTTATAAGATAGGAATAAAAATAAAAAGGAGAAGGGAGCAACCAATGGGCCTCGGCCTCGTACTGGGCGCTGCATAGTGCTACGGCGCACAGGGCCGGCCCGGATGCAAGGCTGCGGGGGAAGAAGAGCCACACCGATGGCGCCTTTCCTGGGGTGCGCTTTCCCCACATGAAAGCAGAGACAGCAGGGGTGCGCCTCCACTTACTCCATGCGGGCCCGGCCTCTGGGAGGCTGACAGGAGGGTCCCTCATGGCAGGTCCTTCTTCAACCTCTGCTCGGCCAGGGAGGAGCAGGGGCCCGATCTCGGGGGCACGCCGGCGCTCTTCCTAGCGGCTCTGGCCAGCCCTGGCGGCGCCCCGGCCGCCGGTGTGCGCGGGTGGTCTTCCTGCGTCCGACCAGGGGCCAGCCCCCCTGCAGTGGAGCGCCAAGGAGAGGAGCTTCTGGCTGCGATGGTGGCCGGCGACGGCGAGCGTGGGCAGGCCGCAAGGGGAGGGGAGAGAGGGAGCTATGATGAGGGGGAGCTTCGGGGAAACGAGGGGAACGCCACAGGGCTGTCGAACAGAGGGAAAGGGCTCAGGGGAGCTGGGATTTTGGTGAGGCCGAGGTGGCATTCAACGACCATTGAAATGAAGGAGAGCTCGAGAGGGGGATTGGGGAGGTCCAGGAGATTCCTAGTGAGAGAGGGGAGTGGATTCCGAGGCTCTGGGTGCTCGGGGAGGCCATATGGAGAGGGGGAAGAGAAGAGAGAGCTCGGGAGCTCTTGGAGCTCTCTGGTGCATGGATGCCACGCACCACAGGAGGGCTTTGGAGGCTAGCTGGTGGATGGAGGTGCTTGGAAGGGTCAAGGGAAGCGTCTGAGACACTCTGGGGCACACTGGCTCGGCTTGGTGTGGTCGGGAGGAGGAAGACAAGGCGCAGAGCACCCATACTGCAGGCCAGGGTGGTGGTCACCACGGCATCTCGTGCCCACAGGATTCAAATGACCAGACAAAGCTGTCTCGGAGGTGGGGCATGGTATCTGGAAGGGGACTCTGGAGTTTGGAAGCATTTGAGGCTGGTTTGAACTTGGTTTGACTGTTGTTAAGTTTCTAACAGCAAACTTATAGATGATAAAAGTGGGTCTTAGGTGGGGATCCTTGGAGAGAAATTATGTCTGGAAGTGCTAGGCATGGAAGGACTTTAATACTGCAAAGTTTCAGATCAAACAAAGGAGGGTAGCTACTACTTGCTGTTCAAAGCCATGATTCAGCCAGATATCTATTTGAAGAAGTGTTGCTCATTATTCCTACATGAGCATGCCATATCTTGGTTCTAAATGAAGCCTTGGCATATATTAGATACTCTGGAAAGAGTTGGGGATGATAGCTTAAGCAGGAGAATGGGAAGAAGGGTAAAACAGTGCTGCCAAGGGTAAAAATGAGAGAGAGTTACAAAGGAACCTTCTCCAATAATTGACCAGTGGCCATGGGAATGTTACTGGAGGTGAAATGTAACTATGTGAGGCTGTGGTAGCAAGTTGAGCTCAAGGAATAAAGTAGAAGGGGCAATAGAAGCCAAATTAGTGAGTGCACACAAGGTGTTTCATCTGTGGTTAGGCTACCAGATGGATTCCAATGGCTATGAAACTTAACAGGATCAAATAATATATGAAAATAGGCTTGCACACCAAATTTGGGATTTGCTGGAGGAGTTTTCCAATGTAGACTTGAAAAACCCTAGAAAGGGGCAGAAATGGGTTTCTGCTTAGAACCCTATTCAAATAAGTTCCCACAAATCCAATATTTGGTGTAGGTGCATTATTTGAGCATTAAAGCATGCACAAAAAGTTTGAGGTCAAATGGACAAACTTTATAATGTAAAGTTTGTCAAAGTCAGAAATCAACAGAGAGGGTTTTGAGGGTCTTAGGACAAGTTCCTCTATTCTCCTTGATGTACCACTTGGTGTGGTTGCCTCATTGGAGTACTGGAACATGTCCACCAAATTTGAGCACAATTGGAGACACTTCACAATGTAGAGTTGCTCAAATTTGATTCTGGACAGATAGGGTTTTAGAGTGATTAGGGGAGCCAAATCAACATGGATTGAATGAAACTTGGCAAGATCATCAAGAATATCATAGATGACATGCTAGAATTTTACTGGAATTTATTGAGAATATTTCTTATAGAAATATTCCAAAAGCTTGAAATAGGCAGGAATGGTTTTGATGGGATTTGCCCAATATTTTGAACATGACCATGTGTTGAAACTCATAAATATGGAATAAATATATCCAGTGAGTTTCCCTAAATTTTCTTAAATATTGTGAAAGCAATAAAAATAACTTTCCTTCATAGGAGACCATTTCTCGCCTCACGGAAGGGCTTTTAAATAAAATAAAAAAATAACTTTTAAAATAATAATATGGTGGTTTTTGAAAGTCATTTTGATATTGGTTTTAAATAAAACAATTGGTGCAAAAGAAACTCCCTAATTTGAGGACTTGTAGTGCAAACCTCATCTCAAGGGTTTGAAAGTTTAATTCAAAGAAAAGCTTTTTGGTGAAAATAATATTTGGTAAAAATAGATATTTGTTCTAAACACATGGCATGATCATTAGGCAGGAGATCATGGAGTAAGGAGGTGATTAGGAGAGTGACAGGATCCATTAGGTATAAACACAGTCATGCAACAAGCAAGGCAAACAATAGTCACTTCAGGCATCACAAGCATTCACAAAAAATTTAATTGGTCCTAAATTTTGAAATACGTTAGTTAGTTAGGAAAGCCAAAAACTGGGATGTGACACCGAGTGAATTTCTTCCAGGATTAACTGTCCCTCCTTAGGGGAGATGCATCGCTCAAGGACTCCTGAAACATTTTCCTTGTACAAGTGGCCATCAATGACGGTGAAGGACTTCGACCTGCGGACGATCTGCCTCGCTTGGACTTCATCTTCTCGTAATTCTTGCCTCAGGATGTATGCAATGAACGGCACAGTCCAATCGGGGATGAGAGCAAGAATCTCCATGATCAAATCCACCACAGCGGGGACTTCGACTTCAGTCGGGTCTGTTGAGCTCTTCGGTTGTACCGGTTCCTCTGTAAAAGGATCTTCTTTCACCGAAGGGAGATGTAGGTGCTCGAGGCAGACATCACTCGGGACTGGTCTCCGAGTGGATCCGAGTTTTGCCAACTCATCAGCTGCTTGGTTTTTCAGTCGCGGAACATGGTGAAGTTCCAGACCTTCAAACTTCTTCTCGAGCTTCCTTACTGTGTTGCAGTATGCAGTCATGGTGGGGTTCCTTACATCCCACTCCTTCCTCACTTGATTAACCACCAAATCTGAATCGCCATAGACCATCAGGCGACGGACGCCGAGTGTGATGGTCATGCGCAATCCATAAAGGAGAGCTTCATACTCTGCCTCGTTGTTGGAAGAATCGAAATGTATCTGCAACACATACTTAAGTTTATCACCTTTTGGCGATATGATCACTATGCCAGCGCCGGAGCCATTCAACATCTTGGACCCATCGAAGAACATAGTCCAATGAGCCAAGTAGATGTGAGTCGGTTGTTGTTGTTCTACCCATTCTGCTATGAAGTCAGCCAGAGCTTGAGACTTTATAGCCTTCTTGGCTTCGAACTTGATGTCGCAGTATAACATCTCCATAGCCCACTTCGCCACTCGGCCTGATGCGTCTCGATTGTGGAGGATTTCCGACAACGGAGCATCAGAAATGACAGACACCGAGTGGTCTTGGAAATAATGAGCCACCTTCTTTGCAGTCGTGTAGATCCCATAAATAAGCTTTTGATAATGGGGATACCTCTGCTTGGAAGGAGTCAGGACTTCGGAGACATAATATACTGGCCGCTGAACCTTGTACGCTTTGCCTTCTTCTTCGCGTTCGACTATGAGAACAGTGCTGACGACTTGATTTGTAGCCACGATGTACAGAAGAAGGGGTTCTTTACTGAGCGGGGCAGTAAGAACCGGCTGGGTGGAAAGCAAGGCTTTGAGGTCGTCGAATGCAATTTGGGCTTCGTCTGTCCACTCAAAAGTATCTGATTTCTTCATGAGTCGGTACAAAGGTAACGCCTTCTCGCCGAGTCGAGCGATAAACCTGCTCAAAGCTGCTGGGCAACCTGTGAGCCTTTGAACATCATGTATTCTGACCGGCTGCTCCATTCGGACGATGGTCCCGATCTTTTCGGGGTTGACATCGATCCCTCGTTCGGAAACGAAGAAACCGAGTAACTTTCCGCTGGGAACACCGAATGAACACTTGGCAGGGTTAAGCTCGATATCGTACCTACGAAGGTTGGCGAATGTTTCTGCCAAGTCAGTCAGCGGGTCGGAACCTTTGCGTGACTTGACTACGATATCGTCCATATATGCCTCCACATTTCGACCGATCTGGTCAAGGAGGCATTTTTGGATCATGCGCATAAAAGTTGCTCCTGCATTCTTCAAACCGAATGGCATAGTGATGTAGCAGAAACACCCGAATGGGGTGATGAAGGTTGTTTTTAATTCATCCGGACCATACAAACGGATCTGATGATAGCCCGAATAGGCATCAAGGAATGATAAACGCTCGCAGCCCGCAGTCGAATCAACAATTTGATCAATGCGGGGGAGCGGGAAATGATCTTTTGGGCAGACCTTATTGAGATGCTTGAAGTCGATGCACATACGGAGAGACTTGTCCTTCTTGGGCACCATGACAACATTAGCGAGCCACTTGGAGTGGTGTACCTCACGAATGAAGTTGGCTGCCAAAAGTTTAGCCACCTCCACTCCGATTGCCTTCCTTTTGTGCGCGGCGGACCGGCGCAGGCGTTCTCGGACGGGCCGAGCGGTCGGATCCACATGTAGTCGGTGCTCAGCCAACTCCCTGGGTACACCTGGTATGTCAGCGGGCTTCCATGCGAAAATGTCCCAGTTCTCACGGAGGAATTAGATAAGCTCGGCTTCCTATTTTGGATCAAGGGTGGTGGAGATGTTCGTTGGGGCGGCGGTGTCGTCCGTCGGGTGGATGCTGACTTTCTTCGTGTCGCCCGCCGACTGGAATGCGGACTCTCAAGCTGGCTTCTTCGAACACATAAAGTCAGCAGGGTCGACTGTCTTCTTGTACTCATCCAGCTCGAGGATAGCCATTTGCTGATCGGCAATCCTCGACCCCTGTTGCAGACACTCCTCGGCCCGCTGCCGATTGCCTGTGATCGTGATCACGCCTTTGGGACCCGGTATCTTCAGCTTCAAATACACATAACATGGACAGGCCATGAAACGCGCATACGCCGGACGGCCCAGAATCACATGGTATGCGCTCTGCAAGTCCACCACCTCGAATGTCAACCTTTCCTTGCGGAAGTTCTTGTCCGAGCCGAAAATGACGTCCCACACGATCTGGCCGAGTGACTTGGCCTTTCGTCCTGGGACGACTCCGTGGAACTCCATACTGCTCTCGCTAAGTTTGGACATCGGAATGCCCATCCCCTTGAGAGTGTCAGCGTACATGATGTTCAAGCCGCTGCCGCCATCCATGAGGACTTTGCGCAGTCGGGCTCCTTGCACCATCGGGTCGACTACCAGAGCCTGCCTCCCTGGGGTGGGCACGTGTGCTGGATGATCCGACTGATCAAAGGTGATCGCAGTCTGAGACCATTTGAGGAACGTGGTGTTGGTTGGGATGGTCATGTTCACCTCCCTGTTCACCAGCTTCAGTCGACTCTTGCTTTCCACGTCAGCAAAAATCATCAATGTTGCATGGACTTGGGGGAACGGATCCTCCTTGTCCTCATCATCCTGCTCGTTATCCTTTTCACTCGGTTGCCCTTCGCCGAACCCTTGGATCAGGAGGCGACATTGCCGAGTGGTGTGCTTTGGGAATATGGCGTTGCCTTCTTCGTCCATCTTCGTGTGGATTGGACATGGCTGATCCAGGATGGAATTCCTGAACTGCTTCTTCTTGGGGGTGTACTGAGCTTTCCCCTTGCCCTTGAACTTGGCATTTGTAACGGCAGCTGCCTCTGCCTGCGGAGTGGTCGGAGCTTTCTGCTTCTGCTTCCGATTGTTGTTCCCATCTCCATCGGCGACTGTCTTATGCTTGCCGCTACGTATGTGGTCCTCTTCTTCGCCATTTGCATAGCGTGCGGCTATCTCCATCATCTTGCTCATGGAGATGTCGCCTGTCCGATCGAACTTCAGGTACAGATCTCTGTACCGCACGCCTGCCTTGAAGGCGCAAACTGCTTGATGCTTTGTGACGTTCTCCACCGTGTGGTAGAAGGTCGTCCATCGCTCAATGAAATCACACACGGGCTCATTCTGCTTCTGGACACAGTGCTGGAGCTCCACGAGACCAGCAGGGCGTTTGCACGTGCCCTCGAAGGTCCTGATGAACACTCAGGACAGATCTGCCCAGCTGTAGATGCTTGATGGAGCCAACTGGTTCAGCCACGCTTGTGCCGAGCCGTCGAGCATCAGGGGGAGATGTTTCATGGCGACCTGGTCATCTCCGCCACCGATCTTGACCGCCACTCGGTAGTCGTCCAGCCATGTTTCTGGCTTGGATTCTCCTGTGAACTTGTTGATCCCCGTCGCCAATCGGAAGTTGGGAGGGATGTCAGCTGAACGGATGGCCCGACTGAAGCACTCGGGGCCAGAGACAATGGTCCTGCTTCCACTCGGACGGTCTCTATCGTGACCATCACGGTGGGCTCGACTCCTGTCGACCTTCCTCTGGGCGATGTACCCTCTTGCGTCGGGCCTTGGATCATACATGTCACCGACTGAATGCCGATCATCGTGATGTCGGGGCCCGTAAGGCCCACCCCGCGGAGGGGTGCGTGAACGGCGACGATCTTCGGGATTCATGGAACGGTTGCCCCCTCTGCGTCGCTGAAGAGAGTCGGGGCTGAAAACCAACCGATGCGTGTTCGCGTGAACAGAACTGTTGTGGATCCTGTTGTGCGAGTGGGAGACCGCCGAATTCTGCTGCTGCGCCGTGTGCAACAGGGCACAGATCTGCTCGATCCCTCTACAAGCCTCTGAATCAGTCGGTTGGAGGGAATCGGCTATCTTGGCAGCGGCAGCCAGGTTGAGGACGGGTGTGCGGAACACCTCGACGTTGCTCTGACGAGTGCGTCGACTGGCAGAACGGTGGTGTTGACGGCGAGCGCCGGATGATTCGCCGACCTCGTGCTCGTTCCGACCAGTCCGGTGGGGACTTTCATGGGAATTGGCCATGAGAACTTCGGCTGCAGGCCCGCGGCCCAAGTACTCGGAAGGTAACTCAGTCGGAACTTAGTCCAAGCACTGGGACGGCGGCGCGGCCACAACCGACTCAAGGACCGCCACTTGAGAAGATGCGCTCTGTCGCGCCTGGGCGTGTCGCACCCAACGCTGAAGCCGCGGATGGCGGGACTGCTTGTTGCGGCACGTGACGGGGGCGAAGATCGACACCGGGGCCGATTGCTGGAGAAGAAGGACGCCGCGGGCACCGTCAAGGAAGTGCGTAGCCCTGCGACTGGGGAGCGCCTCGACGTCGAGAGACGCATCCTGAAGCCATGGCGAATCGTCGACGATGAAGGAGAGTGCGCCGAAGAGGATCTCACGACCCATGCATAAATCTCCGTCGGACGACATGATGACAAGATGAAGTTGCAAACTCGCCGGAAGTCGCTTAGACGCCTGCCCCAAGGTGGGCGCCAACTGTCGTGGGTATAAGTCTGACAGTAGATGTGTAGGGTACGAAAGGATGGGCAAAGCCTTAGCTACGGCGAGGTTGTATGAGTTCAGGCCCCTCTACGGTGGAGGTAAAAGCCCTACGTCTCAGTGCTCTTGGGAGCTTAGTGTCGAGTGGAATATAGGATTACAGTAAATGCCAACCCCTGCACCAGTGGGGAAGAGTGGCTTATATAGAGTGCGCTGCCCTCCACAACGGCCCGGTGGACAGGGGTGGAATAGTGGCGAATAAATGCCTACGTTACAGGTAACGTATGCCTTAAATGCTAATAATGGTGTATGAAAACGTATGACCGTTGCCCTCCTGGGAGGTTACGATGTACAGAGTGGAATTCAGTCGATACGATAAATATGCTCCGAATGCTCGTCACCGACTGGATGATGGGGGGTCCTTAGTTCAGTCGGAACTGTCTAAGGGCCTTGCCCTCTATGAAGGGTAGTCCTTGGGTAGGACCTATAGGGCAGGCCTATGACCCTACCCTAGGACTATCACCCCATCAGCTACAACATTCATAAGATCTAGACTCCGATGGGTCAATCAACTAATGGAACCGGGAAGGAAGGAGGGAAATGTGCACTTGGTACGCCAAATATTCCATGAGTTTGATGCGGAAGAGATTTGCAAAATCCTCATCCCAAGTGTGGAGGCAAAGGACTGCATTGCTTGGCACCATGAGAAGAATGGGATGTGCTCGGTTAGAAGTGCTCATAAATTCGCAGCCAAACGCGCCATCTCGTCTAGTTTGTCTAGAGAGGCGGATGATAGATCCATTTGGGATTTGATACGGAAAGCCAAAGTACCATAAAAAGTGCGGATTTTTGGATGGAGAATTGCTACTAACACTTTGGGCACGAAGGAAAATATGTACATAAGGACTATTGAGCATGAATCTATCTATACTATATGTCGTAATAATGAAGATGACAAGTACCATGCAGTTGTTCCTTGCACCAAGAGCAGAGCCCTCGGAGCAGCTATGAGAAAAGAATGGTTGGTTCGTGATGAGAGAGCCTTCAGGTACACCGACAAGGATTGGCTGCAGGTACTCCTAGACACCCAGTCTACAGAAACACGTGCAAATATTTTACTCCTGCTATGAACATGTTGGCATTTGCGTGAGGATTGCATTCACAGCTCGGGCAAAGAAACTATCTTGGGATCTAATTTGTTCCTCCTTCGATACTCAGCACAGCACAGAACTTTGGCAACAAAAGGAGGGAATGAAGATGACAAAGGTACACAAGCCATTGCATTGCAGAAGCCTCGCTGCCCCGCCTTAGAGCATGTCTAGTAGAACCCTCAAACCCTCAAACCCTTAAAGCAGTTTTAAGGGTTGAGAAGTGCCAGTTTTTGGCACTTTTAAGGGTTGAAAAACAGGGGCAAAGACTAGAACCCTCAAACCCAACCCTTAAACTACTTTAAGGGTTGGATTTGAGGGTTCTAGTCTTTGCCTCAACCCCAACCTTTAAAACTGTCATTTCATATATCACACATTTCATCACATTTCATCATATGACATATGACAAATTCCATCACATTTGACATAAAACAATAATCATTCTAGTTATTATTACACCACCGAATAAAACAATAATCATTCAAATTATTACAACAATGTTTGAGCAAATTACAATAATTGTTTGAATCAATTAGGACATAGGAAAGTAAAACAAAGATACATCATGGGCCAATGCGCCGCCCATCCAGTGGTGCTCTACTAGATCATCCCGGAGCCGACCATGAGTGGTTGCATCCTCAATCTCACGATGTGCTTGAAGAAAAGCGTGAATGCGAGAAGGGTTTCTTTCCGGTTGCACACGGGTACCAACATTGTCATTGAAACAAGGGAGGTTTAACCCTCTCTCATCCTCTAGGATCATGTTGTGTACAATCACACAACATTTCATGATGTTCACCAAGGTTTTTTTGTCCCAAAACCGAGCTGGACCCCGAACTATGGCAAACCTTGCTTGCAAAACACCGAAAGCTCTCTCAATATCCTTGCGGGCTGCCTCTTGTGCCTTGGTGAAATGAGCCTCTTTTCTTGTTAAGGGCACCCCACTTTTCTCCTTGATGGGCTTCACAAGAGTTGCCCATTCGGGATAGATGCCATCGGTGAGATAGTATCCCATTGAGTACTCATTGTCCTTGATTTTGTAGTTGCAAGCTGGAGCATCCCCAGAAATTAATCTTTTGAACAAAGGAGATCTATTGAGGACATTGATATCATTGAGTGTTCCCGGCAACCCAAAGAATGCATGCCAAATCCATGTGTCCTCCGATGCTACGACCTCAAGCACAATGGTAGCATCACGGCTTTTACCGCAATACATTCTCTTCCATGCGTTTGGGCAATTTTTCCACCTCCAATGCATGCAATCAAGACTAGCAAGCATCCCTGGCCATCCCCTTTTTTCATTTATTTCCATTAATCTCTTTGTATCTTCCTCGTTTGGTGCCCGAAGATAGTGCTCACCATACAACCGGATGACCAACTTGGCAAACCTACGGATGGACTCCGTGGTTGTATCTTGCCCAATGCGAAGATACTCGTTCGTATAATCCGCGGGTACGCCATAATAGAGTACCCGCATTGCCGCCGATATCTTTTGATATGCACTAAACCCCATGATACCGTCGGCGGATCTACGGCGTTTCAAGTAATAGGAGGCGGCCTCACAATCGGTGACAATCTTCAAAAACAAACTACGACGCATTCGGTACCTTCTGCGGAAGAGACGAGGAGGGTATGTAGGTACCTCCGCGAAGTAGTCTTGCATCAAATGCTCGTGTCCGAGAGCGCAGTTCCGGTAGATGGTGAGTAGCCCCATCTTCGACCCTCTCCTCTGATCCATAAGCTTCACGCGGTCTTCAAACGCTTGCACGTCGAAAAGGAGGCTCATCATCTCGACGTCGTTGTCTTGCAACAACTCGTCAATGTCCAAATCGTCGGATGACGACCAATCCGACGAATCAGACAATGAGTCCTTGTCGTCGTTGTTGACCTCCATATACATACCGAGTGGCAACAATTGTGAGTGCCAATGAAGCAAAAAATTAAACACTGGAAAATAAAAAAAAAATCTCACCTTCGGGAGGGGGGCCAGCGTCGAGCGGGGCGGGGACGGCGTCGGGGGCCGACGTCGAGCGTGGCGGGGACGGTGTCGGGGGTCGGCGTCGAGCGGGGCGGGGACGCGTCGGGGGCCGGCGTCGAGCGGGGCGGGGACGTGGGCGGGCGGTCGAGGCGGGGCGCGGAGGGGCGGCGGGCGGGCGGCCGGGGCGGGGTGTGGAGGGGCGGCGGGTGGGCAGCGTCGATGCGGAGGGGCGGGGCGCGGAGGAGCGGTGGGCGGGCGGTGGGCGTCGGGTGCGCCGAGTGGCGGCGGGCACGGCGCGGAGGGGCGGCGGGCTGGCGGCGGCGGCGGGATCGGGGGAGGGCGCGGCGCGGGGATGAAACTTCCCTCCCGTGCGAGGTTGGAAGAGGAGTGCGGGTTGGGGCGAGTTTTTCCTGCTAACCCTCACTTCTACAGGTTGGGAAAATGTTTGAGGGTTGGGCCTCTAATTTTTTTTTACGGGTTTAGGGGTTCTAGTCTACGGTTTTTTTCAACGAAAACTGTAAAAAAGGAGTTATTTTTAGGCGTTTGAGGGTTTGAGGGGTCTTCTAGACTTGTTCTTAGAGCATCTCTAGTAGAACCCTAAAACCCTTAAATCTAAAACGAGTTTTAAGGGTTGAGAATTGACCATTTTTGACACTTTTAAGGGTTGAAAAACAGGGGCAAAGACTAGAACCCTCAAACCCAACCCTTGTAACGGAATATTCCGGTATAAGGGTTGGGTTTGAGGGTTCTAGTCTTTGCCCCAACCCCAACCCTTAAAACTGACCAGGACAGGGCGGGGACGGCCGGCCGAGGCGGGGCGCGGGCGGGCGGCGTCTGGGGCGGGGCAGGGACGCGGTCGGGGTGCGGAGGGGCGGCGGGGCGCCGGCCGGGGCGCGGTGGTTCGGCGGGGCGGCGGCCGGAGCGCGGGAGGCGGCGGCCGAGATGCGGAGGGGCGGCGGGGCGGCGGCCGGGGCGCGGAGGGGTGGCGGTTGCCTCCCAACAAGCGCTATTGTTTAACGCCCTTAGCTAGGCATCGATGTGTTGGAATTATACCCTAGAGGCAATAATAAATATAGTTATTATTATAGTTCCTGTATCAAGATAATCGTTTATTATCCATGATATAATTGTATTGAATGAAGACTCATTTACATATATGGATACATAGACAAAACACTGTCCCTAGCAAGCCTCTAGTTGGCTAGCCAGTTGATCAAAGATAGTCAGTGTCTTCTGATTATGAACAAGGTGTTGTTGCTTGATAACTGGATCACGTCATTAGGAGAATCACGTGACGGACTAGACCCAAACTAACAGACGTAGCATGTTGATCGTGTCATTTTGTTGCTACTGTTTTCTGCGTGTCAAGTATTTGTTCCTATGACCATGAGATCATATAACTCACTGACACCGGAGGAATACTTTGTGTGTATCAAACGTTGCAACGTAACTGGGTGACTATAAAGATGCTCTACAGGTATCTCCGAAGGTGTTAGTTGAGTTAGTATGGATCAAGACTGGGATTTGTCACTCCGTGTGACGAAGAGGTATCTCGGGGCCCACTCGGTAATACAACATCGCACACAAGCCTTGCAAGCAATGTGACTTAGTGTAAGTTGCGGGATCTTGTATTACGGAACGAGTAAAGAGACTTGCTGATAAACGAGATTGAAATAGGTATGCGGATACTGACGATCGAATCTCGGGCAAGTAACATACCGAAGGACAAAGGGAATGACATACGGGATTATATGAATCCTTGGCACTGAGGTTCAAACGATAAGATCTTCGTAGAATATGTAGGATCCAATATGGGCATCCAGGTCCCGCTATTGGATATTGACCGAGGAGTCTCTCGGGTCATGTCTACATAGTTCTCGAACCCGCAGGGTCTGCACACTTAAGGTTCGACGTTGTTTTATGCGTATTTGAGTTATATGGTTGGTTACCGAATGTTGTTCGGAGTCCCGGATGACATCACGGACGTCATGAGGGTTTCCGGAATGGTCCGGAAACGGAGATTGATATATAGGATGACCTCATTTGATTACCGGAAGGTTTTCGGAATTACCGGGAATGACGAATGGGTTCCGGGAGTTCACCGGGGGGGCAACCCACCCCGGGGAAGCCCATAGGCCTTGAGGGTGGCGCACCAGCCCTTAGTGGGATGGTGGGACAGCCCAAAAGGGACCTATGCGCATTGGAAGAAAAATCAAAGAGAAAGAAAAAAAGAGGAGGTGGGAAGGGAAGGAAGGACTCCCACCCATCAAACCAAGTCCAACTCGGTTTGGGGGGGGAGACCTTCCCCCCTTGGCTCGGCCGACCCCCTTGGGGCTCCTTGATCCCCAAGGCAAGGTCCCCCCTCTCCCACCTATATATACGGAGGTTTTAGGGCTGATTTGAGACGACTTTTCCACGGCAGCCCGACCACATACCTCCACGGTTTTTCCTCTAGATCGCGTTTCTGCGGAGCTCGGGCGGAGCCCTGCTGAGACAAGGTCATCACCAACCTCCGGAGCGCCATCACGCTGCCGGAGAACTCTTCTACCTCTCTGTCTCTCTTGCTGGATCAAGAAGGCCGAGATCATCGTCGAGTTGTACGTGTGCTGAACGCGGAGGTGCCGTCCGTTCGGTACTAGATCGTGGGACTGATCGCGGGATTGTACGCGGGGCGGATCGAGGGACGTGAGGACGTTCCACTACATCAACCGCGTTCACTAACGCTTCTGCTCTACGGTCTACAAGGGTACGTAGATCACTCATCCCCTCTCGTAGATGGACATCACCATGATAGGTCTTCGTGCGCGTAGGAAATTTTTTGTTTCCCATGCGACGTTCCCCAACAGTGGAATCAGAGCTAGGTTCATGCGTAGATGTCTTCTCGAGTAGAACCCAAAAAATTTTGTGGGTGGTGATGTGCGTTTTGCTGCCCTCCTTAGTCTTTTCTTGATTCCGCGGTATTGTTGGATTGAAGCGGCTTGGACCGACATTACTCGTACGCTTACGAGAGACTCATTTCATCGCTACGAGTAACCCCGTTGCTCAAAGATGACTGGCAAGTGTCGGTTTCTCCAACTTTAGTTGAATCAGATTTGACCGAGGAGGTCCTTGGATGAGGTTAAATAGCAACTCATATATCTCCATTGTGGTGTTTGCGTAAGTAAGATGCGATCCTACTAGATACCCATGGTCACCACGTAAAACATGCAACAACAAAATTAGAGGACGTCTAACTTGTTTTTGCAGGGTATGCTTGTGATGTGATATGGCCAACGATGTGATGTGATATATTGGATGTATGAGATGATCATGTTGTAATAGATAATATCGACTTGCACGTCGATGGTACGGCAACCGGCAGGAGCCATAGGGTTGTCTTTATACTAATGTTTGTGCTTGCAGATGCGTTTACTATTTTGCTAGGATGTAGCTTTAGTAGTAATAGCATGAGTAGCACGACAACCCCGATGGCGACACGTTGATGGAGATCATGGTGCAGCGCCGGTGACAAGAAGATCGTGTCGGTGCTTTGGTGATGGAAATCAAGAAGCACGTGATGATGGCCATATCATGTCACTTATGAATTGCATGTGATGTTAATCCTTTTATGCACCTTATTTTACTTAGAACGATGGTAGCATTATGAGGTGATCTCTCACTAAAATTGCAAGACGAAATTGTGTTCTCCCTGACTGTGCACCGTTGCTACAGTTCGTCGTTTCGAGACACCATGTGATGATCGGGTGTGATAGACTCAACGTTCACATACAACGGGTGCAAAACAGTTGCGCACGCGGAACACTCGGGTTAAGCTTGACGAGCCTAGCATGTGCAGACATGGCCTCGGAACACATGAGACCGAAAGGTCTATCATGAATCATATAGATGATATGATTAGCATAGGGATGCTAACCACTAAAACTATACTCAACTCACGTGATGATCGGACTTGAGCTAGTGTAAGTGGATCATGAACCACTCAAATGACTAGAGAGATGTACTTTTTGAGTGGGAGTTTAGCGAATAATTTGATTAAATTAAACTCTAATTATCTTGAACATAGTCTAAGTCCACTTTGAATATATTTGTGTTGTAGATCATGGCTCACGCGACAGTCACCCTGAATTTTAATACGTTCCTAGGGAAAGCTAAGTTGAAAGATGATGGAAGCAACTTTGTAGACTGGGCTCGTAATCTTAAGCTAATCTTACAAGCTGGGAAGAAGGATTATGTCCTTAATGCTGCGCTAGGAGATGAACCACCCGCTACGGCTGATCAGGATGTTAAGAACGCTTGGTTAGCACGTAAGGAGGACTACTCAGTAGTTCAATGTGCAGTCTTGTATGGCTTAGAACCGGGACTTCAACGTCACTTTGAGCGTCATGGAGCATTTGAGATGTTCCAAGAGTTGAAGTTTATCTTTCAGAAGAACGCCCGGATCGAGAGGTATGAGACCTCCGATAAATTCTATGCTTGCAAGATGGAGGAGAACTCGTCTGTCAGTGAACATGTGCTCAAAATGTATGGGTACTCAAACCATCTAGCTGAGCTGGGGATTGAACTCCCACAAGAGGCTATCACTGATATAATCCTTCAATCACTGCCACCAAGCTATAAAAGCTTTGTGTTGAACTACAACATGCAAGGGATGAACAAGTCACCCGGTGAGTTGTTTGCGATGCTGAAAGTCGCAGAGTCTGAACTCCGTAAAGAACATCAAGTGTTGATGGTGAATAAGACCACTAGTTTCAAGAGAAACGACAAAGGCAAGAAGGGTAATTCAAAGAAGTGCGGCAAGCCTGTTGCCAATCCGACGAAGAAACCCAAAGCTGGACCTAAGCCTGAAACAGAGTGTTACTATTGCAAGGGTATGGGTCACTGGAAGTGCAATTGCCCCAAGTATCTGGCAGATAAGAAGGCGACCAAAGAAAAATCAGGTATATTTGATATACATGTTATTGATGTGTACTTAACCGGCTCTCGTAGTAGTGCCTGGGTATTCGATACCGGTTCTGTTGCTCATATTAGCAACTCGAAACAGGAACTGCGGAATAGACGAAGGTTGGCGAAAGATGAAGTGACGATGCGCGTAGGAAATGGTTCCAAGGTTGATGCAATCGCCGTCGGCATAGTTTCACTTCAGTTACCATCAGGATTAGTTATGAACTTAAATCATTGTTATTTAGTGCCTGCGTTGAGCATGAACATTATATCTGGATCTTGTTTATTGCGAGACGGTTACTCTTTTAAGTTAGAGAATAATGGTTGTTCTATTTCTATGAGTAACATCTTTTATGGTCATGCACCAAATGTGAGAGGATTGTTCTTATTGAATCTTGATAGCGATACACACATACGTAACATTGAGACCAAAAGAGTTAGAGTTAACAATGATAGCGCCATATTTTTGTGGCACTGCCGCTTAGGTCATATTGGTGTAAAGCAGCATGAAGAAACTCCATGCCGATGGACTTTTGGAGTCACTTGACTTTGATTCACTTGACACGTGCGAACCATGCCTCATGGGAAAGATGACTAAAACTTCGTTCTCCGGAACAATGGAGCGTGCAAGTGACTTGTTGGAAATCATACATACCGATGTGTGTGGTCCGATGAGCGTAGAGGCACGCGGCGGATATCGTTATTTTCTCACCTTCACTGACGATTTGAGTAGATATGGTTATGTCTACTTAATGAAGCACAAGTCTGAAACATTTGAAAAGTTCAAGCAATTTCAGAGTGAAGTTGAATTTCATCGTAACAAGAAGATCAAGTTCCTACGGTCTGATCGTGGGGGTGAATATCTGAGTTTCGAGTTTGGTGCTCACTTAAGACAATGTGGAATTGTTTCACAGTTGACACCGCTTGGAACACCACAACGTAATGGTGTGTCCGAACGTCGTAATCGTACTTTATTAGAGATGGTGCGATCTATGATGTCTCTTACTGATTTGTCGTTATCGTTTTGGGGTTATGCATTAGAAACAGCTGCATTCACTTTAAATAGGGCACCATCAAAATCCGTTGAGACGACACCATATGAACTGTGGTATGGCAAAATGCCAAAGTTGTCGTTTCTTAAAGTTTGGGGATCTGATGCTTATGTCAAAAAGCTTCAGCCTGAAAAACTGGAACCCAAAGCGGAAAGGTGCGTCTTCATAGGTTACCCAAAAGAGACAATTGGGTACACCTTCTATCTCAAATCCGAGGGCAGAGTGTTTGTTGCTAAAAACAGAGCTTTTCTCGAGAAGGAGTTTCTCTCGAGAGAATTGAGTGGGAGGAAGATAGAACTTGACGAGGTTGTCGAACCTCTCATCCCTCTGGATGGTGGCGTAGGGCAAGGGGAAACCTCTGTCGTTGCGACGCCGGTTGAGGAGGAAGTTAATGATGACGATCATGAAACTCCGGTTCAAGTTTCTGTCGAACCACTCAGGTCGACGAGACCACGTGCTGCTCTAGAGTGGTACGGTAATCCCGTCTTATCAATCATGTTGTTGGACAACAATGAACCTGCAAATTATGAAGAAGCAATGGTGGGCCCAGATTCCAACAAATGGCTAGAAGCCATGAAGTCCGAGATAGGATCCATGTATGAGAACAAAGTGTGGACTTTGGAGGTACTGCCTGAGGGCCGCAAGGCTATTCAGAACAAATGGATCTTTAAGAGGAAGACGGACGCTGACGGCAATGTGACCGTTTATAAAGCTCGACTTGTGGCAAAGGGTTTTTCACAAGTTCAAGGAGTTGACTACGATGAGACATTCTCACCCGTAGCGATGCTTAAGTCCGTCAGAATCATGTTAGCAATAGCTGCATTTTTCGATTATGAAATCTGGCAGATGGATGTCAAAACGGCGTTCCTTAACGGTTACCTTAAGGAAGAATTGTATATGATGCAACCCGAAGGTTTTGTCGATCCTAAGAATGCTAACAAGGTGTGCAAGCTCCAGCGATCCATTTATGGACTGGTGCAAGCATCTCGGAGTTGGAACAAACGCTTTGATGAGGTGATCAAAGCATTTGGGTTTATACAAGTGGTTGGAGAATCTTGTATTTACAAGAAAGTGAGTGGGAGCTCTGTGGCGTTTCTAATATTATATGTGGATGACATATTGTTGATTGGAAACAACGTGGAGTTTTTGGAGAGCATAAATGATTACTTGAATAAAAGTTTCTCTATGAAGGACCTAGGAGAAGCTGCTTACATTCTAGGCATTAAGATCTATAGGGATAGATCAAAACGCCTCATAAGACTTTCACAAAGCACATACCTTGATAAAGTTTTGAAGAGGTTCAAAATGGAACAGTCCAAGAAGGGGTTCTTGCCAGTTTTACAAGGTACGAGATTGAGTAAGACTCAGTGCCCAGCAACTGATGAGGATATAGAGCATATGCGCTCCGTCCCCTATGCTTCAGCCATAGGCTCTATCATGTATGCAATGTTGTGCACTAGACCGGACGTTAGCCTGGCCATAAGTATGGCAGGTAGGTTCTAGAGTAATCGAGGAGTGGATCACTGGACGGCGGTCAAGAATATCCTGAAGTACCTGAAAAGGACTAAGGAGATGTTTCTCGTGTATGGAGGTGACGAAGATCTCGCCGTAAAAGTTTACGTTGATGCAAGCTTTGACACAGATCCGGACGACTCTAAGTCGCAAACCGGATACGTATTTATTCTTAATGGGGGTGCGGTAAGCTGGTGCAGTTCAAGCAAAGCGTCGTAGCAGATTCTACATGTGAAGCGGAGTACATGGCTGCCTCGGAGGCGGCTAAGGAGGGTGTCTGGATGAAGCAATTCATGACGGATCTTGGAGTGGTGCCAAGCGCATTGAATCCAATAACCTTGTTCTGTGATAACACGGGTGCCATTGCCTTAGCAAAGAAACCACGGTTTCACAAGAAGTCCAGACACCTCAAACGACGCTTAAACCTCATCCGCGACTACGTCGAAGGGGAGGACGTAAATATATGCAAAGTGCACACGGATCTGAATGTAGCAGACCCGCTGACTAAACCTCTTCCACGGGCAAAGCATGATCAACACCAGAACTGTATGGGTGTTAGGTTTATTACAACGTAATTCGCATGATGACATGAGGGATAGATTATTGACTCTAGTGCAAGTGTGAGACTATTGGAATTATGCCCTAGAGGCAATAATAAATATAGTTATTATTATAGTTCCTGTATCAAGATAATCGTTTATTATCCATGCTATAATTGTATTGAATGAAGACTCATTTACATGTATGGATACATAGACAAAACATGTCCCTAGCAAGCCTCTAGTTGGCTAGCCAGTTGATCAAAGATAGTCAGTGTCTTCTGATTATGAACAAGGTGTTGTTGCTTGATAACTGGATCACGTCATTAGGAGAATCACGTGACGGACTAGACCCAAACTAACAGACGTAGCATGTTGATCGTGTCATTTTGTTGCTACTGTTTTCTGCGTGTCAAGTATTTGTTCCTATGACCATGAGATCATATAACTCACTGACACCGGAGGAATACTTTGTGTGTATCAAACGTTGCAACGTAACTGGGTGACTATAAAGATGCTCTACAGGTATCTCCGAAGGTGTTAGTTGAGTTAGTATGGATCAAGACTGGGATTTGTCACTCCGTGTGACGGAGAGGTATCTCGGGGCCCACTCGGTAATACAACATCGCACACAAGCCTTGCAAGCAATGTGACTTAGTGTAAGTTGCGGGATCTTGTATTACGGAACGAGTAAAGAGACTTGCCGGTAAACGAGATTGAAATAGGTATGCGGATACTGACGATCGAATCTCGGGCAAGTAACATACCGAAGGACAAAGGGAATGACATACGGGATTATATGAATCCTTGGCACTGAGGTTCAAACGATAAGATCTTCGTAGAATATGTAGGATCCAATATGGGCATCCAGGTCCCGCTATTGGATATTGACCGAGGAGTCTCTCGGGTCATGTCTACATAGTTCTCGAACCCGCAGGGTCTGCACACTTAAGGTTCGACGTTGTTTTATGCGTATTTGAGTTATATGGTTGGTTACCGAATGTTGTTCGGAGTCCCGGATGAGATCACGGACGTCACGAGGGTTTCCGGAATGCTCCGGAAACGAAGATTGATATATAGGATGACCTCATTTGATTACCGGAAGGTTTTCGGAGTTACCGGGAATGACGAATGGGTTCCGGGAGTTCACCGGGGGGGCAACCCACCCCGGGGAAGCCCATAGGCCTTGAGGGTGGCGCACCAGCCCTTAGTGGGCTGGTGGGACAGCCCAAAAGGGCCCTATGCGCATTGGAAGAAAAATCAAAGAGAAAGAAAAAAAAAGAGGAGGTGGGAAGGGAAGGAAGGACTCCCACCCACCAAACCAAGTCCAACTCGGTTTGGGGGGGAGACCTTCCCCCCTTGGCTCGGCCAACCCCCTTGGGGCTCCTTGAGCCCCAAGGCAAGGTCCTCCCTCTCCCACCTATATATACAGAGGTTTTAGGGCTGATTTGAGACGACTTTTCCACGGCAGCCCGACCACATACCTCCACGGTTTTTCCTCTAGATCGCGTTTGTGCGGAGCTCGGGCGGAGCCTTGCTGAGACAAGGTCATCACCAACCTCCAGAGCGCCGTCACGCTGCCGGAGAACTCTTCTACCTCTCCGTCTCTCTTGCTGGATCAAGAAGGCCGAGATCATCGTCGAGTTGTACGTGTGCTGAACGCGGAGGTGCCGTCCGTTCGGTACTAGATCGTGGGACTGATCGCGGGATTGTTCGCGGGGCGGATCGAGGGACGTGAGGACGTTCCACTACATCAACCGCGTTCACTAACGCTTCTGCTGTACGGTCTACAAGGGTACGTAGATCACTCATCCCCTCTCGTAGATGGACATCACCATGTTAGGTCTTCGTGCGCGTAGGAAAATTTTTGTTTCCCATGCGACGTTCCCCAACAGCGCGGAGGGGCGGCGGGGCGGCGGCCGGGGCGTGGAGGGGCGGCGGGGCGACAGCCGGGGCGCGGAGGGGCGGCGGGGCGGCGACCGAGATGCGGAGGGCGGCGGGGCGCGGAGGGGCGGCGGTCGGGGCATGGAGGGGCGGCGGGGCGATGGCCGGGGCGCGGAGGAGCAGCCGGGCGGCGGCCGGAGCGCGGGGGGTGGCGGCGGCCGAGGTGGATTCCTCCCGCGCGCAGGAACCAACTGCCTCCCGCGCGAGGTGGGAAAATGAGTGCGGGTTGGGGGCAGTTTTCCCTCCCAACCCTCACTTCTACAGGCTGGGAAGGGGTTTGAGGGTTGGACCTCTAATTTTTTTTACGGTTTTAAGGGTTTAAGGGTTCTAGTCTACGCCGTTTTTTCGATGAAAACGGTAAAAAAAACTATTATTTTTAAAGATTTGAGGGTTTGAGGGCTCTACTAGAGATGCTCTTATAGTGTTTGAACTGGACGGAGCCGCCCTTGTGGTCTGTAAAACTAAATATTGGTGGCTCATATTTGGCGGACCCACGCGAATCGACTGCACTTGCAGTCGCGAGGGATAACAGAGGACCTGTCCTCACCTCTATATGCAAGAAGTTGTCACCTAATAGTTGTGTTGATGAGGCTGAGGCGAAAGCAGCACTTATCGGGCTACGCCCACTCTCGAGGATCTACAATAGCCTAGTGATTTTGGAACTGGATTGCCAATCTTTGGTTAAGGAACTCACGTCAGGGACCAGTCCCGATCCCCTTGCTTTGGAATACTGATAGACATAGAGGAAACACTCACATCCTTCTCAGCTCACAGCTTCAACAGCATGGGGCGATCTTGCAATGCCCTTGCTCATGGGCTTGTAGCGCTAGCCAAGAATTTGGAGGATCACGAGAGGATTGTCGATGTCCCAGACTGTCTTCGTCCGATTTGGTCTGCTGAATGTGTGGCTCCAGCACAGTAGTTTGCTACTGTGAATCTAAAAAAACCTCTGATAAAGTTTTCTATAAAACAAGGGGCCTGCTACGCATCCACCGGTGGATGTTTACTAAACATCCACCACATGGAGGGCCGTCCGATCTACACGTAGTCGTCGGATCTGCTCCGGTCAGGCACCCCATAATTCCTGAAACGATGGCTGAGTTGCAGAAACTTTTGCTTTGTTGCAAGAAATAAACTTTGGACCCGTTAATTCCTGAAACAACGGTCGAGTTTCAGAAACAATTTGCTTGTTGCAGGATTTTTTTTTCTTCGTCTTTCTGCAACATAGGTACTTTTGCGGGAGAATTTTTTGCAACAAAGGTCATGTTTTAGGAAATTTTACAACAAAGGTCAAGTTGCGGAAATTTTTTGCAACGTTCATGGGCGGCTGGCTGCGGCCGGATGGTCAGAACATAAATCTATAGTAGACCACTGCAACATCGTATATGTTTTACAAACATAGTCTTTGTTGCAGAACCACATAGTCACTTGGACGCGTGTCTTACGGGGGAGGTGGCTGATGCGGTCATTATAATCCGTCGACTGATGGTTAGCTTTTCCCATAAAACAAAGTTTGACTATCAAAATATATAAAGTCGGGGAAGGCAAACCATACCGGAGTATAAACTTCATCAATATTTCTGTTCGGCAATGATGCATACAAAAGGACAAATATTTCGATCAAGACCGAGTTCTAAGGCCGAACAAGCTGTCAAGCCCGTTAGGAGGATATGGATGTTTTCTCTCAAACAAGGTATGTATGGGGAAAGGATTGTGTTCAACCGGTGGATCCTATTTTTAGGTCGACCTTCTCCACGAGTTGACATGTGTCCCCATGGTCCCGCACAACACACACCCTTTTCTAGGAATTTCCCGGAGCTCATATCAATTTCCACTCTTTTCTTTAGTTTGCCTCTCAGCTCCACCAACGTGAGTCGCTCGCCGTGCCATGCATGCGCTCTGCTCGCGGCCGGTCTGCGCCATCGGTCGTAGTTCGCCGGCAAGGTAGGCCTACCTTGCCGTCATTCCTTCCTCCTCTTTTTTGTTCCTCCCACGCCCCTCATCCCTTCCTCAACCAGATCTAGCTCTTGAAGCCATGACCTCTAGTGGAACCTTCTTCCGTTGCCATCTTTAACGGCGGTGTTGTTGCGAGACAAATTTCTGTAACAACGACGTTGTTGTAAATGGGGGCGACAAACGACCACTAATTGCATGGGGATTTTTTGTTCCTGCAACAAGCCTCTTGTTGCAGAGGGAACAAGCAGACCATTAGGTTTGTTGCAAAGAGGCCAACAATGAAGTTTTTTTCTGCAACACAAGTCTTGTTTCTGAAACATAGGCCTAGTTGCAAAAAATTATGTAACATTACCTATGTTGCAAAAGATTTTCCGCAACATCACCTATGTTGCAAAAAAACGAAGCCCAAAAATTATTTCTGCAACATGACATATATTACAAATGTTTTCCGCAACACAACTTCTGTTACAATTTTTTCTACAATAATATCTGTGTTGCAAATATTTCTGCAGCATCACCTATGATCTTTATTGCAAAAAATATTCTATAACAAACTCTGTTGCGAAAAAATATACAAACGTTTCTGTAATATGTTGTGTGTTGCAGAAAATTCTACAACCAACAAGCCTCTTGTTGCCAAGGAAACGAGCGCACAACACTACGTTTGTTGCAACGGGGCAAGAGCAAAGTTTTTGTTTCTATAACAAAGATCTTGTTTCCAAAATATAGGCCTTGTTTCAGAAAAAAGGGTTCGACGCGAGCGTAACAAGGCTTTGTATTGCAAAGCGTCGAGCGCAACACAAACTTTGCTGCAAAGGTTAACGCACGCTCATTGAAAGAAGATTGGACGGTTGGCGAGCTCACGATCTTACGGCTATCAAGGTAACGGATGTTTTTTAAACATCATCCACCGAACGCATAGCTGCCCCTTTATATATTCTATATATTTTTGACTTTTAAGTTCGACTGTCAAAATATAAGGGGGGGGAGCAAACCGAAGCCGGAGTATAAGCTTCATCAGTTTTATTTTATATAATGATGCACACAAAAAGACAAATGTTTTACTCAAGACCGAGTTCTAAAGCCGAATTTCTCTCAACTCCAAAACAAACAAATCAAGTTGTAGAGCACATGTTGCGAACAGTACCGCAGAGCGCAGAGAGTACAAAGTGGACTTAACTGTATCCATGAAACAGCATCGCTGTGCCTTCCCCCGCATCGTTCCGCACGAAAAATGAAAATCAAAACTGTACATTATCACCTCAGGTCCAAACGAAATTCCCCGACCCCAAGCTACAGCTTCCAGTGGTCCAGTAATTACCCTAGGCTACGCATCAACAGCTTCCTGAGGGCCGAGGCTCTACTGCTCGCCCGGCCCACTCCACCGGAACAACAACAGAGAAAACACAGGGCTCGGTGACCGCGCCCGTTCGGCCGGTCATGTAAAACGCGCGCAAAGCCAGCGCCAACTTTCTTTCCCCCTCTCAAAGAAAACAAAAGACGTAAGCTCAGCGCAACTTTTTGAAAATCAGGCTTAGCGCAAGCTGAGCAGTGGTAGTACGGATTCTCAGGCAGCGGCCGGCGAGCAAGTCGCTTTCTCTCGCTCCGTCGCGGTCGCGTGCATGCATTGCTTTTTTTTTCTTTCCTCCATCGCTTTGCTCGGACCGACGTACCACGACGAGGAAGACAAAGACCACGCCTCGGACCGCCATCGCCGGCCGATGCACGCCTTGTATCGAGGTCAGGCCAATTTTTCTGTTCTAACCTAAAGCCCAAACAAATTACAGATCCGACTTCAGTTTGAAAATAAGCTCAAATATAACCTCTTTACGTGACGCCACCCATCACGGCGTTTGGGTTGCCTAGAAGACTCCACGCATCGCGACGTCTTGCACGGGGCCCGCTCCATTCCCCCTTCTGTTGACCGGCTGACGTGGCAAAGGGGCCACACGCCAGGGGCCATGGCGTCTGGACCCCGACCAGACCCAAACGCCGCGCATCTTGGCTTCTGGCCCCGATAACTATCGCACACCCACCCCCTTCTTCCTCCTCACCCCTCCCTTTCTCTGTTATGTTCTATGTCTCTCTCTCGCCTCTACCTTCCTCCTCACCATCCCCCTCCCCCTTGATCTACTCCCTCCTTCACCAAAACTAACAGATCAGACCCCCCCCCCAAGCTTCATTGAGGTAATCTTTTTCAAACTATCTAATTATTTCTTATTTTAACATAATATTTTGATAGTATTTTGGTATATTAGGTTATGTTAGATTAGATGATTGTTCTCTTAGTTTTAGGGATTGTTTGATAGTTGTTAGATTATATAGTTGAATATGTTTAGGTAGATTTTATGTAGTTGTATGTTGAATATGTTGAATATGTGTATAGTTGAATATGTATGTGTAGATTATATAGTTAGGCATATAAGTATGTGTAGATTAGATTATGTAGGTCTTAGTTTTAGGTAGATTATATAGTTGAATATGTTGTGTAGTTAAATATGTTAGATGATGATATGTATGTATAGGTGTTAGATATGTTAGATGATATATGTTAGGCATAGTTTATTTGGATGATGATATTTTTTTGTATAGCATAGTGGATGATATATGTTAGGCATATGTTAGATTATATAGTTGGATGATATATGTTACACATAGTTAGGCATATATATTTTTTTAAGATATGTATGTGTAGGCTTATGTATTTTCCTTTGGTTTTTTTTTTGGTTGCAAAAGAGAGATGATGAAATACGATATATGTTATTTATTCGTAGGATGGCGGATGATAATGGCCCTTGGTATGATGGATTAGTAGAAGAGTTTGACAGAGTGCACCGTGGCCGTGCAATTGAGAATCGTAAGGTATGATGGATTAATCGAAGACTTGTCGATTATTTGTGTTTTTTATGTTTGTTTGTCGTCCTGACATGAAGCTCACATTCTTTGCAGAATGTAGTAGCTATGCGCATGAGGGGTCATGCTGCAAATGACTTTTCCTACAACGTGCGATACGAACCCTACATTGCAAGGTTGGGTCTGCTGCCATTTGTTTTGCAATTCAAGAGGAACCCACCACCGGTGAACCATGCAGCGCTCACCGCACTGACTGATCCTTGGAGGCCCGAGACACACTCTTTCCACCTTCCTTGTGGGGAGATGACGATGACCTTAGAGGACATGGCCATGATAAGTGGCCTTCCTCTCAACGGCGATGCCGTTACGGGTCATGTCAGTGTTGTTAAGTGACGACAGCGGGTTGGCATCTTAATTGGTGTTGAACCCCCTCCCCCTCTGTCAGGCAAGCCTGATGCCTCAAAAGTGAAGCATCCCTGGTTAAAATAAGTGAGAGGAGCGCCATGCCTTGCGGATGCCGATGATAATGTCGTTCAGCAATATGCTCGGACTTATCATTGTATATACTAACCAAAGTAGTCTTCACAGACGCAACCGGTAACTCAGCACTCCGGATGTATTTGGAGCACCTAAGGAACTGGGATATTCCGTTTAGCTTGGTTCATCAGCACTATCATAATTGTATCGTCAGGTAAGAGCTATTTGTAGACATTTTGTTTTTAATTTGTCATGCGTCACACATTGCTAACATTTATGTTTAATTGCAGTTGGATCAGGCGTCAATGAGGACAAGAGAATCATCTTCATTGTGTGGGTTTGTGTGGAGCCTCTCTGTGTGGATGTGGAAGCGGTTAACCCAAACTCCAATCCAGATGAAGGGCTTCATGATGAAGATCCATATCGTCGCCCGATAGTTGCCTATCATTGGGATCAAGTGTCTGTTTACACAGGAAGCTCTCATGTGTGATACAAGTGTTATGTGAACGAGCTGGACACCTTGACTGCTGAGCAGGTACCAACATTTCAGTTCCTTGTATTGTAGGTTTTTCTGACGACAATATTAGAACGTGTACCTAACATATCAACTCGTCCTATTGTTCTAGGTTTTCTGGCGGCCTTATGAGGAAGATCGTGAGTACGACCTCAACCAGATGTGCACGCGTGATAGTAATATTTGGAGGTCTAGGTGTCCAATGATATGCTTTTATGCTGTCGAGTTCCACTTTGTAGATCGTGTTGCCACGCAATTTGGGAAACGCCAAGGTATTCCAACTGAGGAGACCAGGAGTGTAATCACAAGTGCGCATGGGTAAGCTAAAATGATTCATGAGATTTTGCACTATAACATTGTGAAAGTTTATGTTTGATAATCGTTTAAACCATCGTGCATCGTTTTAGGTTCAGTCGAAGGAACAATCAGGATATATCGGATTGGGCTGTCAAACACCATCACTGGATAGCAATGTGGAATCAGAGAGAGACGTTAATTCACAAAGAGAATAGACCCCACAATGATTCTGCCTACCAGAAATATCTTGTGTGGTATGCGGATCGTTACCGGTTGAAGCTTAAGCCCGGTTGGACTAGGGAAGAGTGGTCTGAGTTGGTGTGAGAAGATCCATCTACTGCAGAAGGGTATCATTCCTTCAACATGGTTGTGCGAGAGACCGGAGAGAGTCAAGTGGACTATGCACCCATGCATGACGAACTGGTAAGTGAATGAATCAGAACCAGTCAGCATTACATTGTCTTCTTCAATTCTGAATGTTTGTTGTGTTAATGAATTGAAGGGTAGAGAGTTCCTTATGTGCGTGAACGATGCCAATGTAGCACTTAGTCATCCCCCGGGAGGTGCATCATCTGAGAGAACTCTTAGGACCACGCTGGAGGTATGATCATGTTTACAAATGTTTGTCTTAATGAATTACTTATTTGCGTCTAACATAGTGTTTCGTGTGTTTCTCAGAAGTTTAAGTCAAGGTTCCACAAGTGGGCAGCTATGCTTTCTTGCCACAGTGCTCAGTCTGTGGACGTGTTTACAGGTGGTACAAGCCGCTCCACTAGAGCTCGACGTCGTCAGCTAACCATCGATGACATAGAAGAAGAGGAAGAAGAAGAGACGACACAGGAGCATGAGGTAGATATTGATGCTCCACAACCGTCACAGCTGTCACAGTCCAGGAAGAAGAAGACGCCACGTGCGGCAAGAAAGAAGAGATTAAATTTTCGATTTCGTAGTCCGGAGTATAATCGTAAGAATTTGCCTAAGGGGATGCGGTATATTGAAGAAGAGGAAGACGAGGAAGAGGAAGAGGAGGAAGATATAGAAGAGGAAGAGGCAGAGGGAGAAGAGGAGTCTATCAAAGAAGAGGAGGAGGAAGTGCCTACGAGAAAGGGCAAAACCACGAAGAGAGGAAGAAGGAAGTGAAGTGAAGTGCACTTGATATGCTATCTTTAATTTGTGAACCTGTCGTGAAGTGAACTTGTCGTGTAGTGAACACCTATGTTATCTTGAATTCTTGAAGTTGTCATGTAGTGAACACCTTGTGTTATCTTAAATTCGTAAACATGTCATGAAATGAAATGAAGTGCACCTGTTATGTTAACTTTAATTTGTGTACTTGTTATGAATGATAAAGATTACATAGTTGGAATGATAAAGATTGCATAGTTCAAATGATAAAGATTACATAGTTGGAATGATAAAGATTGCATAGTTGAAATGATAAAGATTGCATAGTTCAAATGATAAAGATTACATATTTGAAATGATAAAGATTGCATAGTTCAAATGATAAAGATTGCATAGTTCAAATGATAAAGATTACATAACAGGCTGATGGATACATGTCATTGTAGTTCCAAATGACAAAGATTACATAGGCTAATTGTCGTTAGGTCCAGAATTGCAGCAAATGACATCATTTTTTTCTTTGACCCATGCCCGATGAGAAGCCTGCTTCGGCAGTGGCGAAAAAGATTGCCTCACTAACCAATCAATGACCTGGCCATGGTTATGAATGTTAAACTGTTGATGTTCTTCCCTTGTTGCACACAATGCAACTTGCATTGCAAGATCACGCCGATAATCTTTTTCCCTCTTCTTCAGCTTCTTGATCTCGCTCTTTTTTTATCGATTATTCTTTTGACAACGTCTTTAGTGAACAGTAGTTTGAAAAGGCTCTACACGCCGCATTCAACGCATCAACGACTGCCACCCAGTAGGTCATTTTTTTCTCAATAAATTCGCGTTCACGCTTCGTCGCCGCCTCAGCAGAAGCCTCAACGTAAATGAACGGTCTCATCCTGTATTTCAAAAAATGACTACTCAATATACACTAACTACTCAATACACACTAAATTTAGTTAGGGTTTCTCTAAGATGTAAAAAAATGTAAGATGTACAAAATGTATCATAATAAGGATGTTCAACAAAAAAAATTGAATGAATCGGAGAAGAATACTACAAGGAACAATGTTTATGGACATATTTATGTTAGGGAATCACCTTCTTGCTCGGATTCGATGGGGTCTTGAGGGGAAGGAGATAGGAGGAGAGCAGAAATGAAGCAACAATGGTAGGGAAAAGTGAGTGTGGTGGGACCCACACCAATAGTCCTCCACATAGTCTAGTTGGGTTCAGGAGCCGGACGACATGGACCCTGGCGTCTGGGTGCGCACAAAAGAAACCAGCAGGTTTGCACTAAATTGGACATATGAGACGCCAGAGACCCTCGCGTCTGGGTGCGCACAACAGACACCAGTAGGTTTGCACTAAATTGGACTTATGACACGTCAGGGACCCTGACGTGTGGTCCTGGGCCAGACGTCAGGGACCCTGACGTCTGGTCCTGGGCCAGCCGCCAGGGACCCTGACGTCTGACCCCTTCGCCACGTCATCTGGTCAACGGCAGGCTGATCGACTGGGCCCAGCTAGACGTCAGGGACCCTGGCGTCTCCAGTGCAACCGAGACGACAGAGACGTTGGCGTCACGTAAAGAGGTCAATTTTAAACGTATTTTTAAACTAGGATCAGATATACGTTTTCTTTGCATTAAAGGTTAGAATTTTTTTTTTGACCTCGAGGTCACAGGCCGGCGATCGAATGGTTGCCCAACAGCAACACATATCTGTCCGGGTAAAAAAGAAAAAAACATTCGCAATTGTCTCCCGTATCTTCACCGTGTGTAGAAACGGTAAACTGACCGTACGTACGTACGTTCACCAAAGCCCAAAGGCCTTGCCTAAAGACGAGAGCGAAAAGAGAGAGAGAGAGAGAGAGCGAAACAGATTAATTTGGCAGGGCAGGGGTAAAAAGAGGCGGCCGGTCCGGTGTGCGTGAAAAGACGGCCGCCGCTTTGTGCTGTGCGTGCGCGAGCACTGCACTGGCGTCGGAGGGAGCTCCGCTTTAGTTTGGGCTAGGCCAGGCTGCGTGCGTTGCATGGCCCCGGCTTTGCTTTTTAGTTTTGCTTTTCCCCGGCTTTATATAAGCTCGCCACTCCTCGGGCGCTCCATGCCACCTTTGGACGAGATCTTGGCCTGCTGCTTATCCTCTGCTTACTTAGCCGTTGCTACCACGACTAGTACCGCTCTTGCCAAGGGAGGAAGCTTGGATAGCTAGGCGCCGTTGGGATTTCGAGCACGCTTCCCTCAGGCTTCTCTCATCAGGCTCAGGTACGCTATCTTCCGGTGGCTGCTGCTCACATCTTCTGATCTTACTTTACGTCTTATTGTGTGTACGCTCCTTCAAGCTATAATGTACTGTGCTGTACTACACCAGATACTGGTAGTAGAGAGTGGCGTAGCCAGCAAAGATCCATAGTGGAGTGGCACTGTGCATGGTACACTGATCTGCAGCTGCACATTCATTCATCCATTCATCCAGCATGCATCCGCGCACATCACATTTTGCCGGGGATTCGCTTGGACGCTGGTTGATTTCCGTCGGGCCCCTTGCGTTCCCTTCCTTTTGATGCCTTGCGGTCTCGGCCGGGTCCGTCGGCGGCGCTTTTGAGGCGGAGCGATCGAGCGCGTCCGGCCGCATGCATGCATGCATGGCCTGCAACAGCAAGAGAGGGGAAACCGGCTTTGCCGTCGCCGCCTAGCTGCGCGGCCATGGCGTGAAGCCAAAACGCACAGAGCTTTGCACTGTGGAGATCCCAGTCACACATCACCGCCATGTACGCTCGCAGTCGCACGTCTCTTCTGCATGCTCTCTCTCTCCCTCTCTCTCTTCAGTCTCTCTTTCTCTCTCTCTCTCTGTGCCGGCCGGCCATTAAATGGATGCATGCATGCATGCGATTGCGAGCCTCTTCTTCAAACTTGGGTAGAACAACTCATGATTGCGTCGCTTGTAGGCATCCTGCTCGTCGTCTTCTCCGGCCTGCCCTTCTACTTCTTGCCTCCGCGATAGGGCACCCTAGGCTGATTCTCTAGTCCTTTCGCTTCCACATGGAAGCAGTCTTCATCTACTTGTCCTGCCATGATAACACACCGTACCATCGACGAAAAATAATCTTCGAGCCTGGCATGTTACATGTGGCTAGCTAGCTACTGAGTGGACACCACGTAGGATAATGAGTGGACGCCGTATCTCTCATTATTTGTTCTAGTACTACTACCACTTATACTTTCTTCAGTTTACCAACTCCAGCTCACGTGAGGTCATTTTTTCGTTTTGCTGCAAAAACAACGCAAGTTTACGGGGGGCGAGTGGGCGACAGCATAGATGAACAGCATCTATCACCGTTTAGAAAGAAAGATAAATGAAGTGTTAAAGCAAACAAGTCTCTTCCATCTCACTTTTATCGACGACGGCAGTAAAAAAATAGAACATCTACTAACTTTCATGGGTCCGTGCCGAAAGCCTCTTTCGGCAGAGGCAGAGCATATGCCACCTTTTCTTTTCTTTTCACCCATCGACCAGGGGTAAAAAGGATACTCCTAGATAGATAGATAGATAGACGGGGTAGCCAGCAGGTCTGTAGAGTGACTCAGCGGGTGGCCCTGCACGTCGCCCGTCCATCCATCCGTCCGTCCGTCCGTGTGTAGGGAGGGAGGACGCCGGTGTCACCTCACCGGCGCGGTACGTTCGATCCGATGACTCCGGCAGGGAAGGGAAGAGGGCGGGGTGGCGGTGGCGCCCCGCCGGGCGACCGACGTGACGGGCGGATTTTACGTGCACGGGGCGTGCTGCCCGTACGGCCGCGGCAGGCAGGCGCGGCTGCCGGCCCCACCGCGTGCGTCAGCCACTCTGCTTGGCATCAAAGACGCGCGTGCCCGCTGCTCTGCCGCCGGGCTTGTGCGCGCCGCTGCTACACGCCTCCCACTTTTATGCGTGCAAGCTCGGTGTTCGTGGGGGTACCTTTTTACCCCAAACGGGGCGTTGCACCAGCGGGGTTTCATAAATTGAAAATAAAATATAACAAAGTTTACAAGCTCAATAAAAAATAAATTATCTACAAAATACACCTATTGATTGCCAACATGATTTCACATATGCTCAACCAAATTATCTTGCAAACTGAATATGGGTTTTTATATCATCAATTTCATGTTAAAATTGGGTGAACTGTGCAAACCATGCCGCTTCTCCGCCATGCTAAGGCACCACATTGTCACCCTGAAATTCAAACCCTTGATCGTGCACACGTTCTAGGCGCTCATCCTCTACGATCATATTGTGCATGATCACACAAATAGTCATCACTTGCCACAACATATTGGTGCTCTAAGTTCTAGCAGGATACCGAACTATGCCCCATCGAGATTGCAGAACAACGAAGGCACACTCGACATCCTTCCTTGCACTCTCTTGCTCTTGGGAAAATCTTTTCCTCTTCTCCAACAGGTTTGAAGATTATCCTCACAATAGTGGTCCACTGTCGATAGATTTCGTCAGCTAGATAGTATCATTTGTTCTAGTTGTGACAGTTAATGTTAACATTGACCGGCAGGCTGTTGCCTTCGGCAAGCTTTGCAAACACCGGCGATCGTTGAAGCACGTTGATATTATTGTGCGATCCGGTCATGCTAAAGAAACAATGTCAGATTCAGAGATCTTGAGAGGTCACGACCTCAAGTATGACAGTGCAAGCCTTGGCATGACCCTTGTAATGGCCTTACCAAGCAGAAGGCCAGTTATTTCATACCCAATGAATGTAGTCTATTAGAAAATATTTTGAAATAAACTTGAACTTTTATTATAGTTGAAAAAAGATTCCACAAAAGGAAAAACCGCGTTGACTCTTTTCGGAAAATCAACATTTTCGATCAAAATAGTATGAATATTGACTTATAATGGTAATTTTTTTCCTTGAAGTAAAAAATGGTTTTTTATTTATGAAAATATATAGTGCAAAAGAAAATCACGTTTTTCCAACAAAAAACTAAACCTTCCTGACATCTTCTAAATTTACAAAAACATCCCATATTAAGTGTATATACAGCCAATGAAAAAAGGGAATTTCTGTGCAATGCTACCCATATTACACATGAAAAAACACTATGTTTTCTGCTCTTACGGACAATTATAAGAGATAAAGATTAGTGCAAGGAGTAAGAGCATCTACAACCGGACCTTTCATACCCGTCTCAAACGTCCGGATAGGCCGTTCGGTCATTGACCGGCCATAAGATTTTGACCGAGTCAAACCCCTCAAATGGACCTTAAGCATCCGGGCTGACCGGCACCTCTCATATCCAGCCGAAATATGAGGAGGATATGGAGTAGCCCGGACGTGTCCGGACACGCCTACCACCTCGGACCCGACAACCCTGCCCCACCGTAAATTGCCTCAAATTCTTCAAACACTTCCTCCTCCTTCCGGCTCCCTTCAACATTTTCCGCTTCCGAGCCATCGACACTCGCCCTTGCTCTCCAAGCTCACCACCTGTTCCGACCCGCCGGCGTGGTGTCTCCTAGCAGTCCCCGGCCGCCGCGATGGGGACGCAATCCGCCTCTTGTGTTGGCTTTCCTTCCTCCGCTTCGTCTTGCAATCCGGAGAACCCCGCCCATAAGATGCGCCATCGTCGACAGCGAGAGAGGAGGCGAAGTTGACAGCATAGGTAGGTGCAAACATCATCGAGGAGATGTCTCCCCGCCGGGCACCCCACACCACATCCATCCAAGCGTTTAGCCGCTGACGCGGATTGTGCATGTCTGACAACCTTAAGACCGAGGAGCATCGGTTGGGCAATTCCGGAGAGCTTTAGTCTATTTTGGATTAGACATCGTGTATACACTAGCCTCCCTCATTGCAAACACTAATTTGTTTACAAGCATGCTTGTATAATTTTTTTTTTCTCATGGGTATGCTTGTACAAATTCAACCGTTGTTGAGTAAAAAATAAAATCATCCACAGTTGTACACACACTCTTTTTTCTCGCGGGAAGTATACACGTACTTAACACAAAAATCAATGGCATGTGCATGTAACTTCCATGGATGACATCGCCGGACGCTGCGATGGGGACGCACTCCGCCTCATGTGTTGGCTTTCGTTCCTCCGCTTTGTCTTGCAATCTGGAGAACGCCGCCCGTAAGATGTGCCGTCATCGACAGCGAGAGAGGAGGCGGAGTTAGCAGCATAGGTAGGTGCGGACATCATCGAGAGAGGAGATGTCTTCCTCGACACGTCGGGCACCCCACACCACATCCATTCAAGCGCTCACGCGGATTGCGCATGTCTGACGACCTTATGACCGAGGAGCATCGGGTGGGCAATTCCGGAGAGCTTTAGTCTATTTTGGATTAGACATCGTGTATATAGTAGCATGCCTCGTTGCAAACACTAATTTGTTTACAGGCATGCTTGTACAAATTCAACCGTTGTTGAGTAAAAAATAAAATCAACCGCAGTTGTACACACTCTTTTTTCTCGCAGGAAGTATACACGTATTTAACACAAAAATCAACGGCATGTGCATGTAACTTCCATGGATGACATGCCATAGATATATGTTTTTTTAACGTAGTACAATCACAAACGCTCAAATAAACATGCAACATCTTTATAAACACTTACACGCACATTCTAGTTTTACAAGCATCTTTGAAAGGCTTAGCCAACATATTGTTTAGAAATTACGAGTTTATCGTAGACGCTTGGTCGTCAATGTAGTCACAAACGAGCAACATTCCCGGCAACAACAAAACGCACAATGTATTTTTTCTTCCTTTTTGGATTTGGAGTATAGTGCGAGCGAAAGAAACCATTGCTCCAAAAAAGAGGGACAAAAAGAAAAAACCGGACCATTTTCCATTCCCCCCCCACTCCACGCGCGTGCATGGCTCCCCCTTCCCTTCATTCCCCCGTCCCGATCGGGACCAGCACCTACTACCATCCCGCGTGCGGTGCTACCGCGCGTGGCACGCCGACGACGCCACGCCAACGCCAACGCCAACGCGCGCGTGCCGCCAGCCTCTTCCTAGTCTGTACCGTTTACGCCCGTACGCGCGGCGCGCACGCCGACGGGGCCCCGGCCCCGGACGCCGACCCCCGGGAGCGCACGCACGCACTGCATGGGCTGTCTGTCTCGCTTTCATCTGCTGCCTTTTCCCCGTGCTTCTTTGTGGTGGCATGGCCTCTCCATCTCCAGTCGAGAGCCCACGACGCTCGGCTCCGGTGCGGCTCGCACGCTGCGTCGCTATCAGCCCCGGGCGAAAGACGCCGGAGATCGGGACGGCGCCGTGCGGCCTGTCCGTCGTGCGTTGGTACCTCTACTCTGCCTGCTCGCTCGATCCAGCCCATCTCCCTTCCCTTCTCGTGATAGTAACAAGAATGCCATTGCACAGTAGCGCCCGCACCCTGCTCTTCACGTGCGCGCGAGCGCGCTCCTCGCCTAAAAATCAAATCGTTCCCTCCCCCTTCTGGTCTCTCGGATCGGCTATGAAAGCATGTGTGCGTGCATGCATGCATGCAGGGCCGGGCATCATGGCCCTTTTCTGGCTTCAACGGTGCCATGATTGATAGATAGATAAACCTCTCCATCGGCCGCAGCCAGCCTGCAGCGTCAGTCATGGCTTTTCTCCCCTCCCCTTTCGTACGCACGGCGTGGATATCGCATCGTATCTCCTCCACCTCCTCCCCGTTGCCGTTGGTCAACTCCGATCGACCGGGTGACGCCGTTGCCGTTGTGGGCGTTGCTCTCGGCCGGGCCGGGCTGGGCTGCGGTATGGTCCTGCTCCTGCGTCCCCACGCCGCACAATCTGGCACCGCACCACGCAGATTATGGGTGCGATCACCAGGCACCACCTCTTGTGTTGCGTTTCAGCCTTGCGCCATGCCGGCATCTCTCCGTGCGATACATACACTGCAGCTTTATTGACCAGAACAGGCCTCTCCACAGCCCACAAAAGGAGCAGGAGGATGAGGAAGACTAGTCTGCGCGCCAAGAAGTGCGTGACAGTGATTTGGAATCTCGCACGGACGCCTCAGCACTTGACCTGGATTAGGATAATAGTATCAGGGAATGGAGGTAGGGCTAGGACAAGGTGACGACGACGACACGACGACGGTGATGTTCGACATTAATTAATTAATTAATCAGGTAAGTACACGTATACGCGCCATTTCCATGAGACATTCCGACGTTCCAAACGCCCGTCAAGTCGCCGATCATTCATTCCGTACGAGCCCCTAATAGCCGCTTGACGCCAACGCGTGCATGCATCAGGGAAGCCGATCAGATCCTTTTTCGCAAGAAAAAGAAATGCCCGCCCGGCATGATGGCGCCTTTTTAGCAAGCAATGCAATGGAGGAGGCGACGGGCCGGCCCAAAGCAAAAGCAAAACAAAACAAAACTCTGCACGGACAGCAGTAGCAATGGCAAGCAGCACGCGCAGGCCGCTGGCAGTGCCATGCCATGCGCGCACAGGCATTTAACCCCACTCCCACACAGCGCGCACAGCGGCGACGGCAGGCAGGCTGGTGCGGTACGGTGGGTGGGCGCTAGCCTAGTTGGTGCGTGCCGCGCTCTCGGCTCTCGCAGGACTGTGGCCCTCGTGCCGCAGGCCGCTGCTCCCGCTGCCTCACGGAGCCTGTAGCTGTAGCCTCCTAGTGGCGCTGCGCGAACGCTCCGCTTTGTCGCCCCGGGAGCGGAACAGCGACACCCGCCGCCTCGGCCAGCGCGCCGTCGCCGCGGTGACCGCGCCCACGACGCGAACCGCCCGAGCCGGGATGCATACCATGCCATGCCATGCCTATGTTCTTCTTGTACTCTACGTGGGGGGCCCTGCCGTGTCTGTGTATGCTAGTACTCCTACAAGCTCGAAGCTCGCGCTCATTCCCCGGCTTGGCTGGCGCTGCATGCTGCGCGCGCGCCAGTGTTTCGGGCCGTGCGCGTGCCAAGGATGAAGGAATATAGAAAGCGTTTGGGCCATGAGGAGGATTTGGGGCTTGAGGGAGGTCTCGGGGCAGGAAGGAAGGATGGAGGGGGTTCTATTCTGGAACAGCGGAGCGGCTTCCTTGCTGTCGGTCTCTGGTGGCACGCTGCCAAAGCGGCTCGCGCGGCCGCCGAGGCTGTTGGTGTTGGAGGACGTTTGCCGGCCGTGCTTTGTAGGGGTTTCGCTGGTTTGGTTTGGTTTGTTTAGGCGCAGCCTACGCGTCAGGTTCACGGCACTAGTCACCGGACCTCACCGCATTGCCAATATATATACCACGTTCGCAAAGGAAGAGGAGTTTCATTTCATTCTGAAGTAGCAGCAGTTTTTTTAGCTTTGACAATGTTCCTAAAAAAACACATCCACAAGATGAGTACTAGAACCTATCATCTACTCCCTTTGTATTTTGATACAGAGGGAGTATCAGCACAGGCTGTCGAAGAAAACATGAAGCACACATGGTCTCTATTTGAAGGACTATTACTATATGATAAAGAAGCAAGCTAGTAGCAGCTACTCTTTTTTCTTTTTTTAAAGAAACAATCTACGACCTCCTGTCCTGGGTGTGATGGACAATAATAGTGGAGTACAACGCACTAGCGGCCAGGCGCACGAACATGCGATACACTTTTCAATGAAAATCCCCATCCTTCCCCCCCTCCCTTCGATACCCCCCATCCTAGATCCTACCCTCCCCCGATTAATCCACACGCCCCATACCGTTCTTTTTCCTCACCTCCCGCCCTCCGCCGTTTGTAATGTTTCTACGACGCCTGCCACCTTTGGTAAATCCCGGAGGAAGGAAGGTGGGATTAATTGGAGCCACCGGCCCGCCGTGCGCCGCACCGCAGCGGATGTATTTATCACCCACCCCAGCCTGCGAGCTGCGACTGTGGTGCAGCCTCCCACGAGAGAGAGAGAGAGAGAGAGAGAGTGAGTGAGAGGAGAGGAGCGCAAGAGGTCAAACCTGCTGCTGTTGCTGCATCAGTGCCGTGCCGGTTCTAATGCCTTTCTGTCCCGCGCCCCCCCATTAATCCATCCATCCATCCATCCTCTCTCCCTTCCTTCTCTAGCTCCTCGCCACGCTCGCCTCTCTTTTCTACCGCTGCTGCTTCACCTTGGGCCGGCGTCGCCGTTTTTACAGTCTTTGGCTTTGCTTCGCCACCTTGCTGCTGCTGCTGATCGTGCCGTGGTAACATTATAAGGCGCCGTGCAGGGAGCGTGCAGGGGGCCGCCCGGTCCTGCCAGCGACCGCCTTGTCGGGTAACGGACTCGTCGCCAGCCGCTCGCTCACATGCTGGAGGTCCTCGAGATGACGCCGCCTCCGCCGCCGCCGCCGCAGCCACGGCGCCAGCCTAGGGGAGGCGGCGGGGGGAGGAAGCAGCCGCTGCAGAGCAGCGTCGCGCAGCCCAAGGCGGAGCCGCCGACGACGCCCGAGGGAGGAGGCAAGAGGTGCGGCGGGAAGCGGCGCGGCGGCCGCGGCCGCGCCAGGCCCGCGGAGGGGCCGCGGCCGGCGACAGGGCCTCCCGTGCCGGCCGCGGCGGCGACGAACCGCGCCGTCATTGGCCCGCCCGTGCCCGGCAAGGGGCTCTCCTTCTGCCGGCGGCCGGGGTTCGGGACCGTGGGCGCGCGCTGCGTCGTCAAGGCCAACCACTTCCTCGCCGAGATTCCCGACAAGGACCTCACCCAGTACGACGTAAGTGTTGCTCGGCGTTCCCGCTCCAAGAGCACAGTCGAGATGAAAGACGACTAAAAATGCTGGCTTTCGTGGCGCCTTTTGCAGGTCAAGATCACGCCGGAGGTCACCTCCCGGTGCGTGAACCGGGCCATCATCGCCGAGCTGGTGCGCCTCTACCGGGAGTCCGACCTCGGCATGCGCCTCCCGGCCTACGACGGCCGCAAGAGCCTCTACACCGCCGGCGCACTCCCGTTCGACGCGCGCGAGTTCGTCGTGCGCCTCACCGACGACGACAGCGGCACCGGCGTCCCACCACGGTACGCACCAGCATTCGACATTCCCTCTCCTACTACGCCCGCCCCCTCCTTGATGGCAGCTCATGTCTTACTGTTTGCCTGGCCGACCACGTTCCTGCAGCGAGAGGGAGTACAGGGTCGCCATCAAGTTCGCCGCGCGCGCCGACCTCCACCACCTCCGGCAGTTCATCGCCGGGCGGCAGGCCGACGCGCCGCAGGAGGCAGTCCAGGTCCTCGACATCGTCCTCCGGGAGCTCGCCAGCCAGAGGTATCCACTCACTCGGCGCCTCCTGCATTCATTCAAATTAGGACGCACGCAACGCATCACCCATTGCTGCACCTTCATCCAAGCTTGGCCTTCTCCGTTCTCGCCGTGTTTGATGGAGCTGAGCCTCCCGTGCAATGAATGGCAGGTACGTGGCGATAGGGCGGTCGTTCTACTCGCCGGACATAAGGAAGCCGCAGCGGCTCGGCGACGGCCTGCAGTCGTGGTGCGGGTTCTACCAGAGCCTCCGGCCGACACAGATGGGCCTGTCGCTCAACATCGGTGAGACGAGATGCTCGAATATCTTGTGCCCGGACTCCCCCATGCATGTGATCTCCTGCCCTTGTCCTGTGCTTGCCGCTTGCTTGCTTACATGGTGATTGACGTTGATGCCAGATATGTCGTCCACCGCGTTCATCGAGGCGCTGCCGGTGATCGACTTCGTGGCCCAGATATTGGGGAAGGATGTCATGTCAAGGCCATTGTCGGATGCAAACAGGATCAAGGTAAATTGTCGCTGTGGGGGAACAAGGAATCTGGCATAACACTGTTGCAGCGCCCATGTACCAGCTGCTATTTGCTTTGTTATTGGTAGCTGCTAACGAAGGAAATTGCCTAAATATACCAAGCAGATCAAGAAAGCGCTGCGTGGGGTGAAAGTTGAAGTTACTCACCGGGAAAATGTAAGGCGGAAGTACCGCATTTCGGGGGTGACTGCGCAACCAACTCATGAACTCATGTAAGTCTAGATTGTACCGCTTCACTCCGTTGCTCCAATGTACCATTGTTTTGCAGATTCCTACACTAAGCTTTTCAGCAAACACAAAGACCTAATAGAACGCACCCTCTTGATTCGTAGTCTAAGCCTACCTCAGTATATTGATTGGATCTAATCAGTAAATAGGGTGAACCTAAATGTCTATACATGGGAGTCTGATTGCTAAAAATGTGCCCAACTGTTCCTTGTTTTGACAGCTTCCCAATTGACGATCAAATGAATATGAAGTCTGTCGTGGAATATTTCAAGGAAATGTATGGGTTTACCATTCAGCAATCACATCTTCCTTGCCTTATGGTTGGAAACCAAAAGAAGGCAAACTATCTACCGATGGAGGTAAGCTCGGCAAATCACAAATCCTGTTAGCTGGCCAATTTGTATATTGTAATGTTTTTTACTTCCTCTGTACAAATTGTAATGCTAGTATCAGTGGTAAATAGATTGATTGTGTTTTTGTGACTTTTCTTGCCAGGCCTGCAAGATTGTTGAGGGTCAGAGATACACAAAGAGGTTGAATGAAAAGCAGATCACATCACTGCTAAAGGTTACATGCCAAAGGCCTAGAGAAAAGGAAATGGATATTCTACAGGTCCAGACTTTTTCTCCTAATCACATGAATTTATGCATACATATTTACATGTTTGTGCTAGGTTTTTGTTCCAACGGAAGTGATGGTCTTGTTAAACAAGTCATGTGCATTGCTGGTCATGCATGCAGCATGCTCATGCTCATTAATTGTGCTATCCTCAAGTGTTTGTTTTTATTTGCCTGTGGTCCAAACTTCCCATGCAATACATGCTACTAGGGTTTTCTTCATGGAAGGATTTTGTTGAATGTTGATCAATGCTGTTGTTAAATCAGCTCAGGTGTCTAAATAAATTTGTTTTCAGACAGTTCATCAAAACGGATATGACCAAGATCCTTACGCAAAGGAATTTGGGATCAACATAAGTGAGAAGCTAACATCCGTTGAAGCGCGCGTCCTTCCTGCACCTTGGGTACAACTACGACTGTACAGTGTTATTCCTGTCTATAGTTAGCTGATACTCTTTGCTAATAATGTGGACATGTTTCTTGTGTGGATTACAGCTGAAATATCATGATGCTGGAAAGGAAAAGGAGTGCCTGCCACAGGTTGGTCAATGGAACATGGTGAACAAGGTTAGGTTCTATTTTTGCAGCAGTTGCACTCCTCATGTTCTCTTTATCATGATGCTGATCATACTTTGTTTACTAATAGAATAATAAATTTGCCTTTTCAGAAAGTGATTAATGGGGGCAAAGTAAGTCACTGGGCTTGTATAAACTTCTCAAGGAGTGTTCAAGAAACCACCGCACGCGGATTCTGCCAAGAGTTGGCACAAATGTGTCAAATTTCGGGCATGGTAGTGTAACCCTCATTTCTCTTTTTTTTTTTTTTTTTTTTTTTTGACACAGCCGATAAGCCTTTGTAAATTTTCACGTGTAGCATGTTGTTTAGTTTGATCTCTGCTGTTATTGCAGGAATTCAACAGTGAACCGGTGCTTCCAATATATTCAGCTAGACCAGATCAAGTAGCGAAGGCACTAAAGCATGTCTATAATGTAGCACTACACAAACTCAAGGGTAAAGAACTTGAGCTTCTTTTGGCCATCCTCCCAGACAATAATGGAGCTTTATATGGTAAGTGCCACATTAATGCTAATTATCCCGTGTATTTTGTTTTCATCTGAACTCTCTTATATTGTGTTGAATCATAACTCTATTTTTGCAGGTGACATCAAACGTATCTGCGAAACCGATTTGGGCTTGATATCGCAGTGTTGCTTAACGAAACATGTTTTTAAGATCAGCAAGCAGTATTTGGCAAATGTCTCGCTTAAAATCAATGTTAAGGTACTTATTTACTTTATCACCTTATCTACATCTAACTTACTATAGATTGGTAATCTAGTAATTTGCTATGATGCTAATTTATTACATCTTGATATGATTGAATTCAGATGGGAGGAAGGAACACCGTGCTCGTGGATGCGCTAAGTTGGAGGATTCCCTTGGTCAGTGACATACCAACTATTATATTTGGGGCAGATGTAACACATCCTGAAACTGGGGAGGACTCTAGTCCATCCATTGCTGCAGTAAGTCTTGGAGACTTGTTCTGCTTATTCCACATTCACTATATATATATACATATTCTTTGGCCCTTTTCTAATTAGCGGCTTGCAGGTTGTGGCTTCTCAAGACTGGCCGGAAGTTACAAAATATGCTGGATTGGTGTGTGCACAGGCACATCGACAAGAGCTCATTCAGGACCTTTACAAAACATGGCATGACCCTCAGAGAGGCACAGTAACAGGAGGCATGGTCAGGTATTTAGCAAGATACACCTTTTGAAAACTAGTAAAATAACTTTTTCAATGAGATACTTGATGTGTTTATTTTGCTGTGCAGGGAACTCTTAATATCCTTTAGGAAGGCCACGGGACAGAAACCATTGAGGATAATTTTCTACCGGTAAGCTAGTGCAAAAGTTAATAGATACTAATAGATAGTCAAACACAATAATGTTTAGGTTTGACATATTTTGCAGAGCAGAGTAAAAAAAAACATTTCCAAGGCTTGTTTTTATGGCAATTCTATTAAATATTAACTAACACTATCTTTCATCCAGGGATGGCGTTAGTGAAGGCCAATTCTACCAAGTTCTCCTTTATGAGTTGGATGCTATCCGTAAGGTAGGATACACTTGTATTTTCTTATGTAGATCTTCTAACCATTTCAGCAGACTTGTCTAACAAATGCTTTCTTCTAGGCTTGTGCATCCCTAGAACCAAATTACCAACCTCCTGTAACGTTTGTCGTCGTTCAAAAGCGTCACCATACAAGACTGTTTGCAAACAATCACAAAGACAGAAGTAGCATGGACAAAAGTGGAAACATTTTACCTGGTAATCATCTATCCATGACCTCTATATGTTTTAAGCCATGGGGTGTACTGCACATTATTACGCCAACTAACATGTTCTGAACTTTTTAGTGCTTAACTGATTTTTTATATGATACCACATTTTTTCATGCTGTGCATTCATAACTACAGCTTGTTGAAACTATTGAAACACAATTTGGGTAAGCTAAATAATCCCTCCGTCCCAAAATAAGTGACTTAAAAATGACTCAACTTTGTACTAAAGTTAGTGCAAAGTTGAGTCAGTTATTTTGGGACGGAGGGAGTACTACTCAGTCCCATAATATAAGATGTTTCGTCTTATATTATGGGATGGAGGGAATAGTTTTCAGAAAGAAAATTTGGGTCTGCCATTGTTGTAGGATACTGTATTTTCTGGGGGTATAGGATACTGCATGTAATAGCACTCCCTTCATTTTTGTATACAAGACGACAAACCCATTTTACAGGTATCAAGGTAGAAATTAATGGCTACTTGAGCCAATGTTGCCTTGACGTGTTAATTAATGTGTATTTTACTCTTCAACACACAACTAGGCAACTCTTTCACTCATTGATTGATTAATGTGTTCCTTTAAACCAACCTTCTCACATCCGCATGCATACATGGGATATTAATGTCCTTGGTTGCTAGTATGAGGCAAACCTCATCAATTCACCTCGATTGATGTTAGTGGCCTTGTATAGCTGCAAATTGTAATTTTAATTGTGGTCTTGTATAAAAAAATGGAGAGAGTATGTCATTCCATTGTCTTGATAATACAAGGACTAATTGTTTGGAAAAAAATAATACAGGAACTGTTGTTGATTCGAAGATATGCCACCCAACGGAGTTTGATTTCTACCTCTGTAGTCACGCTGGAATCCAGGTAAGAATATTGTACTGGTCCTTGCTGAAGGCTGACATATACATGCTGAATTTGTCGTTGCTCTGGTCCCGTGCCTTGTGTGGTCAAGTATTTGAATAGACTTGGTGTTCTCTTTTCAACAAAGCTCTCACTGTGCATAGTTACCTAGCAGAGGAGACATGGTAAAAAGAATAAACTAACTGATAGTATGCCAAAAAAATAAAAATTAGATCCTGTGAATGTACAAACACATGAAAACTCCCACATCTTTTCGAAAAGCTTGTACTGTACCTGCAAAAGTGTTATAGTGGAAGTATGGGAACATTTGCCCCAGATTCTGCACCCTCTTGTGATTGACGAAAATTGACGAAATGACTGATGTGTGAGTTCTCTCACCAGGGTACAAGTAGGCCAGCTCACTACCATGTCCTCTGGGATGAGAACAACTTCTCAGCAGACGAAATGCAGACGTTGACAAACAACCTTTGCTACACGTACGGCATGGCTGCTTTGTGTTATGTTTGTCTCTTGCTCTTCACCCTTGGATCTTCTAAGAAGTGCCTGATCTGATTCTCTTATGCTGATTTTGCAGTTACGCACGGTGCACGCGCTCTGTTTCCGTCGGTATGTTCTTCTGTGCTGACATTATAAGCATTCTCCAACTTCATAATTTATGTACAAACATTATAAGTTCAAATCTGAACCGTGGTGCCTTTGTGTTTGCTGCTTCAACAGTCCCACCTGCATATTACGCGCATCTGGCTGCATTCCGGGCGCGGTTCTACATGGAGCCGGAGCTGTCGGAGAACCACACGTCGAAGAGCTCCAGTGGGACGAATGGTACCTCCGTGAAGCCTTTGCCCGCTGTGAAAGAGAAGGTGAAGAGGGTGATGTTCTACTGTTGACAGAGGGACTAGTTTTAACTACTCACAGTTATGTGCCTAACACTGTAGAATTTAGCAGTAGAGGGTTAGGTTAGATTTCTCCTGGAAAGGAAGAGAAGAGAAGAGAAGAACATTTCTGCATTTTGGACCCCTGAACTATCTCTCGACTGCCTCTGTAAAGTACTCAGAAAGCATGTATAATAGTAGTTCTTGCTTGGGCCAGATGCCATCCAGTTCCTGAGTAGTAACGTTTAAATTCGCCAGCATAACTGGCTTGCATGCTTCTGACCACTGCTTCTGATATGGTTGCTCTGATGCTTTCCCATGACAATAATACCGAACATCTCCATAAAACATAATCAAAGAGTATAGATGTAGGATGCAAAAATGCCTATCGGAGCTGGGGTCCATGGCACCCTGTTTTTGAAACCCCCAAAAGAGTATACATGGAAGCATAATACAAATGTGTGCAAATTTTTAGAACAAAATAAGTTGAAACGACGTCTGTGCAAAAAAGACAAATTTGTCGCTTTTTAACACATCATACTATTCATCCCAAAAGTCCATAAATTTGTTTTTTTTGCACATATCGCATCTTAAGGTATTTCATCTTAAATTTTTGCACACATATACATTTCATCCTTGTGTACTTGCGTATTTTTTTCAGATGTTTTTAAAACAAAAAAAATGAATTTTGAATTTTCTCAAAAATAAACGGTGCCATGGAGCCCGAGCTCCAAAACGCCCTACTCTATAGGATGTAGTGTAAAAAATGCTCTTATATTATGGGATGAAGGGAGTATGATAAAATAAAGTACCCCTGAAATATCATTCTGAATAATGAGATTATAACGATAAGCATATTTTAAAGTTTAAAAAGAATCTGAAAAAATCATGAAAACATACATGTATTCCGCAAGAACGTGTTAAATTTCGTCTAAAAATGTTGCGATTTGTAGGCTGTACAAAAAACAATTCTGGCCCAACAACAAAAATAAAAGGCCCATTTAAAAATGTGTATTTGTCTTTTTTCTGCATGATACATGTAAATGTATAATGCTCTGAAATTTTGCACATACGTTTGCATTTTTTGTTTATGGGTTACTCTATGATAGGTTGATTTTGTATCAATATTTTGGAAACAAAACAATACCCTTTTTATGGCTATTTGTACTGCTATTTTTGGGGCTGGAACCATAATATTTCCTAGGTGTTGTTATCAACGGACTTAACAGGGCTTTCTTTATTGTATCGTAATTAAAGTTATCCGTAACTGAAATATCCATACAGAATGAAGGCAATAGGCAATACTAGCAGGTTACCTTCATGAAAAAGAAAGAAAGCTATCAGTTTATGGAGTGTCATTCTGATTTTCTTCCACATAGGTACAACCAAAAGTATGAAATGAACAAAGCAACTGAAAATGCAAATACAGACAGAAAATTGCTATATTGTCATCAGCTACAAGCCTTGAATTTTGCCTTGTATGGTAAACTAAATTCTTGTTTAGTTAATTCACCGAACCCAAACAGTGGCTTGAATTGATATTAGACTTACAAGAGGTGTTTTAACATGTTGTGAGGCAGCCAACTTATGTGACATCCTGAACAACCTTCTGAAGATAATGTACTGGATCATGGTCACTGAAATTCCGAGTGTTGGTCAGTTCGGGCTGAAATCCATCAACTAGTGCAAGCCAAGTATTAGCTAGTCGATTAAACGGCCAGTGTTATACGGTCTCATGATAAGATTACAAATGGTCACACTAGAATTTGATACATTATTATTAGTGTCAAGGTGCATATTAGCTCATAGGTATATTCATCTGCAACAGAAATAGGTGAAAGATACTAATGACTTGGTAACTAACCTTCATTTATTTGTTTTCAGAAATGTATATTGTTTCACTGTAGGAGTTAAATAAATAGTAATTTGACAAGTCTCGCTGAACATGTTCAAACAAATTAATAACAGCTAGAAGAGGTAGCTCGCGAACAAAACACTAGGAAGAAACTAGCTCCACTAACCTGAAACTGTGTAGTGTGGACCATACCTGCGATCGGTTCCTGGAACTAAGTAGTGATCGTTATCGATGATCAAACCAACTAACTGCAGAAGACCGTACATTTGAATACCTCAGTTCGGAAAATTTTAGTCTGGAGGTCTCTAGGAGGTGAAAAACAGGTGGAATTTTGGGCACCTTTTTAATTGTTAATGAACTGAGTGACCACAACTGAATTGATCAGAATATTTTGGTTATATCAATGTGGTCAACTCTAGGAAAAATTACTCAGACTAATTGATGTTTTAGCCATTCCTATGTTGAAGCACTAGATGTGCAAGTGCTAACTGCCATTTTCAGTATCCCTTCACCTCGATCAAGCTGCACCCTGCATTTTTCTTGACACTGGGGTGTGCCATCTTACTCCTTACTCTTACTACATCCTCCCATCGACTTGCAGTTGCATACACATTAGACATGAGCAAATTCACATCAGGAATTTGGTAGCCTTGCTTGCCTATACGTTTCGTCAGTCTTTCGCTCATCTTGACATTGCCTTGAGCCTTGCAAGCAGTGATGAGTGCACCAAACAGTGGCATAGCGTCCTTGTTAATTGGTATACTCTTGATCAACTTCTCAGCTTCATCAAGTTGACCAGCACGACCTAAAAGATTGACAAGGCAACTATAATGTTCAACTCTTGGACGTATCCGATAAACCTCCTTCATAGCACGAAACTGTTTCCGCCCTTCATCAACCAAGCCACCATGGCAACATGCACTCAGCACCCCAATGAAGGTAACACTGTCAGGCTTGGCTTCGCTCCTCTCCATATCCTCAAACAATTCGAGGGCTCTACCTGCCTGACCATTTGTGGCCAGGCCGCAGATAATGGCAGTCCAGGCTTTAGTATCTCTGCCTTCCATTCGTTCAAAGACCTCCACCGACTTCTCTACATGCCCACACTTGGCATACATGTCAATCAACGCCGTGCCAAGAACTGCATCAAGCTTCATGTTCCTACCTTCAGCAAACTGGTGGATCAATTGACCTTGATCAAGCGCGCCAAGATTAGCACAGCATGTTAGGAGAGTGACCACAGTGAACCTGTCCGGCTCAATTTGATGCATCTGCATGTCTCGAAACAACGACAATGCCTCGATGAAGCATCCGTGTTGTGCATACGCGTTGATCATAGCAGTCCACATAATTAGATCCTTCTCTGTGCACTGGTGGAAGAGTAGTCTGGCCTTGTCCACCTGTCCGGCAAAGGCATAACCCGACACAAGTGTAGTCCAAGAAACGACGTTCCTCGACGGCATTTTCTCGAACAGGTTCACCGCCTCTTCCAAGCAACCATTCTTGACGTACATGTCCAGCAGTGCATTTGCAACTGGGAGGCTGAACCCAGTGACTCCATCCATATAGGCATGAATCTTCCTTCCTAAGCTCAGGTCACCGGCTCTGGAGCACGCGGTCAGTGCGGTCAACAACGTGACCCTATCCGGTGTGAGACGGCCCCTTTCCATCTCCTCAGCCAAAGCAACCGCTTCTGTGTTTCGGCCGCACCTGACATAGCACCTGAGCATCATATTCCACACCACCACCGCCCTCTGCGGCATTTCGTCGAACACCTTCCGCGCGGCTTCCAGACGGCCCAGCATCGTGTACATGTCCATGAGCGAGCTCGCGGTGTAGGCGTCCCACCGGAAACCGGTCTTGAGGGTCGCCGCGTGCGCCTTGCGTCCCTCGACCGATATCTGGAGGGCACCGATGGCCCTGAGCACGAATGGGTAGGTGAAGCTGTCGGCGACGAGGCCGCGCTCGCGGAGGTCATAGTAGACCGCCATGACGTCGGCGTGGCTGCTGCGCCTCGCGAGGGTCCTGATCAGCAGGTTGCACTCGCGCAGCGGCATGCCGCGGTGGCACGCCGGCGCCATCCTGGGCGTGTGGCGGCGACGCGGGACGCGTGGGCCGGCCAAGATGGAATAGTTTTTTAGCCAGGTGCCGTGTGCCGATAGCAGTGAGCGATAAGAAAGAAGCCTCGCGGAGTCGGGAGAAACGGTGGCTCTCCTTTAGTGAGATGGGTGAGCGGGTGGCCGTCGTGGTGGGAGGGAGCGTGGCGGGCCTGGCCTGCGCGCACGCGGCGGCGGGGGCGGGGTGGAAGGCGGTGGTGTTGGAGAAGGCGGCGGGGCCGGCGGCCGGAGGCGGCACGGGCGCCGGGCTCGGCTTGGATGCGCAGTCTATGGAGACCCTCGCCCGCTGGATCCCCCGGTGGGGTCTCGACGCGGCCACGCTGCCGCTCGCCGTCGACCTGGTAAGCCCGTCCGTCCTCCCCAGTAAATCGCAAAGCTTGGCTTCTTCCTTTGTTTTATTTTATTTATTGTGGGCATGGGTTGAGTGCCCCTGTTGCTGCCGCAGAACAGGGCAACGGACAGCGAGACGAAGGCGGCGCGGGCGCTGACGAGGGACGAGGGCTTCAACTTCCGCGCGGCGCACTGGGGCGAGCTGCACCGGCGGCTTCACGATGCCCTGCCGGCCGCGGTGACCGTGCGCTGGGGCCACCAGTTCCTTTCGTTCGAGGTTTGTGGCTCGGACGGCGATGGCGGCAAACGCGGCGGGGTCCTCGCGACGGCTCGCGTGCTCGGCACCGGCGAAACGGTGGAGGTCGCCGGGGATTTGCTGGTCGCGGCGGATGGCTGCACGTCCTCGATCCGCCGGCGCTTCCTCCCTGACCTCAAGCTCAGGTGAGTTACAGACCTCTTCGACACTTATGATCTGACAGTTACTTACATGTCTCACATATGAGCATTTGCATCGAACATTTCCACTAGTTGATCAGCTCGTTTTTAGGACATTGGTTCATCACGGACGACACCATTTCTTGTTTTTGCGGCCAATGTGCAGGTACTCCGGGTACTGCGCATGGCGAGGGGTGTTCGATTTCACCGGGAAGGAAAGCTCTGATATCGTCGCCGGCATCCGAAGAGCGTACCCAGAGCTCGGCAGCTGCCTGTACTTCGATCTGGCCGAAAAGACTCACGCCGTGCTCTACGAGTTGCCAGGGAATAGGCTCAACTGGCTATGGTACATCAACGGCCCAGAGCCAGAGCTCACGGTAATGGCGATCGCTTGTCTGCTTCTCCAGTTGCGAACCACTGATGATGTGTTTCTCTGACGGGCTGAGCGATCGGTCGGGGTGTGGCTAATCAACAGGGGAGCTCCGTGACGATGAAGGTGAGCGACGCCACGCTGGCAGGGATGCAGGACGACGCCGAGCGCGTCTGGTCGCCGGAGCTGGCGCGGCTGATCAGGGAAACGGCAGAACCGTTCGTGAACGTGATCTACGACGCGGACCCGCTGCCGCGGCTGTCGTGGGCGGGCGGCAGCGTGGCGCTGGTCGGCGACGCTGCGCACCCGACCACCCCGCACGGGCTGCGGAGCACCAACATGTCCGTCCACGACGCCCGCGTGCTCGGGGAGTGCCTCGGGAGGTGGGGGGACACGCCGCCGCCGCGCGCTCTGGCCGAGTACGAGGCCGCGCGGCTGCCGGTCGTGGCGGCGCAGGTGCTGCACGCCCGCAGGCTTGGGCGGCTGAAACAGGGCCTGCCGGTGGAGGATGGTGACGCGGGGGCTTTCGACGGGAGGGCGGCGACGGCGGAGGAGGCCTTGCAGCTGCGGCAGAGGGGCATGCCGTATTTTGGCGGCGCGCCAACTGTAGACGACGGTAGTTTTGTGAATTGCGAATTGTGATGCTGGACTGCTGGTGAACGGACATAAATCTGTATCCCATTTGTGTATTTTCATCGTACCAAGTTACAGATGACAAGTTTAAGAGGCTGTTTGTGACTAATTTTGAATGTGACAAGCCACAAAAGTATAGGCCACACACAAAGTGTGGCTAAAAAATGGAAAAAGTTCATTTTAAACCCTGAATTCATAAAGGTTCGGCGAATCAAACCCTCAAGTCTAAATTCATGTCGTTTACACCCTAAAGTATATGACAAGCCACAAAAGTATATGATCTGCATCTTTGGAACTTTGGACTTGCCGGGGAGGTCGGATGCAGTGAGAATCAAGGGAAGGTCGGGAAGGGGGAGGGGGGGGGGGGGGTAATGGGGAGGGAAAAGTGAACGCATAGTTTTTCATTAGGGGATCGTGGAAAAAATTGCCGCCCATCTTTGCTGTTAGTTGCCGCACGGTTATAGAAGTTCTTGCCACCAAGTGCATAAAAATAATACTTGCCATGTAATTACAGTGAAAATTGCCGTCAATACTTCATGTGAGTTGCCATGACACTCTACCAATGCTGGTCATCCACAAAATTATGTATGTATGCAGAAGGTTGCATTGTCAAAAGATGGATGACTTTACTGTTTTAATTGCCATTCTATGCTAGGGATGCATGCCATGTCTCTTTTAGTTAAACGAGATTGATCATTCTACAAGAGTTAAAAACATGGGATTGATCATTCATACCATGATTGCCATGTCTCTTTTAGATAAACGACCTCTGTTTTATATGGCAACAAAGGTTGTCATGTCTCTTTTAGTTGAACTAACAAAAGAGTATGGGATCAATAATGCATACTCATGCATACCGTGGTTGATTATTCTATAGAAGTTGAAAAACATGGGAAGAAGCAAATGGATCCCGGAGATGGGTCTAATCCTTGGTTTTTCGGACAGCCACAAGCTCCCCCTTGGAATGCGCTAGGATACAATGAACTCATTTGAGCAGGTCCATTGCTACCATCATTACAACAATACACAAACAAGAGTAGGATACACGAAGACAAAAAGTCCAATTTGCCATGTTTGTAGAAATAAGATGGCATATGTTTTATGTTTATGTTGACATGTTTGCAGGGTCTTACGATACAACCACACCGTTGGGAGTCCCGTGGCAAGTTGCACCACAAGGAGCTACCGATACTACACATGCAGGAGACCAACTACAAGGAGCACATACGGCAAATCAAGGTATTGTGTATAGGAAAATCATGCGAATAAAGTAATGTGACAATAAGAAGCAGGACAACAAAAATCTGAAATCAACAAACAGTAAAAAGAGCAACATAGACAATGAGCTATCAAACTTACAATTTTTCGTAACGCATGAACGCCATGTAGCGCGTGGCAACAACTGGCAATGGTAGACCCACCATCAACATCTTACGCATGCAAGGCATAAAAAAATTGCTCACACGCACAATGTATCAAAGGAAACTAAGAAAGCATGTAGCAATTACCATGGGTTGACAAATGAAATAACTTAAATTTGCATCGAAAACTAGTATCGCAATTACAAAATATGTAGTTCTAGTTTAGCATTTTGTGATCAACTACACTTCCCATGCATGGTCAATTGCATTTTCCATCTATGGACAACTGCAGTTGCTATCTTGGTTGAATCACAATTGTCAAGACTGTCCACCGGCAGTTGCCATGCTTGGTCAACTTCAATTGACATGATTTATTAGTTGCGCTTCCATGTCTTAATAGCTGTGATGGACATATGTGGTCAACTACAGTTGCCATGCCTAGTCAACTACAGTTGCCATAATTTATAAGATGCATTTTCCATATGTGAACAACTAAGTTGCCACGCCTTAATTTAGTACATCACCCATGCATGGTCAACTTCAGTTGCCATATAGATCATAAAAAGTTGCCACTCAAAAATATTGATTACATACGTACTTGATAAAAAATACAGGAGTTTTGACTACATTCAACCGCGTCCCACCTACATCTGCTACGGGCACCTCGCAGCACACAGAGGGATCCCTCCACGAGTCGGTCAGCTAGCCTATCACCAACAATGCAGAGTCAGTGTCAGAACTTGCCATCGTTGCAGCAACGATGACAAACACACATGTGCTCACTATCACAAGCAACGTACAAATAGAAGAAACATCCACCAATACATAAGTGAATGAGGAAATTGATGACGAAATGATGAGGAAGAAGAAGAGGGTCCGTCAGAATTCATGCCAACTCAACCACCTTACCTTGGACAGAGATTTAGTTTATTTGAAGATGCCAAGAAATACTATCGGAGTTACACGTTGTTCCATGGCTTCGTGTGAACACAGAGTACCATAGGAAACTAGAAAAAACTAGAGAGTACATCACAGGTGAGCTGAGATGCTACAAGGCACGAAAGAACAAGAAAGTTAAAGGTGTTGTGCCAGTCGTCCGAGAACGGAGAAGAGGTATCATTCTCAAGACACAATGCACTGCCAGAATGAGGCTAAATGTAAATGGATCTTGGTGACATAGAGTTTATCGACGAACACAACCACGATATGGTCAAGAAGTTTGACCTGGTAAAAATTTCTGAGCGCCCAACGAGGATTCAGTTCCCACGAGAAGAAATTATAAAATTGATGTATGATTGTAGTGTCAATACTTCAAGAATTGTCCATATATTGTCCCTCATCCACAGCAAAAATGGGAAACCGGGTAGCATGCCCTACCTACCAGCAGACATCACAAACCTAAAGGCTAAGTACCACAGAGAAAGCAAGTTAGCTGACATAGACGACACCATTGCCTACTTCGAAGGGAAAGCAAAAGAAGATCATGATTTTTCTACAGAATAAGACTCGACGATGAGGACCGTATCAGAAACATGTACTTGGTCGATGGTGTAGCAAGGAGAGCCTATAAGCATTTTCGTGACTGCATTTATTTTGACGCAACATATCTCACAAATATGTACAAGATGACACGTGCTCCATTTTTAGGCATAAATAACCACAACCAGTCCTTGCAGTTCGGTTGCGGCCTTGTGCCGAATGAAGATATCGATGTCTACACGTGGTTGTTTAAGACCTTCTTAGAGTGCATGAATGGACTTGCTCCAATGAACATAATAATAGACCACGACTTTAGCATGTGTGGAGGCATAAATGATGTATTCCCCATGGCACTGCACATGCACTGCATGTGGCATATTATAAGGAAGGTAGAAGAGACTCTGGGGCCATTATTTGTTAACCGTCAAGATCTACATAAGGCATTTGAGTTGTGCGTGGACCAAATCTGGATAGTGGAAGAGTTTGAACGGAGATAGATGACTATGATTGAAAAATACCAAGTTCAGGACAATGAGACCCTTCAAAACCTGTGGGAAAAACGAATGTACTAGGTGCCAGCCTACTTTATGCAGTGCTTCTATCCATTTATGCAAACTACACAACGCAGTGAGGGTTTCAATGATGTTTTGAAGCGTTACACGATCCTTGTCAACACATTGCTATAGTTTGCCAAGCAACATACAACTTTGCAGCAGAAAATACTGGGTGCGGAGCTGTAGAAAGAAGCAAACACGACACTTAAGCAGCCTAAATTGTTCACATACTTACCAATGGAGAGGCAGTTGAGCAAAATATACACCAACAAAATCTTTTTCAAGTAAGTGTATGCTCGTATGGGCTTATTTGACGTGTATGGCAGAATGCATTCACCATCATCCTTATTAAAAAAATGGGTATGAAAAAGCAAGAACCATGGTGCATGCTATGTGTTGCAAAAGTAACAAACAAATAACAAATATATTTGCCATGGGTAATGGAATGAAGTTTCCATGTAGAATGAACTATATAGTTGCCGTGTGTTTTGCAAATGTGATCGCCATCTTGAATGTAATGTAGTTTCCATGTGAAATTTAGTGTAATTGCCATGTAGAATCCAAGGTAGTTTTCATATAGGATGAACATATGTTTGCCATGGGAAAAGTAGATGCAGTTGCCATATTAAAACAACCATAATTGACATGTGTATTACACTTTGTTTGCCATCTTGAATGCACTATAAGTGCAATGTTTTCCCTGCTAGATTCACATGTGCAGAAGATGCAAGAAAACATAATGATTACCGTGTGTGTCACACTTTGATTGCCATATGAAATGAACTATAGTTGCCATGTCGGAACAATCAAACATGCCATGTGTAGTATGCTTTGTTTGTCATGTTCAATTTAGTATGGTTGGTATTTGTGGCCTACTATAAAACAATCAAATACTACTAGAAAGAAATGAGAAATTAATGAGCACAAAACAAGGAGGTTAGGAAGAAATAAAGCGGTCCTCCTCATATGCCGCTTATCATATTGACGAATGGACATTTGAGGTGTGTAATCAGAGGGACATGTCCAATTCAGTACCCGAAGATCCGTACAAATGAAGAAACTACTTTGTGAAGGCCAACATAAATGATGGTGAGTACTATTGTGAATGCAGCAAGTATTAACGGGACGAGATTGTGTGCTGCCACATACTCAAAATTATAGATGTGCACACGGTAAAGCATTTCCCCCTCCATTTCATATGCCTACGATGGACTTGGGATGCTGACGAGGCGTTAGGGCCAAAAACATCGAATATGGTCTTGGCTGTGCATGAGGACAGACCGGAGGTTACCATGGACTCCGTGAGACACATGGTCTTGACTAAGAACTATGCTAAAATAATAGACGACGCATGCAAGAGCGATAAGAGTCAAGGGTAGGAGACAAACACAGAAAGAGCCTCAAAAGAGAGCTCGATGAGATCAAAAAAGGAAGGTCGAGGAGGCCTTACACAAATTCCCACGCAGTTCTAGTGCACCTACATCCATGGGGCGATCATTGATGTCTACTACACAACTTGTTCTTATAGATTCGTGTTTGGCCTCCAAGCATGGAGTTTTGTAGGACAGTAGCAAATTTCCCTCAACTTTATGACCTAAGATTTATCAATCCGTGGGAGGCGTAGGATGAAGATGGTCTCTCTCAAACAACTCTACAACCAAATAATAAAAAGTCTCTTGTGTCCCCAACACGCCAAATACAATGGTAAATTGTATAGGTGCACTAGTTCGGCGAAGTGATGGTGATACAAGTGTAGTAATTATAATAGGTATTGATTTTTGTAATCTGAAAATATAAAAACAACAAGGTAGAAAGTAACAAACGTGAGTATAAACGGTATTGCAATGCTTGGAAATGAGGCCTAGGGTCTGTACTTTCGCTAGTGCAATCTCTGAACAATACTAACATAGTTAGACCATATAAAAATCCCTCAACGTGCGATAAAGAATCACTCCAAAGTTCCTATCTAGCGGAGAACATAAGAAGAAATTGTTTGTAGGGTACGAAACCACCACAAAGTTATTCTTTCAATCAATCTCTCCAAGAGTTCGTACTAAGATAACAAGTTATCCTTTTCGATCGATCTATCAAGAGTTCATGACACCATAACAAATTCAGATTCATAATACTCAATCCAACACAAAGAACTTCAAGGAGCACACCAAAATTTCTATCGGAGAACATAGTATGAAAACGTGCAATCAACCCCTATGCCTAGATTACCCCATTGTCACCTCGGGAATCCGCAAGTTGATGCCACGACATATATCAAGTGAATCACTTGAATACCCCAATGTCACTACGTGTATCCGCATGCAAGACATATATTACATTGTCTCAAACCTAAATATTCGATCCAATCACAACGAGATCTAAAAGTGAAAGATTCAATTCATCACAACAATAGCATGGGACAAACACCATATGATCCAACTATATTAACAAGGCCCGTGATATATCAAGTTCTTGACTTCTCAAGAACACGAGAGAGAGAGAGAGAGAGATTAAACACATAGCTACTGGTACAAACCCTCAGCCCCGAGGGTGGACTACTCCCTCCTCATGATGGTGGCCACCGTGATGATGAAGATGGCCACTAGAGATGATTTTCCCTCTCCGGTAGGGTACTGGAACATCTCAAGATTGGTTTTTCGTGGCTACAGAGGCCTGCGGCGGCGGAACTTCTCGTATATGGTTATTTCTAGAGGTTTCTACTTTTATATAATTTTTGGGCGTTGGAATCACGCCAAGATGGGCCACGAGGTGCCCTCTAGACATCAGCCCAATAGAGGGGGGGGGGGCTGGCGCGGCCTGCTGTCTAGTGGGCAGCAGCCCCCTTCTGGTGGTTCTTTGCTCCGGTACTTCTCTTTTCCTCCAAAAAAACCGTCAAAAAGTTTCGTCCAATTCCGAGAACTTTTATTTCTGCACAAAAAACACAACACCACGGTAATTCTGCTGAAAATAGTGCGACTACGCGTTAGTTTTAAATAAATCATACAAAGTGCTGAAAAATCATATAAAAATATTGTAAACATAGACAAACATGACATGAATACTTCATAAATTATCGATACGTTGAAGACGTATCAATCATCTGGAAACTCAGAAGTAGGGTTTGGAGCATGAAACACACAAACGCAGGTCAGGAACCCGCCGCGCTCCTTCACGAAAGAGCGTCAAAAAGAGGTGAGATACAAGGGTTAGGTATTCAAGCAAACCACAAGAAATCAAGCAAAGGAGGTGGCATCCCGTAGGCAACTTTGGGGGATGCTAGATTTGCGGTTAGTGACTATTTTGCGACAGGGATGATGATGGGTTAGAAAATGTCAACAATACTGGTGTTGGATTTCAGAAAATAAAAAATGACATGTATCTACTACTAAAACTACCATGGGATAGCTACTCCATTTGTAGTGCATGCATTCTTGAATTTTTTTACCATATAGCTACTATCTCCCATGTGAGTGCTATTGTACTGGCCACGTACGAATCGTTGGAAAAAATAACTGACAGCTGTGTACCGCTGAAATTGTCGTGGGAGAGGAACCACATTTGCAAATGTATGAAGTAATATACTTGATGTGTTAAGTGCGCAATAATTAAAACACGGTCATATTTAGAAATGGAATGTGGTCAGTTGCAAGTTTGCCAAGTTTTCAAAAGTGTTGCAGTTGCCATGTGGACTGTACATCACTGTATTTGCCGAATTCAAGTAGGTAAACCTGCCATGTGTGTTTGACCTATAATTTCCATGTGTCGTGCATTATAAACGTCATGTGATATAAACTACAATTGCCATGTACAGTTTTCCGGTAGAAAATCGCACGACGCACCAACTCGAGACTACAAGGTACTTGCCATACTAGCAAAAGGACCCATGCGTTGCAACGGGAGAAAGAAATACCACACGGCACACGCTCTTAATTTATAAAAAATGTCTATAATTTGAGAATTTATAGTTACAATACAAATAAAGATGGTCTTATCGTACAAAAATGCAGTTCAAAATTTCACAGGTCTTCTATTTTAACACGGCTTGCATGTAGATTTAATACGTACAAAGAATCAGTCAAGTGACCTTCACCAACGGGAGAAAGAAATACCACACGCTCTTAATTTATAAAAAATGGTCTATAATATGAGAATTTATAGTTACGACACAAATAAAGATAGTCTTATCCTACAAAAATGCAGTTCAAAATTTCACAAGTCTTCTATCTTAACACGGCTTGCATGTAGATTTAATACGTACAAAGAATCAGTCAAGTGACCTTCAGTTTCATCTCTAATCCTGATTTTGTTGACGTGTTCATCCCCAATCCGGATGAGTACCGGTATGAAAGAAAGACGAATAATGACTTATTTATTAAGATTGCACCCTAGATAGTATTTTACAAAAATGCAGTTCAAAATTTCACAGGTCTTCTATTTTAACACGGCTTGCATGCAGATTTAATACGGACAAAGAATCAGTCAAGTGACCTTCAGTTTCATCTCTAATCCTGATTTTGTTGACGCGTTCATTCCCAACCCGGATGAGTACCGGTATGAAAGAAAGACGAATAATGACTTATTTATTAAGATTGCACCCTAGATAGTATTTTTATTAAACGTTTAACAGATAAAATAATATCATATTTAAATTCTACATATTTTTCTAATCAAATTCCATGTATAATATGTTAAATTTAGAGTTACGGTTTAAAAGATATGAGTATTTAAAAAAATATTTAATATATAATACGAGTTTAATGTCATAAACAGTAAGGGCTTTTTTGTAAAATCATCTCGGTGGGTTTTCCGACGGAAGCGTTAGCTTCTTTATTATTAGGTAAAGATAAACATACGCATAACAAGAATTGCACAAAGCCCATAATCCTTTTACGTCCTCATACTTTTGAAAAATACTAGATCGACTTAGTGAGCTGTCCACAGTTTACCGAGTTCTGAAGATAAGAAGTTCAAGAATGTACACAACTTGGTTGTTAGAGTTTCGAACCAAGTGCCACGTCCAAAAAACCCATGAACAAGCTAAAAAATGGCAGAAGAATTTCAAAACCCATTACGGACTAGCGCATGAACGATACGAGCAACCATACCCTTTCAAACATTAGTACCGTGACAACACAAGAAACATAAGTAGTAGTTGTTATACCTAACAGATTTAGTTGCACACATATATTACATGATTAAAGGGGACATGCATGTTGGGAACACGGCAGAAAAAAAGTTGATTCAGTTGCACACATATATTACATGATTAAAGGGGGCACACATATATTCCATCCTCCTCGGCATCCAGGAGCTGCCGCGACGACGGGAGAAGGCTCGTGGCGGCGGGTACTCGTACCTCGGGGAGTTGCCGCCCTCGATGTGCTCGAGGACGGCATCCAATGTGCGGCCAGGGGTGCCCCACCATTGCCGACGGCCCTCGGAGATGAAGCGTCCGTGTGGGTCGACCCTGTTGGTGGCGACGAGTTGGTCGGCGTGCCGGCGTTCGAACTACGTCTCCCATAGCGTGTTGCTGTCGGGGGCGTAGCACGGGAGGTTGCGCCCGTTCTCCAGCAGCCCAGACTGAATGCGCGCAATCTCCACCCGTCATTCAACACCAGTGGGTGGCGGCTGCACCGGGATGCCGGCGGCACTCAGCCTCCAGGACCCTGACACTCGCATGTCCGATGGCGCCGGGTAGTCCGCCTCGTAGAGGAGGAAGACCTCGTCCTCGTGGAGGTGGCGGCGACCGAACCCAATGGCTGCTGCCCCATCACCGGGGTAGAGTTCGACCATTGGGGAAGAGGGGGAGGAGGCGCCGGTGGTGAAGATGGAGAGGAGAGGCGTTGGCGAAGAAGGGGAGGAGAGGCGTCGGCGAGAGAAGTGTGTGCGGCCAACAACGGGGAGAGGGCAGCTTATATAGCCGCGGGCAGGCGGGCATGGGGTGCCACGCTGTGTGAACACGTGGCAGGAACCGACGGGACGTGCATCGCCGCGCGCCTTCACTGCGCCCCCGTGAAGAATCAATGGAAGGCTGACCGACGAAGCAACCTTCACATTGATTCCCGCAGGAAACTAGGCGGCGAGAACGACGACCGCGCGCCGAGTCGCTCACTCGGTGGGCCCAGGTTTTTTTTTGTGCCAAAAAAGTTTCCGTCAGCGCCCCCGGGCGACAACCAGCGTGCTCGGTTCGGGCTGGGACCGTCGGGGCCAAATTTGGCCATAACCGGCGAAAAATGGCCTCATGGGGGCGTGACTAGGCCATTTTCGCCCACCGACAGAAAAAATTGGCCTCGTCACGGCTTGTTGGGGACGCGACTGGAGATGCTCTTAGGAGTGGATCAGGAGGGAAGGTGGAGAGAGCTAGGGTCCGTGCGGGCCGGAGTGGGGAGGAAGAAGCCAACCCATTTTTTGTTTGATTGCTACGGTTTGGTTTGGGGTGGGTGGGTGATTGGTTTCGATGTTTTTCGCAGTACAGAAGTGGTGTCAAAATAAGACGCTTTGGTGTTAGAATAAGGTCTTAAGGGATGATGTCAAAATAGACCCACCCTATATATATAAGGATCAGCTAGGAGTTTCTCTAGCATATCCGAACAAATCTTATAATAAATATTTTTAGTAGGCTCACTAGGTTGAGGAGCATAGTTTTCCACTTCTGGTTGAGGTGAAGATACCCCTAACAAGCCCATCAAAGGAATATCTTCCATAGTAACAAGCAATAGTAAATTTTAGCACGTAAGAAAAATGTTTCCTTACCAAATTTCACTTACAAAAGGCGCTTCACTCCTTGAAAACGGTGCGAGAAAAGAGTCTAGATGACCGACAAGTATAGGGTATCAATCGTAGTCCTTTTGATAAGTAAGAGTGTCGAACCCAACAAGGAGCAGAAGTAAATGACAAGAGGTTTTTACCAAGGTATTCTGTGCAAGTGCGGTAAGTAACAATGATAGATAGTTTTGTAGCAAGATAATTCGTAACAAGTAACAATAGTAACGAAGATGTAACAAGGTGGCCCAATCCTATTTATATCAAAGGACAAGCCTGGAAGTTCTCTTATGTCAAGCAAGGTGCTCTCAAGGACACATGGGAATTGGCATCTAGTCACGTTGATCATGTTGAGTTGATTCACGTTCGTTACTTTGATAATTTGATATGTGGGTGGACCGGTGCTTGGGTGCTAGATGTTCTTACTCGAACAAGCAACCCGCGTATGATTACCCCATCTCCAAAGCATCCACAACTACGAAATAAAATTTAAGAAAAATCTAACCATAGCATGAAACATGTGGATCCAAATCAGCCTCTTACAAAATAATGCATAAAGTAGGGTTTAAGCTTCTGTTACTCTAGCAACCCATCATCTACTTATTACTCCAAAATGTATTCCTTTAGGACCAAGTATGGTGAATTTGTAGGAAATATGCCCTAGAGGCAAAAATAAATTAGTTATTATTATATTTTCTTGTTCATAATAATCGTTTATTATCCATGCTAGAATTGTATTGATTGGAAACTCAAATACATGTGTGGATACATAGACAACACACTGTCCCTAGTGAGCCTCTAGTTGACTAGTTCGTCGATCAAAGATGGTCAAGGTTTCCTGACCATAGGCAAGTGTTGTCACTTGATAACGGGATCACATCATTAGGAGAATCATGTGATGGACAAGACCCAAACTATGAACGTAGCATATTGACCGTGTCGTTTTATTGCTATTGTTTCCTGCGTGTCAAGTATTTGTTCCTATGACCATGAGATCATATAACTCACTGGCACCGGAGGAATACCTTGTGTGCATCAAACGTCACAACGTAACTGGGTGACTATAAACGTGCTCTACAGGTATCTCCGAAGGTGTCCGTTGAGTTAGTATGGATCAAGACTGGGATTTGTCACTCCATGTGACGGACAGGTATCTCGGGGCCCACTCGGTAATACAACATCACACACAAGCCTTGCAAGCAATGGGACTAAGTGTAAGTCACGGGATCTTGTATTACAGAACAAGTAAAGAGACTTGTCGGTAACGAGATTGAAATAGGTATGCGGACACCGACGACAGAATCTCGGGCAAGTAACATACCGAAGGACAAAGGGAATGGCATACGGGATTATATGAATCCTTGACACTGAGGTTCAACCGATAAGATCTTCGGAGAATATGTAGGATCCAATATGGGCATCCAGGTCCCGCTATTGGATATTGACCGAGGAGTACCTCGGGGCATGTCTACATAGTTCTCGAACCCACAGGGTCTGCACACTTAAGGTTCGACGATGTTTTACTATAGTTGAGTTATATGCGTGGTTACCAAATGTTGTTCGGAGTCCCGGATGAGATCACAAACGTCACGAGGGTTTCTGGAATGGTCCGGAGACGAAGATTGATATATAGGATGACTTCATTTGGTTACCGGAAAGTTTTCGGGCATTACCGGGAATGTACCGGTTCCGGAAGTTCACCGGGAGGGGGGCAACCCTCCCGGGGGAAGCCAAAAGGACTTATGGGTGGCGCACCAGCCCTTAGTGGGCTGGTGGGACAGCCCAATAAGGCCTATGCGCCATAAGAGAAAAACCAAAGAATGAAAAAAAGAAAAGGTGGGAAGGAAGAGAAGGACTCCACTTTCCAATCCTATTTTGGGTAGGATTGGAGTAGGAGTCCTACTCTCCCTCTTGGCCGGCGCACCTTGAGGACTTGATCCTCAAGGAAAGTCTCCTCCCCCTCCCTCCTGTATATACTGGTGATTTAGGGCTCATTTGAGACAACTTTTGCCACGTGCAACTCAGATCTAGACACTATAGTTTTACCTCTAGATCGTATTTCCGCGGAGCTCGGGCGGAGCCCTGCAGGAGTAGATCCTTCACCACCACCGGAGCATCATCACGCTTCCGGATAACTCATCTACTTCTCCGTCTTGCTTGCTGGATCAAGAAGGCCGAGATCATCGTCGAGCTGTATGTGTGTTGAACGCGGAGGTGCCGTCCGTTCGGCACTAGATCGGAACGGATCGTGAGACGGATCGCAAGACGGTTCATGCAACGGATCGCGGGACGGTTTGTGGGACGGATCGCAGGACGGTTCGTGGGAGGGTTTGCGGGGCGGATCAAGGGACGTGAGGACGTTCCACTACATCAAGTGCGTTTCTTAACGCTTCCTGCTTTGCGATCTACAAGGGTACGTAGATCCTAATCTCCTCTCGTAGATGGACGTCACCATGATAGGTCTTCGTGCACGTAGGAAATTTTTTGTTTCCCATGCAACATTCCCCAACAGTGGCATCACGAGCTAGGTTCATGCATAGATGTAATCTCGAGTAGAACACAAAGGGTTTTGTGTGGACGATGATGTTCGATTTGCTGCCCTCCTTAGTATTTTCTCGATTCGGCGGTATTGTTGGATTGAAGCGGCCCGGACCGACATTATTCGTATGCTTACGAAAGACTAGTTTCATCGCTTGACATGCAACCTCGTTGCATAAAGTGTACTGGAGGGTGTCGGTTTCTTCAACTTTAGTTGAATTGGTTTTGACCGAGGCGGTCCTTGGAGAGGTTAAATAGCAATTTGCACATCTCCGTTGTGGTTTTTGCGTAAGTATGATGCGATCTACTAGATACCCATAGCAGCCACGTAAAACATGCAACAACAAATTAGAGGACGTCTAACTTATTTTTGCAGCGTATGCTTGTGATATGATATGGCCAATGACGTGATATGATATATTGGATGTATGAGATGATCATGTTGTAGTAGTTAATATCGACTTGCACGTCGATGGTACGACAACTGGCAGGAGCCATAGGGTTGTCTTTAAACTAACGTTTGTGTTTGCAGATGCGTTTACTATATTGCTAGGACGTAGCTTTAGTAGTAATAGCATAAGTAGCACGACAACCCCGATGGCGACACGTTGATGGAGATCATGGTGTGGCGCCGGTGACAAGAAGATTGTGTCAGGTGCTTTGGTGATGGAGATCAAGAAGCACATGATGACGGCCATATGATGTCACTTATGAATTGCATGTGATGTTAATCCTTTTATGCACCTTATTTTTCTTAGAACGATGGTAGCATTATGAGGTGATTTCTCACTAAAATTTCAAGATGAAATTGTGTTCTCCCTGAGTGTGCACCGTTGCGACAGTTCGTCGTTTCGAGACACCATGTGATGATCGGGTGTGATAGACTCAACGTTCACATACAACGGGTGCAAAACGGTTGCACACGCAGAACACTCGGGTTAAACTTGACGAGCCTAGCATGTGCAGACATGGCCTCGGAACACAAGAGACCGAAAGGTCGAGCATGAATTGTATAGTTGATATGATTAGCATAGAGATGCTTACCACTGAAACTATTCTCGACTCGCGTGATGATCGGACTTGAGATAGTGGATTTGGATCATGTACCACTCAAATGACTAGAGAGATGTACTTTTTGAGTGGGAGTTCTTAAGTAATATGATTAATTGAACTAATTATCATGAACATAGTCTAATGGTCTTTGCGAATTACGATGTAGCTTGCGCTATAGCTCTACTGTTTTTATGTTCCTAGAGAAAATTTAGTTGAAAGTTGATAGTAACAACTTTGTGGACTGAGTCCGTAAAACCGAGGATTGTCCTCATTGCTGCATAGAAGGCTTATGTCCTTAATGCACCACTCAGTGTGCTGCACCTTGAGCGTCGTCTGTGGATGTTGCGAACATCCGTCATACACATTTTTGATGACTACGTGATAGTTCAGTGCATAATACTTAATGGCTTAGAAGCAAGGCGCCAATGACGTTTTGAAAACGTCGCGGAACATAAGAGATGTTCTAAGAGATGAAATTGAGGTTTCATGCTCGTGCCCTTGTTGAGAGGTATAAGACCTCTGACAAAGATTCTTTGCTTACAAAGTAAAGGAGAAAAGCTCAAATCGTTGAGCATGGTCTCATATTGTCTGAGTACAACAATCACTTGAATCAAGTGGGAGTTAATCTTCCATATGAGATAGTGATGGTTCTCCAAAGTCACTGCCACTAAGCTGCTAGAGCTTCATGATGAACTATAACATATCAAGGATATATATGATGATCCTTGAGCGATTCGCAATGTTTGACACTCTGAAAGTAGAAATCAATAAGGAGCATCAATTGTTGATGGTTAGTTAAACCACTAGTTTCAAGAAGGGCAAGGGCTAGAAGGGATACTTCATGAAATGACAAAACAGTTGCTGCTCTAGTGAAGAAACCCAAGATTGAACCCAAACCCGAGAATAAGTACTTCTGTTAAGAGGGGAACGGTCACTGAGACGGAGCTACCCTAGATACTTGGTAGATAAGAAGACTGGCAAAGTCGACAGAAGTATATTGATGTGTACTTTACTAGTACTCCGAGTAGCACGAGGGTATTGGATACCGGTTCGGTTGATAAGTGATTAGTAACTTGAAATAAAAGCTACAGTATAAACGGAGACTAGCTAAAGGCGAGGTGACGATAAGGGTTGGAAGTGTTTCCAAGGTTGATGTGATCAAACAGCGCACGCCCCCTCTACCATCAGGATTGGTGTTGAACCTAAATAATTGTTATTTGGTGTTTTCATTGAGCATGAACATGATTGGATCATGTTTGTTGCAATACGATTATTCATTTAAAAGGAATACTAGTTGTTCTATTCGCTTGAATAATTACCTTCAATGGTTTATTGAATCTCGATCGTAGTGTAACACATGTTCATAATATTGGTGCCAAAAGATACAAAGTAATAATGATAGTACCACTTAGTTGTGGCACTGCCACTTGAGTCATGTTGGTATAAAATGCATGAAGAATCTCCATGCTGATGGATCTTTGTACTCACTTGATTTTGAATCACTTGAGACATGCAAATCATGCCACATGGAATAAGAGAGTAACTTGTTGGGAGTAATACATTTTTGATGTGTGCAGTCCAATGAGTGCTGAGGAACGCAGTGGATATCGTTATGTTCTTACTTCACTGACGATTTGAGTAGATACAGGAGTATTTACTTGATGAATCACAAGTCTGAAATATTGAAAAGTTCAGATCTATTTCAGAGTGAAGATCGTCGTGACAAGAGGATAAACTGTCTACGATATGATCATAGAGATGAATATCTGAGTTACGAGTTTTTGGTACGCAGTTAAGAGCATGTGAAAATTGTTTTGCAGTTCATGCCACCTGGAACACCATAGTGTGATGATGTGTCTGAACGTCATAGCCACGCCCTATTTGATATGGTGCATACTATGATGTCTCTTATCGAATTGCCACTATCGTTTATGGGTTATGCATTATAGACAACCACATTCACTTTAAATAGGGCACCGTGTATTGCCGTTGAGATGACACAGTATAGACTATGGTTTGGAGAAACCTAGGTTCTCATTTCTTGAAAGTTTGGGGCTGCGATGCTTATGTGAAAAAGTTTCAGTCTGATAAGCTCGAACCCAAAGCGGAGAAATGCATCTTCATAGGATATCCAAAACAGTTGGATACATCTCCTATCTCAGATCCGGAAGCAAAATTGTTTGTTTCTAGAAACGGGTCCTTTCTCGAGGAAAGGTTTCTCTCGAAAGAATTGAGTGGGAGGGTGGTGGAACTTGATGAGGTTAGTGAACCGTCACTTCAACCAGTGTGTAGCAGGGTGCAGGAAGATGTTCCTGTGGCGCCTATACCAATTGAAGTGGAAACTGATGATGGTGATCATTGAGCTTTGGATCAAGTTACTACAAACCTCGTAGGTCGACAAGGTCGCGTACTGCTGCAGAGTGGTACGGTAACCCTGTCTTGGAGGTCATGTTGTTGAACAACAATGAACCTACGAGCTATGGAGAAGCGATGGTGGCCCCGGATTCCGACAAATGGCTGGAGGCCATGAAATCCGAGAGAGGATCCATGTATGAAGACAAAGTGTAGACTTTGAAAGAACTACTTGATGGTCGTAGGACTATTAAGTAAAGATGGATCTTTAAAAGGAAGACAGACGATGATGGTGATAAGTCACTATTAAGAAAAGCTCGACTTGTCGCAAAGATGTTTCCGACAAGATCAAATAGTTGACTATGATGAGACATTCTCACTAGTAGCGATGCTAAAGGTCTGTTTGAATTATATTAGTAGTTGCTGCCTTATTTATGAAATATTGCACATAGGATGTCAAAACATTGTTTCCTCGACGGTTTCCTTGAGGAAAGATTGTATGTGATACAAACTAGAAGGTTTTGTCGATCCTAAAGATACTAACAAGTATGCAAGCTCCAGCGATCCTTTTATGGACTGGTGCAAGCATCTCGGAGTTGGAATATACGCTTTGATGAGATGATCAAAGCTTTTGGGTTGGTACAAGGTTTGTGAGAAACTTGTATTTCCAAAGAAGTGAGTGGGAGCACTATAGTATTTCTGATAAAGTAAATGTGGTTAACATATTGTTGATCAGAAGTAATGTAGAATTTCTGTAAAGCATAAAGGTTGTTTGAAAGGGTTTTTTCAAAGGAAGACCTGGATAAAGCTACTTGAACATTGAGCATGAAGATCTAAGGAGATAGATTAAAAATGCTAAACAGAACTTTCAAATGAAATGCATGCCTTGACAAGTTTTTGAAGGAGTTCAAAATAGATCAGCAAAGAAGGAGTTCTTGGCTGTGTTGTAAGGTGTGAATATGAGTAAGACTCAAAAGCCCGACCACAGCAGAAGAAAAAGAAAGGACGAAGGTCGCCCCCTATCCCTTAGCCATAGACTCTACGGTATGCCATGCTGTGTACAACACCTGATGTGTGCCTTGCCACAAGTCTGTTAAGAGGTACATAGAGTGATACAGGATTGAATCACTGAACATCAGTCAAAGTTATACTTAGTAACTAATAGACTAAGGAATTTTTCTCGATTATAGAGGTGGTTGACAAGTTGGTCGTAAAGGGTTACGTCGATGCAAGCTTTGACACTAATTCGAATAACTATGAGTAGTAAAACGAATTCGTATAGTAGAGTAGATAATTGGAGTATTTCCGAATAGCACGTAGTAGCAATATCTGTAAAGATGACATAAAGATTTGTAAAGCACACACGGATCTGAAAGTTTCAGAACCGTTGACTAAAACCTCTCTCACGAGCAAGACGTGGTCAGACCCCAGAACTATATGGGTGTTGGATTCATTAAAATCACATGGTGATGTGAACTAGATTATTGACTCTAGTGCAAGTGGGAGACTATTGGAAATATGCCCTAGAGGCAATAATAAATTAGTTATTATTATATTTCCTTGTTCATAATAATCGTTTATTATCCATGCTAGAATTGTATTGATTGGAAACTCAAATACATGTATGGATACATAGACAACACACTGTCCCTAGTGAGCCTCTAGTTGACTAGTTCGTTGATCAAAGATGGTCAAGGTTTCCTGACCATAGGCAAGTGTTGTCACTTGATAACGGGATCACATCATTAGGAGAATCATGTGATGGACAAGACCCAAACTATGAACGTAGCATATTGATTGTGTCATTTTATTGCTATTGTTTTCTGCGTGTCAAGTATTTGTTCCTATGACCATGAGATCATATAACTCACTGGCACCGGAGAAGTACCTTGTGTGCATCAAACGTCACAATGTAATTGGGTGACTATAAAGGTGCTCTACAGGTATCTCCGAAGGTGTCCGTTGAGTTAGTATGGATCAAGACTGGGATTTGTCACTCCATGTGACGGAGAGGTATCTCGGGGCCCACTCGATAATACAACCTCACACAAGCCTTGCAAGCAATGTGACTAAGTGTAAGTCATGGGATCTTGTATTACAGAACGAGTAAAGTGACTTGCCGGTAACGAGATTGAAATAGGTATGCGGATACCAACGATCGAATCTCGGGCAAGTAACATACCGAAGGACAAAGGGAATGACATACGAGATTATATGAATCCTTGACACTGAGGTTCAACCGATAAGATCTTCGGAGAATATGTAGGATCCAATATGGGCATCCAGGTCGTGCTATTGGATATTGACCGAGGAGTACCTCGGGGTATGTCTACATAGTTCTCGAACCCGTAGGGTGTGCACACTTAAGGTTCGGCGATGTTTTAGTATAGTTGAGTTATATGCGTGGTTACCGAATGTTGTTCGGAGTCCCGGATGAGATCACAGACGTCACGAGGGTTTCTGAAATGGTCCGGAGATGAAGATTGATATATAGGATGACATTATTTGGTTACCGGAAAGTTTTCGGGCATTACCGGGAATGTACCGGGAGTGACGAATGGGTTCTGGAAGTTCACCGGGAGGGTGGAAACCCTCCCAGGGGAAGCCCAAAGGACTTATGGGCGGCGCACCAGCCCTTAGTGGGCTGGTGGGACAGACCAATAAGCCCTATGCACCATAAGAGAAAAACCAAAGAAAAAAAAGGTGGGAAGGAAGAGAAGGATTCCACTTTCCAATTCTATTTTGGGTAGGATTGGAGTAGGAGTCCTACTCTCCCTCTTGGCCGGCGCACCTTGAGGACTTGGTCCTCAAGGCAAGTCTCCTCCCCCTCCCTCCTATATATACTGGTAATTTAGGGCTGATTTGAGACAACTTTTGCCACGTGCAATTCAGATCTAGACACCATAGTTTTACCTCTAGATCGTATTTCTGCGGAGCTCGGGCGGAGCCCTGCAGGAGTAGATCCTTCACCACCACCGGAGCGTCGTCACGCTGCCCGAGAAATCATCTACTTATCCTTCTTGCTTGCTGGATCAAGAAGGCCGAGATCATCGTCGAGCTGTACGTGTGCTGAACGCGGAGGTGCCGTCCGTTCGGCACTAGATCGGAACGGATCGTGAGACGGATCGCAAGACGGTTCGTGCAACGGATCGCGGGACGGTTCGTGGGACGGATCACGGGACGGTTCATGGGACGGTTTGCGGGGCGGATCGAGGGACGTGATGACATTCCACTACATCAACCGTGTTTCTTAACGCTTCCTGCTGTGCGATCTACAAGGGTACGTAGATCCAAATCTCCTCTCGTAGATGGACATCACCATGATAGGTCTTCGTGCGCGTAGAATTTGTTTCCCATGCGACGTTCCCCAACAGAATTTTCATCTAGTCGACGTTCATATGGCACGACTAAAGGAAGCAACAACATACGTATCATCAAAGTATAGAACGAATACAAACTTCACATGATTACTTATAACTAGATTTCTCCCGTTTCCTGGAGAACAAAAGTAACTACTCACAAATCATCAGCAGGTTGAAGATCATATGTATAATGAATATGATTAAGGATCTGAACATATTATCTTCCGGCAAGTAAAGCAACTAGCATCAACGACAAGATGTTATCAACACTACTAGCGACCCACGGGTACCAATATGAGGTTCTGAGACAAAGATTGAATACAAGAGATGAACTAGGATTTGAGATGTGATGGTGTTGGTGGAGATGTTGATGAATATTAGTCCTCCCACGAATGAGGAAGCGTTGGTGATGATGATGGCTTCGATTTACCCCTCTTGGAGGGAAGTTTCCCCACCAAAGTCGCTCTGCCGGAGAGCAAAAGTGCTCCTGCCCAGGTTTCTGCTTTGATACCGCGACACTTCATACCAAAAGTATCCTCTTGATTTTTTGTCAAAACCCTTCATATAGCAGAAGATGGGCACTGCTACTGCAACAAAAGACCTTCCAACGGCGCCAGAAACACGTGCTGACGGGAGACTATTTTTGTCTTGATTCTCCTCAGCAACGGCACTAGGAATCCTTCTGCTATGGCTACGCCTTTAGGGACTTCCTAGGAAAAAATGCAAAGGATTCCCCCGTGGCCTTGGAGCCTTGCGTTTGTGTTCCCTCAAAGCGGAAAGGGTGATGTAGCGCAGCGGTGGTAAGTATTTCTCTTAGTTTTGAGAACCAAGGTATCGATCCAGTGAAGGAGTATCACAAGTACCTGCACAAACACAAAAAGCTTGCTCCCAACGCTATGAAGGGGTTGTCAATCCCTTATAGATTGTTTGCCAAGTGAGAACTGAAAGCAACAAAGTAACAAAGCAAAGTAAAAGAGAAAGTGGAAACGATAGGTGTGAATAGACCCGGGGGCCGTAGTGTTCACTAGTGGCTTCTCTCATGAAAGCAAGTAGACGGTGGGTGAACAAATTACTGTCGAGCAATTGATAGAACCGCGCAAAGTCGTGACGTCATCTATTGGAATGATTATATCTATAGGCATCACGTCCAAAACAAGTAGACCGATACTTTCTGCATCTACTACTATTACTCTACACGTCGACCGCTATCCAGCATGCATCTAGTGTATTAAGTCCAAAAGAACAGAGTAACACCTTAAGCAAGATGACATGATGTAGATGGACAATCTCATATCTAGGACAAAGCCCACCTTGTTACCCTTGATGGCAACTACACGATTTTGCCTTGTTGCCCCTACTGTCACTGGGAAAGGTCACCACACGGTAAGAACCCAAAGCCAACCACTTCTCCCATTGCAAGAATCATAGATCTAGTTGGCCAAACAAAACCCAAGACTCGGAGAGACTTACAAGGATATCAAATCATGCATATAAGAAATCAGCAAAGACTCAAATATATATCATAGATAATCTGATCACAAATCCACAATTCATCGGACCTCGACAAACACACCGCCAAAGAGGATTACATCGGATAGATCTCCATGAAGATCATGGAGAACTTTGTATTGAAGATCCAAGAGAGAGAAGAAGCCATCTAGCTACTAACTACGGACCCGTAGGTCTTAAGTGAACTACTCATGAGTCATTGGAGGGGTGATGATGTTGATGTAGAAGCCCTCCAACTCCAAAGTCCCCTCTGGCAGGGCACCAGGAAGGGTCTCCAGATGAGATCTCGCGGAAACGGAAGCTTGCGGCGGCGGAAAAGTGTTTTCGTGGATTCCCTGATTTGTTCTATATTTTAGGGAATATATAGGCGAAGGAGGTAGGTCAGGGGGGGCGCCAGGGAGGCCACAAGCCTGCTAGCCGCCGCCCCTAGTGGCGGCTACAGGGCTTGTGGCCCCCTGTAGCTCTCGTGGCTTGGCCCTCAAGCCCCCTGATCTTCTTCCGTTCGGGAAAATTTTATTTCAGGGATTTTATTCCGTTTGGACTCCGTTCCAAAATCAGATCTGAAAAGAGCCAAAAACACAGAAAAAATAGGAGCCGGCACTTGGCACTGAATTAATAAGTTAGTCCCCAAAAAGATATAAAAGGTACATAAAACATCCAAAGATGACAAGATAACATCATGAAACCATCAAAAATTATAGATACGTTTGAGACGTATAAAGCATCCCCAAGCTTAACTCCTGCTCGTCCTCGAGTAGGGAAGTGATAAAGAATGAATTTTTGATGCTTTCATGCTACCTAGCATAGATGTCCTTTGTAACTCCTCTTATGTGACGTGAATGTTCAGATCCATTAGATTCAAAACAATAGTTTGCTATTGACGTGGAAACAATAATAATTCAAGCAAACTAGCAAGGTAATTATGAACTTTCAAAATAACAAGGCCAAAAGAAAGTTATCCCTACAAAAGCATATAGTCTGGCTATGCTCTATCATCATTGCACAACGAATTTAAATCATGCACAACCTCGGTATTGGCCAAGTAATTGTTTTCACACCTTTACTTTCTCAAACTTTTTCAACTCTCACGCAATACATGAGCGTGAGCCATGGTTTTAGCACTATAAGTGGTGTGGAATGTGGTGGAGGTTGCAAGACAAACAAGGAGAAGATGGTCACATTAACTAGGCATATCAATGAGCTGTGGAGATGCTCATCAATAGATATCAATGTGAATGAGTAGGGATTGCCATACAAATGATGCGCTAGAGCTAAGAGTATGTGAAAGCTCTTAAAGAAAACTAGTGGGTGTGCATCCAACTTGCTTTCTCACGAAGACCTAAGGCAAATTTGAGGAAGCCTATCATTGGAATATACAAGCCAAGTTACGTAATGAAACTTTCCCACTAGCTATATTGTGGTGACAAAACGAGAGACTCTCAATCATGAAGATCATGGTGCTTAATAAGCACAAGTGTGGAAGGATAGTAGCATTGTCCCTTCTCTCTTTTTCTCTCATCATTCCCTTTTTTTGTGGGCACTTTGGCCTCTTTTTTTTTGGTGGGCATCTTTGGCCTCTTTTATTTCCTCACATGGGACAATGCTCCATCAATGATGATCATCACAGTTTCAACTTAAAACTTAGAGCAACGATGACTCTATATGGAATGCCTTCGGTAGTGTACCGAGACAATGATCTAGCATGGCATAGACATTAATGGAAACATCATGCTAGATATCTTACGATCATGCAATGGCAATGTAGAAGTGGTGGCACATGTCATGGTGGTAGTTGCATGGCAATATATCTCGGAATGACTTTGAAAAAGCCATAGTAGGTAGGTATGGTGTCTGTTTTGAGGGAGGCTAATGGTGGGTTTTGTGCACCGATGAAAGTTGCACGGCACTAAGAAGATAGTGATGGTGGAAGGTGAAAGTGCATCTAAACCATGGACTCAACATTAGTCATGAAGAACTCATATACTTGTTGCAAAAAATTTAGTAGTAATCGAAACAAAGCATTCAACGCATACTCCTAGGGGAAGGGTTGGTAGGTATAAACCATCACGCGATCCCGACCGCCACGCAAAGGATGACAATCAATAGATTAATCATGCTCAGATTTCATCACATAGCGCTTCACCATACGTGCATGCTACGGGAATCACTAACTTCAACACAAGTATTTCTAGATCCACAACACCTTACTAGCATAACTTCAATATTACCACAACCACAACTCAAAACTAATTGAGATGAATCAAACTTCTCTAACTATTCAATGCACATGAAGGTGGAAGTTTTCACATCCCTTTGGATAACTACCCCTTTTGAGACTACTTTCATAGCATAGATCAACTACCAAGCCATACACCGCCGTGCTCTAAAAGATATAAGTGAAGCACACAGAGCAAAATCAACTAGCTCAAAAGATATAAGTGGAGCACATGTGAGCTGAATTGTCTACCAAAGGATATAAGTGAAGCTCGACAAAATCACGGTGAGTGCATGTCTCTCTCTCTAGGTGTGCAGAAAGGATGATTGTGACACAATAAAAATAAAAGACTCCTACGATACAAGACGCTCCAAGCAAAACACATAACATGTGGTGAATAAAAATATAGCGCCAAGTAACGTTACCGATGGATTGAAGACGGAAGAGGGGATGCCTTCCCGAGGCATCCCCAAGCTTAGGCTTTTACGGCATCCTTGAATCTCTTGGGGTGCCTTGGGCATCCCCAAGCATGAGCTCTTGTCACTCTTTATCTCTTTGTCCATAAGAACTTCACCCAAAACTTGAAAACTTCACAACACGAAACTTAAACAGAAACTCGTGATAACATTAGTATAAGAAAGCAAACCACCACTTCCTTAGGTACTGTAGCAAACTTAAATTCTACTTATGTTGATGTTGGGTTACTGTATTTTCAATCTTCCATGGCTAATACCCCCCGATACTATCCATAGTTTCATCAAAATAAGCAACCAACTCATCAAAAACAGAATCTGTTAACAGCAGACCAGTCTGTAGCAATCTGTATACTTCATATACTTCTGGTACTTACAAAGTTCTGAAAAATTACGAAAGTCTGGAGAATTTGCGTAGCAATCAGCAGCAAAAAGAATCAACTCAAAAGCTCTTACAGAAAAAATGAAAATTCTTTTCGTGAGCAGAAAGTTTCTGTATTTTCCAGCATGACCAAACGATCATCCCCAAGACTGATCATAACGGTTTTGCTTAGCACAAACGCAAAAAGAAACACAAAAAACACAATCATAACAGAATTATGAAAGTGTGGAAAACACAAAACAGAAATAAAAAGGATAGATTCGTTGGGTTGCCTCCCAACAAGCGCTATTGTTTAACGCCCTTAGCTAGGCATCAATGATGCTCACACAAAAGACAAGAATTGATGCACAACGAGAGCATCATAAAGCATGTGAAAATCACATCTAAGTCTAACATACTTCCTATGCATAGCCATTTTATAGGAAAACAAATTGGCAATACAACCAATAGTTACCAAATGCAAGGAAGCAGAAAGAGACAATGTCAATCTCAACATAACGAAAGGTAAATTGGTAACATGAAAGTTTCTACCACAATATTTTCCTCTCTCATAGCAATTAAATGTGGGATCATATTCGAATTCAACAATGTAACTATCACAAAGGATATGCTTTTCATGATCCACATGCATGCAAAGTTGACGCTCTTCAAAAATAGTGGGATTGTCATCAACCAAAGTCATGACTTCTCCAATCCCACTTTCAATATTGTTGCAAACATCATAATCATCATGAGGCTCGAATTTTTTTTCAAGATCATAAGAAAGATCACCACCCCAATCATGATTATTGCAAAAACTAGGGTACATAGCAAAACTAGCATCCCCAAGTTTAGGGTTTTGCAAATTTTTAGCATGATTGTCACTAATAGGATTTATAGTGAAACCATTGCAATCATGCTTTTCATTGTTGGAGCCCTCATGAATCACTTCATAAGTTTCTTCATCACGATTTTCAGATTCACGCATCTCAAGCAAAACTCCATAAAGATAGTCAAGTGCACTCAATTCACTAGCAATTGGTTCCACATAAGTGGATCTCTTAAAGAGATTAGCAAGTGGGTGAGGATCCATATCACTAGATTTTCAGCAAGCGAAGATGCAAGCATATTGAAGGCACATGACAACACAAGCAAACAGAAAGCAAGCGAGAGAAAAGGGCGAACGAAAAAGGCAAATGAAAACGGCAAAGGAGAAAGGCAAATGAAAACGACAAATGTGAAGTGGGGGAGAGGAAAACGAGAGGCAACTGGCAAAAAAGTAAATGCAAGAGATGAGTTTGTGAGACCTACTTGGGTAGATCTCTCCTTCACCAGCAACGGCGCCAGAAATACTTCTGCTACTGCAACAAAAGACCTTCCAACGGCGCCAGAAACACGTGCTGACGGGAGACTATTCTTGTCTTGATTCTCCTCAGCAATGGCACCAGGAATCCTTCTGCTACGGCTACGCCTTTAGGGACTTCCTAGGCAAATATGCAAAGGATTCCCCCGTGGCCTTGGAGCCTTGCATTGGTGTTCCCTCGAAGCGGAAAGGGTGATGTAGCACATCGGTGGTAAGTATTTCCCTCAGTTTTGAGAACCAAGGTATCGATCCAGTGAAGGAGTATCACAAGTACCTGCACAAACACAAAAAGCTTGCTCCCAACACTATGAAGGGGTTGTTAATCCCTTATAGATTGTTTGCCAAGTGAGAACTGAAAGCAACAAAGTAACAAAGCAAAGTAAAAGCAAAAGTGGAAACGGTAGGTGTGAATAGACCCGGGGGCCGTAGTGTTCACTAGTGGCTTCTCTCATGAAAGCAAGTAGACGGTGGGTGAACAAATTACTGTCGAGCAATTGATAGAACCGCGCAAAGTCGTGACATCATCTACGGCAATGATTATATCTATAGGCATCACGTGCAAAACAAGTCGACCGATACTTTCTGCATCTACTACTATTACTCTACACGTTGACCGCTATCCAGCATGCATCTAGTGTATTAAGTCCAAAAGAACAGAGTAATGCCTTAAGCAAGATGACATGATGTAGATGGACAATCTCATATCTACGACAAAGCCCACCTTGTTACCCTTGATGGAAACTACACGATGTGTGCCTTGCTGCCCCTACTGTCGCTGGGAAAGGTCACCACACGGTAAGAACCCAAAACCAAGCACTTCTCCCATTGCAAGAATCATAGATCTAGTTGGCCAAACAAAACCCAAGACTCGGAGAGACTTACAAGGATATCAAATCATGCATATAAGAAATCAACAAAGACTCAAATATATATCATAGATAATATGATCACAAATCCACAATTCATCGGACCTCGACAAACACACCGCCAAAGAGGATTACATCGGATAGATCTCCATGAAGATCATGGAGAACTTTGTATTGAAGATCCAAGAGAGAGAAGAAGCCATCTAGCTACTAACTACGGACCCGTACGTCTGAAGTGAACTACTCACGAGTCATTGGAGGGGCGATGATGTTGATGTAGAAGCCCTCCAACTCCAAGGTCCCCTCCGGCAGGGCACCGGGAAGGGTCTCCAGATGAGATCTCACGGAAACGGAAGCTTGCGGCGGCGGAAAAGTGTTTTCGTGGATTCCCTGATTTTTTTCTGTATTTCAGGGAATATATAGGCGAAGGAGCTAGGCCAGGGGGGCGCTAAGGAGGCCACAAGCCTGCTAGCCGCCACCCCCTGGTGGCGGCTACAGGGCTTGTGGGCCCCTTGTAGCTCTCCTGGCTTGGCCCTCAAGCCCCCTGATCTTCCGTTCGGGAGAAATTTATTTCGGGGATTTTATTCCGTTTGAACTCCGTTCGAAAATCAGATCTGAAAAGAGCCAAAAACACAGAAAAAACAAGAATTGGCACTTGGCACTGAATTAACAAGTTAGTCCCAAAAAAGATATAAAAGGTACATAAAACATCCAAAGATGACAAGATAACAGCATGAAACCATAAAACATTATAGATACGTTTGAGACGTATCAGGCACCAGGTCGCCTGTGGGACCCAAAGGCATCATGGAGCACCCTAGGGGGGTGGGCACGTGATACGTCTCCGTCGTATCTATAATTTTTGATTGTTTCTTGCCAATATTCTACAACTTTCATATACTTTTGGCAACTTTTTATACTATTTTTGGGACTAACGTATTGATCCAGTGCCCAGTGCGAGTTCCTGTTTGTTACATGTTTTTTGTTTCGCAGATTATCCATACCAAACAAAGTCCAAACGCAATAAAAAACCTACGAGGATTTTTTTTGGAATATTTATGATTTTTGGGAAGAAGAATCAACGCAAAACGATGCCCGAGGGGGTCACAAGCCCCCTAGCCGCGGCCTGGTGGTGGGGCCGCGCCTCGCAGACTTGTGACCAATACCTAAGGCGGTTGGGGCCCTTCTTTCGCCGCAAGAAAGACAATATTCGGAAGAAAATTGTGTTAAAATTTCAGCCCAATCGAAGTTACGGATATCCGGGAATTTAAGAAACCGTGAAAGGCAGAATCTGGGAGCGCAGAAACAGAAGGACACAGAGAGAGAGATCCAATCTCGGAGGGGCTCTCGCCCCTCCGCCGCCATGGAGACCATGGACCAGAGGAGAAACCCTTCTCCCATCTAGGGAGGAGGTCAATGAAGAAGAAGAAGAAGGGGGGCTCTCTCCCCCTTTCTCCCGGCGGCGCCGGAACACCGCCCGGGACATCATCGTGTGACGACGATCTACACCAACACCTCCGTCATCTTCACCAACACCTCCATCACCTTCCCCCATCTATATTCAGCAGTCCACTCTCCCGCAACCCGCTGTATCCTCTACTTGAACATGGTGCTTTATGCTAGCTTCATATTATTATCCAATGATGTGTTGCCATCCTATGATGTTTGAGTAGATTTTCGTTGTCCTATCGGTGATTGATGAATTGCTATGATTGGTTTAATTTGCTTGTGGTTATGTTGCTGTGCTTTGGTTCCCATCATATGAGCGCGCACGTGGATCACACCATAGGGTTAGTAGTATGTTGATAGGACTATGCATTGGATGACAAGGGTGACAGAAGCTTCAGCCTAGCATAGAAATTGATGCATACGGGATTGAAGGGGGACCAATATATCTTATTGCTATGGTTGGGTTTTACCTTAATGAACGTTAGTAGTTGCGGATGCTTGCTAATAGTTCCAATCATAAGTGCATAAAATTCCAAGTAAGGGATGACATGCTAGCAGTGGCCTCTCCCACATAAAACTTGCTATCGGTCTAGTAACGTAGTCAATTGCTTAGGGACAATTCCGCAACTCCTACCACCACTTTTCCACACTCGTTAAACTAACGTACTTGTTTCTAACCAGCCCCTAGTTTTTATTTACGTGTTCTTTATTTTCTTGCAAGACTATCCTTTCACTCATACAAAGTACTTCGAGTTTCATACTTGTTCTAGGTAAGGCGAATGTAAAGTGTGCGTAGAGTTGTATCGGTGGTCGATAGAACTTGAGGGAATATTTGTCCTACCTTTAGCTCCTCGTTGGGTTCGACACTCTTACTTATCGAGAAAGGCTACAATTGATCCCCTATACCTTTGGGTTATCAGCGCGCCCTATTGCCCTGTGGGCAACTGATGGGACCTCTCTAGTGATTCTTTGCTTCAATATTCATTATATATTCCACAAAAATTTTCCGTGAAGTTTCAGGTAATTTGTAGTCTAGTAAATTTCCATCTTATTCCATATCCTTTGAGGTCTAGAATTCCAGTATTCGGTGATTTTACTCTTTGTATAATCCTTGTAAAATAAGAGAGAAAATATATATGGATTGCATCAAAAGATGAAATACTGCTTGAAAATATTATAAATGTCAATATTAAATCATGATGCAAAATGGATGTATTAGTGCTTAGTTAAATAAACTTGTTTTTCTAAAGCACTCATGCTTATTTGTGTAGGGTAGATGCTTATTTAAGCACCCTCATACAGAGATATGCATTTATGCTTAGGAAAAGCTTCGTTTATTTTACCAAGCACGTCCACTAAAAACCTTGCATTATACAAGGCCTTAGGGGCCGTGCATGGGCAAGTGGAGTGACCAACCGCGTGGCTACGCCACCAGGTCATGTGGCTACCTCGTTAATACCCTAGACTTCTCCCAAAGCTTTAGGGTCTCTTATTTTCTAGAAAAAAACATCAAAAGTTTCCTTGTGTTTGAACCTTCCTAGGTATAGATTTTCTATGAAACCAAAAGCAAGAAAAAACCCAGAAACTGACATCGTGCCTCTCTCCCGGTCGAGCTCTGGCTACTTCTGCTCAAGCGTATTCTTCTCCTTCGTTTGTGTGTGTCACCCGATCTTCTAGGGGCGCGTGGATCATATCATTCGGAGACGAGGTAGGCGAAGCTATCGATGAAATCATGGCAGATCTAAGTGTGTGCCCCTAACTAGTGCGCGAGATCTCGGGTGCGTGCTTGCGAACACTTGTGATACCAGGGGGTAGGAGACTGCACCATTTTTTAGTTCGATAGGCGGCGTGGTGAACATAGATGCTGCTATGATCCCCTCGTTGGTGAGGAGTATGGAGACAAGGAGATTTTACCCAAGTTCAGGCCGTATTGTGCACAATATCCTACTCCTACGTTTTTGGTGGATTTGAGTGGTGAATGAATACAATGTGGGTGAGGGAGCGGGAAAATCTTCTTTATTCCTATCCTACTTTGCTTTAGGGTTTCTTTCTGAGTGTTCTCGTGTTTCTCCGTGTCCCTTTATGCCGCAGCTTGGTCCTCCTTTTATATACCAATGGGTTACCACATTCCTTGGGATGACATCGGGGATATCGAAGTTACAGTGTTGGTGATGTACCTACCACATTAAATGTGAGGGCGGGTTGTCCTCCTACGGCGAGTCCTCGAACAAACTCATGTCCCATCATTGCTACAAGATCATACCTACTTCCTATTGTCGTGCCACACACTGGAACACAATGTTGGTGATGTACCTACCACATTAAATGCGAAGGTGGTTTGTCCTCCTATGGTGAGTCCTCGGATGAACTCATGTCCCATCGTCGCTACAAGATCATACCTACTTCCTATTGCCGTGCCACACACTCAAAAAAATGTCGAGTTGTGGGGAAGGCGTGTGACGTGTTGCAACTGCCTAAGGTGGTGGTGGCACAAGACACTTGGCAGGAAAGGTATGCGGCTTGTTCACCCACGAGGCTAGGTTCCTGTAGAGTTGTCTCCTTGGTGGGTTGGGCTCGGCCAGGAACCGATGGTTGTTCCCGGGGGTCGCTACGAGCATCGTCCGTTCCCCGGGAAGTCGATGCTCGATTGTCCTTGGCGTCTTTCTTACTTGAAGGAGCGGTTGATGCCTTGTCGGGGTAGAGTTTGGGGTCCTCGGACTCTTGCCTTGCATCCCTGTTGTGGGATTTAACGAGCTTTGGTACCCGGGCTATTTCCTTTGGGGAGTTCCCGGCAATGAGCGAGGGTGGCCCGCGTGCAAGAGGTCAATGGCTACCCGTTTTTCGCCGTACCGACACTCCGAAAATGACCAAAAGATTGTCAATGCCTCTTTTAATTGGAGCCATGAAAACCATCGCATCATTCACATAAAGAGAGGTGTGCATCACGGCACCCACCCCACAAATCTTGTGACGAAACCCTTTCCGCGTAGCCAATTCAAGGATTTGTTGTAGCGCGTCAATGACGACACATAAAAGAAGAGTAATAATGCTACATCTATAGAAGGTTACTCAACTTTTTAACACTCAAGCTGATGTGAAGAATTATGAATTGAATAGATGGATGAAGGGGGCAACCCTATTTAAACTCAGAGAGGGAAGAAGGGGAGGGGAGTAGTAGTTTGAAAAGGTAAATAAAACGTTTGTAGAATCTTTATTGGTCTACCATTAGAGCAACTCCAATGGGGCGACCCATTTCGTCTGCCGCCGTCCGGTTGAGTCCGTCCGTACAAATGTGATGGCCCAACGCGCGGACCCATTGCCAAAACGCGTCCGCTTTGCGTCCGCGCCAACCCATTTTCGGTCCAAATTTGGGACTGAAATGCGTCGGCGCGGATGTGAAGCGGACGCACGTGCGCACTCTCGGTGTCCGCCCCATCCACACCCGCCGGTCGTCCAACTACCCGCGGTCAACTTAATTAATGACAGCCACCCTCCGCGGGTCCACGCGTCAGCGACCGTGGTCGGCCTTTTTTTAATCCGAGTGTGCAGAGGGGTTCAACCTCATCTTCTTCCAGACCCCCGTCCCCATCTCGCCACCCCTATGCTTCCTCGTCGGTGACTAAACCCTAGCCAACAACCATGGCTGGCTCCGCGGAAAACAATGACAAGCCCGCCATCGTCTATCCCCGCGCGTTGCGCGCGGAGGAGGTCGCCTACCTCTAGCATAGGAGGGTGCTGCGCCTGGTGGAGGGCGCGCCCGTGCCGAGCCGCCGCCGCCACCAGCACCGTCCGCGCGGGCACAGCCCGACCTCACTGCCCCGACGTCGAGGACGCCTAGGGTAGCGCGCAGTCTAGTTTTTTAATATGTTCAATTATAATGTAATGATGAATGTAATGGAGACGCATGGACTCTCGCGGGGCTTTGTAGCCGGCTTTAATGTTTAATTTATGTTTGTTTTTATTTTTGAAATTGTCTATAATTTTTTTATGCGTCGTTACAAAATGGATCGGATCAACATTGGACGCATGCGTCGACCCAACGCGGAGACGGACGATGGTGTCCGGGCCGTTCCAAACGGACAAAAAACAAACAAAAGTGTTGTCCGTTTGGGTCGGCCGGTTGAAGTTGCTTTTGTTGGGGTAAATGAAAATACTCTTACGAGTCACCTGGCGCAAGTTAAGCAGAGCAACTGGACCTTTCAGTTGCACTATTGGTTGAGTTTCTGCGCTGTTTCGTTCGGTGCCAAATTGTCCAAACACACAGATTCCCACTGCCACTGGTTTCCACAGCAATCACCATCTATCGACCCAAACAAGACCATAGTTCCCAACCAAAAGAACAAGACACATCACGTACTACTACTACTGCAGCAGCATTGATGGGAAAGATGGCACAAACAGAGGCAGGCAGGCAGGCAGCTAAAGTCGCGACAGAAAGAAATGACAGAGATTGTACTCGTATATCTCGTGATCATACAGTGCAGCAAGGCACAAGAGTCTAACAACAACAGCACCAACATGTACCGTGCAGATGTGATATGTCCCTTGCCGACAAACACTACTCCACAAGGCCGCTGCCTGCAGAAACGGCGAACATGAAGAAGCCAGGAAACTAAGAACAAAAACTACTTGACAAGTACAGTACATCACACTGGTATATGCTTATATCCTACTGTATAGGTACATGGAGGACCTGATCAGCCAAGCCTCTTCCATTGCACACATTTTGAAATCAAACTCGGACAGATCAACCGTGTCTACTGATCATTGGGAGGATGGTCTTGGAGCTGCATCAAATATATTAAGAGGAAATGTTAGTAACTTGGTGATGTGTTTGTGCGTGTTCATCTGCAATCGTCAGATGCTGATTGTAGTTGTAGGACATGATCTTAGATTATTGTTGCTTACCTAGGTTGACGGCCTCGGAGCTCTTCATGAGTCGGATCCGCTTGCAGGACTCGACGAACATTCTGCATTGACATGATTTGAACCAGATTAGCAAATTTGTTTGTGAAGACCTTAAATCTGCAAGAACGTACTATAGCTAGGAGTTTAATTTGCTTACTTCCAGGGGACGTCTCCGACGAGCATCCAGTCGCCGTCCCTGTCCTCGTAGGTGGGCACGTACTCGGCGCCGGTGGCCGCGTCCACGAGCCTGCTCCCGAGCTCGCCTTCGCCACGGACGGCGAGGCACGGGGCGAACATGCCGTGGAGCGCGCGGAGCAGGGCTTCATACCCGCCGTGCGCGGCGAGGTCCACCTTGCGCAGGTAGGGGGCGCCATCCACGGCCACCTTCACGAGCTTGCAGGCGCCCTCCTCGCGCAGCGCGTTGCGTCGGTAAGCCCGCACCGGCGGCCATCCCACAGCGCGCGCTCTGTCAGTCAACAAGCGCACGTACCAGGTCAGAAACCATTCACAAGACACAAGACTATGTAATATACATGACCAGCTCGTCGTGCGACATGCGAGAGACGGAGAAGGCCGCGTACTTTGGAGAGGGAGGCTTGTCTTGCTCGTCGTGGTGGGCGCGCTTGCGGTCGTCGGCGGAGGAGCCGGGGAGGGCGAGGGTGAGGGCGGTGTCGTCGTAGTCGAGGCCGGAAACGGCCGGGGACTCGGCGGAGTTGGTCGAGCTCGTCGACATCGGCGTGCGCGCGTTGCTTGAGCTCGCAAGCTGCTTCGGCCGGACTCCGGCGATCGCTGGTCGGTCGATGTGCGGTCGCTAGCTAGGCTGTCGTCGGCTGGTTGTGCGGTGCGTCGTCGGTCGCTGGCTTGGTGTGTCGTGGGAGAGAAGGAGGATATGAGGGGAGGAGGATGGGTGGGATGTGGCCGCGCGGATGCTGCCTATAAAGGTGCGCCACTTGCCCACCTGCTGCTGACTTGCCTGTTTCTTCACTCTTCGTTTTCCATAGGGTATTTTTTTTCAATAAATATTTAGACACAATTATTATTCGGCTAGATGCTCATGATTTTCTTTGTGCAGTATAATGCATGTCTTGGTGGGTGGGTGCAGATTTGTTGCATTGCAGAAGGGTGCATTTCCACCTGTAGTTGTTGATGTTGTCGCCTCTTTTATTGGCTAAAATTTGATCAACATTTTTGTTGGTTTTCAGAGGAACAAAAAACCTTATTTGAGTATTACTAGCATGAAGGTAATCCAGTGAATAAAAGAGACGTTGCCCTTCACGTCCCAACTAGCAAATGAGTCCGGGAGCGCCGGATCCTACCATAGATAAATATTTGTCCTTCTTTCAAAAAGTTAAAAAATCACTCACTGATGTTAATGATTGATTAGGTACAGATTTAAAGTTTCACATAAAGTTTTGTATTCTTGTGGCTTCAGAAAACAAACTCATTGAACCTGCATTTTATAACTTCAGATTCTTGTTTAGCTCTTTGGGCACTTTCTTTTTTGAACCAGACAAGAGAACTGCATGTGATCATAATAAAAGAAGAAATGAGCAAAGTATAGGTTTAATTCTAGAAAAAATAAAAAATCTGACATCAGATTTTTAGGCATGCATGCCAAATTTGACTTCTTCCGTGACAATTTATATTGACGCGATTATGGTAAATTTAGTTTAAAGTATGACAATTGTCTCACAAAAATTAAATAAACTAATACAGATTTAATATGATTGTCAACTAAACTTGCCATCCTCGGAGAACATAATTTGCTATGTAAAAGGTTTGATTTAACATGGTTAAAAATTTGGCGTCAGATTTAAAGTGGAGTCCTAAATTTTTTTACGGAACTTTTCAGATGCACATTTCATTCTAATATCTATATCTAATATTTATTTGATATTTTTGGACTATTTTTTTTAAATAAACAGAGATTATGTGCCAAGGTACAATTAATCTTGCTCGATTTCGGCAATATGTCTATAATCTACTGTATTTATTAGTATTGTAACCTAGCCTTATCGGTAGAAAAACGGCCCACTCAGTTGGAACACACGAAGGAACCGTCCTTTCGTTCCCCTCTCTCCCACGCACATGTGATGAGGGTTCCCTTGCCTCCCGTCGTCGTCGTCGTCGTCTATCTCACTTCTGTGGCCTTCGGGCCATCGAGGCGGGGTGGATCTCGGCTGACTGCGGGAGGGCTTTGTTTTCCTGGTTTTAGGGTTAAGGTTTGACGGACGACACTCAGATGATGACGGCGACGTCTTGTTTAATAAGGTTTTCCCGGCTTCAGCCTCATCTCGGAGGCGATGTCAAGAAGTTTGTGGGAGTGGTGTGGTTCATGATGACTTCTTCTAGCTATGGGGATCTCTGGATCGTCAAGAAGCTTCATCGGTGGTTCTTCCTCCTTCTTCATCTCCGGGCTGGATGTGGTCTTCTTGACCCGTTTGGCGACTTCCCGTCCGAATCCAACTACGTCAGGCCAGCTCAAGGAGGAGCCGCAGTGACGGCTCATGATTTTCTTTGTGCAGTACTCCCTCCGTTCCTAAATATAAGATCTTTTAGAGATTGTACTATAAACTACATACGGATGTACATAGACATATTTTATAGTATAGATTCACTCATTTTGCTCCGTATAGTCTCCTAGTGAAATCTCTAAAAGGTCTTATATTTTGGAACGGAGTGCATGTCTTGGTGGGTGGGTGCAGATTTGTTGCATTGCAGCAGGGTGCATTTCCACCTGTAGTTGTTGATGTTGTCGTCTCTTTTATTGGCTAAAATTTGATCAACATTTTTGTTGGTTTTCAGAGGAACAAAAAACCTTATTTGAGTATTACTAGCATGAAGGTAATCCAGTGAATAAAAGAGACGTTGCCCTTCACGTCCCAACTAGCAACTGAGTCCGGGAGCGCCGGATCCTACCATAGATAAATATTTGTCGTTCTTTCAAAAAGTTAAAAAATCACTCACTGATGTTAATGATTGATTAGGTACAGATTTAAAGTTTCACATAAAGTTTTGTATTCTTGTGGCTTCAGAAAACAAACTCATTGAACATGCATTTTATAGCTTCAGATTCTTGTTTAGCTCTTTGGGCACTTTCTTTTTTGAACCAGGCAAGAGAACTGCATGTGATCATAATATATATATACTATATACTAAACCGGCAAGCTTTCGATTTTTCTGGTCTTTTTGAGTTTTTTTTTTACACTTCTACTGCTCATTTATCTTTTCTGTTTTTTACCTGTCTTTTTACAATTCTACTGTTCATTTGATTTAAGTGGATTTTCTGGGTTTTCGATTTCTTTTTGCACTCCTTCTCTGGGGTTTTACTTTTCTTTTTTACACTTCTACTGTTCATTTGATTTAAGTGCAAAGTAGCGAACAATATCAATAAACAATAGATATGTATGAACAGTATCCACCAATGAGCCAAAAAATACATGTATAGAAAAATATTAGGATTTTTTTACGCACCATTTCTCTCCCCCTCTTCGACCCTTACGTCCATATGTGAAGAGTTAAGCTTCATAATTTTTCTACACATCATTTCCCACCTTACCTATAAGATCATACAGTACCTGAATTATAACCGAGAATAATACGCCTGAATAAACAAAAATAATAAAAATAATAAATCAACATGGGAAGCATTCCTTTTTTCTCATTTTTGACGTTTTTTTGCACTTCCACTATTGATTCAGATGGCAAGCTTTCGATTTTTCTGGTTTTTTCGAGTTTTTTTTGCACTTCTACTGCTCATTTATCTTTTCTGTTTTTACCTGTCTTTTTACAATTCTACTGTTCATTTTATTTAAGTGGATTTTCTGGGTTTCCATTTTTTTTGCGCTCCTACTGTTCATTTACTTTTCTCTGGGGTTTTACTTTTCTTTTTACACTTCTACTGTTCATTTGATTTAAGTGCAAAGTAGCAAACAATATCAATAAACAATAGATATGTATGAACAGTATCCACCAATGAGCCAAAAAAATACATGTATAGAAAAATATTAGGATTTTTTAGGCACCATTTCTCTCCATCTCTTCGACCCTTACGTCCATATGTGAAGAGTTAAGCTTCATAATTTTTCTACACATCATTTCACACCTGACCTATAAGACCATACAGTACCTGAATTATAACCGAGAATAATACGCCCGAATAAACCAAAATAATAAAAATAATAAATCAACATGAGAAGCATTCCTTTTTTTCAGTTTTGACATTTTTTTTTGCACTTCCACTATTCATTCAGGTGGCAAGCTTTCGATTGTTTTGGTTTTTTTTGCACTTCTACTGTTCATTTACATTTTCTGTTTTTACCTGTCTTTTTACAATTACACTGTTCATTTGATTTAAGTGGATTTTCTGGGTTTCCGATTTTTTTTCCACTCCTACGGTTCATTTACTTTTCTCTGGGGTTTTACTTTTCTTTTTTACACTTCTACTGTTCATTTGATTTAAGTGCAAAGTAGCGAACAATATCAATAAAAAATAGATATGTATGAACTGTATCTATCAATGAGCCAAAAAAAAATACATGTATAGAAAAATGTTAGGATTTTTTTACGCACCATTTGTCTCCCCCTCTTCGACCCTTACGTCCATATGTGAAGAGTTAAGCTTCATAAGTTTTCTATACATCATTTCCCACCTGACCTATAATACCATACAATACCTGAATTATAACCGAGAATAATACACCCGAATAAACCAAAATAATAAAAACAATAAATCAACATGGGAAGCATTCCTTTTTTCTCATTTTTGACGTTTTTTTTGCGTTTCCACTATTCATTCAGGTGGCCAGTAGTGAATAGTGTCAATAAATAGTAGACATGTATGAACAACATCCACCAGTGAACCGTACCATTCGAGAATAATGATCCAGAAAAAAATACACGTTCAAAAAATAGGATTTTTTCTGTACATCATTTCTCCTCCCCCCCCTCCCCCCCAAAAAAAATCCACCCTCACGTCCATATATGGAGAGTTAAGCTCTAGAATTTTTGTACACATCATTTTTCACCGGTGTATTGCTGCAGAGTTGCGTCAATCGTTCCCATACCTTTCCGGTGATGGTGTTGTCAAGGCACAAAACAATAGACCGAAACAATATATTAGCATGAACAGTAACCCGTGAGGAAAAAAGTTCAAGTTATTGACCAATTACTATTTTTTACACCAAGACATCAGTGAATAGTGCACCAACAATTACCTAAACAATACCCAGAATCGTAAACAAAAACAATAACCCAGATAAACCGAAACAATAAACCCGACTAACCGGGAACATTAAAACCAATGAAATGGAAAAACACATGAATAAACAGAAAACATTAACACACGTGAACCATAAACCGAAATATCATCTGAATTATAACGAAGAACAACACACCCAAAAACCGGAACAATAAAAACAGTAAATCAGCATTATGCATTCATGTAAACAGTAATCAAGAAAAATACCAAGACAATCCCTACCAAAAGTGAGACTTCTTCTCCCTCGGTGCATTTACCTACGCAAGAAGAATAGCCATGTTCTTGGCATCGTCTATGGTGCCTATCACTTTTGTTTTACTTACGAAAGGGAAAAAAATTTAATAGACCAGCCGGTTTACTCAATTTGTTAAATCGTTTAATGTTTCTTACGCGCCTACACAGATCATAGGGTACAAATAGAATTTCTATTTTTTTTCCATTTTATTTTCTCACGTAATACATGTTGTTTTCTGACTTATTTCCACAAAATACAGTCACGGGCATGGCGTGAGCCGCGCTTCTTCCATGCTAGTAAAGGAATAAATGAGCAAAGTATAGGTTTCTAGAAACATTAAAAATCTGACATCAGATTTTTGGGCATACATGCCAAATTTGACGTTTTCCTTGGCAATTTATATTGACGCGATTATGGTAAATTTAGTTTGTAAGTATGACAATTGTCTCACAAAAATAAATAAACTAATACTGATTCACTATGATTGTGAACTAAACTTGCCATCCTCGGAGAACATAATTTGCTATGAAAAAGGTTTGATTTGCCATGGTTAAAATTTTGGGGTCAGATTTGAAGTGAGGAGTACTAATTTTTTTACGAAACTTTTCACATGCACAGTTCATTCTAATATCTATATCTAATATTTATTTGATACTTATTTATATTTTTGGACTATTTTTAAAAAATAAACAGAGATTATGTGCCAAGGTACAATTAATCTTGCTCGATTTCGGCAATATGTCTATAATCTACTGTATCTATTAGTATTGTAACCTAGCCTTATCGTTAGAAAAACTGCCCACTCAGTTGGAACACACGAAGGAACCGTCCTTTCGTTCCCTTCTCTCCCACGCACATGTGATGAGGGTTCCCTTGCCTCCCGTCGTCGTCGTCGCCATCTATCTCGCTTCTGTGGCATTCGGGCCATCGGAGCGGGGTGCATCTCGGCTGACTGCGGGAGGGCTCTGTTTTCCTGGTTTTAGGGTTAAGGTTTGATCGGACGACGCTCAGATGATGACGGCGACGTCTTGTTTAATAAGGTTTTCCCGGCTTCAGCCTCATCTCGGCGGCGACGTCAAGAAGTTTGTGGGAGTGGTGTGGTTCTTGATGTCTGCTTCTAGCTATGGGGTCTCTGGATCGTCAAGGAGCTTCACCGGTGGTTCTTCCTCCTTCATCTCTGGGACGGATGTTGTCTTCTTGACCCGTTTGGGGATTTCCCGTCCGCATCCAACTACGTCAGGCGAGCTCAAGGAGGAGCGGCAGTGACGGCGCACCGTCGACACGGTCTGGAGATTGCAGACAAAGGGCATCTCAATGATTTCATTGTAATTTTTATTTTTGTTGAGCTGATTTGTACTGTCCGGTGTTTCTTTTAATATCAGGGTCCTATTTGCAAATAAAAAACTGCACACTCAGTTAATGAGAACGGGAGCTAATATGTTAGACAAGCCACATCCCAAAATGTCAATAATGCGCCTTTCTGTTGGAACCTTCCCGTAAAATCAAAGCCTACTATATAGGCCTCTTCTTTTGTTCTTTGTTCAAGCCATCTTGGAAGTTTCCAATCCAACTAGCTACTGGTTTTTAGTAAGCGCTACTAGCTAGCCAGGCAGAGTAGTGGAAACCCTAGACAGTGGGCACGATGAAACGCCCTTCTCCATGCACGAATGGCTCCCAACCCCAAGAAGAAAGCCCAACGTGAATAGAATAGCCAGGCCACCCACACCAGCGTGGGAGACGAGGTCGATCGAGGGGAGGGGTTTAGGGGATCATGCACGATTTGACCGGCACTAAACTAAGCCAAAGCGCGGCGTTTTTGGCCGAAAGCGTAGCTAAGCATCATTTGGAGGGGAGGGCCCGTGTTCCCCTGCCCACCGTTGTGTGGTACTTTGGCGGATTAGGCAGATACTTTGTCGATATGCCTGTCGGCCGAGAGGGCGCCGACGCTGACGGCCACGCGTTCCGCGTATGGGATTAGGATTAGGATTAAGAACGTGCATTACGGTTTTCCTATATGTGCCAATCGAATCTCTTTTGTGAACTGGGCTGAGAAGCATATAATGCTCAGTCAATTAGAAAAAGTAATAGCAAAACACTATGGTTAAAGTAGACATACATCCCTTCGATGTGGGCCTTGTGTGTCATCGACTAAACATCGAAAAAAGGGCTTTAGCCTACACCCTTGTGTAGTTTGCTATTAACATGCCCTCTCGGTTTCTTTTTATTCCGGATATAAGATGTGTTTGAAGTCAAACTATGCAAAGTTTGATCAGATTTATATTCAAGATTTATCAACATCTAAGTACTAAAGTTATGTAGTATGAAACATATTTTCATGATGCCTCTAATAATATTGATTTTGGATTGTGAATGCCCATTATTTTCTCTATAAAGTTCATCAAATTTTACAAAGTTTGACTTCACACAAATTTTAAATGCAGACTAAAAAGAACGGGGTAGTTTTGTGAGAGTTGCAACTTCGTGTTTGCCAATATACATAAATAAACTATCGAGGAATAAACTAAAAATATAGTTTCTGGGGAGATTTAGGATTTGACAAAGGCATGCAAATGGGGGCATCCATATGATACCTATGGGGCCCACATCCCTCTACATGTGTGGCTAGGAGGCACATCATACCCCTAGGAGTGTGGGACCCACAACAGGTCGGTTGGCCCCTATTCTCGGCTAAACAGTGCTCCTAATCCTAAAAGCCATGAAAAAATATCTCTTTTGTCATGGCCAAGATAATGGACGTCTCTAATCTTCGTTTCAAAGGTTTTTGTAGGCCGATTTCATTCCCTCAAAATTGTTCTTTTCCACCGCTCACTACACCATGCACTTCTCGATCATTGTTGCCTTGTTTTTTCCATTCATGCATGACTAATCATGTGTAGTCACATGGGATGGATGAGAATTTTGAATTATGCCAAAAGTGTTCTAGTCATATAATGTTATGGATTTGATCCATAAGTCAACTATTGTTCTTGATATATTGTTGGTGCAAACATGCTATGCTTAATACTTATTATTAGGGTACATGTAATATGTTTTCATATCTGATTTTTTATATTATCGTCATTTTTATGTGTTTCAATGATATTTGCAAGTTATTTTCACAAAGTATAACTCCAAGCAGGTGCCCTAGTGGTGTCAAACTGGGATATCAATGGAAAGGAATGTAACTTGGGAATAATGTATGTTCATGAAGTGTTACTATTGGCTTTATTTTCATGATGATCCCGGTGTTCGCACATGGAAGTTTGCAGTCTTCAACCATGTCTAAATTTTTGATAATTCTCACACCATGGCTGCCCCCACCAAAACATCAAAAAACATCGAGATAGGGTCTATAAATGAATGAATAATCTATACGTATACTCTCCTCGTTCCTTTATATATGGTGTATCTGTTTTTCTCAAAATTTTGACAATGAAAGGTGTATTGCTCATTTCTCACAATTTTCAAGTGTGCCCTTCCACCATCCATTACATGCCTTAGCAGTGGCAGAGCTAGCAGCCAGGATACTAAGGGGGCTAAACACAAAATAGACATGTTTGGAGGGGCCAAATGCTATATTTTTCTTCTAATCTAGGCATCTAGTAGAAAATCCTTCATTGCTTTCACCGAAGCTGGGGGGCACAACCCCTGTAGGGTTCAACGTAGCTCCACCACTCTGCCTTATATAAGAAATACTATGTACTCCCTCCGTTCCTAAATATAAGTCTTTTAAGCGATCTTACTAAGAGTCTACATACGAAGCAAAATGAGTGAATTTACATTTTATAGTATGTCTATATATATCCGTTTGTAGTCCACTGATGGAACCTCCAGAAAGACTTATATTTAGGAACGGAGGGAGTAGTTCCCAATAGGAAGGTAGTAAGAAAGAATACCTCCCTCATTGCATGCACTTACATTTCTCTCTCTCCCATCCCATCAATTGATTTTATTCTCGTGCAGCAAGGTTTAGTTGCCTTTTTTTAGGCTGCTTGTTATTTGGTTGCCGCTAATTAAGCTGGTAACTACCTAATAAGTTAAGTGTATTTTCGATCAAATTCTCCTCAATTTTTTTGCCCTGGTCACCGCATCATCAGAAAATACACCTTATATAAAGGAACGGAGGTAGTATATCCTATAACAGAAATGAAGCAATAAAGAGTGTGTCTACTTCTCGTACTAAAATAAACTGGGTCTGGAGTGCTGCGAGATGACACCTAACACACTAACAATAGAAAACCAAGTTCGATATGCCTCGATGAAACATCAACATATCTACTTAGTACTGACCACCACATCATAATCGTCATCCACGCACCCATGACCCAATGACTTTGGTACTATGATTGCAAGCCACCATGCAGAAAGACTGCCTTGCACGTCTTGATAAAGCCATTGCATGATAAAAACGCCGACGAGTACATGAATGTATCATGTTTTCAAAGACTCTAGTCTCGTGTCGTTATTGCAGGTTGTCACTTGTTTCCACGGGCGGTCTAGCTTCAACACTAGGCTAAAGTAGCACAAAGTGTGCCAACCCAGTCGTCCACAAGCATAAGCCGACCTATTGATTCACCGTTGCCGAGAGAAGTCATACCAAAAAGGAAGTAGATCTAGGCCATTAAAGCCTCGTGGACCAGTCACACTCCTCCAAGCCAACGTCACCAAACCTCTCAGCTTATTCTGACCGTCATAGCACCATTGTGCCCCATGTGCCACTTCACCAGATTCTCTTTTGATAGAACAAAGAGTGTTGATTATGGTCTCAATGTTCATACATCAAGGAACAACATTAGCAATTCTATCTGATCTACCAAGCAGGTCCAGAATATTCACGTATATAGCCTTAGTACTGAAGGATTACAAGAGTAAGAATCTTATGTGGACAACCCGAGGAACAAAACACCAAAGAGTGTCACTTTTTTGAATTCAACAAAGCACTTGTGGTCTATAGAGGGATAAAACACCAAAGAGTGTCACTCATACGTCTCAAACATATCTATAATTTTTGATGGTTTCATGCTGTTATCTTGTAACCTTTGGATGTTTTATGTACCTTTTATATCTTTTTTGGGACTAACTTATTAATTCAGTGCCAAGTGCCAGTTCCTGTTTTTTCTGTGTTTTTGGCTCTTTTCAGATCTGATTTTGGAATGGAGTCCAAACGGAATAAAATACCCGAAATGATTTTTTCCTGAACGAAAGAAGATCAGGGGGCCTGTGGTCCAAGCTAGGAGGGCTCCAGGGAGCCCACAAGCCCCCACTCCGCCACCAGGGGGAGGCGGCGGTGGCAGGGCTTGTGGCCTCCCAGAGCGCCCCCTGACCTAGATCTTTGGCCTATATATTCCCTAAAATACAGCAAAAATCAAGGGAGCCTCGAAAATACTTTTCCGCTGCCGCAAGCTTCCGTTTCCGTGAGATCTCATCTGGAGACCCTTCCCGGCGCCCTGTCGGAGGGGACTTTGGAGTTGGAGGGCTTCTTCATCATCATCATCGCCCCTCCAATGACTCGTGAGTAGTTCACTTCAGACCTACGGGTCCGTAGTTAGTAGCTAGATGGCTTCTTCTCTCTCTTGGATCTTCAATACAAAGTTCTCCATGATCTTCATGGAGATCTATCCGATGTGATCTTCTTTGGCGGTGTGTTTGTCGAGATCCGATGAATTGTGGATTTGTGATCAGATTATCTATGATATATATTTGACTATTTGCTGATTTCTTATATGCATGATTTGATATCCTTGTAAGTCTCTTCAAGTCTTGGGTTTTGTTTGGCCAACTAGATCTATGATTCTTGCAATGGGAGAAGTGCTTGGTTTTGGGTTCTACCATGTGGTGACCTTTCCGTGTGACAGTAGGGCAGCAAGGCACACATTAAGTAGTTTCCATCAAGGGTAACAAGGTGGGCTCTGTCGTTGATATGAGATTGTCCATCTACATCATGTCATCTTGCTTAAGGTGTTACTCTGTTCTTTTGGACTTAATACACTAGATGCATGCTGGATAGCGGTCGACGTGTAGAGTAATAGTAGTAGATGCAGACAGTATCGGTCTACTTGTTTTGGACGTGATGCCTATAGATATAATCATTGCCATAGATGACGTCACGACTTTGCGCGGTTCTATCAATTGCTCGACAGTAATTTGTTCACCCACCGTCAACTTGCTTTCATGAGAGAAGCCACTAGTAAACACTATGGCCCCCGGGTCTATTCACATCCACCGTTTACACCTCCGCTTTTACTTTGCTTTGTTACTTTGTTGCTTTCAATTCTCACTTGGCAAACAATCTGTAAGGGATTGACAACCCCTTCATAGCGTTGGGAGCATGTTCTTTGTGTTTGTGCAGGATCTTGTGATACTCCTCCACTGGATTGATACCTTGGTTCTCAAACTGAGGGAAATACTTACCATCGCTGTGATACATCACCCTTTCCGCTTCGAGGGAACACCAACGCAAGGCTCCAAGGCCACGGGGGAAATCCTTTGCATATTTGCCTAGGAAGTCCCTTATGGCGTAGCCGTAGCAGAAGGATTCCTGGTGCCGTCGACACGACTATTCCTGGCGCCGCTGCCAGGGAAGCACAACTGACATCGGAAGTATTTCCGGCGCCGTTGCCGGGGATCTTTTGTTGCAGTAGCAGTCACCCCAAGAGTAAGGCTTGTGTTGGTGTTGTTGCTACTAGGGATATAAGGATGGTTGCGTAGTTGTCATTTGAACATAGGGTGGAGACAGATCTACTTCACGCAATTATTCTTATTGCAATACTCAATTTTCCTTAATACTTTGAGATGCATGGTGGATATCGGTCTTAGGGTGGAGTATTAGCTAAAGGTGCAGTTGCATAATGGTCTACAAATTTATGAACATGATGCTCATATGTTAGGTATGCCATGAGTGGTCATACTTATATATATATATTATAATTTATTCGTTGTCCAAATGTAATTTCTTTATCACACCATTTCTTATCTTTTTGAGAGAGAACACTAGTGAACATATGGACGCCGAACCTTTTTCCTCCATAATGTTTTCAAACACAACCAATGTTCTTATAATTTCTTATTTTTTTAACTTTCTCTCTTATTTTCATCAACTAATCTCAAACTTGTGTTTTAATTCATTTGTAACTTACGTCTCCAATGTATCTATAATTTTGATTGTTCCATGCTATTATATTATCATTATAGGATGCTTTTTAGGCAATTACTTGCAGATTTATTTTATTCTTGAGCATTAACCCATTAACCCAATGCCAAGTTTGAGTTGCCGCTTTTTGCATGTTTTTGTTTTTTCAGAAATATTGTGCCAAATGAAGTCCAAATACCCTGAAACTTTTGATGATTTTTTCTGGACAAAATAAGGACCTCGAAGCTTTGAAAGGAAACCAGAGGCCCCACGGGATGGCGCAAAGCCAACAGGGTGCGCCTTGATGTCTTGGGGACACCTTCCTTGGCCTTTGGTGCCCATATCTGTCCTATAAATTCTCAATTATCGCAAAAACCCTAGTAGCCTCCTGAAACACTTTTCCATTGCGCCAAGTCTCTGTTCCATTGTATGCTCATCTGGAGCCCTATTCCGGTGCCCTGCAGGAGGGGGGATCGATCATGGAGGGCCTCTACATCAACCTTTCTTCTCCCAATGTGATGTGTGAGTAGTTCACCACAGACCTACGGGTCCGTAGTTAGAACCTAGATGGCTATCTCTCTTTCTCTCCATGTTCTTCATTGGCATGATCATCGTCATTCTTGAAGTGATCTATCTTACGTAATCACTTTGTGCGATGCGTTTGTTGGGATCCGATGAATTATGTTTTTTTCCAGATTATTCATGAAATATATTTGAGTCTTCTCTGAATTCTTATATGCATGCTCGTGATAGCTTCATAATTCTCTTCGACCAATTGATTTGGTTTGGCCAACTAGATTGTTCTATTTTTAGTGAGAGGGGTGCACTGTAGTGGGTTCAATCTTGCGGTGCTCATTCCCACTGGCAGAAAGGGACATGCCATGTATTATATTACTGCTAGTAAGGATAAAACAATGGGGTTGATTCATATTAATTGGATTTATTTTGTCTACATCATATTACTGTTCTCCAAGCATCACTCTGTTTTACTTAATACTCTAGATGCATGCTAGATAGCGGTGATACGTCCATTTTGCATCATGATTTCTTGTATCTTTTTTACTTTGTTCTTGTCCACTATTCCACATTCTTATGCAATTCTTATGCATTTTTTCTCTCTCGATATGCAAGGAACATCACAATGAGGGAAATATTCGGAAACTCGGATTGTGGACCGGAAAATGGAAGAGTGGGCAAAGAAATCACTAGACTCCAAATGACCTGAAATTTCAGGGAGAATATTTTTGGAATATTTAAGAATTTCTGGAACAAAAATACACCAAAGGAGGGTTGCGAGCTGGGCACAAGCCAACAGGGTGCGGCCCAGCCCCTGGCCGTGCCCTGATGGCTTGTGGGGCCCCTGCTGGCCCTCCGACGTCCATCTTCTCCTATATGGTGTGTTTTACCCTAGAAAAATTAGGAGATTACTTTCGGGAGAAGCGCCGCCGTCTCGAGGCAGAAACCTGGGCAGAGGCCCTTTTTCTTTCCGGTAGTGTGATTCTGCGGGGGAAATTTCCCTCTAGGAGGGGAGATCGAAGCCATCCTCATCACCAATGCTCCCTCCTTCATGGGAGAACCAATATTCGTGAACATCAACACCAGCACCATCTCATATCCAACCCTAGTTCATCTCTTATATTCGATCTCTGTCTCAAAACCTCATATTGGTACTTGTGGGTTGCTAGTAGTGTTGATTACATCTTGTAGTTGATGCTTGTTGGATTAATCAGTGAAAGATATTATGTTCAGATCCTTTGTCACCATCATTATACCTCTGATCTTGAACATGTTGATGATGTGTGAGTAGTTACTATTGTTCCCGAGGACATGGGATAAGTCTTGTCACAAGTAATCATGTGAAATTGGCATTCGTTCGATATTTTGATGATATGCATGTTGTTGCTTCTCTTAGTGGTGTCGTGTGAACGTCGACTACACGACACTTCACCATATTATAGGCCAAAGGGAAGGAATTGTGGAGTAACAAGTAGCTGATGGGTTGCGAGAGTTACAGAAGCTTAAACCCCAGTTTACACGTTACTTCATAAGAGGCTGGTTTGGATCCACATGTTTTATGATATGGTTAGATTTATCTTAATTCTTCTTTCGTAGTTGCGGATGCTTGCTCTAGGGGGTAATTGTAAGTGGGTTGTTTGTTAAAGTAAGAACAACACCTTAGCACCGGTCCACCCACATATCAAATTATCAAAGTAGCAAACGCGAATAAATTCAACATGATGAACATGACTAGATAAAAATCCCCATGTGTCCTTGGGAGCACTTTCTTCATATAAGAACACTTTCTGGCCTCTCCTTTGCTGTAGAAAGGATTGGGCTACCTTGCTGCACTTTAGTTACTATTGTTACTTGTCACTTGTTACAAAATATCTTGCTGGAAAACTATCTACTACTGTCACTAATAGCACTTGCGGAGAATACCTTGCTCAAAACTGCCTATCATTTCCTTCTACTCCTCGTTGGGTTCGACACTCTTACTTATCGAAAGGACTACTATTGTTCCTCTATACTTGTGGGTCATAAAGCGGTCAATGGGTGGAGCAATAGTAGTAGATGCAAGCAGGTGTCGGTCTACTTGCTTCCAAACGTGATTCCTATATGTAATGATCATTGCTATCAATAAATATTGCATAACTATACGCTTTTCTATCAATTTCCCAATAGTAATTTGTTTACCCACCGTATGCTTTCTACAAGAGAGAAGCCTCTAGCGAAAAGTATGCCCCCTGGGTCTATCCACAAATATATTTACAAACACTCTTAATACCTTGTTGCCTATTATTATTTACATTTACTTTTTATATTTTATATTTGTTGAACTATCTACACTACTCATTGCTTGCAAGTAACGAGTTCATCAAGGGGATTGACAACCCTCTTGCCCGCGTTGGGTGCAAGTGTGTGCTCTTTTCTGTTTAGGCGTTGAAGACGGGAGATTGCGTGGTCCTCCTATTGTTTCAATAACCTTGGTACTCAGTGAGGGAAATACTTATCTATACTATGTTGCATCTGTTGGAAATATGACCTAGAGGCAATAATGAAATACTTATTATCTCATTTCCTTGTTCATGATAATCATTTATTATCCATGCCATAATTGTATTGATTGGAAACTCAAATACATGTGTGGGTACATAGACAACAAACTGTCCCTAGTATGCCTCTACTAGACAAGCTCGTTGATCAAAGATGGCTAAGATTTCCTAGCCATAGACATGGGTTGTCATTTGATAACAAGACCACATCATTAGGAGAATCATGTGATGGACAAAGACCCAAACAGTAAGTATAGCGTTTGATCGTATCAAGTTTACTGCTATTGCTTTCTGCATGTTAATGTATCTGTTCGTATGACCATGAGATCATGCAAATCACTCACATCAGAGGAATGCCTTGTGGGTATCAAACGTCACAACATAAATGGGTGACTATAAAGATTCTCTACAGGTATCTGTGAGGGTGTCTATGGGGTTGGAATGGATCAAGACTGGGATTTGTCACTCCGTATGATGGAGAGGTATATCGGGGCCCACTCGGTAATACATCACAATAAGCTTGCAAGAAATGTGGCTAAGGAGTTAGTCATGGGGTCTTGTATGATGGAACGAGTAAAGAGACTTGCGGTAACGAGATTGAACTAGGTATGGGGATACCAATGATCGAATCTCGGGCAAGTAATATACTAATGGACAAAGGGACATGATTACCTGAATCCTTGACATCTTTGGTCCGACCGACATAGATCTTGGTAGAACGTGTAGGAACCAATGTGGGAATCCAGGTCCCGCTATTGGCTATTGACCGTAGAGGTTTCTCGGTCATTTCTGCATAGTTCTCGTACCCGTAGGGGTCTGCACACTTAACGTTCGATGATTATATAGATATAGTTGAGTTGTTATGTTGGTGACCAAAGGTTGTTCGGAGTCTCGGATGAGATCTTGGATGTGACGAGGAGCTTCGAAATGGTCCGTAGATGAAGATTGACATATGGGAAGTTGGTATTCGAGTTTCGCAAGATTTTTGAAAGGTTGCCGGTTTTGTAAGGGAGGTTCCGAAAGAGTTCTGGGGGTCCACCTGTCCCGGAGGGCCACATGGGCTTTGAGAGATGGCACACCAGCCCTTGGTGGGCTAGAATCCACTCCCACCTAAGGCCCATGCGGCCAAGGAGGAGGGCTGGCCTACAGGTGTCCGTCACCTCTGCTTGCTTGGGGGGCAAGCCACGTGGTGGCTGCCGCCCCACCCTAGGGGAAATGCTAGGGCGCCGGCCTTCTCCTCCCCCCTATATATACTAGAAGAGAGGGAGGGAAGCCACGACACAACCGTCCTCTCTCTCTCTCTCTCTCTCAGTTCTTCTTCATCCTCGTGATCGCGGTAGCGCTTGGCGAAGCCCTTCTGAGATCGCACCACCACCTACCACCATTACACCGTCGTGCTACCGAAGAACTCAGCTGCTACTTCACCCATGCTTGTTGGATCAAGGTGGTGAGGGCGTCATCGAGCTGCATGAGTGCTAAACACTCATGTGTCGTTTGTTCGGCACTTGATCGGGACGTTCGTGATTGGATCACGGGAGGGATCATGATTGGATCTCGTAGACGTTCGACTACATCAACCGCGTTTCTCAACACTTCCGCATAGCGATCTACAAGGGTATGTAGATGCACTCCCCCTCTCGTAGATAATGATCTCCATAGATTGATCTTGGTGAGCGTAGGAAATTTTGTTTCCCATGCAACTTTCCCCAACAGTTCCATCGAGAGCTAGGTCTATGCGTAAATAACATGCACGAGTAGAACACAAAGTGTTTATGGGTGTTGATGTTCAAATTGCTCACTTCCTTAGTCTTATTTTGATTCGATGGTATTGTGGGATAAAGCAGCCTAGACCAACCTTACGTGTCCACGTACGAGAGACCGGTTCCATCGACTGACATGCAACTTGTTGAATAAATATGGCTGGCGGGTGTCTGTCTATCCCACTTTAGTTGAATCAGATTCAACAAAGGCGGTCCTTTTAGAAGGTTAGATAGCAACTTGAATGTCACCATTGTTTCTTTGTGTAGATAAGAGTGGTTCTTGCTAGTTACCCATAGCAGCCACGTAAAACATGCAAAAACAAATTAGAGGACGTCTAACTTATTTTTGCATGGTATGTTGTGATATGATATGGCCAAGGACATGATGAGATATATGTGATGTATGAGATGATCATGTTTTGTATAGACTATAATGACTTGCATATCGGTTAGTACGACAACCGGCAGGAGCCATAAGATTCTCTTTAATTATTTGTGCCTTTTTTGCTTTACTTGATCGCTATGAGTTAGCAATAGTGGTAGAAGCATAGTTGGCGCAACAACCCCAATGGTGACACGATGATGGAGATCATGGTGTCATGCCGGTGACGATGGAGATCATGCCGGTGCATTGGAGATGGAGATCAAAAACACAAGATGATGGCCATTTCATCTCACTATTATGATTTTCCTATGATGTTAATCCTTTTATGCATCTTATTTTTCCTAGGACGAAGGTAGCATTATTTCATGATCCTCACTAAAATTTCAAGATAAAATTGTGTTCTCCCCAAGCATGCACCGCTGCAAAAGTTCATCGTTTTAAAGCACCACGTGATGATCGGGTGTAATAGACTCTACGTTCGCATACAACAGTGTAAGCTAGTTTTCCACATGTGGAACACTTGGGTTAAACTTAACGAGCCTAGCATGTACAAACATGACCTTGGAACACAAGAGACCAAAAGGTCGAACATGAGTCATATAGCAGATATGATCAACATGGACATGTTCACCATTGAAACCACCCATCTCACGTGATGATCGGACTTGGGTTGGTGGATTTGGATCATGTAACACTCGAAAAAACCTGAGCGATGTTTAGTTGAGTGGGATTTCTGAAGTAATATGATTAATTGAACACATTATCATGAACATAGTCTATGTTGTCTTTGCAAATTGTGTTCTAGATCAATGGCTCGCGTAATAGGTCCCCTGAATTTTAATGCGTTCTAAGAGAAATCTAAGTTGAAATATGATGGAAGTAACTATGCGGACTAGGTCCATAATCTAAGTATTATCATCACAGCTTCACAAAAGGCTTATGTCCTTGATGCACCGCTTGAGGTAGCACCCACTCTAGCTGCGTCCGCAGATGTTGTGAATGTCTGGCAGGGGCGTGCTGATGACTAGTCAATATTTTAGTGTGCCATGTTGTATGGCTTGGAATCGGGACTTCAAAGGCGTTTTGAATGAAATGGAGCATATGAGATGATCAAGGAGTAAAAGTTACTTTTTGAAGCTAATGCCCGACTTGAGAGGTATGGGACCTTCGATAAATTCTTTGCCTGCAAAGTGGAGGAGAATACTTTTGTCGGTGAACACATAATCAAAATGTCTGGGTACTAAAACCGTTTGAGTCATTTAGGAGTTGAAACCTTCCACCTAAGACGGTCACCGACAGAGTTCTTCAGTCACTGCCATCTAGCTACAAAAGCTTCGTGATGAACTATAATATGGAACGGATGAACAAGTCACTCTCCGAGCTATTCGTGATACTGAAAGTCGCAGAAGTAGAAATCAAAAAGGAGCATCAAGTGTTGATGGTGAATAAAACAACTATTTTCAAGAAGAGCAAGGGCAAGAAGAAGGGAAACTTCAAGAAGAACAACAAGTTAGTTCCTGCTCCCGTGAAAAACCGAAGGCTGCCCCAAGCCTAACACTAAGTGCTTCTATTGCAAGGAACTCGCCAATGGAAGCATAATTGCCCCAAGTATTTGGAAGATAAGAAGGCTAGCAACTTCAACAAAGGTATATTTGATATACATGTTATTGATGTTTACCTTACTAGCTCTCATATTTGTAACTCAAAATAGGAACTATGGAATAAACAGACTTTGGCAAAGGACGAAGTGACAACGCACGTGGGAAATGGTTCCAAGGTTGATGTGATCTCCGCCAGCACAGTCGCTCTTCGATTACGATAGGGATTAGTTATGAACCTAAATAATTATTATTTGGCGCCTGCATTGAGCATGAACATTATATCTGGATCTTGTTTAATGCGAGACGGCTACTGATTTAAATCAGACACTACAAGAAATATGGTTGATAATGACCCACCATTTTTGTCATTGAATTGTCATTGCTTTCAATCTATGACCTTCTTATGACCAAAATAAGAAGGTCAACAGTTGGCCGTCAAGAACGAACAAACTTGACCTTTGCTGGTTATTGGTCATGGATCCTATGACCAAAAATAGTTGGTCGTAGAATCTATTGACCAAAAAATAGGTCACTACCCATGCCCCTCATCCACATATGATCTATGTGGCCATGATGACATGGCACAAGGTGACGTGGCAAAATGCTGACATGGCACCATCCACATGGTAGAAGGTGACGTGGCAAAAAAATGACATGGATACGACATATAATCTGACATGGCCCATTTAATTTTAATGTCTTCTTCGCCCAATTACTTGGTACAAACAGGGCCAAATTATTTGTGTGAAAAGTGGACCATAATCAATTCCTCCCTGAATTAGATCTAGGCCTTATTTCTCAAGGTCTGAGTCCAGTAAAGCACGTTTCAAAAAGTAACATTAGGCCAACCAACTAATGAATACGAGCGAAAAACAGATATTTACAGATATATATCTTTTGTTTCAGCAACACATACATCATAAGTAATACACTATACATCATGCCTCAACTCCAGGCTTGATGCCTCGAGTCTCAACACAGCCAACATGCACAATTCAATGCCGTCGATGTGGTACACGTCACGAAGGGGAAGGCCAGGGGCTTGTCTGAAGGCCTCTTGGGCCCATTGATATGATCAAGCGACTCTCAATCATATTTTCACCGTCAAACCCAGAGATGGGGACGAAGGGAACCTTGTCACAGTTCTAACCAACCTTCTTCAGATATGAAGAGACTTCCTTGATAATTAGTACATCATAATAGGATGTGCTGGGAGTGGTGATGTCCATATGCACCAAAAAACATATCAATAAGAGAACCTCAGCTCAAACCGTTCCAAACAATTGGATATTGGACAAAAAACAGAGTTCGTCCATGTAAGTTCATACTGATGCAAGCATAACATACTTAGAGAACGGGGTTTGTAAAACAGTAGTGGCTATGGACTGTGTTTTCTATTATAGTAAGATGAAACATTACAATGTCTAACACAAAATACATAGCAACACAACACCTCCAGAATAAAAGGCAAACTTTAATTAAGATCCTGGAATATGTATGTCTAGGCCTAAACAAGCAGCACCTCAACCATTTCAAGAATATAAAGAAACATTAGTAGAAATGCATCTGCTTGCACATTAAAATGTCAAGTACAAGAACTAGATGTATTTCCATAAACATAGTAACACAGACAGAGGTTCCACATACTAGATAAAGCACATCATTCAAAAGCTCATTGGATGAAATAATCAGGAAGCAACATACATATAGTAGTTCCTGAAATCATACCTTGTTGCAACAACAGAACATCTGTTTGGAACGAAGAGTGAAAGGAGAGCATGCTTCGTGGAGTCAATGATAATCATAGCACAATCAGCATGCGATGTCCTAGTGATCATGTTGGCATCACATCGTCAAGGAGCATCAATGATACTGCAGGAGTACTTGGTGGTCTCAAACTTTCACAACACAATATCAATGGTGATACCTCTCTCAAAATCAGCCTTGAGCTTGTCAAGCACCCAGACTTACTTGAAGGAACTTCATGAGACACCAGCTCTCTGAAGAAAATAAAATAGGCACCCATTTGTTCAAATACTATAAGTAACTCTTAATCATACAACAACACTGCATCTACCTAGATGGCTATCAATTGATGTTCAACAAAATATATATACACTCGTACTACTTATACATGATATGCAATCTCTACTATCCTCAAATAATCCATCCATAGAGAAATATAAGAGTGTTTATATCACTACTTTAGTGTTAGACAATGGCACAAGAATTTTAAAGTGATGCACTACATTTCTATACAAGGAATGTGAACTTCTGCTCTTCATAGACACACTACAACACAGGCTCATTGTTCCTATACATATGCATGCAAAATAACACATTTAATATTAAGACATCCATCACATGCCTAATAAGTTAGCAAAGGACTAAAAGATGATATAACACATCCGTCGAACTGTTATTGCTCCTACCTACAGTATCTGTTAAACTGGTGCAAAGGAAATCAAAGTTCATGGATGCCTTTGTGCATTTTTTTTGCAACAAGAGTGGAAAAATATTGATATATCTATCTAGATCTTTAGCACATCATGCAACTAATAAGTAAAAATATGTACACACAATAGGACTTCACTCGATTAGTTAATAAGCAAGTTACGCAAAGCAAATATATATCATCACTTCTAAGACATTACCTTGCTGAAGTGAAAATATTTAGCATGACCAGAGGGAATCTTCTACGCCATGTTAGCCTTACGTACTTCTTTCTTTCTAAATATACCAGCTAAAGCCATGGTGCTGATGTTTTAATTAGTCATATAAAATATTCTTTCTGATACGACCTCAAGAATTCTCAACCATAAAGTCACACTGTTTTATCTCAGCCACATTGCATCTTCTTCCTGTGTGCTTCTCAGGCATCAAAGAATCTGCTGGTCTTCTAACCTGTAGATGTTGGTACAATCCCTTCCTACTATATCTAGGTATGGTTCTTTTCCTTAATTGTACCTGATGTATAGGCAGAAATTAAAAATTGATAGAATACAAATTATTTATTTTTAAATTCAGTCTTATGCATAGACAAAAATTTAAAATTGATATCAAGAACTAAAAGGATAATTTATAATTTTCACAGCACTTAGAACACCTCAATAATGAAAATATAGGATGTAAATTAGAAGTTTAAGGCAAGATTACAACTAGAAATAGATTATGGTGGAGTCAAATAAAATGGAAAATGGGAAACATTGTTAGCAAGTCAGTTTTACTGTCCTTAATTGTTCTTCTGCCCACGAATTAGCCAATGCTAGTGACATGTTCGTCTAATCCATACAAACAATTAAAGAATATCTAACACCTAAGAAATACTATATTATATATGAGTGCATGGTAATGGTAATACCAACCAGCAGCCTCATCACATCGCTTTGCAATCCCCAGGAGAGGAAATTATCAAATATTTGCAGTGCAACATGTGAACATATGTTGCAGATTTAGGATAGTAAAATACAAACAAAAATCAAACCTGTAGAAGGCCCCATATTCTCATCCTACGGTTCCAGATCGACACAGCTGCAGCAACAACACCTGCACACGACCCATGCGTTATTAGACGCGGAGAGGAACAACACCCCAAGTGGGAGAAGAACAAGATGATGATCTGACCTGTTGCACCTCCTTTGGGCTCGTCATGGACATGGCTAGGGTTTCGGGCATCATGGAAGAGAGAGGGGGGATGCTGGAGGCGATGGTCCTCCACGGCGACCGGAGAGGCGAAGAGACCGGCGGTGCTTGGTCATGGAGGAGAGGAGGCGGTGCTCTGCTGCCCGACCATGGTGGCGGTGGCTCCTCCCAATCCCGATCCCCATCCCCATTGAACGGAGAGGAGAATAGCCGCACCATCTGGCATCTGGGGGAGGGAGGGAGGGCGTGGCCGCCGGAGTCGTCGTCGCCGCACCCTAGCTCTTGCGCCTCCATCGTCCGGCCAGCTCGATGGAACGGCGTGCAGTGAAGCACACACATGCCGGCGAGCTAGCTAGTACTCCCCTCCTGCTGTCGTCGTTGTCAGATCCACGCCCATGGCGTGAGATGTTGAAGATGAACACGAGATGAGGTGATGTGAGGGGAGGGGAGGAGAAGATGGTGCACGAAGAAGGAGGGGAGGGGCTTACCGGTGCCGGATCCAGACACCTCTAGCCTCACCGTCGCCGGATGTGGCAGATCGAGGCGAATTGGTAGGATGGGGGCCGAAACCCTAGCTAGCTACGGGCGCGGTGGAAGGTGGGGTTGCAGTTTCTGGCCGGAGACGAGGGAGGAGTGGACCTAAGGGATCTATGGGGCGTGTCGCACGCCGCTGGAGCTTCGGAACTAGCCGGCGTGGGTGGTGTGGGCGGCGAGGGAGAGAGACGCGAGCAACTGCTTGTGGCTGGGCTCTCCCTCTCGTGGGAGAGACCGATAGAGAAAGAGATGAGCGAGGGTTCTTTTTCTTTTTCTTTTCTCCTTTTCTTTAGATAGAAAATGGATGGATGTGGGATGGACAGATGTAGAAATGGTTGGATGGACGGATGTACGCCATGTCATCGATCCGTGTCACAAGAAGCTCCACCAATGAGAATAAATCACATCATTTTTTCCGCCGATTCACTTGAAAGTGAGCCAAATTTAAAGTATACCTGCCTCATAGTTTGCTGATGTTTTTTCCCAAAAATCATTTTAGGTAGAAAAGTATCTATTAAATCTGGCTAGAAAATAAAAATTGAAGTTGGGCTCACATAGATCAGTTTATTGAGCTGCAATTTTGAGGAGGAGGATATATTGGTCATATAAAGGCACTGTAGAAATTTCATACCATATGGATAAATAAAAATGGTACTTCCTTCACAAAAATAGTACTTCCTTCACAATGCTCTCCATTGAACTAGAAATTGGATACATTAAATTGAGCCAAAATTTGGTGGAGGGAGGTTTTATGGGTAGTGTCATGCCCTGATAAGTTTTCAGCAATTATAAAAGCAATATAAAATATAGTTGCTTCACAAACTGAAAATATAAAACTTTCAAATTTGTTGAGGATAATTTAATAGGCAAATAGAGCTAAATTATTTTATGAGGCAATGGTTTGGGTAGGAAAGAGTGCCCAAAAATATTGAGGGGGCTCAAGAAAATATAAATTCCGACCTGTCAACGTACTTATACTTTGTGGTCTTGTCGACACCTATACAAGACACGTAGGCGAAATTGTCGAGTTGTCTGCCCTATCTCCTCTATTTAAGCCTATGACCTTCTTAATTTTGTCATGGAGGATCTACAATGCGGGTATAAATAGAGCTACAAATGCCGGTGACCATTTTGTGCAATGGGATTATGACCTTCTTGGTAGAAATGGTCAAAATTTTCTAGGGTTTGGACCCTCTTAGACACGTCATGACCTTTTTGTATATTTTAGTCATAGATCTGTGACCAATAAAACCGCCGTCATTATTTTTTGTCATAAACGAGCTTATTTCTTGTGGTGAGAGAATAATGATTGTTCTATTTATACGAGTAGTATCTTTTATGGTTATGCACCCAGTGTGAATGGTTTGTTCTTGTGAATCTCGATAGATTTACACATATTTATAACATTGATGCCAAAAGATGTACAATTAATAACGATAGTACCACTTTCTTGTGGCACTGCCTCTTAGGTCATATTGGTGTAAAATGCATGAGGAAGCTCCATGCTGATGGACTTTAGGAGTCACTTGATTTTGAATCACTTGACACATGCGAACCATGCCTCGTGGGCAAGATGACTAAAACCCCATTTTCTAGTACAATGGAACGGGAAAGTGACTTGTTGCACATCATACATACATATGTGTGCGGTCCAATGAGTGTTGAGGCGCGTGGTGGATATCATTATTTTCTCACCTTCACCGATGATTTGGGTAGACATGGATATATTTACTTGATGAATCACAAGTCTGAAATGTTTGAAAAGTTCAAGTAATTTCAGAGTGAAGTGGAGAATCATCGTAACAAGAAGATTAAGTTAGTGTGGTCTCATCGAGCAGGAGAGTATCCGAGTTATGAGGTTGGCATGCACTTAAGATAGTGTGGAATTGTTTCACAACTCATGCCACCTGGAACACCACACTGTAATGGTTTGTTCAAACATTGTAATTGTACCTTATTAGATATGGTGCACTCTATGATGTCTCTTATCGATTTTCCACTATCTTTTTGAGGTTATGCATGAGAGATAGCTACATTCACCTTAAATAGGGCGCCATCTAGGTCCATTGAGATTTACATCGTATGAATTATGGTTTGGCAAGAAAACTAAGTTATCGTTTCTTAAAGTTTGGGGTTGTGATGCTTATGTCAAAAGGTTTCAGCCTGATAAGCTTGAACCCAAAGTGGCTAAGTGTGTCTTCATAGGATACCCAAAGGAAACAGTTGGGTATACCTTCTATCTTAGATCCGAGGGCAAAGTGTTTGTTGCTAAGAATGGGTCCTTTATCGAGAAAGAGTTTCTCTCAAAAAAATTGAGTGGGAGGGTGGTGGAACTTGATGAGGTTACTGAACTGTCACTTCAACCAGAGAGTAGAAGGGTGCATGAAGTTGTTCTTGTGGCGCCTACACTAGTTGAAGAGGAAGTTGATGATTGTGATCATGAAGCTTCAGGTCAAGTTACTACCGAACCTCGTAGGTTGACAAGGATAGTACTGCTCCTGAGTGGTATGGAAATCATGTCTTAGAGGTAATGTTGTTGGACAACGATGAACCTACGAGCTATGGAGAAGCGATGGTGGGCCTGAATTCCAATAAATGGCTAGAGGCCATGAAATTCTAGGTAGGACCCATGTATTAAAACAAAGTGTGGACTTTGGAAGTATTCCCTGAAGGTCGAAAGGCTATTCAGAACAAATGGACCATTAAGAGGAAGACAGGCGCACACGGTAATGTTACCGTCTATAAAGCCCGACTTGTGGCAAAGGGGTTTTCACAAGTTCAAGGAGTTGACTATGATGAGACTTTCTCACCCATACCGATGCTTAAGTCCATTAGAATCATGTTAGCAATAGCTGCATTTTTCGATTATGAAATCTGGCAGATGGATGTCAAAACATAGTTCCTTAATGTTTTCTTTGAGGAAGAGTTGTATACGATGCAACTGGAAGGTTTTCTCTCCAGAGAATGCCGGGAAAGTATGCAAGCTGCAGCAATCCATTTATGGACTGCTGCAAGCATCTCGGAGTTGGATTGTTTGCTTTGATGAGGTGATCAAAGCATTTGGGTTTATACAAGTTTATGAAGAAGCTTGTATTTACAAGAAAGTGAGTGGGAGATCTTCAGAGTTTCTAATATTTTATGTGGATGACATATGGGTGATTGAAAACAATATTTAACTTTTGGAAAGCATGAAGATATATTTGAACAAGAGTTTTTCAATGAAAGACCTCCACTACTAGAAAAAGGGCTATAGCTAATATGGACATTAATGGCGCACCATGTATGTGGTGCGCCACTGCTATATAGCAGTGGCGCACTAGAGACTGGTGCGCCATTAGTGTCCATATTACTAATGGAGCAACTTGTGTGTGGTGTGCCATTACTATCTTTGTCCTGGCCCCACACCCTTTCCTAGACATATTAGTGGCGCACCAGGGGAAATGCACCATTACTAGTTTTAACTAGTAATGGCGCACCACATTCACGGTGCGCCAGAACTAACAATTATTTTTTCAGTTTTTTTCAAAACTACTAATGGCGCATTCTTACCAGATGCGCCATTAATAACCCCGGTTACCAATGGCGCATTCTTAGGTGGGTGCGCCATTGATAACTAGAAGTGAAAAAAAACCCGCTGCCCTCCCCTCGTGGCTCTCCTCCCGATCCAATCCAGCGAAACTCCTGCTCTCGTGCGAGCCCTCTGGCCGCCCCTCCCACGGCACCTGCCGCCGCCGGCTGAACCCCCTGCTCCCCCCTCGCCGCTGCGCCACCGTCCGCCTCGCACTGCGCCCTCCCCGCTCCCTGCCTCTCCCCACCGCCGCCAGGAACCCCCGATGATGGGCGACGACAAGGGCGCCGCCACCTCCCCCTCCGCCTCCGCCGCGCTCCCCTCCTTCGGCCACAAGGTTCGCCCCCTCCCTCCCCCGTATAGAACCCTCTAAGATAAGAACGAGCAGATAGTTTCTACAATTCTACTAGAGAACGCATCACGTGATTCTCATAGGTGATTCTATTCCGAGTACACAGAATAAATCCCACCGTTGCGGATGGTGGTAATAGTTAGACCTCTTCTATGTTTCATAGGGAAGGGGTCGGCCTCTTTATTGTAGACAATACTTGATCACAAGCCGGTGATTCATTCAAACTCTTATACGATCTTTAAACTGTCTGGACTCTTTCCTAGCAAAAGTTACTTGATCAACTAGGGCTGTGATAAGGGACAACACACCATGTTTGATTGGTTGTCCCACATACATAACTTCTCCCCTTTTTTTGAAAAATAGGTTGCCCGCAAGTCGTAACTTGTCAAGTGCAGACAAAAGACCGAAAGTGGTCGGACCCTTCCCCATGCACAAGCAGGAGCTACAAGCACCAGGCTGCCCTTTCTATTGGAAATGTATTCTTTTGTGAGATGCGCCTTTCTACTTTTCAACGCAGCTTTCAAGTAAATGGCATTCAGCTAATGCCTGCGTGCTTTGGATTATATTAATTAACTAGGACCATTTGGTGTTTATTAGGGAGTGGGCTGGTGTTGATTAGGGACCATTTGGTGTTGATTACATTAATTAGGACCGTTTGGTGCCCGATATGAAATTGACCATTTGCTTGAAATATGCACTAGTACTAGCCGGGACAACAACACACACATATACAGATAGCAACGCACACGAACAATTGAATTCATTTGGATGGACACAACACATGGCTCCGGTAGAGCCTGCTATTTTTTTTTCTAAAAAGGGAAAAACATCGCCACATTCATTAATTAAGAGAGAGTATTGCATTTTTTGCATGGTTGGATATTACAAAAGCTTGGGCACATGTATATGTATCAAAGTTTCGAATGTCGCTGTAGCTTTTGAAGAGCTCTGTCATTTACATGTGCATGTATAGGTTGAAAAGTTTCAAATGTCGCTGTAGCTTTTGAAGAGCTCTGTCATTACATGTGCATGTATAGGTTGAATCAACTGACAGAAACAGAGAACTTTCACATTATTATTGAATAATATTCAATGCTCAGCGACTACAAAGAATAGAGATAAGATGAGTGTCATCCCTTATGCTTTAGTCATAGGCTCTATTATGTATGCGATGTTGTGCACAAGACGATATGTCAGCCTTGCTATAAGTATGGCCGGAAGGTGTCAAAGTGATCCACGAGTGGAACACTATAAAGTGGTGAAGAATACCCTTAAATTCCTGAAAAGGACTAGGGAGATGTTTCTCGTTTATGGAGGTGATCAAGAGCTCGACGTAAAGGGTTATGTTGGTGCTAGCTTTGACACAAATCTGGATGACTCTAAGTCTCAAACCGGATACATATTTATTCTAAATGGTGGAGCGATAAGCTGGTGCAGTTCCAAGCAAAGCGTGGTTGTTGATTCTACATATGAAGTGGAGTACATAGCTGCTTCGGAAGGTGTCTGGATGAAGCAGATCATGACGGATCTTGGAGTTTTGCCTAGTGCATTGGATCCAATGACCCTGTTTTGTGACAACACTGGTGCCATTGCTCTAGCCAAGAAACCAAGGTTTCAAAAAAGGACCAGACACATAAAGAGACGCTGCAATTCCATCCGCGGTTATATCAAGTAGGAGAGCATAAACATTTGCATAGTACATATGGATCTCAACATCGCAGATCTGTTGACTAAACCTCTTACACAAGCAAAACATGATCAACACGAGAACTCTATGGGTGTTAGATTCATTACTATGCAATACTATATTATTGCCTCTAGTTCAAGTGGGAGACTATTTGAAATATGCGCCAGAGGCAATAATAAAATATTTATTATCATATTTCCTTGTTCATGATAATCGGTTATTATCCATGTTATTATTGTATTGATTGGAAACTCAAATACACGTGTAGGTACATACACAACAAAGTGTCCCTAGTATGCCTCTACTGGACTAGCTCGTTGATCAAATATGGCTAAGGTTTCCTAGCCAGAGACATGGTTGTCATTTGATAACGGGATCGCATCATTAGGTGAATGATCTGATGGAGAAAGACCCAAACCGTAAGCATAGCGTTTGAACGTATCAAGTTTACTGCTATTGCTTTCTGCATGTTAATGTGTATGTTCCTATGATCATGAGATCATGCAACTCATTGACATCGGAGGAATGTCTTGTGGGTATCAAACATCACAAAGTAACTGGGTGACTATTAAGATGCTCTACAGGTATCTCCAAGGGTGTATGTGGGGTTGGCATGGATCAATACTGGGATTTGTCACTCCATATGACGGAGAGGTATCTTGGGGCCCACTCCGTAATACAATATCACCATAAGCTTGCAAGCAATGTGGCTAAGGAGTTAGACACGAGATCTTGTATTACGAACGAGTAAAGAGACACGCCGGTAACGAGATTGAACTTGGTATGGGGATACCGACGATCGAATCTCGGGCAAGAAATATACCGATGGACAAAGGGAACTTCATACGGGATTACCAGAATCCTTTACATCGTTGGTTCAACAATATAGATCTTCATAGAATGATAAAAACAAAATTTTTGATGTGGAATGCTGCCTCACATGTTCATCATATTATTTTTCTTTCAGCATGGACATATGGACTTATAGATGATGCAAAGCAATAGTCTATAATTTGACATGAAAATGTGAGTACTCAAGCATATCAACAAGAAACCAAGTCTTTCGAAATATCAACGCTAAAGAATGTTATCCCTAGCCCATCCTGCTCTATCATTCATCCATTCATGCAACACACTCAAATATTAACTACATCCAATGCTCAAGTATGATAATGGTGTTCCTTAGTTTGTTCTTTATAAGAGAAGATGGAGACTCAAATTCATAAATAAAAATTGCATAAAGTAAATAGATAGGCCCTTTGCAGAGGGGAGCATGGATTTGTAGAGGTGTGAGAGTTCAAAGTGAAAAACTTAGAGGTACAATTATTTTGGGTGGTATGCTTTTTCTATCAATGAGAACGACTAAGAGTTTCCAATACCCTCCATGCTAAACAAATTATAGGAGGTTCCCAAACTGAAAATAAAGTTTATTCCTTTTTCCACCATTCTTTCACATTCCACGGCTATCTGTATACACGGGTACCATCCATACCAACACTTCCCAAGGAATTTATTATTTGAAACATAAAATATTTTTTTCTTTTTGAACTGGGCATCCCTATTATCATCATACTCTCGTGCAATGATAAGTGAATAAACAATCATCTTGAGGATAACCTATTTAACATGAAAGATATCGGCCACCCCTCGCCGCTTCATGAGAAGTACGGGCACACAAAAGATAAATTTATTTTGAACATTAGAGTTGGCACTTGAAAATTTACTTGGAATGGTGTTGAAATACCGCATATAGGTAGGTATGGTGGACTCATTTGGCACAACTTTGGGTTTAGGATTTGGATGCACAAGCAGTATTCCCGCTTAGTACAAGTGAAGGCTAGCAAATAGATTGATAAGCACCCAACCAAGGAACAAAAATCATCATAAGTGAACATTAAACATAACAAACACCAAATAATGCAACACAAGTCGGATGCAATTTCATAGCATGATTCTTGACTTCATGTGCATGCATAGGGAATAACAAACCTTCAGACCAATATTCTTACTAGAGAATAATTACTCATCAACATAACTCACATATTACTATCTTCATATCGCAAAATTATTGCAAAGAATCAAGCTTAATATCCAATGATCTTCATGAAAGTTTTTATTATATCTTTCCTATACATTCATGACATTGGGACTAATGTTCATTTAAAGCAAATTGCCAATGCAAATAACAAGCTCTCAAACAAATTTAAGTGAAGAACGAGAGCACAAGTTTCTTTAAAATTATATAAGTGAAGCAAGAGAGTATTTGTTCAAAATTCCAGCAACTCTCAAAATAGAGAGCAAATATCTTCAAAATAACAACATCACCGTGCTCAAATAAGATATAAGTGAAGTACTTGAGCAATTCCATGGCTCAATTTTTTTTAGTGAAGCATAAAGAGCGATTCTAACAAATCATAGAATAATTTGACTCTCTCAAATGGGCATGTCCATCAAGGTTTATTATGAGAAACTAACCAACAAAGAAAGCGAAGACACAAATGGTACTAGAAGCTCCAAGAAAAACTCATGATATGCGACGAATAAAAATATAGCTCCAAGTAAAATTACCGATGGTTTTTTAGAAGAAAGAGGGGATGGCTTCCGGGTGTAGGATCAAAAGTATGTCTAGAGGGGGGTGATTAGACTACTTGACAAGATATTTTTTTTGCCTTTTCCCAATTTTACTTGAGAGGCAGCTACGACAGTTATCACAGCTCAAGTACACCCTACACATGTAGTTCTAATAGTATTGCAGCGGAAAGTTAAACATGCAAGTGTAAAGTAGAGGAGTAAGGTAGGGAGATCAAACGCATGAGGCGGACACGATGATTTTTGCTATGGTTCCGATAGGTGGCGCTATCGTACGTCCATGTTAGTGGGACTTCAACCCACGGAGGGTAACGACTACGAGAGTCCACAGAGGGCTCCACCCATAGAGGGTCCACAAAGAAGCGTCCTTGTCTATCCCACTGATAACCCACAAGTATAGGGGATCAATTGTAGCCTTTCACGATAAGTAAGTGTGTCGAACCCAACGAGGAGCTAAAGGCAGGACATATATTCCCTGAAGTTCTATCGACCACCGATACAACTCTATGCACACTTTACGTTCGCTTTACCTAGAACAAATATGAATCTAGAAGTACTTTGTAGGAGTGATAGGATAGGCTTGCAAGAAAGTAAAGAACACGTAAATAAAACTAGGGACTGGTTAGAAAAAGAGACAAATACGAGTGTCTAACGAGTGTGGAAAAGTGGTGGTAGGATTTGCAGAATTGTCCCTAAGCAATTGACTACATTACTAGATCGATAGCAAGTTTTATGTGGGAGAGGCCTCTGCTAGCATGTCATCCCTTACATGGAATTCTATGCACTTATGATTTGAACTATTAGCAAGCATCTGCAACTACTAACGTTCATTAAGGTAAAACCCAACCATAAAAATAAGATATATTGGTCCCCCTTCAATCCCATATGCATCAATTTCTATGCTAGGTTTGAAGCTTCTGTCACTCTGGTCTACCAATACATAGTCCTATCAACATACAACTTACCCTATGGTGTGATCCACGTGCGCTATCATATGATGGGCACCAAAGGACAACAACATAACCACAAGCAAATTAAACCAACCGTAGCAATTCATTAATCACCGATAGGACAACGATAATCTACTCAGACATCATAGGATAGCAACACATCATTGGATAATAATATGTAGCATAAAGCACCATGTTCAAGTAGAGGGTACATCGGGTTGCGGGAGAGTGAACCGCTGAATATAGATGGGGGAAGATGATGGAGATGTTGGTGAAGATGACGGAGGTGTTGGTCTAGATCGCCGTCACACGATGATGTCCCGGGCGGCGTTCCGGCGCCGCCGGGAGAGAGGGGAGAGAGTCCCCCTCCTTCTTATTCTTCCTTGACCTTCTACCTATATGGGATAAGGATTTCCCCTCTGGTCCATGGTCTCCATGGCGGCGGAGGGGCGAGAGCCCCTCCGAGATTGGATCTCTCTCTCTCTCTGTGTCCTTCTGTTTCTGCGCTCCCAGATTCTGCGTTTCACCGTTTCTTAAATTTCCGGAGATCCGGAACTCCGATTGGGCTGAAATTTTAACACGATTTTCTTCCGGATATGATCTTACTTGCAGAGAAATAAGAGCTCCAACCTCCTTAAGGAGTGGCCACAAGCCTGCCAGCCGCCATCGTACCTCCTGGTGGCGGCTACAGGGCTTGTGGGCCCTCCGTGCATCGCCTCGCGTTGATTCTTCTTCCCAAAAATCATAAATATTCCAAAAAAAATCCCCGTAAGTTTTTATTACATTTGGACTTCGTTTGGTATGGATATTCCGCGAAACAAAGAACATGCAACAACCAGGAACTGGCACTGGGTACTGGATCAATATGTTAGTCCCAAAAATAGTATAAAAAGTTGCCAAAAGTATATGAAAGTTGTAGAATATTGGCATGAAATAATCAAAAATTATAGATACGATGGAGACGTATCAGCATCCCCAAGATTAATTCATGGTCGGCCTCGAGTAGCTAAATGATAAAAAAGATAATTTTTGATGTGGAATGCTACCTAGCATAATCTTGATCATATAATCTAATCATGGCATGAATACTAAAACACGAGTGATTCGAAGCAATAGTCTATCATTTGACATAAAGACAATAATATTTCAAGCATACTAACAAAGCAATCATGTCTTCTCAAAATATCATGGCCAAAGAAAGTTATCCCTACAAAATCATATAGTCTGGCTATGCTCCATCTTCCCCACACAACGTATTTAAATCATGCACAACCCCGGTTTTAGCCAAGCAATTGTTTCATACTTTAGTGTTCTCAAACTTTTTCAACTTTCACGCAATACATGAGCGTGAGCCATGGACATAGCACTATAGGTGGAATAGAATATGGTGGTTGTGGAGAAGACAAAAAGGAGGAGATAGTCTCACATCACCTAGGTGTATCGACGGGCTATGGAGATGCCCATCAATAGATATCAATGTGAGTGAGTAGGGATTGCCATGCAACGGCTGCACTAGAGCTTATAAGTGTATGAAAGCTCACAAAAGAAACTAGTGGGTGTGCACCCAACTTGCTTGCCCATGAAGACCTAGGGCAATTTTGAGGAAGCCCATCATTGGAATATACAAGCCAAGTTATATAATGAAAATTTTCCACTAGTATATGGAAGTGACAACATAGGAGACTCTGCGTCATGAAGATCGTAGTGCTATTTGAAGCACAAGTGTGGAAAGAGGATAGTAGCAATTGTCCCTTCTCTCTTTTCTCTTTTTTTTGTGGGCTCTTTGGCCTCTTTTTTTTCTTTTTTTTATTTTGGTGGGCATCTTTGGCCTCTTTTTTTTAAATGGGCTTCGCTGGCCTCTTTTATTTCCTCACATGGGACAATGCTATATTAATAATGATCATCACACTTACAACTCAATACTTAGAGCAATGATGACTCTATATGAAATGCCTTTTGTAGTGTACCGTGACAATGATCTAGCATAGCAATGACATAAAAAACGGACAAGCCATGGAAACATCATGCTAGCTATCTTACGATCATGCAATGGCAATATGGAAGTGGTGGCACATGTCATGAGATGGAACGGTGGTAGTTGCATGGCAATATATCTCGGAATGGCTATGAAAATGCAATAATAGGTAGGTATGGTGGCTGTTTTGAGGGAGGCTATATGGTGGGTGTAATGCACCGGCGAAAGTTGCGCGGTACTAGAGAGGCTAGCAATGGTGGAAGGGTGAGAGTGCGTATAATCCATGGACTCAACATTAGTCATAAAGAACTCACATACTTATTGCAAAAGTCTATTAGTCATCGAAACAAGGTACTACACGCATGCTCCTAGGGGAAAGGTTGGTAGGAGTTAACCATCGCGCGATCCCGACCTCCACACAAAGGATGACAATCAATAAATAAATCATGCTCCGACTTCATCACATAACGGTTCACCATACGTGCATGCTACGGGAATCACAAACCTTAACACAAGTATTTCTAAAAAAACACAATTACTCACTAGCATGACTCTAATATCACATATTCATGTCACAAAACTATTGCAAGGAATCAAACATATCATATTCAGTGATCTACAAGTTTTATGTAGGATTTTATGACTAACCATGTGAATGGCCAACTCCTGTTAACTCTCTAAATAGGTATAAGTGAAGCATGAGAGTTTAATTCTTTCTACAAAATATATGCCCCGCTCTAACAAATATAAGTGAAGCAAAAGAGCATTCTATAAATGGCGGTTTTCTATGTGTAGGGAAACAGGCAATCCAAACTTCAAAAGATATAAGTGAAGCACAAGAAGCATTCTATAAAGCCAACCAAGGACTATCTCATACCAGCACGGTGCATGAAAGAAAAAGGAAAAATAAACACAAAAGACGTCCAAGCATTTGCACATATCATGTGACGAATTAAAATATAGCTCCGAGTAAAATTACCGATAGATTGTAGACGAAAGAGGGGATGCCTTCCGGGGCATCCCCAAGCTTAGACGCTTGAGTCTTCCTTGAGTATTACCTTGGGGTGCCTCGGGCATCCCCAAGCTTAGGCTCTTGCCTCTCCTTATTCCTTCACCCATCGTGCTCTCACCCAAAACTTGAAAACTTCAATCACACAAAACTCAATAAAACTTCGTGAGATCCGTTAGTATAATAAAATAAATCACCACTTCAAGTACTGTTGTGAACTTATTCTAAATTCATATTAGCATTATATCTACTGTAATCCAACTTCACCATGGTTCATACCCCCCGATACTACCCATAGATTCATCAAAATAAGAGAACAATGCATAGAAAACAGAACCTGTCAAAACAGAACAGTCTGTAGAAATCTGTATATTCCGTATACTTCTGGTATCTCAAAAATCCAAAAATTACGAACGTCTGGAAAATTTGCATATCAATCAGAAGCAAAAAGAATCAACTCAAAATCTCTTCCAGAATAAAAATGAAAATTAATTTCGTGAGCAGAAAGTTTCTGTCTTTTCTCAGCGTGATCAAACAACTATCACCCAAACTAATCGTAAAGGCTTTGCTTGGCACATTATTTTTAAAAACACAAAGTAATTGTACAAGGGGATAATTATTTTTGTGAGAAACTTCCATGAAAAATTCTACATTGTTTCCATGAGCATGAAAACAAGTGTTCAAGGTCGACCCTCACTTCCGCAATGCATCACCTTTCAATCGCTTCTCTTTTTGAAAAAGTTTTAAGTTCCCCTCTATATTTTTTTTGTTTTTAAACTAAATAAAAGCACTCAACAGAAATAAATGACTCTCTAAAACTTCCGGGTTGTCTCCCAGGCAGCGCTTTGTTTAAAGCCATTAAGCTAGGCATAAAGTGCTCAAGTAATGGATCCACCCGGATCCCAAGCTATATCAAAGCCAATTTTAATTAGCAATGATTTGTAATTTAGTAGTGAGCACAAGGTAACATATATCATGCAATGACGAAGTCTAACTCTCTTCCTATGCATTGTCATGTCATAAAAGAACAATTCATGCACATCAAGTAAAGGCCAATACATAGCATAAGCAGTTTCTTGCAATTTTATCGTATTGGAAACATAGAGAGGTGGAGATGTGGTTCCTCTCTCATAATAATTGCACGTAGGAGCAGCAAGCACATGCATATTGTATTCATAAAAATCGTCATGTGTAACATAAGAAACTATAGCTAGCTCATCTTCATAAGCATCATTCATATTGGCATCATGGCCACAAGCGTAGCAAGCATCAAGTTCATCAAAAAGGGATATTTCAAACGAATCCAAGGGATCATAGCATTCATCCTTCGGTAAGAATGAAGGGAAATTAAATAATGTATGAGTAGAACAGTTACTCTCATTAGAAGGTGGGCACGGGTAGCTAGTCCGTTCTTCCCCCTTTTGTTCTTCGCTCTCCTCGTCATCTTTTTCATCTAATGAGCTCATAATTTCAGCAGTTTCTTCTTCCATAGTTTCCTGCAAAATAATAGTATCTTCTTGGGCAGCATAGGATTTGTCCTTAAATCGTTCAATATGGGCATTACATTCATAATTAGTATAACAATAACGAAGCATAGCCAAATTTTCAGATCGGTAAGGAGCATCATCATTATCATCATACCTTTTAAACAGAGCCTCAATTTCATAAGCACCCATAAAAGCAACAAACCCTTCTATTTGATCCACATCATAGTAATCATATATACCATTAGCATAAGAAGCCAAGGTTCTATGATCATTAAACTCAAAAGAAAAGGGAAGGTGTGGAGCCTTCATCCTAGAGCAACAAGTAACACAATGTCTCTTGCATAGTTCCCAAGCATACCATTTCAACAAATGGATTTGATCCCATAAAAGTTTCCCTTTTTGAGTCAAGCGATAATTCCTAAAGTATTCACATTGATCCAACGTGTATCCCATTATATAATTGAACGGGGCTTTCTCAGGATTATTAAAGAAGTACATAAGATTTTCCACATAACGAGCCTCGAGTGTTTTAGGAGGTTCCCCATCTCCATGAGTAGCAAGTACACCTAATTTTTTGGGTATTTCGTGTTCCATATCCATAACTAAAGGTAGAGGACAACTTAGAACAGCAAATAAATCTACTTAGTGATAAAGCAAACAAGCACACACGAGAATATTCACCCCATGCTATTGCTCCCCGGCAACGGCACCAGAAAAAGGTCTTGATAACCCACAAGTATAGGGGATCAATTGTAGCCTTTCTCGATAAGTAAGAGTGTCGAACCCAACGAGGAGCTAAAGGCAGGACAAATATTCCCTCAAGTTCTATCGACCACTGATACAACTCTAGGCACACTTTACGTTTGCTTTACCTAGAACAAGTATGAAACTAGAAGTACTTTGTAGGAGTGATAGGATACGCTTGCAAGAAAGTAAAGAACACGTATATAAAACTAGGGCCTGGTTAGAAAAAGAGACAAATACGAGTGTCTAATGAGTGTGGAAAAGTGGTGGTAGGAGTTGCGGAATTGTCCCTAAGCAATTGACTACGTTACTAGATCGATAACAAGTTTTATGTGGGAGAGGCCTCTGCTAGCATGTCATGCCTTACTTGGAATTCTATGCTCTTATGATTGGAACTATTAGCAAGCGTCCGCAACTACTAACGTTCATTAAGGTAAAACCCAACCATAGCAATAATATATATTGGCCCCCCTTCAATCCAACATGCATCAATTTCTATGCTAGGTTTGAAGCTTCTGTCACTCTAGTCTGCCAATACATAGTCCTATCAACATACAACTTACCCTATGGTGTGATCCACACGCGCTATTATATGATGGGCACCAAAGGACAGCAACATAACCACAAGAAAATTAAACCAACCATAGCAATTCATCAATCACCGATAGGACAACGATAATCTACTCAGACATCATAGGATAGCAACACATCATAGGATAGCAACACATCATTGGATAATAATATGTAGCATAAAGCACCATGTTCAAGTAGAGGGTACAACGGGTTGCGGGAGAGTGAACCACTGAATATATATGGGGGAATATGATGGAGATGTTGGTGAAGATGACGGAGGTGTTGGTGTAGATCGCCGTCACACGATGATGTCCCGGGCGGCGTTCCGGCGCCGCCGGGAGAGAGGGGAGAGAGACCCCCTCCTTCTTCTTCTTCCTTGACCTTCTCCCAAGATGGGAGAAGGGTTTCCCCTCTAGTCCATGGTCTCCATGACGGCGGAGGGGTGAGAGCCCCTCCGAGATTGGATCTCTCTCTCTGTGTCCTTCCGTTTCTGCGCTCCCAGATTCTGCGTTTCACCGTTTCTTAAATTGCCGGAGATCCGTAACTCCGATTGGGCTGAAATTTTAACATGATTTTCTTCCGGATATTATCTTTCTTGCGGCGAAAGAGGGGCTGCAACTGCCTTAAGAAGTGGCCACAAGCCTGCCAGCGGCCACCATACCTCCTGGTGGCTGCTACAGGGCTTGTGGGCCCTCCGTGCATCGCCTCGGGTTGATTCTTCTTCCCAAAAATCATAATATTCAAAAAAATCCCTGTAAGTTTTTATTACGTTTGGACTTCGTTTGGTATGGATATTCTGTGAAACAAAAAATATGCAACAAACAGGAACTGACACTGGGCAGTGGATCAATATGTTAGTCCCAAAAATAGTATAAAAAGTTGCCAAAAGTATATGAAAGTTGTAGAATGTTGGCATGAAACAATCAAAAATTATAGATACGACGGAGACGTATCACCCACCACAACTTCCGTCCACGGAGGACTAGCCTTACTCACGGTAGATCTTCACGAAGTAGGCGATCTCCTTGCCCTAACAAACATCTTGGTTCAACTCCACAACACGAAGTAGGAGGCTCCCAAGCGACACCTAACCAATCTAGGAGGCACCACCCTCCAAAAGGTAATAGATGGGGTAGACCAATGAACTCCTTGCTCTTGTGCTTCTAAAGATTTACTCCTCAACACAAATCTCTCTCACACAGAATAAGCATCGGTAGGAGAGGTTGATTTGGTGGAAAGCAGTTTGGGGAGGCTAGAGATCAAGTTTCAAACGATAGGATTGGAATATCTTGGTCTCTACACAAGAGTAGGTGGTTCTCTCTCAGAAAATGGATCTGGAAATGAGGTGTGTTTTCTGAGTGCTTCTCCCACGAATGAGAGGTGGGTGAAGGGTTATAAATAGGCACCGGCCAAAATCCAACCGTTACACATAAAACAGATAACTCGGTGACACCGAAGTGGACAACTCGGTGGTACCGATTAGCACTAAAGTGGTGAACTTTTGAATCTCGGTGAGACCGATATATAGAACTCGGTGGCACCGAAAAGGTGACTAACGGTCAGATGGACAAACTCGGTGGCACCGATACTCAAACTGGAAATTCTGATTTTGTGTATCTTAGCAATAGAATGTTGGTCACACTGAACTCGGTAGCACCGATGCAGTTTCGGTTGCACCAATTTGGTGGTAATGGCTAGGGTTCTGTCTTATGTTCAAACTCGGAGGGTCCGATGTGGCAATGTTGGTTACACCGAATTTGTGAATGTGGAACATGACATAGTGGATATGTGGGGAAAAATGACTGAGTGTTTTGGTGGCTAACTTTGGGCATTTGAGCTATCAGTTCATTTTACTACCTCACCACCTTTTAATAGTATTGGCTTTCATATGGACTCAAAAGTGATTCCTCAGAAATATAAAATGAAGAGTCTTCTAGCTTGAAGCTTGAGCCAATATTATTCCTTTCTTGCATCTAGGGGCATCTCCACATAAACCTTAAGGCATATCATCTTTTGAACTTTTCTGAAATATACTTGGAAAACACATTACTCCAATGATGCATATGTTGTGATCAATTATCAAAACCACCTTAGGGAGCAATTGTGCTTTCACCGGGGCATACCCAAGTTTAGTCGCTTGGTATTCCTTTGATATTGCCTTGGGGTGCCATGGGGTATCCCCAAGCTTAGGCTTTTATCACTCCTTACTCCTTCATCCATCGTGATCTCCCGCAAAACTTGAAAACGTTAATCACACAAAACTCAACAATTTTTTTGGTGAGATCCGTTAATATAAGAAAATTAAATTTCACTATAGGTACTGTTGAAAACCTATTCCGATTTTATTTTTGCATTATACCTACTGTATTCTAACTTTACCGTGGCTTATGCCCCCTGATATAAACAATAGAATCATTAAAATAAGCACATAACGCAAAAAACAGAATTTGTTAAAAACAGAACGGTCTCTAAAGATTCGAAATTTACTTATACTTATGTAACTCCAAAAGTTTTGAAAAATTAGGAAAACGTAGGAAATTTTTATATTAATCTTGTGTAATATATTCAGACACTATTGACGTTTCTATGATTTTTAGGATTTTTTCTACTAGATGCGAAAGTTTCTGTTTTTCAAGAGGATTAGAGCAACACACACTAAATAGTAGTATAATTGTGCAAACACTCACGAACAGAAAGCAAAAGTGAAAACGAATTTTATTGATTGGGTTGCCTCCCAACAAACGCTATCGTTTTACGCCCCTAGCCAGGCATATATCATAGGTTTTAAGTATTATCGTCTTCAATTTTTGCTATCTTTGTAAGGGCTTTCTCAAACCCGTGTGGCTCCTTTCATTTTCCAATCTTCTCAGGAAAAGAGGCCATCTTAAGATCCAAAATATCCAAGCGCTTATTACGCAAGGTAATCAAAGTGTTCATGCGATTGATATTTCCACTAATATGTTTGAGAGGTTCATAAGATTTTTGCAATTCACCAAATTTTCTTGTAGATCTCCTAATTTGTATAGTATTGGAGATCCTTCTTGTGTAAAAGTAAATCTCTTTTTGAATGGCGGAACCCCCAATATCCCCTCTATTATTTCATAAGCAACAATAGCATCAAGCTCATCAAAATTTCATAAGTGTTCTATGATGCATGTTCAATCATATATAAAAATTACGGAGAAAAAAAATCTTTGCACCTCCTTTCAAATTACAAACATGATAAGATTCCATCAACCTATAGCAAGCATCTTTCAAATTTTATCCTTGTTTCTGATTGAAGTGTTGGCGTTTGAAACTTACTATTATTGCTCGCTAGTTGATTATGCCATTGATATGAGTACATCTTGAGACCTAAATGTCATTGCTTATGTGGTTAGCATATGATCTTGCTGGAAATCTGAATATGAGTTAGACATAATTACAACAACAAGATCAAACAGAGTTCATAAAAGTTTTTCTTTTGTCTCTTTCAGTTTGTCAACTGAATTGCTTGAGGACAAGCAAGGCTTTAAGCTTGGGGGAGTTTATACGTCTCCATCGTATCTACTTTTCCAAACTCTTTTGCCTTTGTTTTGGATTCTAATTTGCAGGATTTGAATGGAACTAACCCGGACTAACGCTGTTTTCAGCAGAATTGCCATGGTGTTGTTTTTGAGAAGTAATAAAAGTTCTTGGAATGACCTAGAAATTTACGAGGATTTTTTGTGGAATATATAAAAAATAATGGCGCAAGAATCAACCGGAGACGTGGAGCGAGGAGCCCACAAGCCCAGGAGGCGCGGCCCCCCTGGCCGCGCCTGGCAGGCTTGTGGGGCCCTTGGGGCTCCGCCGCCTCCAACTCCAGCTCTATTTAGTCCCTTTCGCCCAGAAAAAAATCAAGGAGAAGAGTTCATCATGTTTTACGATACGGAGCCGCCGCCACCACCTGTTCTTCCTCTGGAGGGCAGATCTGGAGTCCGTTCTAGGCTCCAGAGAGGGGGAATAGACGCATTCATCATCATCAACCATCCTTCATCGCCAATTCCATGATGCTCTTCGTCGTTCCTGAGTAATCTTATCGTAAGCTTGCTGGAGGGTGTTGGGTTGGATGAGATCTATCATGTAATCGAGTTAGTTTTGATGGGGATTGATCCCTAGTATCCACTATGTTCTGAGATTGATGTTGCAACTACTTTGCTATGCTTAATGCTTGTCACTAGGGCCCGAGTGCCATGATTTCAGATCTAAACCTATTATGTTTTCATCAATATTTGTGTGTTCTTGATCCTATCTTGCAAGTTGTAGTCACCTACTATGTGTTATGACCCGGCAATCCCGGAGTGACAATAGTTGGAACCACTCTGGGAGATGACCATAGTATGAGGAGTTCATGTATTCACTAAGTGGTAATGCTTTGTTCCGGTTCTCTATTAAAAGGAGAACCTTAATATCCCGTAGTTTCCATTAGGACACCGCTGCCACGAGAGGGATGGACAATAGATGTCATGCAAGTTCTTTTCCATATGCACGTATGACTATATAGAGAATGCATGCCTACCTTACATTGATGAACTGGAGCTAGTTACATATCTCCCCATGTTAGAACTGTTGCATGATGAATGTCATCCGGCATAATTATCCATCACCGATCCAATGCCTACGAGTTTTTCCTACTGGTCCTTGCTATGTTACTTTGCTGCTACTGTTGTCACTTCTGCTACTGTTACCGCTGCTACCATTACTATCACACTACTTTGCTACTGAAACTTTGCTGCGGATACTAAGTCTTTCAGGTGTGGTTGAATTGACAACTCAACTACTAATACTCGAGAATATCTTTTGCTTCCCCTTGTGTTGAATCAACAAGTATGGGTTGAATACTCTACCCTCGAAAACTGTTGCGATCCCCTATACCTGTGGGTTATCAAGACTATTTTCTAGCGCCGTTGCCGAGAAGGCCTAGCTCTGTTCTCTGAGTTACTTGGGATTTACGTCTGTTGATCACTATGAGGAATCCAAGAGATACAAAAACTAAAGTCTTGCCCTCAACTAAGAGGACAGGTAAGGAACTGCCATCTAGCTCTGCACTTGATTCACCTTCAATTATGAGTAAGTTTGCGACACCACCACCTGCTAGAAATTCTAATATGTCACCTGTGCTTGATGATGCTACTTCTGCTATCCATGATGCTTGTGATGATACTTTGCTTGATACTGCTTTGCCACTAGGTGCATTCCTTGATGCACAAATTGGTAGAGTTTCTCCTGAATGTGATGATACTTCTGAAATTGTTGAGATTATTGAAGTAGAACCTGCTATTTCACCTGTTAGAACTAGCTCTTCTAGATATGAATTGCGTGATATACCTGAGGGTTATGCTATGGAAGGAGAGGTAGCTGAGGACTTTCTTGCTTGTAAGGATAGCTATGATCTTGAGAAATTACTGCGCAAGTGGAAAGAAAAATCTCTGAACGCTAGGATGAAATACGACCCGAAGTTTGCTACTTCGCCTATCTTTGTGACCGATAAGGATTATGAATTCTATGTCGATCCTGAGTTAATCACTTTGGTCGAACCTGATCCTTTTCATGGTTATGAGTCTGAAACAGTTGTAGCACATCTTACTAAGTTGCACGATATAGCCACCCTATTCACGAGTGAGGAAAAGATCCGCCACTACTATATCCTTAAGTTGTTTCCTTTCTCACTAAAGGGTGATGCTAAGACTTGGTTCACTTCTCTTGCTCCTGGTTGTGTGCGTAGTCCCCAGGATATGACATACTACTTCTCTGAGAAATATTTTCCTGCCCATAAGAAACAAGCTGCCTTGCAGGATATATATAACTTTGTGCAAGTTGAAGAAGAGAGTCTCCCACAATCTTGGGGGAGGCTTCTCCAGCTGCTGAATGCTTTTCCTGATCACCCTCTTGAGAAAAATGAAATGCTTGATATCTTCTATAATGGACTTACCGATGCTTCTAGGGACCACCTAGATAGTTGTGATGGTTGTGTTTTCAGGGAACGAACTGTGGAACAAGCTGAGATTCTATTGAATAATATCTTGTGCAATGAGAATGCTTGGACTATTCCTGAACCACCTCCGTAGCCAACTCCGAAGAAAAGAGGTATCCTATTCCTCAGTCCTGAAGATATGCAAGAAGCTAAGAAATCTATGCGAGAGAAAGGCATTAAATCTGAAGATGTTAAGAATCTACCACCTATTGAAGAGATCCATGGTCTTGATAACCCGACACAGGTAGTAGCGGTAAATTCTCTTCGTAGATTCAATGAGAGTGATATTCCTTTTGATAAACCTCCTAGCTTATGCTTAGATTAATTTGATAACTTTGTTGCCAAACAACAAAGTTTCAATGATTATGTTAGTAGACAATTGGAACAGAATGCTCGTATGCTTAGTCATTTAAGTGCTTGTGTGGATAGAAATGTCAATGATCTTAAGATTTTGAGTAAACATGCCTCTATGGTCACTACTCAGGTAGAACAAGTACTTAAGGCTCAAAATGACTTGCTCAATGAGTTGAATGACAATTCTGTTAGAGTCGTCACTAGAGGTGGTAGAATGACCCAGGAACCTTTGTATCCTGAGGGTCATCCTAAGAGAATTGAATAAGATTCTCAAGGAGTTAGCACCGAGCCACCTAGTCATCCTAGGAAGAAAAAGAAAGATGATAGGAACTTGCATGCTAGCAATCCTGATGCTGTTACACCCGAGAATCCAAATGATATCTCTGTTTCTAATGCCAAAACACAATCTGGTGATGAACATGAGCCTAGTGATAATATCGATAGTGATGCTCATGATGATGCTCAACCTAGCAATATTAAGGATGTGGAGATTGAACCTGTGGATCTTGATAACCCACAACCCAAGAATAGGAGTTATGATAAGAACAACTTCATTGCTAGGAGGCATGGTAAAGAAAGATAACCATGGGTTCAGAAACACATGCCCTTTCCTCCCAAACCATCCAAGAAAAAGGATGATGAGGATTTTAAGCGCTTTGTTGAAATGATTAGACCTGTCTTTCTGCAAATGCGTTTGACAGATATGCTCAAAATGTCTCCTTATGCTAAGTACATGAAGGATATTGTGACTAATAAGAGGAGGATACCTGAGGTTGAGATATCTACCATGCTCGGTAATTACACCTTCAAGGGTGGAACTCCTAAGAAACTAGGTGATCCTGGAGTGCCCACTATACCTTGCTCCATTAAAAGCAACTACGTTAGAACTGCTTTATGCGATCTTGGAGCTGGTGTTAGTGTTATGCCTCTCTCTCTTTATCGCAGACTTGAATTGGATAAGTTGGCACCCACTGAAATCTCCTTGCAAATGGCCGACAAATCAACTGCTTTCCCTATCAGCATTTGCGAGGATGTGGTTGTTGTAGTTGCTAACGTTACTATCTTAACGGACTTTGTTATTCTGGATATTCCTGAAGATGATGCCATGGCGGTCATCCTTGGAAGACCCTTTTTAAACACTGCAGGGGCTGTTATTGATTGCAACAAAGGCAATGTCACTTTCCATGTCATTGGTAATGAGCATACGGTGCACTTTCCGAAGAAACAATATCGAGTACATTGCATCAATGCTATTGAAAAAACTTCATCGATTCTTATTGGGAGCTTTGAATGCCCTATACCTACTGTTAAGATGAAGTATGATTTGCTTGTTGGGGATATGCACATCCCCATTGAGCTAACCTAGTGACTATTCAAAAATCCTCCGGTTTTATGCGATTCGAAAAAGTTTGTCAAGGAGACTTGATCAACTTCATTGACAAATTTCTTTTGATGACCATGAGATGGATGAATCTAGGAGTCACAACCCTGTGTTCTGAACTTTTATTTTCTGTTGCTTAGAAGGAAAATGATAAATTTAGCTTTAGTTTTATCTGTTTTCTGCTTTTTGCTTCCCTTAGAAAAGCGTCCCGAAAATAAAAGTTCTTCAAATGCCCTGAAAGCCAAGTATGATTTTTTCTGGAATTTTTGAAAAATTCCAAGACAAAGAGCTAGTCAGGGGCATGCACCAGTGGGCCAGAAGCCCAGGAGGCGCGGGCACCCCCCTGGCCGCGCCTACCAGGCTTGTGGGCCCCATGTGGACCCCTCCACTTATTCCAGCTCCCATATCCTTCTCCCACCTCCATAAAAAATCATTCCACAACTCAAACCCGTGTTCTTGCTCTTCTTGCTGCGTTTTTCGATCTCCTTGTGCAAAGCCCCATTCGCCAAACTGTTTTGGGGGAATTGTTCCTTGGTATGTGACTCCTCCATTGGTCCAATTAGTTTTTGATCTAGTGCCTTGTTCGTTACGTATTTTTGCTGCCTTGGTGACCCTGTTCTTGAGCTTTGCATGCTAATTTTAGCTGGTCCCAAGTAGTTTTGATGCATGATATGGCCTCTAGGCACTTGTAGGAGTAGTTGCTATGAGTTTTGTTGAGCCTTGTTCACTTTTCTTTTGAGTCACTAAAAATTTCAGAAAAAGAAGATGTTCAGGAGAAACTATCATGGTGGTTCTCAAGCAAAAGGGGTCCCCATCTCGCGATTCGGGATCCCGATCCTTACCAACCGAGGAACGCACAGGTACAACCATGTGAATGGCCTTCTGATGAATTCATGATTGATGCAGGTTTCAAAGACGAGTTTGATACATTTGTTCACAACGCCGGGCTCGAAGAATTCATCTCCGATAAATGTGAACATTATACTACTCTCACTGCCTCTTTTGTTCGTAGATTCAAATTTTCAGTTGTCCGTGACGCATCCATACTATTTGATCTGTATGACGAATCGTATACCATGAATTTAGAGTATTTCAATAGAATTTGCAAGATACCTGATTGGGGTAGTCTCAATGATCCTCGTAAGTCTTCGTTTAGAGATTTTATCTCTAGTATAACTATTGGAGAAACTAGAGATATTACGCAGGCTACCATGGGGAGCATTTATTTTCCCGCCTTGCATTACTTTTCCCTCTTCATAGGTAGATGCATTAACGGCAAGATTGAGCATTGTCACCTCTGCACACCTGACCTTAGTATTCTTAAGAGCGTAGTAACGGGTGATATGAGTTTCAACATGGGAGCTATAATCGCGAGGAAGCTAAATAATAATGCTAATGAAGGGGATTTCTTTGGTGGGATCTATGCCACTCACGTAGCAAATTTTCTTGGAGTACCTATCCGCGAAGGAGATCCCCCGCTCCATACAACTTTCCTTGATCGCACCGCTATGACACGTTATTAGTTCCTTGAGAGGGATAATGAATCCCTCCTATACCGGTTAATATTTAACCAACAACGTGTTTTCCATATTACCCTTCCTGCTCCTGCCTTCTTTGAATTTCAGGTAAAACGGAGATATTACATAACTAGAGGAGAGGCAGAGGAGTATGAGAGGGAGGCAAAGGCTGCTCGCCTCCGTGAGGCAGCTATTCAGGCAGTAGCTGTCGCGCTCCCGTACAACCCCCATTATGATTTTGGATATCGCCGAGACCAGCCATGGGAGTAGACCAACTTAGGCCAAAAGCCTAAGCTTGGGGGAGTACGTGATTTTCACCGAATTTATACTCTTGCTCACACTTTCACTTTGATAGTCGGTGTTCACACCTTGCCACTTTATCATCCATGCTAGTTTATTTCTTTTTCTTGCTTTCTTCTCGTGTGTTTGTTTAGATTGAGAAAACCCAAAAAGATTTCCCATTCTTCTGTTGCTTGTTGGGAGCTTTTCGTGTAAATAGTTTTCTTTTTCTTTGGGTCAAGGTAGAAGATCATGGTTACAATGTTTAGTGGCTCTCGCATGGATATTTGTTTATCTTTCAAAGAGCCATACTACTTTGTCTTCTCCTTTGTGTTTGCTTGCAGATTCCAGGGTAGTCCAATGCATGAACACTCTTACTATTGTTCACATCATTCGGTCGTGCAAGTGAAAGGCAATAATGACGATATATGATGAAGTGATTGAGTCTGGAAAAGCTGGTATGAACTCGATCTATTTTTTTTTTGTAAATATGACTAGCTCATCGTTCCTAATTCAGCTTTGTTATGAGAGAAACATGTTTGCAATGACAACTTAGGGATCATAGTTTCTGATGCCATGCTCAATTAGCTAGGAGCTTATAATGGTTTGTCTTGGATGCCAACATGAACTTCAAGATGATTATGATGTAGTATGATAGGATGGTATCCTCCTTTGAATGATTCAAGTGGCTTGACTTGGCACATGTTCACACATGTAGTTGAAACAAAATCAACATAGCCTCTATGATATTCATGTTTATGGTGATTTATGTCCTACTCATGCTTGCACTCAAAGTTGGTTAATTTCAATACATATTGATGACTGTTGTCGCTCTCAAGTTGCTCGCTTCCCAGTCTTTTGCTAGCCTTCACTTGTACTAAGCGGGAATACTGCTTGTGCATCCACTTCTATAAACCCAAAGTTGTTCCATATGAGTCCACCATACCTACCTATATGCGGTATCTACCTGCCGTTCCAAGTAAATTTGCATGTGCCACTCTCTAAACCTTCAAGTTATAATCTGTTTTGCATGCCCGAACTGCTCATGTGGTGACAAGGGGCGATCAGTATCTTCCATGCTAGGCGTGTTATCCTCGATATGTGTTTATTCACTATCACTCACGAGAAAGGGGCCGGTAATTGGAATGCCCAGTTCCATGCTCAAATCGAAAAGATAATTGCAAACAAAACTCCCCTGGATTGTTTTTGGTATGGACGGCACCCGAGTATTCGGCTAGTCGTGGAGTGTGATTGATCGGTGGTGGGGGAGTCAAAACTTTACTTTTCTGTTTGGGAGCCGCCTATAGTATGTGTAGCATGGAAGATGGTGAAAACTTTTGGTCATTGCGTTGACAATGAAAGCATGCCACCCAAAATTATTTATCTCTGTCTTCAAAGCTTGAGCTCTGGCACCTTTGCAAATCAATGCTGCCCTCTGCGAAGGGCTTATCTATTTACATTTCTGTTGAGTCATCCTCTTCTTTCAAATAGCACCAATTAGAGAGCACCTCCATCATTTTTATGCTTTGATTTTAATTGTTATTAAGTATGACTGTGACTGGATCTTCTTTGCCATTAAGTACAATGTTCAGTCAGCCCTTGGTCTTTGAAGGTGCTCTGCATTTATGTTTTGCGGTCTTAGAAAGAGCTAGCGAGATACCACCTGTTCATATTGCTTCATGATTGTTTTGATTGAAGTGTTGACGTTTGAAACTTACTATTATTGCTCGCTAGTTGATTATGCCATTGATACGAGTACATCTTGAGTCCTAAATGTCATTGCTTATGTAGTTAGCATATGATCTTGCTGAAAATTTGAATATGAGTTAGACATAATTACAACAACAAGATCAAATAGAGTTCGTAAAAGTTTTTCTTTTGTCTCTTTCAGTTTGTCAACTGAATTGCTTGAGGACAAGCAAGGCTTTAAGCATGGGGGAGTTGATACCTCTCCATCGTATCTACTTTTCCAAACTCTTTTGCCCTTGTTTTGGACTCTAATTTGCATGATTTGAATGGAACTAACCTGGACTAACGATGTTTTTAGCAGAATTGCCATGTGATACGTCTCCGTCGTATCTACTTTTCCGAACTCTTTTGCCCTTGTTTTGGACTCTAATTTGCATGATTTGAATGGAACTAACCCGGACTAACGCTATTTTCAGCAGAATTGCCATGGTGTTGTTTTTGCGCAGAAATAAAAGTTCTCGGAATGACCTGAAAATTTACGGAGAATTTTTCTGGAATATATAAAAAATACTAGCGCAAGAACCAGCGGAGGAAGTGGAGCCGTGAGCCCAAAAGCCCACCAGGCACGGCCCCCCTGGTCATGCCTGGCACGCTTGTGGAGCCCACGACGCTCAACTGCCTCCAAATCCAGCTCTATTTAGTCCGTCTCGCCCGGGAAAAATCAAGGAGAAGAGTTCATCGCATTTTACGGTACGGAGGCGCTGCCACCTCCTGTTCTTCATCTGGAGGGCAGATCTGGTGTCCGTTTTGGACTCCGGAGAGGGGAAATCGTCGCCATCGTCATCATCAACCTTCCTTCATCGCCAATTCCATGATGCTCTTCACCGTTTGTGAGTAATCTCATCGTAGGCTTGCTGGATTGTGATGGGTTGGATGAGATCTATCATGTAATCGAGTTAGTTTTGACGGGGATTGATCCCTAGTATCCACTATGTTCTGAGATTGATGTTGCTACTACTTTGCCATGCTTAATTGTTGTCACTAGGGCCAGAGTGCCATGATTTCAGATCTGAACCTATTATGTTCTCGCCAATATATGTGTGTTCTTGATCCTATCTTGCAAGTTATAGTCACCTACTAGGTGTTATGACCCGGCAACCCCGGAGTGACAATAGCCGGAACCACTCCCGGAGATGACCATAGTATGAGGAGTTCATGTATTCACCATGTCTTAATGCGTTGGTCCGGTTCTTTATTAAAAGGGGAACCTTAATATCCCGTAGTTTCCATTAGGACACCGCTGCCATGGGAGGGATGGACAATAGATGTCATGCAAGTTCTTTTCCCTAAGCACGTATGACTACATACGGAATACATGCCTACATTACATTGACGACCTGGAGCTAGTTACTTATCTCTCCGTGTTATAGCTGTTATATGATGAATAGCATCTGGCATAATCATCCATCACGGATCCAATGCCTATGAGTCTTTTCATACTACCTTGCTACTGATACTTTGCTGCAGACACTAAATCTTTCAGGTGTGATTGAATTGAGAACTCAACTGCTAATACTTGAGAATATTCTTTGGCTTCCCCTTGAGTCGAATCAATAAATTTGGGTTGAATAATCTACCCTCGAAAACTGTTGCGATCCTCTATACTTGTGGGTTATCAAGACCTTTTTTGGCGCCGTTGCCGGGGAAGCCAAGTCAAGAATATTCTCCCGTCAACGTGCCATTTTCTGGCGCCGTTGCCGGGGAGGCACAACTATATTCTCTGAGTCACTTGGGATTTACGTCTGCGGGTCACTATGAGGAATCTGAGAGATGCAAGAAGTAAAGTCTTGCCCTCAACTAAGAGGACAGGTAAGGAACTGCCATCTAGCTCTGCACTTGATTCACCTTCAGTTATGAGTAAGTTTGCGACACCACCTCCTCCTAGAAATCTTGATATGTCGCCTGTGCTTGATGATGCTACTTCTGCTGCCCATGATACTTATGATGATGCTATGCTCGATACTGCTTTGCCTGATGATGCTATGCTTGATACTGCTTTGCCACTAGGTGCATTCCTCGATGCACAAATTGCTAGAGTTGCTCCTAGATGTGATGATACTTCTGAAACTGCTCATACTATTGAAGTAGAACCTGCTATTTTGCCTGCTAGAACTAGCTCTCCTAGACATGAATTGCCTGGTATGCCTCAGCGTTATATTATGGAGGGAGAGATAGCTGAGGATTTTCTTGCGTGTAAGGATAGCTATGATGTTGAGAATTTACTACGCAAGTGGAAAGAAAAATCTCTGAACGCTAGGATGAAATACGACCCGAAGTTTTCTACATCGCCCATCTTTGTGATCGATAAAGATTATGAATTCTCTATCGACCCTGAGTTAATCCTCTGGTCGAATCTGATCCTTTTCACGGTTATGAGTGTGAAACAGTTGTAGCCCATCTTAGCAAACTGCACGATATAGCCACCCTATTCACTAGTGAGGAAAAGATCCGCCACTACTATATCCTCAAGCTCTTTCCTTTCTCGCTAAAGGATGATGCTAAGACCTGGTTCACTTCTCTTGCTCCTGGTTGTGTGCGTTGCCCCCAGAATATGGTCTACTACTTCTCTGAAAAATATTTCCCTGCCCATAAGAAGCAAGTTGCCTTGCAGGAAATATACAACTTTGCACAAGTTGAAGAAGAGAGTCTCCCACAAGCTTGGGGGAGGCTCGTCCAGCTACTGAATGCTTTGCCTGATCACCCTCTGGAGAAGAATGAAATACTTGATATCTTCTATAATGGACTTACCGATGCTTCTAAGGACCACCTAGATAGTTGTGCTGGTTGTGTTTTTAGGGAACGAACCGTAGAACAAGCTGAGATCCTACTGAATAACATCTTGTGCAATGAGAATGCTTGGACTATTCCCGAACCACCTCCTAAGCCAACTCTGAAGAAAAGAGGTATTCTATTCCTCAGTCCTGAAGATATGCAAGAAGCTAAGAAATCTATGAAAGAGAAAGGCATTAAATCTGAAGGTTTCAAAAATATAACACCTATCGAAGAGATCCATGGTCTTGATAACCCGATATAGGTAGTAAAAGTAAATTCTCTGAGTAGATTCGATGAGAGTGATATTCCTTTTGATAAGCCTCCTAGCTTATGCCTGGATGAATTTGATAACTTTGTTGCCAAACAACAGAGTTTCAATGATTATGTTAGCACACAATTGGAACAGAATACTCGTATGCTTAGTCATTTAAGTGCTTGTGTGGACAGAAACGTCAATGATCTTAAGCTCTTGAGTAAACATGCCTCTATGGTTACTTCTCAGAGTCGTCACTAGAGGCGGTAGAATGACCCAGGAACCTTTGTATCCCGAGGGTCATCCAAAGAGAATTGAACAAGATTCTCAAGGAGTTAGCACTGATGCACCTAGTCATCCTAGAGATAAGAAGAAAGATCATAGGAACCTGCACGCTAGCAACCCTGCTGCTGCTACACCTGAGAATCCAAACGATGTCTCTGTCTCTGATGCTAAAACACAATCTGGTGATGAACATGAGCCTAATGATAATATCAATAGTGATGTTCATGTTGATGCTCAACCTAGCAATGATAAGGATGTGGAGATTGAACCTAGTGTTGATCTTGATAACCCACATCCTAAGAACAAGAGATACGATAAGAACGACTTCGCTGCTAGGAAGCATGGTAAAGAAAGGGAACCATGGGTTCAGAAACCCATGCCCTTTCCTCCCAAACCATCCAAGAAAAAGGACGATGAGGATTTTGAGCGATTCGTTGAAATGATTAGACGTGTCTTTCTGCAAATGCGTTTGACAGATATGCTCAAGATGTCTCCGTATGCTAAGTACATGAAGGATATTGTGACTAATAAGAGGAGGATACCTGAGGTTGAGATTTCCACCATGCTCGCTAATTATACTTTCAAGGGTGGAACTCCTAAGAAACTAGGTGATCCCAGAGAGCCCACTATACCTTGCTCCATTAAAGGCAACTACGTTAGAACTGCTTTATGCGACCTTGGAGCCGGTGTTAGTGTTATGCCTCTCTCTCTTTATCGTAGACTTGAACTGTATAAGTTGACACCCACTGAAATCTCTCTGCAAATGGCCGACAAATCAACTGCTTTCGCTATCGGCATTTGCGAGGATGTGCCTGTTGTGGTTGCTAACGTCACTATCTTAACAGACTTTGTTATTCTGGATATTCCCGAGGATGATGCCATGACGGTCATCCTTGGAAGACCCTTTTTAAACACTGCAGGGGCTGTTATAGATTGCAACAAAGGCAATGTCACGTTCCATGTTAACGGTAATGAGCATACAGTGCACTTTCCGAAGAAACAATATCGAGTACATTGCATCAATGCTATCGAAAAAACTTCATCGATTCATATTGGGAGCTTTGAATGCCCTATTCCTCCTGTTAAGATGAAGTATGATTTGCTTGTTGGGGAGATTCACATCCCCATTGAGGTAACCTAGTGACTATTCGAAAATTCTCTGTCTTCTTTTGCGATTCGAAAAGGTTTGTCAAGGATACTTGATCAACCTCATTGACGGATTTTTTTCGATGACCATGAGACGGATGAATCGAGGAGTCACAAACCTTTGTTCCAAGCTTTCACCTACGGTTGCTTAGAAGAAAAATGATAGATTTAGTTTAGTTTTCCCTGTTTTCTGTTTTAGCGTCCCGTGGAAAAGTACCCCGAAAATAAAAGTTCTCCGAACGTCCTAAAAATGAAGTACGATTTTTTCTGGATTTTTTGAAAAATACTGGGACGAAGAGCTAGTCTGGGGGCTGCATCAGTGGTCCACAAGCCCTGGAGGCGCGGGCACCCCTGGCTGCGCCTACCTGGCTTGTGGGGCCCACGTGCACCCCCTCCACTCATTCTAGCTCCCATTTGATTTTCCTACCTCCAGAAAAAAATCGTTTCGCAGCTCAAACCCGTGTTCTTGCTCTTCTTGGTGAGATTTTCGATCTCCTTGCTCAAAGCATCATTCTCCGAACTGTTTTAGGGAAATTGCTCCTTGGTAAGTGACTCCTCCATTGGTCCAATTAGTTTTTGCTCTAGTGCCTTATACTTCGCGTATTTTTGCTGCCTTGGTGACCCTGTTCTTGAGCTTTGCATGCTAATTTTAGCTGGTCCCAAGTAGTTTTGATGCGTGATATGGCCTCTAGGCACTTGTGGGAGTAGTTGCTATGAGTTTTGTTGAGCCTTGTTCACTTTTCCTTAGAGTCACTAAAAATTTCAGAAATCTTCAGAGATTGAAAAGGGAAAAGATGAGGAGGTTCTTAAGAGGCTCTTCAAGCCGTGACCTCAAGGATGATGGAAGTGAAAAGAAGCCCAAGTATCCGGTCCCTCGAGTTGCAGAAGTTCGAGCGTGCGAATGGCCAAGCGATGTGTTCTTACGCGCCGCCAGATTTTATGAGGACTTTTATCACTTGGTGGAGAACGCAAGCCTTACCGCCTTCGTTGAAGCTAAGTGTCCGCAATACCTCCTCCTCACTAATATTTTCGTGCAAAGCTTTAACTTCTATCCAAGGAAGAATCCTCCTATGGTTGAGTTCAAATTATATGATATCCCCCAGCGCATGTCACTCCAGGATTTTTGCAATGTTTGCAAATTGCCTTTTGTTGGGGATATTCACGAACCTCGTCTACGGGACTTGGAGGCTTTCATCGATATAATTGCTGTAGGAGAGGAGAGAGGAGTGTCTTGCGCTAGAGATGCTAGCATACATTTTCCCGTGCTTCGGTACTTCTCATTATTCGTGGGAAAATGTTTGATTGGCCGTGGGAAAGCTGGGTTCCTTAGCTCCCCAGATCTTGCGGTCTTGCGCGAAGCCCTTTATAATGATAAAACTTATAGCTTGGGCGCTATAGTAGCTCAACGGCTCAACGGTAGGTACATTATTATGCCCTCGGACATCTACGCATATTGGGGCTTAGCCCAACTACAAGTGCCCGTGCCCGAGCCACCAGTCGAGTACCAGACGCCAGTTTATTAGTGGGAGCGAGAGGAGCTCACACAGCAGTGGCATCCTCAGTCCACTCCGGAGTACCCCAGAGCTGGTTATTTCTCTCCTTGGGAGTAGACCAACATAGGCCAAAAGCCTAAGCTTGGGGGAGTACGTGTTTCTCACCGACTTTACATTATTGCTTATGCTTTCACTTTGTTCGTCGGTGTTCACACTTTGCCATTGTATCATCCATGCTAGTTTTTTTTTTCTTTTTCTCGTTCTCTTTTCGTGTGTCTGTCTAGTTTGAGAAAACCCAAAAATATTTTCTTTTTCTTCTTTTGTTTGTTGGGAGGTTTCCCGTGTAAATATTTTTCTATTTCTTTGGGTCTAGGTAGAAGACCATGGTTACAATGTTTAGTGGCTCTCGCATGCATATCTGTTTATCTGTCAAAGAGCCATATTACTTTGTCTACTCCTTTGTGTTTGCCTGCAGATTCCAGCTTTAGTCCAATGCACGAGCACTCTTATTATTGTTCACATCGTTCGGTCGTGCAAGTGAAAGGCAATAATGACGATATATGATGAAGTGACTGAGCCTGGAAAAGCTGGTATTAACTCGATCTATTTTGTTTTTGTAAATATGACTAGCTCATTGTTCCTGATTCAGCTTTGTTGTGAGAGAAACATGTTTGCAATGACAATTTAGAGATCATAGTTTCTGATGCCATGCTTAATTAGCTAGGAGCTTATAATGGTTTGCCTTGGTTGACTACATGAATTTTGAGATGACTATGATGTAGTATGATAGGATGGTATCCTCCTTTGAATGATTCAAGTGGCTTGACTTGGCGCATGTTCACGCATGTAGTTGAAACAAAATCAACATACCTCTATGATATTCATGTTCATGGTGATTTATTTCCTACTCATGCTTGCACTCAATATTGGTTAATCTCAATGCATTTTGATGACTCTTGTCGCTCTCTAGTTGGTCGCTGCCCATGCTTTTGCTAGCCTTCACTTGTACTAAGCGGGAATACTGCTTGTGCATCCACTCCCATAAACCCAAAGTTGTTCCATATGAGTCCACCATACCTACCTATATGCGGTATCTACCTGCCGTTCCAAGTAAATTTGCATGTGCCACTCTCTAAACCTTCAAGAAATAATCTGTTTTGCATGCCCGGACCGCTCATGTGGTGACAGGGGGCTCTCAGTATCTTCCATTCTAGGCGTGTTATCCTCGATATGTGTTTATTCACTATCATTCACGAGAAAGGGGCCGGTAATTGGAATGCCCAGTTCCATGCTCAAATCGAAAAGATAATTGCAAACAAAACTCCCCTGGATTGATGCTAGTATGGACGACACCCGAGTATTCGGCTAGTCGTGGAGTGTGATTGATTGGTGGTGGGGGAGTCAAAACTTTACTTTTCTGTTTGGGAACCGCCTATAGCATGTGTAGCGTGGAAGATGGTGAGAACTCTTAGTCATTGTGTTGCCAATGAAAGCATGCCACCCAAAATTATTATCTGTTCGTACTGCTTCTTGATTGTTTTGATTGAAGTGTTGACGTTTGAGTCTTATTATTATTTGCTCGCTAGTTGATTATGCCATTGATATGAGTTTACCGTGAGACCTGGATGTCATTTGCTTTCGTGGTTAGCTTGTGATCTTGCTGAAATTCTGGTTATGAGTTAGACATAGTTGCAACAACAAGATCAAACAGAGTTCGTAAAAGTTTTTCTTTTGTCTCTTTCAGTTTGTCAACTGAATTGCTTGAGGACAAGCAAGGCTTTAAGCTTGGGGGACTTGATACGTCTCCGTCGTATCTACTTTTTCGAACTCTTTTGCCCTTGTTTTGGACTCTAGTTTGCATGATTTGAATGGAACTAACCCGGACTAACGCTGTTTTCAGCAGAATTGCCATGGTGTTGTTTTTGCGCAGAAATAAAAGTTCTCGGAATGACCTGAAAATTTACGGAGAATTTTTCTCGAATATATAAAAAATACTGGCGTAGGAATCAACGGAGGAAGTGGAGCCGTGAGCCCACAAGCCCACCAGGCACGGGCCCCCTAGCCGCGCCTGGCAGGCTTGAGGAGCCCACGACGCTCCACTGCCTCCAAATCCAGCTCTATTTAGTCCGTCTCGCCCGGAAAAAATCAAGGAGAAGAGTTCATCGCGTTTTACGATACGGAGGCGCCGCCACCTCCTGTTCTTCATCTGGAGGGCAGATCTGGAGTCCGTTTTGGACTCCGTAGAGGGGAAATCATCGCCATCGTCATCATCAACCTTCCTTCATCGCCAATTCCATGATGCTCTTCACCGTTCGTGAGTAATCTCATCGTAGGCTTGCTGGACGGTGATGGGTTGGATGAGATCTATCATGTAATCGAGTTAGTTTTGACGGGAATTGATCCCTGGTATCCACCATGTTCTGAGATTGAAGTTGCTACTACTTTGCCATGCTTAATGCTTGTCACTAGGGCCCGAGTAACATGATCTCAGATCTGAACCTATTATGTTCTCGCCAATATATGTGTGCTCTTGATCCTATCTTGCAAGTTGTAGTCACCTACTATGTGTTATGACCCGGCAACCCCGGAGTGACAACAGCCGGAACCACTCCCGGAGATGCCCATAGTATGAGGAGTTCATGTATTCACCATGTCTTAATGCGTTGGTCCGATTCTTTATTAAAAGGAGAACCTTAATATCCCGTAGTTTCCATTAGGACCTCGCTGCCACGGGAGGGATGAACAATAGATTTCATGCAAGTTCTTTTCCGTAAGCGCGTATGACTACATATGGAATACATGCCTACATTACATTGACGAACTGGAGCTAGTTATTTATCTCTCTGTGTTATAGGTGTTACATGATGAATAGCATCCGGCATAATCATCCATCACTGATCCAATGCCTACGAGTCTTTTCATACTACCTTGCTACTGATACTTTGCTGCAGACACTAAATCTTTCAGGTGTGGTTGAATTGACAACTCAACTGCTAATACTTGAGAATATTCTCTGGCTTCCCCTTGAGTCGAATCAATAAATTTGGGTTGAATACTCTACCCTCGAAAACTGTTGCAATCCCCTATACTTGTGGGTTATCACCATGGTGTTTTTTTTGCGCAGAAATAAAAGTTCTCGAAATGACCTGGAAATTTACGAGGATTTTTTGTGGAATATATAAAAAATACTGGCGCAAGAATCAACCGGAGACGTGGAGCGAGGAGCCCACAAGCCCAGGAGGCGCCCCCTGGCTGCGCCTGGCAGGCTTGTATTGCCCTCGGGGCTCCGCCGCCTCCAACTCCAGCTCTATTTAGTCCCTTTCGCCCAGAAAAAAATCAAGGAGAAGAGTTCATCGCATTTTACGATATGGAGCCGCCGCCACCACCTGTTCTTCCTCTAGAGGGTAGATCTGGAGTCCGTTCTGGGCTCCGGAGAGGGGGAATCGACGCCTTCGTCATCATCAACCATCCTTCATCGCCAATTCCATGATGCTCTTCATCCTTCGTGAGTAATCTCATCGTAGGCTTGCTGGATGGTGATGGGTTGGATGAGATCTATCATGTAGTCGAGTTAGTTTTGATGGGGATTGATCCCTAGTATCCACTATGTTCTGAGATTGATGTTGCTACTACTTTGCTATGCTTAATGCTTGTCACTAGGGCCCGAGTGCCATGATTTCAGATCTGAACCTATTATGTTTCGATCAATATTTGTGTGTTCTTGATCCTATCTTGCAAGTTGTAGTCACCTACTATGTGTTATGACCCGGCAACCCCGGAGTGCATTAGACAGAACCACTCCGGGAGATACCATAGTATGAGGAGTTCATGTATTCACTAAGTACTAATGCTTTGTTCCGGTTCTCTATTAAAATGAGAACCTTAATATCCCGTACTTTCCATTTGGACCCCGCTGCCACGGGAGGGATGGACAATAGATGTCATGCAAGTTCTTTTCCATAAGCACGAATGACTATATATACGGAATGTTGGCCTACATTACATTGATGAACTGGAGCTAGTTACATATGTCCCCATGTTATAACTGTTGCATGATGAATGTTGATACGTCTCAAACGTATCTATAAATTTTGATGGTTTCATGTTGTTATCTTGTCAACTTTGGATGTTTTATATACCTTTTATATCTTTTTTGGGACTAACTTATTAATTCAGTGCCAAGTGCTAGTTCCTGTTTTTTCTGTGTTTTTGACTCTTTTCAGATCTGATTTTGGAACGGAGTCCAAACGGAATGAAATCCCCGAAATGAATTTTTCCAGAACAGAAGAAGATCGGGGGACTTGAGGGCCAAGGCAGGAGGCCCACAGGGAGCCGACAAGCCGTGTAGACGCGGCCAGGGGGGCCGCGGCTACCATGCTTGTGGCCTCCTTTGCGCTCCCCTGCCCTAGCTCTTTGGCCTATATATTCCCTAAAATCCCAGAAAAAATAAGGGCGTCCACGAAAACACTTTTCCGCCACCGCAAGCTTCCGTTTCCGCGAGATCTCATCGGCAGACCCTTCCCGGTGCCCTGCCGGAGGGGACTTTGGAGCCGAAGGGCTTCTACATCAACATCATTGCCTCTCCAATGACTCGTGAGTAGTCCACTTCAGACCTACGGGTCCGTAGTTAGTAGCTAGATGGCTTCTTCTCTCTCTTGGATCTTCAATACAAAGTTCTCCATGATCTTCATGGAGATCTATCCGATCTAATGCTCTTTGGCGGTGTGTTTGTCGAGATCCGATGAATTGTGGATTTGTGATCGGATTATCTATGAATTATATTTGAGTCTTTGCTGATTTCTTATATGCATGATTTGATATCCTTGTAAGTCTCTCTGAGTCTTGGGTTTTGTTTGGCCAACTAGATCTATGATTCTTGCAATGGGAGAAGTGCTCGGTTTTGGGTTCATACCGTGCGGTGACCTTTCCCAGTGACAGAAGGGGCAGCAAGGCACACATCGTGTTGTTGCCATCAAGGGTAACAAGATGGGCTTTCATCATAGATTTGAGATTGTCCATCTACATCATGTCATCTTGCTTAAGGCGTTACTCTGTTCTTATGAACTCAATACACTAGATGCATGCTGGATAGCGGTCGACGTGTGGAGTAATAGTAGTAGATGCAGAAAGTATCGGTCTACTTGTTTTGGTCGTGATGCCTATATGTACGATCATTGCCATAGATAACGTCATGACTTTGCGCGGTTCTATCAATTGCTCGACAGTAATTCGTTCACCCACCGTCTACTTGCTTTCATGAGAGAAGCCTCTAGTGAACACTACGGCCCCCGGGTCTATTCACAATTATCATCTCAGCTTTTACTTTTACTGTGATTTGTTTACTTTTTGCTTTCAGTTCTCACTTTGCAAACAATCTATAAGGGATTGACAACCCCTTCATAGCGTTGGGTGCAAGCTCTTTGTGTTTGTGCAGGTACTTGTGACTTGACGCGATCCTCCTACTGCATTGATACCTTGGTTCTCAAACTGAGGGAAATACTTACCGCCGCTGTGCTACATTACCCTTTCCTCTTCAAGGGAACACCAACGCAAGGCTCCAAGGCCGCGGGGGAATCCTTTGCATATTTGCCAAGGAAATCCCTATAGGCGTAGCTAGCAGCAAATGTCACCCGGCATAATTATCCATCACCGATCCAATGCCTACGAGTTTTTCCTACTGGTCCTTGCTACGTTACTTTGCTGCTACTGCTGTCACTGCTGCTACTGTTACTGCTGCTACCGTTACTATCACACTACTTTGCTACTGAAACTTTGCTGCAGATACTAAGTCTTTCAGGTGTGGTTGAATTGACAACTCAACTGCTAATACTCGAGAATATTCTTTTGCTTCCCCTTGTGTCGAATCAACAAATTTGGGTTGAATACTCTACCCTCGAAAACTGTTGCGATCCCCTATACTTGTGGGTTATCAGCAGGTAACAAGCATTGACCATAATCGTGTAGCTCTCATGGATTTGATAAATCTCGAGGTCACTTAAGGGGAACTGTTGCTTGGTATAAACTCTTGCACTTGGGGGCCCAACAGCTTCGCAAGAGAGAGAGAGAGAGAGAGAGCAACCTTGTCCACAACCGCCACTACACACAAGAACAAATATCTGCTCATCCGAGTCGACGTCAAAAGAAACATTCATGGTACGTTTGATCCATTGTGATTATTCTATCACATGTCCATATTGATGAACTTTTTAAGGATTTATGGTGTTGGCCTTCTAAATCTCGAGATTTCATGTCCAAAACCTTTACGTTTTCGCTCACAGGCACATTAATTCTGACTCAATCTTCAAATGGATCTGGAGATGCCTTTGCAGAATGAAATTAAAGGTTTTTTATTGACTTCTCTTAGTAGATCGGCTGAACACAAGAGATATGATGCAATTTAGTTACTCTAATGTTGGGGATAACACTTGTGTGGTGTGTCATGCCTTAGTGCATGAGGACCTCTGACACCACTTCTTCTTATGTATGTTTAGCCAACGTGTCTGAAATTACTTGGGCATATCTTGGTATGCTCACCCCAGTGAGTGAACATATCAAATTGCTTTGGAAGCTCGACGATGTTTTGATAAACCTTTCTTTACTCAGGTGGTGTTTGTAGCTGCTTGGAATATCTGGATTCTCAGGGATTGGTGACACAAGTTCATTCATGACATCACCCTTCTTTCTCAGAGAATTAAATGCAAATATAAGGATAAATTACTAGATTGGGTTGCATCCCTTCCTTAGTGTTGTTAGGTATGTATGTTGTTGTTACTTACTCCCCTCACCCCTCCTGTTCTCGTATTATTTGTACTACCACTTTTATTTAGTTGAAGAAAGAGATATGAGGTTGTTGTGTTGGAGTACATAGTCAAAAAAAGAAGTACATGAACAAGAGCCGTGCACCGGTGACCTTGTCACAAGGAATAACTCTCCAACAATTTATTGAATGCTTGAAGTTCATACATGCTCCTCTTCCTTCTCCACTTCTTCTTGGATTCTCATCATCGTCATAAGTTCAACATCTTCGTCGTACGAATCTGATGACCTGATGAACTCTTTATATATGAATTCATCACAGTCCGTGTTTCCATAGCTACCATTCCACGATGAATCCATCGGTAACCTACAAATGACCAAAGGAATATAACAAAACTGATCGGTCAATTCATCAAACACAAAGAGCTTGAGGTGTGTATCCGGAGGAGTTGGATGTACCGAGGTGTCCCCCGATGGAGGTACTATTGATTAGGAAGTTCACCAGTGTGCACCCTATACACGTGTGTTGCTCAATTGGAAAGATCTACGTGTCCACTTTGAAGCGTATGACATGTGATGACATGTCTGGCGTTGAGGGCGAGCCTCGGGAGGAGAATGTGTGATGTTGTGTAGGTGACTTGGGTTGGTTGTTGGAAATATGCCCTAAAGGCAATAATAAATTAGTTATTATTATATTTCTTAGTTCATGATAATAGTTTATTATCCATGCTATAATTGTATTGATTGGAAACACAGTGCATGTGTGGATACATAGACAAAACACTGTCCCTAGTAATCCTCTAGTTGACTAGCTCGTTGATCAAAGATGGTCAAGGTTTCCTGACCATAGGCAAGTGTTGTCACTTGATAACAGGATCACATCATTAGGAGAATCATGTGATGGACTAGACCCAAACTAATGGACGTAGCATGTTGATCGTGTCATTTTGTTGCTACTGTTTTCTGCGTGTCAATTATTTGTTCCTATGACCATGAGATCATATAACTCACTGACACCGGAGGAATGCTTTGTGTGTATCAAACGTCGCAACGTAATTGGGTGACTATAAATATGCGCTAAAGGTATCTCCGAAGGTGTTCCTTGAGTTAGTATGTATCGAGACTGAGATTTGTCACTCCGTGTGACGGAGAGGTATCTCGGGGCCCACTCGGTAATACAACATCACACAAGCCCTGCAAGCAATGTGACTTAGTGTAAGTTGAGGGATCTTGTATTACGGAACGAGTAAAGAGACTTGCCGGTAAACGAGATTGAAATAGGTATGCGGATACTGACGATCGAATCTCGGGCAAGTAACATACCGAAGGACAAAGGGAATGACATACGGGATTATATGAATCGGTGGCACTGACGTTCAAACGATAAGATCTTCATAGAATATGTAGGATCCAATATGGGAATCCAGGTCCCGCTATTGGATATTGACCGAGGAGTCACTCAGGTCATGTCTACATAGTTCTCGAACCCGCAAGGTCTGCACACTTAAGGTTCGACGTTGTTTTATGCGTGTTTGAGTTATATGGTTGGTTACCGAATGTTGTTCGGAGTCCCGGATGAGATCACAGACGTCACGAGGGTTTCCGGAATGGTCCGGAAACGAAGATTGATATATAGGATGACTTCATTTGGTTACCGGAAGGTTTTCGGGCATTACCGGTAATGTACCGGGAATGACGAATGGGTTCTGGATCGTCACCGGGAGGTGGGGCCACCCACCCGGGAGGGCCCAAGGACCTTGGGGGTGGCGCACCAAGTAGGTGGGGTAAGCCCAAGGCTGTCTTGCGCAAGAGAAAGAAAAACCAAAAGAAGAGAAAAAAAAGGAAAGGTGGGAAAAGAGAGAAGGACTCCACCTTCCAATCCTAGTTGGACTAGGATTGGAGGAGGACTCCTCCTCCCTTGGTGGCGCAGCCCTTGGGGCTCCTTGAGCCTCAAGGCAAGCCTGCCCTACCCTCCTCCTATATATATGGAGCTATTAGGGCAGATTTGAGACAACTTTTCAAGGCAGCCCGACCACATACCTCTACTGTTTTTACCTGTAGATCGCGTTTCTGCGGAGCTCGGGCGGAGCCCTGCTGAGATTAGATCACCACCAACCTCCGGAGCGCCGTCACGCTGCCAGAGAACTCATCTACCTCTCCATCTCTCTTGCTGGATCAAGAAGGCCGAGATCATCGTCGAGCTGTACGTGTGCTGAACGCGGAGGTGCCGTCCGTTCGGCACTAGATCGGAGCGGATCGTGGGACGGATCGCGGGACGGTTCGTGGGACGGTTCGCGGGGCGGATCGAGGGACGTGAGGACGTGCCACTACATCAACCGCGTTCACTAACGCTTCTGCTGTGCGATCTACAAGGGTACGTATATCGGAAATCCCCTCTCGTAGATGGACATCACCATGATAGGTCTTCGTGCGCGTAGGAATTTTTTTGTTTTGCATGCGACGTTCCCCAATAGTGGCATCATGAGCTAGGTTAATGCGTAGATGTCTTCTCGAGTAGAACACAAAAGTTTTTGTGGGCGGTGATGTGCGTTTTGCTGCCCTCCTTAGTTTCTTGATTCCGCGGTATTGTTGGATCGAAGCGGCTCGGACCGACATTACTCGTATGCTTACGAGAGACTGGTTTCATCGCTACGAGTAACTCCGTTGCTCAAAGATGACCGGCGAGTGTCAGTTTCTCCAACTTTAGTTGAATCGGATTTGACAGAGGAGGTCCTTGGATGAGGTTAAATAGCAATTCATATATCTCCGTTGTGGTGTTTGCGTAAGTAAGATGCGATCCTACTAGATACCCATGGTCACCACGTAAAACATGCAACAACAATTAGAGGACGTCTAACTTGTTTTTGCAGGGTATGCTTGTGATGTGATATGGCCAATGATGTGATGTGATATATTGGATGTATGAGATGATCATGTTGTAATAGTTAATATCGACTTGCACGTCGATGGTACGACAACCGGCAGGAGCCATAGGGTTGTCTTTAAACTAACGTTTGTGCTTGTAGATGCGTTTACTATATTGCTAGGACGTAGATTTAGTAGTAATAGCATGAGTAGCATGACAACCCCGATGGCGACACGTTGATGGAGATCATGATGATGGAGATCATGGTGTGACGCCGGTGACAAGAAGATCGTGCCGGTGCTTTAGTGATGGAGATCAAGAAGCACATGATGATGGCCATATCATGTCACTTATGAATTGCATGTGATGTTAATCCTTTATGCACCTTATCTTGCTTAGAACGACGGTAGCATTATGAGGTGATCTCTCACTAAAATTTCAAGACGAAATTGTGTTCTCCCCGACTGTGCACCGTTGCGACAGTTCTTCGTTTCGAGACACCACGTGATGATCGGGTGTGATAGACTCAACGTTCACATACAACGGGTGCAAAACAGTTGCACACGCGGAACACTTGGGTTAAGTTTGACGAGCCTAGCATGTGCAGACATGGCCTCGGAACACATGAGACCGAAAGGTTGAGCATGAATCGTATAGTTGATATGATTAGCATAGAGATGCTTACCACTAAAACTATTCTCGACTCACGTGATGATCGGACTTGAGATAGTGGATTTGGATCATGTACCACTCAAATGACTAGAGAGATGTACTTTTTGAGTGGGAGTTCTTAAGTAATATGATTAATTGAAATAATTGTCATGAACATAGTCTAATGGTCTTTGCGAATTACGATGTAACTTGCGCTATAGCTCTACTGTTTTTATATGTTCCTAGAGAAAATTTAGTTGAAAGTTGATAGTAGCAAACTTTGCAGACTAAGTCTGTAAAACCGAGGATTGTCCTCGTTGCTGCGCAGAAGGCTTATGTCCTTAATGCACCACTCGGTGTGCTGCACCTCAAGCGTCGTCTGTAGATGTTGTGAACATTCGACATACACGTTTCTGATGACTACACGATAGTTCAGTACAAAATACTTAATGGCTTAAAAGAAAGGCGCCGAAGACGTTTTGAAACGTCACGGAACATAAGAGATGTTCTAAAGAGATGAAATTGTGATTTCATGCTTGTGCCCTTGTTAAGAGGTATGAGACCTCCGACAAGATTCTTTGTCCACGAAGTAAAGGAGAAAAGCTCAATCGTTGAGCGTATGCTCAGATTATCTGAGTACGACAATCGCTTGAATCAAGTGGGAGTTGATCTTCCAGATAAGATAGTGATGGTTCTCCAAACTCACTGCAACCAAGCTGTGAGAGATTTGTGATGAACTATAACATATCAAGGATAGATACAATGATCCTTGAGCGATTCGCGATGTTTGACACTGCGAAAGTAGAAATCAAGAAGGAGCATCAATAGTTGATGGTTAGTAAAACCACTAAGTTTTGAGAAAGGCAAGGGCTAGAAGGGATACTTCATGAAACGGCAAAGCAATTGCTGCACTAATGAAGAGACCCCAGATTAAACACAAGCCCGGGACTAAGTGCTTCTGTTATGAGGGGAATGGCCACTGAGGCGGAGCAACTCTAGATACTTGGTAGATAAGAAGGCTGGCAAAAGTCGAAAGAAGTATATTTGATATACATGATGCTGATGTGTACTTTACTAGTACTCCTAGTAGCACGAGGGTATTGGATACCGATTCGGTTGCTAAGTGATTAGTAACACGAAATGAATGCTATGGCATAAATGGAGACTAGCTAAAGGCGAGGTGACGATACATGTTGGAAGTGTTTCCAAGGTTGATATGATCAAACGTCGCACGCTCCCTCTACCATCGGGATTGATGTTAAACCTAAATAATTGTTATTTGGTGCTTGCGTTAAGCATGAACATGATTGGATCGTGTTTATTGCAATACGATTATTCATTTAAAGAGAATAATGGTTACTCTATTTGCTTGAATAATCACCTTCAATGGTTTATTGAATCTCGATCGTAGTGTTACACATGTTCGTGATATTGGTGCCAAAAGATACGTGGTAATGATGATAGTACTACTTACTTGTGGCACTGCCGCTTGAGTCATGTTGGTATAAATTACATGAAGAGGCTCCATGCTGATGGATCTTTATACTCACTTGATTTTGAATCACTAGTGACATGCAAATCATACCACATGAGCAAGGCCTTGTTTTCATTGAGATGAAACAAGATAGTAACTTGTTGGAAGTGATACATTTTGATGTATGCAGTCCAATGGGTGCTGAGGCACGCAATGGATATCATTATGTTCTTACTTCAATGACGAGTTGAGTAGATACAAGAGTATTTACTTAATGAATCACAAGTCTGAAATATTGAAAAGTTCAATTCTGTTTCAGAGTGAAGTTCGTCGTAACAAGAGGATAAACTGTCTACGATATGATCATAGAAATGAATATCTGAGTTACGAGTTTTGGTACGCAAGTTAAGACAATATGGAAATTGTTTCGCAGTTCATGCCACCTGGAACATCATAGTGTGATGATGTGTCTGAACGTCATAGCCACACACTATTTGGTATGATACATGCTATGATGTCTCTTATCGAATTACCACTATCGTTTATGGGTTATGCATTAGAGACAACCGCATTCACTTTAGATAGGGCACCGCGTATTTCCGTTGAGATGACACAGTATAGACTGAGGTTTAGAGAAATCTAAACTGTCGTTTCTTGAAAGTTTGGGGCTTCGACACTTATGTGAAAAAGTTTCAGTCTGATAAGCTCAAACCCAAAGCGGATAAATGCATCTTCATAGGATATCCAAAACAGTTGGGTACATCTCCTATCTCAGATTCAAAAGCAAAGTGTTTGTTTCTAGAAATGGATCCTTTCTCGAGGAAAGGTTTCTCTGGAAAGAATTGAGGGGGAGGGTGGTAGAACTTGATGAGGTTATTGAACCATCACTTCAACCAGTGTGTAGCAGGGCGCAGGAAGTTGTTCCTGTGGCGCCTACACCAATTGAAGTGAAAGAGGATGATGGTGATCATCGAGCATCAGATCAAGTTACTACAAACCTCGTAGGTTGACAAGGTCGCGTAGTACTGCAGAGTGGTACGGTAACCCTGTCTTGGAGGTCATGTTGTTGAGCAACAGTGAACCTACGAGTTATGGAGAAAGCAATGGTGGGCCCGGATTCCGACAAATGGCTGGAGGCCATGAAATCCGAGAGAGGATCCTTGTATGAAAACAAAGTGTAGACTTTGGAAGAACTACTTGATGGTCATAGGACTATTGAGTAATGATGGATCTTTAAAAGGAAGACAGACGATGATGGTGATAAGTCACTATTAAGAAAAGCTCGACTTGTCGCAAAGATGTTTCCGACAAGATCAAATAGTTGACTATGATGAGACTTTCTCACTCGTAGCGATGCTGAAAGTCTGTTAGTAGTTGCTACATTATTTATGAAATATTGCACATCGGATGTCAAAACATTGTTTCCTCGACGGTTTCCTTGAGCAAACATTGTATGTGATACAACCAGGAGGTTTTGTCGATCCTAAAGATACTAGCAAGTATGCAAGCTCCAGTGATCCTTCAATGGACTGGTGCAAGCATCTCGGAGTTGGAATATACACTTTGATGAGATGATCAAAGATTTTGGGTTTGTACAAGGTTTATGAGAAACTTGTATTTCCAAAGAAGTGAGTGGGAGCACTATAGAATTTATGATAAGTATATGTGGTTGACATATTGTGGATTAGAAGTAATGTAGAATTTCTGTAAAGCATACAAGGTTGTTTGAAAGGAGTTTTCAAAGGAATACCTGGATTGCGCTACTTGAACGTTGAGCATCAAAGATCTATGGAGATAGGTCGAAAGCGCTTAATAGAAGTTTCAACAAGATGCATGCCTTGACAAGTTTTTGAAGGAGTTCAAAAATAGATCAGCAAAGAAGGAGTTCTTGGTTGTGTTGTGAGGTGTGAATTTGAGTAAGACTCAAAACCCGACCCCGGCAGAATAAAGAGAATAGACGAAGGTCATCTTCTATGCCTTGGCCGTAGAATCTGAAGTATGCCATGCTGGGTACCGCACCTGATGTGTGCCTTGACTCAAAGTCTGTTGAGAGGTACAGAGAGTGATCCATGATTGAATCACTAGCAACGGTCAACATTTATCCTTAGTAACTAATGGACTATAGAATTTTTCTCGATTATGGAGGTGGTTGAAGAGTTCGTCGTAAAGGGTTACGTCGATGCAAGCTTTGACACTAATCCGAATAACTATGAGTAGTAAAACGGATTCGTATAGTAGAGTAGATATTTGGAGTATTTCCGAATAGCACATAGTAGCAGCATCTATAAAATGACATAAAGATTTGTAAAGAACACACAGATCTGAAAGTTTCAGAACCGTTGACTAAAACCTCTCTCACGAGCAAGACGTGATCAGACCCCATAACTATATGGGTGTTGGATTCGTTGGAATCACATGGTGATGTGAACTATATTATTGACTCTAGTGCAAGTGCGAGACTGTTGGAAATATGCCCTAGAGGCAATAATAAATTAGTTATTATTATATTTCTTAGTTCATGATAATCGTTTATTATCCATGCTATAATTGTATTGATTGGAAACACAGTGCATGTGTGATACATAGACAAAACACTGTCCCTAGTAAGCCTCTAGTTGACTAGCTCGTTGATCAAAGATGGTCAAGGTTTCCTGACCATAGGCAAGTGTTGTCACTTGATAACGGGATCACATCATTAGGAGAATCATGTGATGGACTAGACCCAAACTAATAGACGTAGCATGTTGATCGTGTCAGTTTGTTGCTACTGTTTTCTGCGTGTCAAGTATTTGTTCCTATGACCATGAGATCATATAACTCACTGACACCGGAGGAATGCTTTGTGTGTATCAAACGTCGCAACGTAACTGGGTGACTATAAAGATGCTCTACAGGTATCTCCGAAGGTGTTCGTTGAGTTAGTATGGATCGAGACTGAGATTTGTCACTCCGTGTGACGGAGAGGTATCTCGGGGCCCACTCGGTAATACAACATCACACAAGCCTTGCAAGCAATGTGACTTAGTGTAAGTTGCAGGATCTTGTATTACGGAACGAGTACAGAGACTTGCCGGTAAACGAGATTGAAATAGGTATGCGGATACTGACAATCGAATCTCGGGCAAGTAACATACCGAAGGACAAAGGGAATGACATACGGGATTATATGAATCCTTGGCACTGATGTTCAAACGATAAGATCTTCGTAGAATATGTAGGATCCAATATGGGCATCCAGGTCCCGCTATTGGATATTGACCGAGGAGTCACTCAGGTCATGTCTACATAGTTCTCGAACCCGCAAGGTCTGCACACTTAAGGTTCGACGTTTTTTTATGCGTGTTTGAGTTATATCGTTGGTTACCGAATGTTGTTCGGAGTCTCGGATGAGATCACGGACGTCACGAGGGTTTCCGGAATGGTCCGGAAACGAAGATTGATATATAGGATGACTTCATTTGGTTACCGGAAGGTTTTCGGGCATTACCGGTAATGTACCGGGAATGACGAATGGGTTCCGGATCTTCACCGGGAGGTGGGGCCACCCACCCGGGAGGGCCCAAGGACCTTGGGGGTGGCGCACCAAGTAGGTGGGGTCAGCCCAAGGCTGTCTTGCGCAAGAGAAAGAAAAACCAAAAGAAGAGAAAAAAAAGGAAAGGTGGGAAAAGAGAGAAGGTCTCCACCTTCCAATCCTAGTTGGACTAGGATTGGAGGAGGACTCCTCCTCCCTTGGTGGCGCAGCCCTTGGGGCTCCTTGAGCCTCAAGGCAAGCCTCCCCTCCCCTCCTCCTATATATATGTCACGCCCAGGATGCGACCCTATCCTCAATTTGACACGAAGGCCTCGTCAGGGATAAAAGCACATCTCGTCGTGTCGCAAGAATGGATATCGTTACAAGTACATGTACTGAAAAGAAGAGATATATATACAGAGTTGGCTTACACTCGCCACAAGCTACATCAGAGTCACTTCAGTACATTACATAATCATCAAGAGTAAGAGCAGGGTTCGACTACGGACGAAAACAAACGACAAAAGAAGAACGACGTCCATCCTTGCTATCCCAGGCTACCGGCCTGGAACCCATCCTAGATCGATGAAGAAGAAGAAGAAGAAGAAGAAGAAGAAGAAGAAGAAACGCCAAATGTACAATCAACGGGCTCGCGTCAAGTAACCTTTACCTGTACCTGCAACTGGTGTTGTAGTAATCTGTGAGCCACAGGGGACTCAGCAATCTCATTTCCAAACGTATCAAGACTAGCAAAGCTTAATGGGTGATGTATGGTTAAGTGGTGAGGTTGCAGCAGCGGCTAAGCATATATTTGGTGGCTAACTTACGAGTACAAGAAACAAGAAGGGGAAGATCTACGCATAACGGACGTGAACTACTGATGATCAAACGAATGATCCTGAACACCTACCTACGTCAGACATAACCCCACTATGTCCTCGATCGGAGAAGGAACTCACGAAAGAGACAGTCATGGTTACGCACACAGTTGACAAGTTTCAATTAAGTTAACTTCAAGTTATCTAGAACCAGTGTTAAACAAAGCTTCGACGCTGCCACACAACCGCGGGCACGGCTTTCCGAAAAGATTTAACCCTGCAGGGGTGCTCCAACTAGTCCATCACAAATTACCAGAAGCCGCATAGAAATCCTCAATCACGAAGCTCGCGATCTCGTCGGATTCCCTAGTGGAAAACCTCAACTCTGAGATTACCCAAAGCATCACCGGAAACCCCATGCACAAGATATTTCGTCAAAGGTAAAACTAACCCAGCAAGGCCGCCCGACGTGTCGACGATCCCGATAGGAGTCGCGTACCTCGTTCACAGGACACGACGGATGGGTCACACTAGGAGAACCAAACCTCGGGTTGCCCCGCGGTGGCCCCGTAGTCTGCCAATTTGGACCAACACTCATGAGGAGCACTGGCCCGGGGGTTGATTAAATTATCCTCGGGGCCGGGGAAGTCCCTATGCAATTTTATTAGGTGATTAGGCAAATGTAGTACCAAAGTTGGGCCTTGCCAGACCAGTCTTAATCTAAAACGAATTATCAAGGGGGTCCCCATAACAACCCCGATCGTGTTAGGAGCGCTCATTTATGGAACATAACACCGGTAGCCGAAAACTAAGGGGGCAAAGGTGGAACAAAACACCAGGCTAGAAAGGCCGAGCCTTCCACCTTTTACCAAGTATATAGGTGCATTAAATTAAGTAGCATTAATATGGTGATATGACAAGGAACCCATGTTATCACATGGAAGCAACTGCACCTGCAACTAGCAACGCTATCAACAGGATTAAGCAAGCGGTAACATAGCCAATCAGTGGTTTGCTAGGTCGAACAGGTTGAAGGTTAACATGGCATTGATGAGAGGCTGATATTTAACAAGTGGTAGGCAACGATACATAATCGATAGCATCGAAATAACTAGCATGGCAATGATAGTAGTGGTATCTGGGGAAATGATCATCTTGCCTGAGATCCCGCTTGGAAGAAGAATGACTCCGTGAAGCCAACGAACCGATGTAGTCGAACGGGTCCTCACATCCGACACGCTTGCGGAACTCTGTCGAGACGGAGGAAACCGGAAACACAAATCATCACACGGAATTCACCACACGATGCACAACACAAATGATGCATGAGCAGTTGAAAACATGCAAGTCACGGAACAATCCACACAATCAAACACTACACATTAAGTGGAGTTCAATATGCAAGGAGTTGCATATTGACGAAACTTCACGTTAATTATTTAGTTCTATCCCGATTAGATACACGGCAATGTTAAATGTGATTAAACATGGCAAGAGGTGAAGCGTAATTAATCTACCTATATAGGCATTTAAAATGAGGTCGGAAATGACATATAACACCTCCGAGATGACCTCACATGTTAATTTACAAATCTGTCCAGATCTGAACTAATGCATTTAATTAGTTATTAAATAGCAAAAGAAATATGTTCTCGTGACTCTACGCGTCATTTCGAGCAACCTACACATAAAGAACATCTCCAACGGAGCTACGGTTCAAAAGATACAAGCACCACAAGATATGATGGCGTGAATGCAAAATGTGTGCAACGACGGTCATGAGCACTTCAAAACATACAAACAGCAAGAGAAAATGAAACTACACGAGATTCTAAGCAAGTTTCATGTAGGACACGAACAAAACGGAGCTACGGTTCGAAAACTACGAGCAAAACAAGAAATGACTACAATCTGCCAAAATCAGCTACATAGCATTTTCTACGCCTCACAACTACGTCTACACAACTCCGATATGCTCAAGCAAGGCATGGCATGGAATGGGGCAAGAAGCACTACTACGAACAACTAACAACCACTATCATGGCAGCAAGGAACACTAGGGAAAGAAGTCACAAAATGACATCACACTCACTATTTCAGACTTGGTGAAAATTGCACCTCATGAAAGTGCAGTTTTCGATCTGAAGCAATATTGACAGCAGCATAACCTATAGCTACAGGACTCCAAATGGCATGAAAATTTACAGCATGCTAGAGAAACACAAGGGGTACAACTAACTCCATTGGACCAACCTCAAAAGAGCTACAGATCACAAGATGCAAGCAAGACAAGACAGCAACAAAATATAACAGATTTCAGACTTAGAAATATTTTAGCTCCTCCAAATCAGTACTATTTCTAGCAACTTGAGGGCAATCAAAAACACACCTAAACATGCATTTCTATTGCAACTAAAAATACCAGGGGCTAGTCTAAACACCCAAGATCAACTCTCTAGTTGACAACTTCGTCAAACGACGCACGGAATAAATCCTACGAATTAAACAAAAGGGCAACATCGCAAAATATCGCGCGAACTAACTTGCCCAAAAGCTAAAACTAATTGCACAGAAAAATCCCATGGACTTTTCTACCCCGGAAACATATAAAATATGTGGGGTTTGCAAGACAAAATAAAGCCACACATTAATGCGGGAAAATAACCTATATACGGGAAAATAAACTAGAGGCAATTCCATGCACGCAAAAATACAAATGACCGCTCTAAAATACATGGAAAAATGGTCCCTAAAACATGGACATTTCTAATACGGCATTCGGACTAACCGGACTTGCACGAAAATTAAATACGAATCGAAACCTATTAGGACAGCATGCTTATCTAGGCAAACAGCACGCTAAACGACGTCAAACAAATGTGCAAGTTGGATAATCGGATTCTACGCGAAAATCTACGCCAAAACCATATAAAGATCACCTCGATCCGACTTACGGAATAAAATATACGCGCGTTTAAACCTACAGTTATTTTAATATCTAGCATTTCTCCTGAAATTAATTAAATTCGCAGGAATCTAAAAAAAAGAAACGGGCCGAATCCTATGGGCGCCATGTACTATCTAGCGCAGGGGGCAGGGAATAGACGAGGGGAGGCCTCACCTGGTGGGCTCGGCCCACGAAGGGGAGATGGTGGCAGGCCGAGGGCGCCTGGGAGGAGCCGGGCCACGAGGGAGGCCGGCCTGGCACGGGCTTCGGGAGGAGGCAGGCCAGGCGCTAGCCTGGGCCGAAACCAGCGAGGCAGCTCGCCCCAAGTGCTCGGGCGGCCCACGCGAGGGTCAACGCTCGCGACCCCGTCCTCCTGACGGGAGGCCTAGCAACGGTGGCGGCACGGCAAGGACGCGAGCCTCCGGCATGCTTGGCGGCGAGGAGACCCTAGTCCGGACCGGATCGGGCCGGATCCGGTCGGCGGCGGCTGCGCACGCAGAGCGAGAGGCGGCGGCGGCTGCGCATGCAGGGAGGGGCGGCGGCCACCGGCGAGGAGACGGAGGGATCCGGGAGCTCCAGCGAGGTCCGACTGTGGGGCACCGGCAGTGGCGCGAAGACCGGCGAGCAGGGGAGAATTGCGACGAGCGGCCTAGATCCGGCGACCGGCGGCAGAGGGATGTGCTCTGGGCACCTCGGCGAGGGGCTGGTGGGGGTGCCCCGGCGAGGCAGCTCGGAGCTCGGGCATGGGAGCTCGGTGCCAGGGGCAGGAACCCGGGGAGCTCGCGGGGGCGGCGGATCTGGGCCCGGACGGGCCTGCTGCTGGCCCGGCGGGCCCTGGCGGCTGGCAGGAGTTGGGGGTGGAGCTGAGTTGCGGCTAGGGTTTGAGGCGCGCGCGGATTTCGAGGAGGAGAGAGGAGTGGCTGCCTATTTATAGACGTAGGGGCTAGGTTTATCCGAATCCGGCCCCGTTTTTGCCCACATGATCGTAACCGAACGAACTCGGACGCGGGGTCGGCTAAATGACCGCGTAGAGTAGGCTAGCCGGGGAAGAGAGGGAAACGGTGCGGTGCGGCAATGAATTTTAAAACACCGACAAACGTCCCACGAATAACCGGAGACGGTGCCGCTACGGTCGACCGTTCGGGTACGAGACGAACTCCGATCGCGACGAAATTCGACAGGCGACCTACCTATATATAAATAATACCGCACGACAAAGTCCAGCTCAATCGGAGAAAGTTTTATACACGCTTTAAAAACAGAGTTACGACGGTGCCGCGGGCGCGTGCGTGTGCGGCCGGACTCAGAACGAACAACGACGTTAACCGGCAACTAACAACGGGTGCAAGTTTTGAAAACGGGCGGCAACGGAGACGCCGATGCAATGCAGATGATGCGCATGATGCCATGATGATGCGACAAATATAAATAGACACACGACGAAAACGGAAAGAGAGGGGAATCTTCTGGAACGTCGGCATCGGGCTGTCACATATATGGAGCTATTAGGGCTGATTTGAGACAACTTTTCAAGGCAGCCCGACCACATACCTCCACGGTTTTGCCTCTAGATCGCGTTTCTGCGGAGCTCGGGCGGAGCCCTGCTGAGATTAGATCACCACCAACCTCCGGAGCGCCGTCACGCTGCCGGAGAACTCATCTACCTCTCTGTCTCTCTTGCTGGATCAAGAAGGCCGAGATCATCGTCGAGCTGTACGTGTGCTGAACGCGGAGGTGCCGTCCTTTCGGCATTAGATCAGAGCGGATCGCGGGACAGTTCGTGGGACGGTTCGCGGGGCGGATCGAGGGACGTGAGGACGTTCCACTACATCAACCGCGTTCACTAACGCTTCTGCTGTGCGATCTACAAGGGTATGTAGATCGGAAATCCCCTCTCGTAGATGGACATCATCATGATAGGTCTTCGTGCGCGTAGAAAAATCTTTGTTTCCCATGCGACGTTTCTCAACATTGGTTACTACCTATTTTTGTGGAGGATTTTCTCACCGAGGTCACCCGCATGGTTCCATACCCTTTGTTTGGGAGACCAACACCCTCGCTGCCGAAGAAAGATGATGCATCTCTGTGAGAGTGATGCATGGATGTCTTGAAAAGAAGAAGAATGTGTGCAACATCCTAACGACCAAGCGCGCGAAGCATAGATTATTGGCAGCTTTCGACGAGTTGCCGTAAGTGAGCGAAGTAGAGGGTGTGAGCACAAGATGCATGCCTACCCGAACATATACAAAAACCCGGATTTTTTTACACACATGTACAAAACCTCGCTTTCACTGCAATTGATTGAGGAGTTGCATGCTTTAACGGACATCACGAAGCCAAAGGTTGGCCTTGTAGGATGTTCTAAAAATATGATGTTAGTCCTTGCGGTTTGGATGCATGGGTGGTGGCTAGGAACAGCGTGGTTGAGTTTGTTTTGAGTATGTGGTGGTCATTAGTTGCTCTTGAGCTTCGTCTGATTGTCTTGGGCATTGACGCTCTTGGGTCTTGCTTGACACTCTTAGGTCTGGCTCACACGATGTTTCTTGATGTTGTGTGGGTGTGTTCTTCTAGCTTCTATCTCCAAGCTCTAGCGCCCTTTTCAATTTTTGGCTTTTTGCTCTTTGATTTTCTCTAGGTTTTTTTACTGAGTGTTGTGACTTTCGGCCTAGTATCCATATATATTAGATCACTCAGTATTTCTTTTCTTTATCTCAATGAAATTAACAAAGCTTCTGCCTTGCATTGTCAAAGAAAAAAAAGTGGCGTATCCTTACTAATCAATGTTTTTTTTTGAATTTTCTAATCAACGAAAATGGCAAGCATGTTGCCTCTTTAAAAAAAAAAGTGTAACACTACTGTTCCCTTGTTTTTGTCTGCAAAGCTTTGTCAAATTAATTAAGCTTGGACACGTTGTTCTTATCTCCAACATTGGTTTATATACTATAAGATGCTACTATGGAGCGTGATAAAGACAGCTCTTGTCCCAACTATGGTATGGATAATTTTACTGTTTTGGCCTATAAATAAACATAATCTAGAATTTACCTTATTCTGAAAAAATCTGAAATCTGACTTTTTTTTGTCACGCCACATCCCGATGTCCAACTTACACGAGAAATGTCACGGACCATGACATCTAGTTTACACGAGAGACCAGGAAACATCCTTGACGTCCAGCTTACATGGGAGACATCAGGATCCAGACGACAGGATACTTGACGTCTGGTATGTAACTTGGACGTCAATGATGTCGGCGTCAGTAAAAAAAGATCAGATTTGAGATTTCTTTAAAACAGGATCAATTCGTGAATTTTTTCAGCAAAAGATGAGAACAGAAAAATTGTTCCTATGGTGGAGTACTATAGTACGTTAACACCTGCTTCTAGAAACTAAATGGCGAGGTCGACTTCGATCGGATTTGGGGTATCATCTCTCTCGACCGTATTGCGAGGACACTACTTGAGCATGCATGCATGTGCAGTGATGGCGGTTAACATATCTCTATCAAGCGTGAAGCGCGAATCTGTATCCACCATCGATGGATTTCATGTACAGTATATATAATTAACAGGATCGCGAGCCACCAGCCTCCGGCTGCCGCCCGTTATAACTGTATCCCCTCGGGATCAAGATACCATGTGAGCTTCTTCCGGCAGCGCCGCAGCTACCGACCGGCCGCAGATTCGTATTTCCGAGTATATATCATGCAATCATCTAGTAGCAGTTATGGATGTTGTGTGCACAATGAGTAGTATCTGCGTATATACGCACAACAGCACCGAATATTGCTTTTGGCTCCCGGGCTCACTGGAGGTCTTTAAATTCAAACTTCAAATTCAGTAAAAATTCGTATTTTAGTATTTCAAAAAATTCTAAAAAAAAATACATGGATAGATAAAGGTATAATACATAAGTGTGTAAATTTTCAGAACAAAATACCTTGAAATAAGGGCTGTGCAAAAAAGACAAATCTGAAACCTTTTAACACATGTTACTATTCATCATTTCGGACCATGAATTTGTCTTTTTTGTACAGATCGCGTTTCAAAGTATTTCGACCTGAAATTTTACACGCACATGAACCACATCCTTTTTTAATTGTATATTTTTTTTCAGATTTTTTGGAACTAAATTTTCCGAATTTTGAATTTTTCAAACATTTCGGCCTCCATGGCTCCCGGGAACCAAAACGCCATTCTCCAACAGCACACACAATCAAACCTACACGTATAGGAACATTTTGCAACCGGATCGAACAAATTATTCGTCAAGCCCTTCCCTTTTCCAATTAAGACACCAAAAGCATCTAAAATTTGATTAATACCGGAAAAAGGGCAATAAAATGGATAAACAACTGGACTAGAACAACAAGTAAAACATTGTTTCGTAAAAAATAACTACAAATTGCACCGAACCAAAAACAAAGAAAAGTAACAAATGCGAACACCCTTGCCATACTGGCATTTGAAGACCGCAATAGCTACTCGTTCCTCGAGACCAAATCTAAAAAAAGCGTTGAAGCAACATCAGCTGGAACATTACACCATGCAGAACAGGCTTGAAGTCCATTACTACCAGCACAGGAAGAGCCCCAACCCTAGCCGCCCATCGGCCTCACCCCTCCCCCTCCCTTCCTTGCCGCCACCTGAGGCAGCCGCCGGGCCAACCCTGCTTAGGTTGCCCTGCCTCTCCGTGGGGAGCCCTGGATCTGGAGCGACGGCTCCATTGGCGAGGCACAGCAGGCTAGCAGCCGTGCGGGCGGTGGATCTGGCGTCCCGGCCGCGCGGGCGGTGGGATCCGGTGATTGTTGGCGTCCGGCGATGGCTTCTGCAGTGGTCGGTGTGCACGATCTGACGCCTCCCTTCCTCTCCTATTCGGCGTGCGGGCCAGCCTGTTCAGGCTGCGCTTCCTTGGATCGTCGGTTCTGTACAGGAGGCGCTACTGGTGGTGGGGATCTAGTTCGGACGAAATCCCTGGTTGGCCATGGCCGGCCGCGTCGACGGTGACGCCTGAGGTCGTCGTTCCCCTCCTTGGAGGCGTCGGTATGGACTGATCCCCTCACTTCGCCTTCACCTAGGTCTCCCGGGCAAAAGCCTTAACTTTGTTGGGCGGTGGCGGCGCTCACAGCGCCGTTCCATTCTTGAAGGCGCCGCTTTGGGAACCTTGGGGCTGGGTGACGCTTGTGGATGGTGGGCGATGGCGGTGGTGCGGCCCTATCCTAGCATGTATCTGCGTCCGTTGCTTGGAGATGGACTCGCGTAGGTGGAGGTCGTCGTTTGGCGTCATGGTGGCGTCGATGGCGGAGGCACCTGCCAAGGCTAGTACCTCAATCTGATCTGAAGATGGACCAGTGGAAGATGGCGGTGACCACACATGTGAGTGCGTCGGACCGTTTTGTGCCCCGGACCCGGTATGTGGCTCGGTCGGGGCCTCCGACTTTAGATGTTAGGCTTATGTGAGAGGTTTGGGTATTTGGTCCAGCTTGCACCCCTTCATCATATGAATAGGAGTAGCGGCAGATGTTGCCAAGATGGCGGATTCAGACATATTGTTGTACTACTTTGTAAGGTCCTCGAGAATAATCAATAAAATGGCTGCATGCATCTCCCATATGCAGAGGCCGGGGGTCATCCTTCTTTTCTAGAAAAAACTACTACCAGCACAGAGTGTTAAAAAAATCGGGCCAAGCTACATAACAACACAAATTAAAATGTTGTAGTTGCCAGATGAATAGTCAGCCAAAAACTCCCCTTAAAAGACACACGAACTAACAAGATCTGAAGGGAACCAACATATCTGGAAGACAAACTCTCACATGCCCTTCATCGGCGCCAGATCGAATGTTGTCAAGGTAGGGAGAGACCGAAGGGATCTTATTCCAATACGCCAACATATCCACCACCTCGTCGATGTCGTCGGAGAAAAAAAACCTCGAAAAAGAAGAGACAGATGGGTTTCCACTCCTCTTCTCGCTGACAAGGCCGCCGGACAAACAAATGAAGGGGGGGGGGAGGTGAAAGTTGTGACGGTGTCGACTGGGGTTGAGAGGCGACCATGTTTGTGCAATATGAGATATTTCGTTGTTAACACGCTAGCTGGAATGAACCGTCATGTCTGCCACATCGTCCTTACATCTAAGGCTCCCTTGTCGGTTTGAGGTTAACAGAGCTAAAATAAGATATTAGTGCAGTGTATGAAAAAAATAAAATTTGCACGAGGTTATTTTTGCCAAAAATTCTTAAAGATATCGTTTTGAGATGTGATGCCACAATTATGATGGATCTTGTTGTTTACAGTTATGATGGATCGTTTTGAGATATTATTTATATATAATATAATATTCTGCTAACACTTCTCAACGATAGTGCACTGCATTCCTATCAAAGCGAGCATTGCAATGTCATTAAAAAAAATTGCACGCGTTTTTTTACACCGTTTTGGCTTCGGTCTTTAAACTGTTTGTCGGAACAAGGCATATTATGTACCCTTCGATTGCTACGAAAAATTCCCAACTTCATCATGTTGAACACTTTCCGAGATTGAGAGCAGTTTCGAAAATAGTGAACGCATGACAGGCTGCACGGAGCATATTTTCACGATTTTCTCTAAACTGCTCGTCGGAGTGAAGCAACGATATGGCATTTGAATGGTATCGTCGAGATGCAACTTTTTCATATATATTTTGTTCTCTAATTCCGCATGGTTTAAGAGTAATTTCAAATTTACTAAAAAAAGGGAATTCTGTTTCTTGAATTTTTTCGTTTTAGGACTGTTTTCACTGCATTTTTTAAACCATTCCTCAGAACGAGGCGTATGATACGGCGTTGAAAATCTGTGGAATATGGGCAACTTTCATATGTTGGCCATTTGTTCAGATTCCTCGCGGTTTGAAACGAATTTTGAAAATGGTGCGACTGTCTAAGAGTGGCAGCAAGCGTATTTTCGTAATTTTTGCAAATCGCTTGTCGGAACGATGCAAATAATGCGGGGTTGCAAAGATATTGACGAGGCACATCTTTTTCATATACATCACTCTCTCTAATTCATTATGGTTTAAGAGCAGTTTTGAAATTACCGAAATACGGACATTCTGTTTTTTCGTGACACTCAAAAATCGACGCGTGAATCGCATCAAATAAAAGAGCACACTGCTTTTTGACGAAAAACCGAACTGCATCCGACAGACAAGTGTATTGCATGTTTTTTCTTTTGTTGGACGCGAATTTTTTAAGACGAGTAAGCAGAGTGCACTTCGCATCGGGCGTAATAGAACCACATCGCTATAGAGAAGTGAACCTCATTATTTTTTTATCTTGCATAATATTTGGATTTGTTTTCCTAGTGAGCTGCTCGGAGAGGGGTGTTTACATGAACGAAAAACATGAACCACATGGTCAAGAGAAATGAACCACAACATGGTGCTGAGTGGACTGCTTTTTAAATAAAATCATATACATGCACCTAAAAAACAACACACATTGTCCTAAAAACTAAATTCCCCCGCGCCCTCAAACTGCACACATGAGCTGACTTAACCGTATGTCTCGTGTTGTCGAACTATATGTCATCCATCGCATCACCGAGACATGAAAGCCAATGCACAACGAATTGGCACCATGTTTCACAAATTTTCAGTAGGACCCTTGTACATAAAATACATCACACACAAAAAGTAATCTGGTCCTCGGAACCTCCAGCACGGCAAGTTGTTCACTTCGCAATGAAAAACAGAGGTACACGCACGGGTTGATGAAGTGCATGCAGCGGCAATGCTTATTCCTGAAACAATTGCAAAAAATGAAAAGTAATGCACTGCAACAGGACCAGAGCGCACCACTGCACCCACCGGAGTGCACCGTGGACTCCGAGATCCCCCATGTGAGCTGCTCACACCCCTGATGTGGGCCGATCCCCTCGTGTTCACAACATAGCGCCACGACCGGGAAGGGGCATAGCCGTCAGGTGGGAGCTTTTAACCGCATGTGCAGAACTGCATCACGCGCGTTTGTGAGCTCCGTGGGGAGCCCTGGATCTGGAGTGGCAGCTCCATTGACGAGGCACGACAGGCTAGCAGTCGTGCGGGCGGTGGATCTGGCGTCCCGGCCGCGCGGGCGGCGGGATCCGGTGGTCATTGGCGTCCGGCGGTGGCTTCTGCGGTGGTCGATGCACACGATCTGACGCCTCCCTTCCTCTCCTGTTCGGCGTGCGGGCCAGCCCGTTGAGGCCGCGCTTCCTTGGATCGTCGGTTCTGTATAGCAGGCGTTGCTGGTGGCGGGGATCTAGTTCGGGAGAAATCCCTGGTTGGCCATGGCCGGCCGCGTCGACGGCGACGCCTGAGGTCGTCGTTCCCCTTCTTGGAGGTGTCGGTATGGACTGATCCCCTCACTTCGCCTTCTCCTAGGTCTTCTGGGCGAAAGCCTTAACTTTGTTGGGCGGCGGCGGTGCTCACGGCGCCGTTCCCTTCTTGAAGGCGTCGCTTTGGGAACCTTGGGGCTGCGTGACGCTTGTGGATGGTGGGCGATGGCGGTGGTGCGGCCCTATCCTAGCATGGATCTGCGTCCGTTGCTTGGAGATGGACTCTATTCATATATATAGAAACTCTATTCATCACCCAGGGTGCAGAATAAATTATTCCTCACTCGAGGTAATTTTACGACCATTTCATAAATAAATTAAATTTGAAATGCAAATAGATACATTTATATTGATTAACTACGAAAAATTTGCCATAATAAAACAAAAATATAGATCATAAGACCAAAAAAATCGCATTTTATGTATAATTTACACTATGTTTTTATGTTTGTAATTTTATGTGACATAAATTATTTTTACGGTGACTATGTATTTTTTTACGGTCTCTTTTTATGTATGAGATAAGATTAAAATTTAAGAAACGTAAAATTACGGTGTATTAATGTGAAAATAAAGGGGGTGAAGAATAACTATTCGTCACCCAGGGTGACGAATAACGCGACCATAGGGTCGCGCTATTCGTCACCGTGGGTGAGAAATAGTTATTCTTCACCCCCTCTATTTTAACATCAATGCACCGTAATTTTACGTTCCGCAAATTTTATCTTATTTTATACGTAAGAAAAGATCGTAAGAAAATTTGTAATCACCGTAAAAAATATTTTTGTTACGTAAAATTATGAATGTAAAATCATTGTGAAAACTATACATAAAATGCAATTTTTCTGATTTTATGACCTATATTTTTGTTTTCTTACATCATATTTTACATAGTTATCAATATGAATGTAACTACTTGTATTCAAAATGTAATTTATTTATAAAACAATCGTAAGATTACCTCGAGTGAATAATAACTTATTCTGCATCCTGGATGATGAATAGTATTACTATATATATGTGTGTGTGTGCATGTGTGTGTGCGCGCATGTGTGTGTTTTGGATGGCATTAGAGTCCCTAGAGGGTGGCCATTATAGCCTATGAACCACCTCGAGATCTTGCACTCAATGGCTCATATATAGAACTTACTAACTTAACAACAGCTCTAACTGATCCCCTATATCTTAGAGGAGGATACGGCCAAGTATCTTATCTTCCTCTAATGGTGGTCAAACCTAATCAATCATTTATATTTAGAGGAGTATAATTTTTAATCTTTTAGCCTAGTCACATACACTTCAAACAATTGCATGCTACATCAGATGAATATATCAAAATAAACATGCATAACATATAAATTATGAACAAGCATATAGTTGCACCGATAAAGCAATTCAAAATCAAAACATGAAAATAGTTCATCCAAAAGGCATCACATCGAACAAGTTTGATCCAGAATCAACATAATACTGCATATTTTATGTCAAGGATCGAGCCCAAGCCATGCAACACGAACTCAAACAACATCTTCACGAAAGAAATCAGCATCATCTCCACGACCAACACCATCACCACCACCGCCCGCACAGCCACCACAATCAGCACCACCATCACGGCCACGGTCACCACCCTCATCCTTCCAAAGAGAGACCTCCGTTTGGGTCAATTCTCACCATGAGTGAGCTCCCAAACTTTTTTGACGTCTCAGTCATTATCTTTGGGTTCATGAGCATGAGAGCATGTTCTTCGACCTTCTTTGTATTCAGAAGCCTCTCCTCCACGAGTGTAAGTTACCCTCCTTTGCATTCAATTTCCTTTCTCCGGCCACCAACTTTGAATTCCATTTCTCATTCTCCAACAACTTGAACCCATTCCATCTCGCCGTATTATCTTCCTTGTGTGTGGCCGTCAAGGCTTTTTTTTGTCTCAATCATGACCACAAACTCCTGTTTGCATGTGCCACCGATTGCTCATCTCTTCCTCTCTTTCCCAAAACACTACATACTATACGTTGGCATTTTTGTGGTTTTTGCGTGTGCGTGTGCGTGTGCGTGCACGTGTGTGTGTGCGTGTGCGCGTACGCGTGTGCGTGTGTGTATGTGTGTTGCATGACATTTATCTTTAGCATCAGAAAATTACACGGGCGTATTATTGTTTCGGGTCAACAGCTCGCATATGAAACAGAGAAAATGGAGCATCCAAGAAACGGTTGTGAGATTCTGCAATTAGAGAGGTCTGCTTGTTGTGATATCTAATATAACTACTAAAATCATCACTTCCCTACTCGACATGCACACCAGACGGGAGCAATTGGGTTGATTAGGTTTTGTTAATGCCCCATCATCTGTCTTCCGATCTAGTATTCCTAAACTGCATGCCATTCTAAGATACATATTGGTCCGTTGTACAGTTTAAGATTCTTCGACACATGACTTGAGTCCATATATAGGCAAAAGATGTTGCAGCAAAATAATCAGGTTAACCGCCGGAACCTGACAATCTATTGTGATATCTCATATACAAAGCTCTATTCATGTCAGGAGAATTGATAGAACTAAATTCGACAGGCATCCACGATTTTTTTACTCTAAGCTAGGATTCCGTATTTCCCACATGGCTCGAGAATCTTGAGAGCATATCGTGCGCATCATCTAGCCTGTGCTGCAACCGGTTGTCGTAAGCTTGAACACCCACACATCGAAAATTCGCTCGGGGCACGCTGCACAACCCTGCCCAGCCACATAAGTGTCTCACGATTCGGAAAGTAGTTAGATCCCGTAAGAGGGCACAATATATTTCAAATTTTAATCTTTAAAACTTACAATTTTGCATCTGAAACTTACTGTTTTCTCGGTCCCTCGTATCAAGTTCAGATTTGAAATAATTCGTGCGCATCGTCAAGCTTGTGATGTAACCGGTGCTGGCAAGCTTGAAGACACACACTGTAAATTAGCCAGGCAGGCCTAAGATGATGTGATGAAAGAAGCTTGTATTTTGGTCTCCATAGCGAAGCCAATTAGCCCTTCCTCAACCATTAATCTGAGTGCCTCACGATCTATAAAGTAGTTGGATCTCATACAAAGGCACAATAAATTTTAAGTTTTAATCTTTGAAACTTACTACATTACATATGAAATTTATGGTTTTCTCAGTCGCTCATATCAACTTTTAGAGTTAAAACTTTAAGCGGTTTTTTTAGGTCGTGGTACTAAAGTTGTGATCTCAGTCGCTCGTACTAAGTTTCAAAAGTTGAAACATAACATGACATTTTAAAACTCATCAAAACATATTCGAAATGGATCTTATATAAAAGCTCCTGTCACGAGAAACACGGATATTAAAGATGAAATTTAACTTGAACTTTTCATTCAAAAGATATGAAAGGTTGAAAATAGGAAGCAAAAGATAAGGCACGCGTGAGGTGCTCGCCAGGACCTCGTGTGAGAAGGTGGCCAAGCAGCACGCGGCAGTGACCCGTGACATCCCCACGTGGATAGGAGGAAGAGGGTTGAGTGGTGCCAATCGGATTGTAGAGGGGCCAAGGTTGTCGCTCGTGCTAGAGATGAGGGGAGGGAGAGGGCTTAGAGTGGTGGTCGGACAACCACAAACATGGCGGTGGGCGGCACCAGGGCTGGTCCTGAGGGGGGGGGGGGGAGGGAGCGAACGAGGCAGCCGCCCCGAGCCCCCCAAAGTCAAGCACCCCTTTCAGGTATGTGTACGTAGGTACAGGTATATACTTCGAGCAAAAAAATGGAGCCGAACTCAGCGCCTCAGCCTCTCGCGTGTAGCGTGCTAGGCGGACGAAAGAAAATAGAGACGATGGGTCTGGCCCATGTTGCACGTACAGGGACAGGGCGTGAAGAAGAATCACATCCCGGAAGAAAAGGAAACAAATCGTCAGATTCATGATTTCCTTTTTCTTCGGATCGTTCACTGGTTCCCTGCCCTTTCGCGTGTTCTTTTGATTGATGTTCGTCTAATCGTCTGTGGCTCTTGACAAACCATGCAATGACTGTGGTAGGTACATCTCCTCGCGCCCTCTGCGGCTCTGTGGTTGCCTGTTCTTCTTTCTGTTTTCTTTATCTAATCCCGATTCCCGAATCATCAATCATCTAACAAGTCAATGTGGAATTGTTGCGGGGCGATCAAATCATTGCCCAGACACACATAATCAAGTTACATTATAGAGAGAAGGTACTATACTATGCTTCTATGCTCAAGCAGATTTTGTCATAATATTATTAGATGAAGAACTTGTAAAATCTTAATTAACTTTGCACTAAATTAAAAGCTAATTGTTCCTTTCATTTTCGGTATCATCATGTCAGGTTCGGGTAGAAAGTACCTTTCCAGAAGTGACAAAACAAAAAAGTACGAGGTAGATGAGATGAAACGATCATTGAGAGGATCACTTTTAAATATTACAAGAGCGATACGATCAATTAAGAAAATCAAACATATTAATGAGCATATTAATGGGAGACCGAAAGAACATGAAGCTAGTGATGACCACATTACCAACACGAACTCATGGAATCAGTTGAGAACTATATTTTTGAGTTTTTCAAAGAAGGCAAGAAGCAGATAGTTATCATAATATTTCTATTTCATATTGGACTTTCTTTGCTATGAATGTGACCGTGGCATCAGCTGCAAGAATTTTTCCGAAGTTGAAATCGTTGAGGAAGTATCTAAGATCTACAATCTCGCAAGAGAGGTTAGCGATTATGCACCTTGGAATGTAAGCAGATTTTAATGGCTCGGGACACTTATTTGTTTTCTTTGATACAAATTATATCTACATATGATGATTACTAATTAGACTTTTATACTAAGGGCCCCAGATTGTAGTTTCGTCCTGGGTCCCTGAAATCTCAGGACCGGCCCTGGACGGCACTTGAGGGTGGGGCGAGGTGATGCATGTCAACACACATAGGTGGGAAGGAGGGGTGGGGGTGGACCCATGCAATTAAGGTAGAGCGGGTCTATGGAACATAAAGAGGATTACAATGAACACTCGTGCAAAGTAAACAATTGGAGGAGAAATAAGGTGATTTGCTCACTTATTTTTGATCCAACAACTACGAGCAAATCGACTAGTATCAAAACAAATTTAGACATGCGTTGCGTAGTTGATCCCCTTTTTCTCCAACATATATGCTCCTCTAAGGGCATCTCCAACGCCATGCCTAACAATGGACTCATTATCTGTTCATAAACGATTTCATACGTGTACGTGTACGCGTCCGCGGACATAGATACAGAAGAAATTGAACAAACCAAACAAAAATTATGAGAACAGGACAAAAATTAAGAGGGCATGACCTTTTTGGCTGATGTTTGGATCGTTTTACATATCAAAATAGTAAAAGGAGCCTAGTCTACCCTTTGCTGGCAATGGACATCCTTCTCCCACGTCCTACGCTCCTTGTCGGACATGGGTACGTCTATGCCCCACATACTACTCTTTTCATTGTCCATCAGCTGGACGTCTCAGGACCACTAATAGAAAAGAGGCCTTTTGTTTCAAGCATTAATCTAGTTTAGTTTTTGAATCGGGACTAATGCTGCCACTAGACCCGGTTCATGAGGCTAGGCTTTAGTCCCGGTTTATTAGGAACCTCTAGTCTCGATTTGTGTTATCAACCGGGACTAAATGGGTGGTGTCAAGGTTGCGTCAGGCTGGGCCCATGCGGGAGCAATTAGTCCCGGTTGTTAATACAAACCGGGTCTAGAGATAGATCTTTACTCCCAATTTGTATCACCAACCGGGACAAAAAGTATCATTATAAATAGTGCTTCGTCCAGCCCGAGCCCAAGCTCTGTGTTTTCTCCTTTCTCTCCTCTGTTCTCTTCCCTTGCTCGAGTTCATCCTTAATTTCTTCCAAGATTTGATGCACCCCATCCATCCAAGTGTTCACAAAGGTTAGCAACTTTGTCCTTTCATTTATCATTGCTAGATTAGCTCGTGCAATGTTGTATAACTATAGTGATTTATGGGTTTTAGTTTGGCTATAATTATGTGGGAATTTATTTGATTTATATGCAATTTGAGCTCCAATTAACTTCTTAGTTTGCATATGTGTAGGTGTGGTTTACTTAGTGCCTTCCCGTCCCCGTCCTCGTCCTAAGCATCGTCGATCGCCCGCACCGTCTCGTCGCCGGCACCTTGGTGATCCTCTTGTTCTTATCCTTTTTATTCCAAAAAAAACTTATTTTTATGATTTATATAGTTTTCTTACCTGTATGATTGTTTGTTATACATAGTGCCATGGTCTTGATATCCGTCCCCATCGGCCCTCATCCGGTTTATGATTCGGATGTGGTATATTCTCTTTTATAACTATTTGTTGCATTTGTCGTTTATATGACAATTATGCCCATCAAGTTGACATATATATTTTTATCTAGGAGGTATGTGAAGCGGAAAGTGCAACCGACCCTCTTGTCGACGGGTTAAATTTAGTTGAAAAATAAAATGAGTATTTGATTTTTTTTGAAAAGAATTGAAGAAGATACGATGAAATTGGAGTTGTATGTTCCCGATATCGTCGATGGTCACAAGATCAAGATGGGTGCAATGCGCTTGAAGATTAGAAAGATTAGAGAATATGCCCTTAATAAAGAGGCTTGGTATCACTATGTTGTTGGATCAATTGTTACCTTAGTTGCGATCTTGATCACATTTGTTGTTGCATTTAAATGCTTTAGCTAGAAACTCTTGTATTTTGTTTTATGAGAATAAGTGTGTATGAACTTTATTTGTGAACTTGTATTAATTTGGTCTTTTCGGTCTTGTCCAATGAAGATGAACCGGCAATGGATATACTATGACCGACGCTCTCTCAGTTCATTTATGGCTTGCAGAGTTTTCTGCGTGCGGCTTAGGCAAACTAGCGAGATAGTTTTATGTGTAGTCCATGTGTTGTCTGTAAGAATGATAGAACTTACACTAAGTCAAGAGTCATTCATGTCCACATGTTTACGTCTGGTTTCATGTCCGTCTAGAACTGTTGGACCAAGCACGGAGAAAGAGGGGTTCTAATGAAAGAGAATGATGACGGCTATCCTTTGTTCCCTGAATACGATGGTACTACAATGTGGGAAGAAGTTGAAGTAGAGGCACCAGATGAGCCCCTTGGTGATCTTGGTTGGGCCATTGCTGATGCAAAGAAAAACTGCGCAAGTGAAAAGGAGAAGCTGAAGTTGCAGCGCATGTTAGAGGATCACAAGAAATTGTCGTACCCAAATTGCGAAGATGACAAAAAGAAGCTGGGTACCACACTGGAATTGCTGCAATGGAAAGCACAGAATGGTGTATGTGACAAGGGTTTTGAAAAGTTCCTGAAAATGTTAAAGAAGATGCTTCCAAAGGACAATGAATTGCCCGACGGTACGTACGAAGCAAAGAAGGATATCTGCCCTCTAGGATTAGAGGTGCAGAAGATACATGCATGCCATAATGACTGCATCCTCTATCGTAGTGAGGAGTACGAGAATTTGAATGCATTCCTGACATGCGGTGCGTTGCGCTATAAGATCGGCCGCGATGACCCTGGTGACGATGGTGAGGGCCAGTGCCCCAGGAAGAGGATTCCTGCCAAGGTGATGTGGTATGCCCCTATAATACCATGGTTGAAACGTTTGTTCTGAAACAAAGAGCATGCCAAGTTGATGCGATGACAAAAAAGGCGAGCGTAAGAAAGACGGGAAGTTCAGAGTACCCGTTGATGGGCCGCAGTGGAGGAAAATCGAGAGAGAGTGCCCAAACTTTGTAGATGACGCAAGGAAATGTTGGTTTGGTTTAAGTGCAGATGGCATTAATCCTTTTGAGGAGCAGAGCAGCAATGCTAGCACCTGACCCGTGACTCTATGTATCTATAACCTTCCTCCTTGGTTGTGCATGAAGCGGAAGTTCATTATGATGTCAGTGCTCATTCAAGGCCCCGAGCATTCCGGCAACGACATTGATGTGTACCTAGTCTCCAGCAGGCGCAACGACATCTTCGAGGGCGACATCCAGTCCGCTCGCGCCCACACCGTGCCTTCGAGGCGGGAACAGGTGCACTCGTCGGCTCCCTCCATTTGGACCGAGCCCGCTCGCCGGCTCGGTCCACGTATCCCTCTAAGCAAGAACAACACCTGTCTCCGGATCAATTGACTGGCCCAGTCCGCCCTCCTCGAGGAGGAGGGTCTGATTGGCCCGGCGTGCTTCGGTCGCCGGATCCGTGAGGAGCCGTTTCCCACCGTCTTCACTCTTCCTTGTGGCACCCCGAAGTACAGCGGGACAGTCAAGCCAGAATATTGGATGATCGACTACACCACCGCAGTCGGCATCGGGCGAGGCAACAAGCGCATCGCAGTGCACTACATCCCGCTCTTGCTGACCGGCTCGGTGCGCACCTCGCTTAACATCCCGTCGGCTGGTAGCATCAATGTGTGGGTGGACTTCGAGCAAGCCTTCGTTCGCAACTTCACTGGCACCTACAAGAGTCCCGGTCGTCCCCGTGAGCTGGCCATGTGCGTCCAGGCGGAGCAGGAGCCTCTCTACGACTACCTCATGCGTTGGACCGAGCTGTGCAACTCCTACGAAGGAGTGCATGAGGTTCAGGACATCCAGTACTTCATCGAGGGCTGTCGAGACGGCACCCTCCTCAAGCACAAGCTCATATGCTCGGAGACGGCCAATCTGGCCGAGCTCATGGCCAAGGCGGAAATATATGCCACGGACGACTCCACGATGCAGATCAAGGTCACTGCAACCGGCAAGGCCGCGACTGTCGGCTATGCCGCGGCCGGGTGCCGACAACTAGGGTAGCAAAATAACAAGCTGAAATCTGATCAGCTGGATCCCGAGTACACGAGAAAGCAGGTCGCCACCATGAAGGAAGAGAAGCCAGCTGCCCAGGCCACCAGCCAGCGCCAGCGCGACGACAAAGGCGCGTGGCAGCCCAAGCTCACCTTTGAGGAGATGCTCGATGCCCCCTGCAAGATGCACACCGTGGCAAAGCCGGCTACGCACATGCTCCGACAATGCAGCTTCTCCTAGCGGAGGGCCTGAGGTGCGGGCCTTCTCGCTCCTCCGCCTCCGGCTTCGCAGGCGCCGTTTCCGGCTCCGACGCCCCCAACGACGGCCGTCTCCATGACCAATTCCTCAATCAGGATGGGTCATACGTCGTCTTCACCAGCGAAGGCGATGACAAGCACAACCAGCATCAGCGCCTCCATGAGGTGAACGCCGACGTGCCCTCAGTCCCGAAGTACATGCACTGGTCCGAGAAGCAGGTCACTTGGAGCCGGACTGGCCATTCGGCTGTAATGCCAAACCCTGGCAGCTATGCCCTCATCCTCGACCCACCATCGCCTCCAAGAGACTCAACTACCGGTTCTCGCGGGTGCTGGCCGACGGCAGCAACAGCATCAACATCCTCTACCGTGACACGCTGCTCAAGCTGGGGCTCAAGGAGAAAGACATGTAGCTGACCCAGACGGTGTTCCACGCCATCGTCGCGGGGCAATTGTGGGGACCCCGACTTAATAGTCGAGAATCGCCGTGCTCAGTGATTCCAGAGATCAATGCTCATCGAACACAGATACCGAATAAAAGAGTCTTACATCCAAGTACCGATTATTACAACACATGACCAAAGGGTCAAGTTCACAAGGCAGGGACTAAGGCCAAATCACTCGGATACACTAATAGCGGAAAACAAAGGGCTAAGCAGGTGCCCATGCCATCCAGCCTACATCGACAGGCATTCTGACTTGGAAGCGTCCTAGTTCGCAGGGGCGTCTCCGAAGACGTACTCATCTCCAAACTCCGGTCCCTCCATGTCTGGTCAATAACATAACCAGTGGCCAGCCAATGAGTACTTTGAATGTACTCGCAAACAGTCCACGATATAATCAACGAAAGTGAAGGATAACAATATCATGCATCTTTAGTGTAACTGATCTAGGTGGAATGATCATGAATATGCATCAAATTAAAGAATTACTCTTGAAGAACATGTTACAGATATCAATATATCTGTCGAGGGTTGAACCATCCGGGTTTATCCTATATGCCAAGTCACCGAACTTGGTCATATCATTGCTATCATAGCAACACCTTTCTCAACACCACGCACACACACACACACACACACACACTTTTTGTTTATGCGGAAACAACTGGACGTAGTTTAAGCAGGATTACCCAACTGTCCTTGACTGTGGACACGGCTATTCGAATAGTTTACACTCTCCAGAGGTAGTACGCTGCACCCACGAGATCCGGGAAACTTCCGTGTCATCCACAACTCGCGGTATACCACATACCCGAGGTAAGTACTCGATCAATGCCTTTCCCATGACGATACTAGACAAAGAGGTCCACTCGATTGGTACCCAGCCCACATGTTGTACGTCTTACGAGCACCAACTCTGGACAGTACCAACCATGCGGGGACCAACGGTGTTACTGGAACTCATAAAAATGGCATAGTCGTCCTACTCGGCATGACCCCATCACGAGAGTGACCACACATCACTCCCGCCACTAGTAATGTGGCTCTTTGCTAGCACCGACCAGAGTAATTAACATAGCCCCGTCCCATAAGGGGTAACGTGGTCGTACTGGTAAGGTTGGGACGGTCGACACATCATAAATCTATTCCCATTTCTGAAACCATACTCACACAAATACCGGGTGCATCACTTCACCAATAGTGACCACCTACTCATCATCACCCTCGGGCATTAGTGGCACCCGACGGGGTTTTAGTAAACTCTTGCTTTATGTCATCAACATGCTCATGATAATACTACTTCTATCTTTACTTGTCAACAAGGTACTAGCATGACCCTCAAGGGGTAGGGTCAAGCTCAATGCATGTGCTCCGGGGAGCCTTCGGTGAAATCATATCAAATGATTACCGGCACTTATGATCATATGCAACGGGAATACTTGCTATTCTAACATGCAAAGTAACATATGCTCAGTCATGGTCAATGGGCTGCTTGCCTTGGTCAGCTAAGTATCCGGGGTCTTCGAGGTCTTCCGCTCCGATTCCCACGTCACACGGACTTTCTATCGTCGATAAAACAGTAAATAAGAAATAGCTCACACAGAAACAGTCCACAAAGTCATTTTAAAATTGTTCTCTATTACTGATAAATCTAAGGTATCATTTTAAAAATACATGCCTTAATTTTCCTTGAAGGAATATTTTTGAAATCAACCAAACAGAAGCAAAACTATTTCAATCTAGTCGTTTTTATTAATATAAAATAGAATAGTTGTTGGAAAAATTCCTCCAAACATAATATTAAATACTACACATTTTTAGAAGAATAAAAGTGGAAGAATCATATTTTTACACTGGTTAAATGTTTTTATAGAAATCTTTAGAAACCAGGGTTAAAAATAAAAGAAAAACTGGTTAACTCCCGGCCTGGCTCGGCCCAGAGCTGGGCTGGCCCATGGACAACCGACAGCCTGCCCAGGTGAGCGCGTCGTCAGGTTTGAACCTGACGCGCGGGGCCCTGCGGTCAGCAGCCGAGGTCAGCGCGGGGGAGGAGGCTGGGCCACCGACAGGTGGGGCACACCTGTCGAGGTCGTCTCCTACCTCTGGCCAGAGAGGAGGAGGAGGACGCCGGTGAGGTTGCCGACGCTCTCATGCCCCAACGAGCACATGAATGGGTTCGCCTTGTTGTCGCCTACCTTTTGGTGGTCAAAACAACGACGGGGAGGCAGGGGTTCACCGACGACGAGGAGGCCGTGGCGGAGGAGTTTTGGGAGGTGGTCGAGGGGGTGGCTAGAGACACGGAAAAGCTCGGGTGAGTTGGGGGAAAGCTTCCTGGGATCGAGAGGGTCAGTTTGGTGGGTCGAGTGGCGCAGGAGCCGTCGTGTAGCCAGAGATCGATCGGAGTTCCGAGGCGGAGGGGCCTCGGTCTATCTCGAGCACCGGGGCTCTGCTGGGTTGCTGGGGTGGCTAGGGAGGTACTAGTGATCGTGGTGAAGCTATCTGAGGGGTGCTGGAGCGAGGGGGAGGGCTATTTATAGGCCTGCGATGGTGAGCAGATTCAGGAGCGCCGGTGACTCACCGTGGCGCGCATGGGGGTGTAGAGAGAGGGTCGGGTCGAAACCACGGTCTCAGGACCTGGTTTTGGACTGCCCGAACCATCTACAACAAAGAGAGAGGGGGGTCGAGCATTCGTGGCCGCGCAACCTTGGTCGGTTCTGGTGCATGCGGGCACGCGGCGCGTGAGCTCTAGCACGGGAGAGGAGGGCCCCTGAGGCTTGCTCGACGCAGAAGGGTTGTCGGGGAAGAGGTTGGACATCTCGGGGGAGGCTGGAACTGGCCGAGGGCGTCGCGCCCAACTCGGTGACTCCCTTTAGCACGCCCAGAGCGCAGTTTTGGCATGCCATGGCATGCTGGTGCGCTCTGAGGCACTTTGGACGTGTCTAGCATGTCCTGGCACTGGTTGGGGGTGTGGCTAGCCGTTTGCTTCTTGTGGGAGCTTCGGCTGGTCAAGGGAGGCAAGAAATACTGGTGCTGTCAGTCATGAACTGAGATCTAAATTGGGGTTTTTGGCCTTTCCACTTTGAACCAGTGAGGTGCGAGTTGACTGGGTTAGACACACGTGCTGGCCACTTAATCTATGAGTTTGAAGCAAAGGGGTTTGGTTTAGCTATGGCTAAGGTGGCTTTTTCCTATATGTCAGAAGGTGTTCGACAATGGCTTAAGGGGGTTGCACCCCACCACTGGTGCTGCAACTTAACAGGTTTGGGTTTGGGGGTAAACCATGGAGTTTCACCAATTTTGAGCTCCAAAGGACAAGTTTAGCTTTGTAAACTTGAAAACACTCCAATATGATCAGATATGTCCCTTCCAAAGGGAGTGTGGGCAAACTAAGTCCCACAAATCCCATTTTTGGTGTGGAACCCTCATTTGAGGTATTAGGCACTCCTGCAAAGTTTTAGCATCATTGTACAAACTTTGCTATGTAGAGTTGCTCTAACTTGATTCTAGACAGATAGAGTTTTGGGGTTATTTGGGGTCCTTATTCACCTTTGATCAAAGTGAAACTTTATGTGGACACCAAACAAGGCTTAGGGATATCACTGGAATTTTCTAGGAATTTATTGAGAACATTTCCTTTGGAAATATTTCAAAATGCCAAAACAGACATAAATATCTTTTATAGTTTTAATCAATAAATATAATATAAAATGGGGTTTAAAATCCTATGTATGGAAAATATATGTCCTTCTGATCCTCTCTAAATTTAATCAGATTTTTCTAAAGCAGAAAAGTATTTTTCCATGTTGGAATACCAATTCTAGCCTTAGAAATGGACATGTTATTTAATTAGGAAAATAATCACAAAAATTATTATTATTGTGGTTTTGAAATATAAAGATAGGTTAAAATCAGATTACCAAATATGAGTAGAAGCACTGCTTGCTATCAAGGACATGTAGTGCAACTTAAGGTAGGTTTTACCTTGGTTAGAAATAAGCAAGGGTTTTTGGAAATCAGTATAATACCAAAAGAATTTAGGGTTTTAATCCTCACATGATCAAGCATACAATCATACAATGTCAATCATGGCACACACAACATTAGTTTTGAAAAAGTTTTAACAAGCTGAGAATATCACCATATAGTCAAGTGATAGCAAAAACAGGGTGTGATAGACCTATCCCCCTTACAAGAATCTCGTCCCCGAGATTCCTAAGCTAGGTGCTAAAAAGGTGTGGAAACTCAGATCGGATATAGTCTTCACGCTCCCATGTAGCTTCAGCTTCGGTGTGGTTGCTCCATTGAACTTTGAAATACTTGATAGTGCGGCTCCTCGTGCATCGCTCTGCTTCGTCCAGAATGCGGATTGGCCTCTCGCGGTAGGTGAGATTAGACGGAAGGTCAATGGCCTGGTGATCAATGTCCTTGTAAGGATCGGAACGACTTGGCGCTTGGAGACACTTCCGAAGTTTTGACACGTGGAAAACGTTGTGCACACCCGAAAGTTCTGGAGGTAACTCCAACTGATAAGCGACCTCTCCACGCCTTGCCGTGATCTTAAATGGCCCAATGAACCTTGGAGCGAGTTTCCCCTTAACGTGGAAACACTTGGTTCCCTTGAGAGGTGTGACACGGAGGTACACTAGGTCTCCGAGATTGAACTCCACATCCCTGCGACGAGAGTCCGCATAACTCTTTTGTCGTGACTTGGCTGCTTTCAGATTTTCTTGGACTAGTTGCACCTTCTCTTCTGCCTTGTGCAAAACTTCTGGTCCGAAAATCAGCCTATCTCCGGTTTCAGACCATTTGAGCAGGGTGCGGCATTTCCGTCCGTATAGTACTTCGAACGAGGCCATCTGGAGACTGGACTGGTAGCTGTTGTTGTATGAAAACTCAGCGAACGGCAAACAGTCTTCCCATTTGGCTCCGTGCGCTAGGACGCATGCGGAGCATATCTTCGAGTATCTGATTCACCCTTTCCGTTTGTCCTCCCGTTTGCGGGTGGAAGGCGGTGCTAAAAGAGAGTTTGGTACCGAGGGCCTCTTGTAGTTTCCTCCAAAACCTTGAGGTGAACTGCGTGCCTCGGTCAGATACAATCTCCTAGGGAACTCCATGAAGGCTTATTATGCGCTCGATATAGAGACTAGCCAACTTGTTCCCATCATATGTGGTGTTGACACGGATGAAATGGGCCACTTTGGTCAAATGGTCGACAACAACCCATATCGAGTTATGGCCCTTGCTAGACCTTGGTAAGCCGGTAATAAAATCCATCCCTACCTTGTCCCACTTCCATTCCGGCACTTTGAGAGGATGTAGCAGCCCTGCGGGTCGCTGATGCTCAGCCTTAACTTGCTAGCACACAACGCACTTGGCCACATACGTTGCAATCTCCCTCTTCATGCCGTGCCACCAGAATCTTCCTCGGAGATCTTGATACATCTTGGTACCACCGGGGTGGATGGAGTAGGGTGTATCATGTGCTTCCCGTAGGATTAAATCCTTGAGTTCAGCCTTGTTGGGTACGCATAAACGTTTCCCAAACAACACCACTCCTTGATCATCCTCCAAGAATCCTGGGGCCTTGCCTTCTTGAATCTTCTTCTTGATACCTTCAATGCTCTTGTGACCCTTCTGGGCTCCCTTGATGTCGTCTTCTAGCGTTGGTTTGACTTCGAGGTTATCTAGGAATCCAGATTCCACTAGTTCCAACCCGAAGTTCTCCAATTCAGGCGGGCTGCCTTTCCTTAAGCACGGCGTTTAAGGTGCTGGTCTTCCGGATCAAGGCATCAGCCACTACGTTAGGCTTACCGGGGTGATATTGAATGCTGAGGTCGTAGTCCTTGATTAACTCAACCATCTCTGTTGCCTCATATTCAATTCCCTTTGGGTGAAGATATACTTTAGACACTTGTGGTCGGTGTATATTTCACATCGTTTTCCCAGAAGGTAATGTCGCCATGTCTTCAGAGCATGCACTAGTGCTGCCAACTCGAGATCATGTGTGGCATAGTTTTCCTCATGCGGGCGCAGTTGCCGTGACAAGTATGCCATGACTCTGCCATCCTGCGTTAGAACCCCACCTAGCCCGGTCCTTGAGGCATCACAATATATCACGAACTCCTGGCTGATATCTGGAGTGGCCAATACCGGGGCGGTGGTTAGCTTCTTCTTCAATTCTTGGAAGCTTGCTTCACAATCCGGCGTCCATTCAAACTTCTTGCCTTTCTTCAAGAGCTGAGTCATAGGTTGCGCGATGCGGGAGAATCCTTCTACGAACTTGCGGTAATATCCTGCGAGTCCGAGGAAGCTCCTGACTTCCTTCACGTCGATTGGCGATTCCCAGTTGGTTATAGTGGTAATCTTAGAGGGATCAACTGCCAATCCACTTGTTGTCATGGTATGACCCAGGAATCCAACTTCGTTCAGCCAAAACTGGCATTTGCTAAACTTGGCATACAGTTGGTGCTCCCGAAGCTTCTCCAATACTAACCTCAAGTGTTGCTCATGCTCTTCTTTAGACTTGGAAAAGATTAATATGTCATCGATGAATACGACGACAAACTTGTCCAGGTATTCCATGAAGACCTTATTCATGAGGTACATGAAGTAAGCTGGGGCATTTGTCAATCCAAAGGACATGACAGTGCATTCGTACAGACCGTACCGGGTTACAAATGCCGTCTTCGGTATGTCTTCGGGTCGAATCTTTAGTTGGTAATATCCAGATCGGAGGTCAATCTTGGAGAATACCTTAGCTCCATTTAGCTGGTCGAACAAGTCTTCGATCTTGGGGAGTGGGTACTTGTTCTTGATCGTGACCTCATTGAGAGAACGGTAATCGATGCAAAGTCGGATTGTCCCATCCTTCTTGGACACGAAGAGAACAGGTGATCCCCAAGGTGACGCACTTGGACGAATAAACCCTTTCCTGAGTTGCTCATCCAGTTGCTTCTTCAACTCCGCTAGCTCTTCGGATCCCATCCTATAAGGCTTCTTATAGATAGGCCTTGATCCAGGCATGAGTTCGATGATGAACTCGATGTCTCGGTCAGGAGGCATCCCTGGTAGCTCATCGGTAAAGATGTCCGGGTATTCACAGACTATTGGCACTCGGTCGAGTCCTTCCTATGATAGGCTGTTAACTCGTGACACTAGAGTGGGCACTAGCTCAGAGACATACTTGACTTTGACTCCTTGGTCACTTGTCATGGTAATGGCCCTGTTAGCACAGTCCAAGATACTCTCATGCTTGGCCAACCAGCCCATACCGAGAATTACTTCTAGGCCATGCGACTTAAGCACAATGAGATCTGCTCAGAAGCTCGTCCCATTGATAACTATCCCGACCTTCCTACACCCTAGGTTGGTCCTCAAAACTTCTCCCGGGGTTTGAATTGCCATATACCCACGAAGCAAGGTAGGTTCTAGACCACACTTTTCCGCAAACTTTTGCATAACAAAGGATTGCGAAGAACCACAATCAAAAAATACTGTTGCTGGGGTAGAGTTGACGAGGAACGTACCCAGAATGCAGTCCGGGTCTTCCTGTGCCTCTTCTGCAGAAATATGATTAATCCACCCCTTGTTGTGATACTGCTGATTGCGGGGAGCCTCGTTCCTGCCTGGTGCTCCTTGGCCTAGATTTGGCTCATTGGGGCGCGGAGCATCGGGTTTCTTGTTGGGGCACTGCCTGGAATAGTGCCCTGTTTGTCCACACCCGAAACAGGTAACTTGCACTGGAAGGTTGGTCTTGCCCCCACCGTTGTTTGGCGGAGTGCTAGCTGGCTTGGCATTGACTTGCTGCCGAGGTTGGTAATTCTGGCGAAATGTCGGATTCTTGTATTGTTGCTGCTGATAGTTGGGTCTTGCCGGGGCTGACTGCCATGGTCGTGGTTTCGAGCTAATCGGTCCTCCACTACCCATTAGCTTGCGCTTACGGGTGTCGTCCATTGCATGACACTTGTCTTCCAACATAAGAGCATTATTAACCAGGTCACTGAAGGTCTGACATTCACAAACAACCAGCTGATACTGGAGTGACTGCTGCAGTCCTTCCATAAAGCGTTCCACTTTGGCAGCCTCAGTGCTGACATCTTCAGGTGCGTATCTTGATAGGAGGTTGAACTTCTACAAATACTCCTTGACAGATCCATTGCCTTACCTTAAGGCTCGGAATTCCCGCTTCTTAATGGTCATCATTCCTGGAGGAATGTGAGCGGCGTGGAATCCATCCTTGAACACGGCCCAAGTGATGACTTGCCCGACTCGCATGATCTGAAATCCATCCCACCAGGCTCTAGTTGTGCCTCTGACACAGTGGGTTGCATAAAGGACTTTCTCATTGTCATCGGTGCATTTGACAAGCGCGAGAAGGTCTTCAATAGTGCGGATCCACTCATCGGCATCCAAGGGTTCAGTCGTCTCTGTGAATATGGGTGGGTAGTCCACATAAACTCAGAGAGAGTTGAGCGACCGTTTCCATTCCCGTTCTGTGGCGGGTGGTTCACCAGTGTCTGAGCCAGCTGCCGAATAGCGGCATTGTTGGCTTGACGCTCTTCTCGAAGAGCTTGAAGGAACTGAGCCATGGTCAAGCTTTCAGGAGGAGGTGGTGGCGGTGGAACATCGTCTTGATGCGCATGGTGATCTCCAGCTTGAGCTTCCCCTCCAGTTCCCTGCTGCTGTCCTGAAGAGGCAGAGCCGGGGTTGCCGAAGGTGCTGTTGCGAGTTGCATTTACCATCCTGTCAGGGGAGCAGACAGGTCAATTTTTGCCAAACTGGTTGTACTCGAAAGGGATGACGTTCTAGTAAAGAGGGGGGTCTGGTGTCGTGCTAGTGTGCAAGATTTTTTTTACAATGGTTTTGAAAAGAACTACTGCATTAAATTTAAAACAAGTGATGTAGTCGCTCACAAGCTGCATAATGCGACTTGCATCCATCAGGTTCACACAACGTCCGGGGTCATAAAATCCCCATACAAGAACTCCTACGCTCGGTACATCCTACGCTGCTAAGTGATCGACTGCGCGGTCTCATAAGCCGGCTCTATGGGATCTTCGTCTTCATCTTCCTCTCTATCTTCATCTTCATTAGTGCTTCCCTTCCTTGAGGGAGTAGGGGAGGGAAGCGGACCATCTCGACGTCTCTTGGTTGGCGAGGTAGCGAAGAGTTCGGTGTATTCTTCTGCGGTTAAACGACGACTCTGAAGAGGAACGGACTGAAGCGGGGGTATTCCTCCTCGAAAAGCAAATTCAGGTGATATTACGGGTGCTCCTTCTTTCTTCACCTTGCGGTTCTTCATCTTCTCCATACGGAGTAGGTCCTTGACTTGGTGCAGCTCTTGGCGGATCCTAGTCGTCTCCTTGATCAAAAGATGCGTCAAGGTGTCTGAGGAGAGACTGAAGTAGGTCTGAAGCATTAATGGCGTCCCGTCCTTGGATGAGGGGTTGATTGTCCAACTCCCGTCTACCTTATCTTTAACAAAAGGTAGGTGACGAGTAGATGGCTCGTCCGCCATCTCAGGAAGGATGTCGCGGAGTCGCACGAGTGCATCTCGTGCTGCACTCTCCACGGCCAACATGAGATCCTCCATCTGTGGCCCTTCAAAGAACCAGCTAGTTGGGGAGTCATTAGCCTTCACAATCACGTCCACATGATACTCCTTGGTGTCGGTGTTGACATAGTGTTCGTGGTAGAGGAAGATGGGCGTGCGACGTACTTGACACTTCTTGAGGCTATCACTCAAAAGCAGAGGAAAGCCCGTTTCCAGAAGCATCGTGGGTACGGCGGCCATCTACAAGGTGTAAAGGAGAGGGTTAGAAATATGTAGTGGGTGCGGTTCTCGGGTCAATCTTATGTGCACTAATCCTTTCGGCTATCGTCCATGCTACATAAGGCTTCCTATAGTCAAGATGGCTCTGATACCAGCTCTGTGGGGACCCCGAGTTACTAGTCGAGAATCGTCGTGCTCAGTGATCCCAGAGATCAATGCTCACCGAACACAGATACCGTATAAAAGAGTCTTACATCCAAGTACCGATTATTACAACACATGACCGAAGGGTCAAGTTCACAAGGCAGGGCCTAAGGCCAAATCACTCGGATACACTAATAGCGGAAAACAAAGGGCTAAGCGGGTGCCCATGGCATCCAGCCTACACCGACTTGGAAGCGTCCTACTTCGCAGGGGCGTCTCCGAAGACGTACTCATCTCCAAACTCCGGTCCCTCCATGTCTAGTCAATAACATAACCAGTGGCAAGCCAATGAGTACTTCGAATGTACTCGCAAACAGTCCATGATATAATCAACGAAAGTGAAGGATAACAATATCATGCATCTTTAGTGTAACTCATCTGGGTGGAATGATCATGAATATGCATCAAATTAAATAATTACTCTTGAAGAACAGGTTATAGATATCAATATATCTGTCGAGGATTGAACCATCCGGGTTCACCCTATATGCCAAGTCATCGAACTTGGTCATATCATTGCTATCATAGCAACACCTTTCTCAACACCACACACACACACACTTTTTGTTTATGCGGAAACAACTGGACGTAGTTTAAACAGGATTACCCAACTGTTCTTGACTGTGGACTCGGCTATTCGAATAGTTTACACTCTCCAGAGGTAGTACGCTGGACCCACGAGATCCGGGAAACTTCCGTGTCATCCACGACTCGCGGTATATCACATACCCGAGGTAAGTACCCGATCAATGCCTTTCCCCTCATGATACTAGACAAAGAGGTCCACTCGATTGGTACCCAACCCACATGTTGTACGTCTTACGAGCACCAACTCTGGACAGTACCAACCATGCGGGGACCAACGGTGTTACTGGAATTCAAAAAATGACATAGTCGTCCTACCCAGCACGACCCCATCACGAGAGTGACCGCACATCACTCCCGCCACTAGTAATGTGGCTCTTTGCTAGCACCGACCAGAGTAATTAACATAGCCCCGTCCCATAAGGGGTAACGTGGTCGTACTGGTAATGTTGGCACGGTCGACACATCATAAATCTATTCCCATTTCTGAAACCATACTCACACAAATACCGGGTGCATCACTTCACCAATAGTGACCACCTACTCATCATCACCCTCGGGCATTAGTGGCACCCGACGGGGTTTTAGTAAACTCTTGCTTTATGTCATCAACATGCTCATGATAATACTACTTCTATCTTTACTTGTCAACAAGGTACTAGCATGACCCTCAAGGGGTAGGGTCAAGCTCAATGCATGTGCTCCGGGGAGCCTTCGGTGAAATCATATCAAATGATTACCGGCACTTATGATCATATGCAACGGGAATACTTGCTATTCTAACATGCAAAGTAACATATGCTCAGTCATGGTCAATGGGCTGCTTGCCTTGGTCAGCTAAGTATCCGGGGTCTTCGAGGTCTTCCGCTCCGATTCCCACGTCACACGGACTTTCTATCGTCGATAAAACAGTAAATAAGAAATAGCTCACATAGAAACAGTCCACAAAGTCATTTTAAAAATGTTCTCTATTACTGATAAATCTAAGGTATCATTTTAAAAATACATGCCTTAATTTTCCTTGAAGGAATATTTTTGAAATCAACCAAACAGAAGCAAAACTATTTCAATCTAGTCGTTTTTATTAATATAAAATAGAATAGTTGTTGGAAAAATTCCTCCAAACATAATATTAAATACTACACATTTTTAGAAGAATAACAGTGGAAGAATCATATTTTTACACTGGTTAAATGTTTTTATAGAAATCTTTAGAAACCAGGGTTAAAAATAAAAGAAAAACTGGTTAACTCCCGGCCTGGCTCGGCCCAGAGCTGGGCTGGCCCATGGCCAGCCGACAGCCTGCCCAGGCGCGCGTGCCGTCAGGTTTGAACCTGACGCACGGGGCCGTGCGGTCAGCGGCCGAGGTCAGCGCGGGGGAGGAGGCTGGACCACCGACAGGTGGGGCACACCTGTCGGGGTCTTTTCCTACCTCTGGCCAGAGAGGAGGAGGAGGACGCCGGCGAGGTTGTCGACGCTCTCATGCCCCAACGAGCATAGGAATGGGTTCGCCTTGCTGTCACCTACCTGCTGGTGGTCGAAACAACGACAGGAAGGCAGGGGTTCGCCGACGACTAGGAGGCCGTGGCGGAGGAATTTCGGGAGGTGGTCGAAGGGGTGGCTAGAGACACGGAAAAGCTCGGGCGAGTTGGGGGAAAGCTTCCTGGGATCGAGAGGGTCAGTTTGGTGGGTCGAGGGGCGCAGGAGCCGTCGTGTAGCCGGAGATTGACCGAAGCTCCGAAACGGAGGGGCCTCGGTCGATCTCTAGCACCGGGGCTCTGCTGGGTTGCTGCGTGGCTAGGGAGGTACTAGTGATCATAGTGAAGCTATCTGAGGGGTGCTGGAGCGAGGGGGAGGGCTATTTATAGGCCCGTGACGTTGAGCAGATTCAGTAGCACCGGTGACTCACCGTGGCGCGCATGGGGGTGCAGAGAGAGGCTGGGGTCGAAACCACGGTCTCAGGACGTGGTTTTGGACTGCCCGAACCATCTGCAGCAGAGAGAGAGAGGGGGGAGTCGAGCATTCGTGGCCGCGCAACCTTGGCCGGTTCTGGTGCGCGCGGGAATGCGTCACGCGAGCTCTAGCGCGGGAGAGGAGGGGCCCTAAGGCTTGCTCGACGCAGAAGGGTTGTCAGGGAAGAGGTTGAACATCTTGGGGGAGGCCGGAACTGGCCGAGGGTGTCGCCCCCACCTCAGTGACTCCCTGTAGCGCGCCCAGAGCGCAGTTTTCGCATGCCACGGCATGCTGGTGCGCTCTAAGGCACTTTGGACGTGTCTAGCATGTCCTGGCACTGGCTGGGGGTGTGGCTAGCCGTTTGGTTCTTGTGGGAGCTTCGACTGGTCAAGGGAGGCAAGAAATACTGGTGCTGTCAGTCATGAACTGAGATCTAAATTGGGGTTTTTGGCCTTTCCACTTTGAACCAGTGAGGGGCCACTTGACTGGGGTTAGACACAGGTGCTGGCCACTAATTCTATGAGTTTGAAGCAAAGGGGTTTGGTTTAGCTGTGGCTAAGGTGGCTTTTTCCTATCTGTCAAAAGGTGTTCGACAGTGGCTTAAGGGGGTTGCACCCCACCACTGGTGCTGCAACTTAACAGGTTTGGGTTTGGTCGTAAACCATGGAGTTTCACCAATTTTGAGCTCCAAAGGACAAGTTTAGCTTTGTAAACTTGAAAACACTCCAATATGATCAGATCTGTCCCTTCCAAAGGGAGTGTGGGCAAACTAAGTCCCACAAATCCCATTTTTGGTGTGGAACCCTCATTTGAGGTATTAGGCACTCCTCCAAAGTTTTAGCATCATTGGACAAACTTTGCTATGTAGAGTTGCTCTAACTTGATTCTGGACAGACAGGGTTTTTGGGTTATTTGGGGTTCTTATTCACCTTTGATCAAAGTGAAACTTTATGTGGACACCAAAAGGCTTAGGGATATCACTGGAATTTTCTAGGAATTTATTGAGAATATTTCCTTTGGAAATATTTCAAAATGCCAAAACAGACAGAAATATCTTTTATAGTTTTAATCAATAAATATAATATAAAATGGGTTTTAAAATTCTATGTATGGGAAATATATGTCCTTCTGATCCTCTCTAAATTTAATCAGATTTTTCTAAAGCAGAAAAGTATTTTTCCATGTTGGAATACCAATTCTGGCCATAGAAATGGACATGTTATTTAATTAGGAAAATAATCACAAAAATAATTATTTTTGTGGTTTTGAAATATAAAGATAGGTTAAAATCAGATTACCAAATATGAGTAGAAGCACTGCTTTCTATCAAGGACATGTAGTGCAACTTAAGGTAGGTTTTACCTTGGTCAGAAATAAGCAAGGGTTTTTGGAAATCAGTATAATACCAAAAGAATTTAGGGTTTTAATCCTCACATGATCAATCATACAAGCATACAATGTCAATCATGGCACTCACAACATTAGTTTTGAAAAGTTTTAACAAGCTCAGAATTTCACAATACAAACTAGTGATAGCAAAAACAGGGTGTGACAGCAATCCTGCTCCCTCATCGGGAAGATCCAACTCGACGTACTCTTCGGCGACAAGGCTCACTTTCGCCGCGATCCGGTGTGGTTCGAGGTGGTGGATCGCCACAACCCCTATCACGCGCTCCTGGGCAGGCCGACGCTCGCCAAGTTCATGGCGATCCCGCACTATGCTTACCTCAAGATGAAGATTCCGGGTCCCAAAGGCGTCATCTCCATATCCGGCGAGTACAAGAAGTCAACCGAGTGCACCCGCGACGGCAGCCGGCTAGCCGATGCACTAGTGACTATGGAGGAAAAGCATTAGCTCAACCGGTTCGTGGCCTAGGCCACCGTCCAGCCGGCCGTGCCGACTCCCCCATCCCAGCCGGCCAGCGAGGTGACTTTCCAGACGTGCAACGAAACCAGGTAGGTTCCACTCGACCCGGCTAACCTGAAGCAGTGCATCACCATCGGCACCACCCTTGACAAAAAAATAGGAAGGCAAGCTCGTCGACTTCCTCCGTGAGAATCTAGACATTTTTGCATGGTCCCCCAAGGACATGTGGGGTGTTCCAAGGAAGTTTGCCGAATACAAGCTTCATGTGCGACCGTATGCGAAGCCGGTCAAGCAACCCCTGCATCGTTTCTCTGAAGAGAAGCGACATACCATAGGAGAAGGAATTGCCTTGCTGCTCGCAGTCAGCTTCATCATGGAAGTTTTCCACCCCGAATGGCTGGCCAACCCTGTCCTGGTGCTGAAGAAAAACAAAACCTGGCGTATGTGTATCGACTACACGAGCTTGAACATGGCTTCTCCAAAGGATCCATTCGCCCTGCCACAGATCGATCAGGTGATCGACTCCATGGTTGACTGCGACTTACTATCCTTTCTGGACGCCTATTCCGGCTACCACCAGATCAAGTTGGATCTGGCAGATCATCTGAAGACCTCCTTCATCACCCCATTCAGAGCCTAGTGCTACGTCGCCATGTCTTTGGGCCTGAAGAATGCCGGCGCCACCTTCCAGCGTTGCATGCAAAAGTGTCTCCTGCCCCAAATCGGCAGGAACATGCATGTCTATGTCGAAGACATCGTCGTTAAATCCAAGAAGCACTTCAACCTCCTCGACAATCTCCGGGAGGCACTCGCCAACTTGCGCGAATACCGGATCCGGCTTAACCTGGAGAAGTGCATCTTTAGTGTGCCTGCTGGACGGCTCCTCGGTTACTTCATGCCCGCACGTGACATCGAAGTTAACTCGGAGAAGATGAGGGCCATTGAGCGCATGCACAAGCCGGCATAGCTCCCTAACATCTAGAAGTTCGCCGGCTGCCTCGCCTTGCTCAGCCGGTTCATTAGCCAGCTCAGCGAGAAGGCGCTGTCACTTTACCATCTCATGAAGAAGATGACCAAGTTCGAGTGGACCCACCAGGCGGACGAGGCCTTTCGTGACCTCAAGCACATCCTCTCGAGCACGCTTGTGTTGGTGCGCCAACTTAGAAAGAGACCATGCTCGCATACATCATGGCGACCACGCGAGTGGCCATTGATACGTCCATTTTGCATCCTGCTTTCATGTTGATATTTATCACTTTTTGGGCTGTTATTACACTTCACGGTACAATACTTATGCCTTTTCTCTCTTATTTTGCAAGGTTTACATGAAGAGGGAGAATGCCGGCAGCTGGAATTCTGGCCTGAAAAAGGAGCAAGTTTGAGATACCTATTCTGCGCAACTCCAAAAGCCGTGAAAATCAACGTGGATTTTTTTGGGATTTATAAAAAATACTGGGCCGAAGAAGTACCACGGGGGCACCAGCAGGAGGCCACAAGCCTGCTAGGCGCGGCCTCCCCTGGCCGCGCCTAGGGGGCTTGTGAACTCCCTGCTGGCCCACTGGCCCCCCTCTTTTGCTACAAGAAGGGTTTCGGTCTGGAAAAAATCGAGATGAGGCTTTTCGGAGGATTCGCCACCACCACGAGGCGGAACTTGAGCAGAACCAATCTAGAGCTCCGGTAGGACGATCCTGCCGGGGAAACTTCCCTCCCGGAGGGGGAAATCCACGCCATCGTCATCACCAACACTCCTTTCATCGTAGGGGAATCGTCACCATCAACATCTTCATCAACACCATCTCATCTCCAAACCCTAGTTCATCTCTTGTAACCAATCTCCATCTTGCAACTCCGATTGGTACTTGTAAGCTTGCTAGTAGTGTTAATTACTCTTTGTAGTTCATGCTAGTTGGATTACTTGGTGGAAGAGTTTATGTTCAGATCTTTGATGCTACTCATTACCTCTCTGGTCATGAATATGATTATGCTTTGTAAGTAGTTACTTTTGTTCCTGAGGACATGGGATAAGTCATGCTATAAGTAGTCATGTGAATTGGAATTTCATCAAAAGTTTTATCCTATGCATTTAGTACATCGTGATCGGAATTGTATTTATAATTTTTGGCCTTGTGACAGAGAAAGCATCGCTCAAGCTTGGGGGAGGCTTAAATCAATTTTATATTCATGCCCCAACCATGAGCTCTCGAGAGAAATTATCATTCATAACTTCTATGCTCGGCTTTCTCATGATGATCGCACCATGCTTGACACTTCTTGTACCGGTTCTTTTATGAAGAGAGATATTGACTTCAAATGGAATTTATTGGAGAGAATTAAACGCAACTCTGAAGATTGGGAGCTTGATGAAGGTAAGGAGTCAGGTATGAATTTCAACTTTGATTGCGTTAAATCCTTTGTCGAAACAAATACTTCTTGTGATTTTAGCGCTAAGTATGGACTTGACTCTGAGATAGTAGCTTCATTGTGTGAATCATTTGCTGCTCATATTTATCTCCCCATAGAGAAGTGGTTTAAATATCATCCTCCCTTAGAAGTCAATGTAGTTAAACCCAATCCAGTTGACGAGAGAGTCATTCCCTATAATGATCCGATTGTTCACAGTGCTTACATTGAGAAACCACCTTTCCCTGTTAGGATAAAGGGTGATTCTAAAGCTTCAACTGTGATACGTAGAGGCTACATTAGAACACCTACACCCCCTGAGAAAATTAGAGTTGAACCTAGCATTGCTATTATCAAAGATCTCCTGTCCAACAATGTTGATGGCCATAATATTCAGTTCTGTGAAGATGCTGCTAGAATTGCTAAACCACATGCTAGAGACAAACATAGGCCTGTTGTTGGCACGCCTGTTGTTTCCGTTAAGATAGGAGATCATTGTTATCATGGTTTATGTGACGTGGGTGCTAGTTTTAGTGCAATACCTCAATCGTTATATGATGAAATCAAAGACGAGATTGCACCTGTTGAGATAGAACCTATTGATGTCACTATTCAGCTTGCCAATAGTGAATTGTTAAGGATGTTGAAGTGTTGTGTGGTAAAATGAAGTATCCTGCTGATTTCCTCGTTCTTGCTACCACCCAAGATAGCTTTTGTCCCATCATATTTGGCAGACCCTTCCTTAATACCATCAATGCTCATATTGACTGTGAGAAGCAAACTGTCACTCTTGGCTTTGAAGGTGTGTCACATGAGTTCAATTTCTCCAAGTTTGGTAGACAACCTCATGAAAAAGAGTTGCCCAGTAAGGATGAAACTATTGCCTTAGCTTCTATTGTCGTGCCTCCTACTGATCCCTTAGAGCAATACTTGCTTTAGCATGAAAATGATATGCATATGGATGAAAGGGATGAGATAGATAGAGTTGTCTTAGAACATTATCCTATCCTTAAGAACAACTTGCCTGTTGGACTGCTTGGGGATCCACCCCCACCAAAAGGCGATCCTGTGTTCGAGCTTAAACAGTTGCCAGATACTCTTAAGTATGCTTATCTTGATGAAGAATAGATATATCCTGTTATTATTAGTGCTAGCCTCTTAGAGCATGAAGAAAAGAAGTTACTAAAAACTCTGAGAAAGCACCGTGCTACTATTGGATATACTCTTGATGATCTTAAGGGCATTAGTCCCACTCTATGCCAGCACAAGATTAAAACTGATCCTGATTCCAAGCCAGTTGCTGATCATCAACGAAGATTAAATCCTAAGATGAAAGAGGTAGTAAGAAAAGAAATACTAAAGCTCCTGGAAGCAGGTATTATCTATCCTGTTGCTCATAGTGATTGGGTGAGTACGGTGCATTGCGTCCCTAAGAAGGGAGGTATTACCATTGTCCCTAATGATAAGGATGAATTGATCCCACAGAGGATTCTTACTGGCTATAGGATGGTGATCGATTTTTGGAAATTGAATAAAGCCACTAGGAAAGATCATTACCCTTTGCCTTTTATCGACCAAATGCTAGAAAGACTGTCTAAACACACACACTTTTGCTTTCTAGACGGTTATTCTGGTTTCTCCCAAATACCAGTTGTACAATCTGATCAGGAGAAAACCACTTCACCTGCCCTTTTGGTACCTTTGCTTAGAGACGTATGCCTTTTGGCTTATGTAATGCACCGGCCACCTTTCAAAGATGTATGATGGCTATATTCTATGACTTTTGTGAAAATATTGTTGAGGTTCTCATGGATGACTTCTCCGTTTACGGGTGTTCTTTTGATGATTGCCTCAGCAACCTTGATCGAGTCTTGCAGAGATGTAAAGACACCAACCTTGTCTTGAATTGGGAGAAGTGCCACTTTATGGTTAATGAAGGCATCATCTAAGGACATAAAATTTCCAAAAGAGGTATTGAAGTCGATAAGGCTAAGGTTGATGCAATCGAGAAAATGCCATACCCCACAGATATCAAAGGTATACGAAGTTTCCTTGGTCATGATGGTTTCTATAGAATGTTCATTAAAGACTTCTCTAAGATTTCTAGGCCTCTTACCAATCTCTTGCAAAAGGATATTCCTTTTGTTTTTGACAATGATTGTGAGGAAGCCTTCGAAATACTTAAGAAGGCTTTGATAACTGCACCTATTGTTCAACCACCTGATTGGAACTTACCTTTTGAAATCATGTGTGATGCTAGTGACTATGTTGTTGGTGTTGTCCTAGGGCAAAGAGTTGATAAGAAGTTGAATGTTATTCACTATGCTAGTAAAACTCTAGACAGTGCCCAAAGAAACTATGCTACTACGGAAAAGGAATTTTTAGCAGTCGTGTTTGCATGTGAAAAGTTCAGATCTTACATAGTTGATTCCAAAATCACTATTCACACTGATCATGCTGCTATTAAGTACCTCATGGAGAAGAAAGATGCTAAACCTAGACTTATCAGATGGGTTCTCTTGCTACAAGAATTTGATTTGCACGTTGTCGACGGGAAGGGTGCTGATAACCCAGTAGCAGATAACTTGTCTAGGTTAGAGAACGTTCTTGATGACCCACAACCTATTGATGATAGCTTTCCCGATGAGCAACTGAATGTCAACAATACTTCACGTAGTGCACCGTGGTATGCTGATTATGCAAACTATATCGTTGCCAAATATATACCACCTAGTTTCACGTACCAGCAAAAGAAGAAATTCTTCTTTGACTTGAGACATTACTTTTGGGATGATCCTCACCTTTATAAGGAAGGAGTAGATGGTGTTATTACACGTTGTGTACGTGAAAATGAACAGGGACAGATCCTACAGAAGTGTCACTACGAGGCCTACGGAGGACACCATGCAGGAGATAGAACTGCACACAAGGTATTGCAATCAGGTTTCTATTGGCCCACTCTCTTCAAGGATGCCCGTATGTTTGTCTTGTCTTGTGACGAATGTCAAAGAATAGGTAATATCGGTAAACATCAGGAAATGCCTATGAACTATTCACTCGTTAATGAACCATTTGATGTCTGGGGCTTTGATTATATGGGACCTTTTCCAAAATCCAACGGGTATACTCACATCCTAGTTGTCGTTGATTACGTCACTGAGTGGGTAGAAGCTATCCCCACTAGTAGTGCTGATCACAACACCTCTATCAACATGCTTAAATAAGTTATTTTCCCTAGATTTGGAGTCCCTAGATATCTAATGACTGACGGTGGTTCACATTTCATTCATGGTGCTTTCCGTAAAACACTTGGTAAGTACGATGTCAACCATAGAATTGCGTCTCCCTATCACCATCAGTCGAGTGGTCAAGTAGAGCTAAGCAATAGAGAGATTAAACTGATTTTGCAAAACACTATCAACAGGTCTAGAAAGAATTGGTCTAAGAAGCTCGATGATGCACTGTGGGCTTATATAACTGCCTATAAGAATCCCATGGGCATGTCTCCGTACAAAATGGTGTATGGTAAAGCATGTCATTTACTTCTTGAGCTAGAGCATAAAGCTTATTGGGCAATCAAAGAGATCAACTTTGATTTCAAACTTGCTGGTGAGAAGAGGTTATTTGATATTAGCTCGCTTGATGAGTGCAGAACTCAGGCATATGAAAATACCAACTTGTTCAAAGAAAAGGTTAAGAGGTAGCATGATAAAAGGATACAAAAGCGTGAGTTCAATGTAGGTGATTATGTCTTACTATATAATTCTCATTTAAGATTTTTTGCAGGCAAGCTTCTCTCTAAATGGGAAGGTCCCTACATTGTTGAGGAAGTATATCGTTTCGGTGCAATCAAGATCAACAACACGGAAGGTAATTGTCCGAGAGTGGTAAATGGGAAGAGAATCAAGCATTATATCTCAGGTACTCCCATAAGTGTTGAAAGCAATATTATCAATACCATAACTCCGGAAGAGTACCTAAGGGATATTTATCAGCCTGTTTCAGACTCCGAAAACGAAGAGGTATGTGATTCGGTAAGTAAACAGACTCCAAAACTTTTCCAGTAGGAATTTTTCTCTGTTTTGGAATATTTAGAAAAATAGAAAAAAATGAAGTAGTCCGGAAAGCGCACGAGGAGGTGACAAGCCTGCCAGGCGCGGGCCACCCCCTGGCCTCGCTTGGGGAGCTTGTGGCCACCTCGTGTGCCTCCCTGACTCCGTTTTCTTGCGGAATACTCCTTCTGGTCAGAAAAAAATCATTATATATTCTCCCGAAAGGTGTGACCCTCGTATCACGCAGATTTCCTCTGTTTTCGTTTCGAGCTTGTTTTCGGCCGCAAATTTAGAGCAAGATGTTGTCTCAGGAATCTGTGGGGGAGAACATTCTCCCTCAAGTCTATGGAGAAGTAAATGCTGATCTGAAAAGAATGGAGGTCATGGAGGCCGGGGAAAGGCTATCTAAAGAAATCAAGGGCAAAACTAAGGAGAAGAATGAGGCGTGGGACGAAATACAATCTGTGTTCAACAAGGAAGAAGTTGAAGAAGTGGATTTCCTCAAACCCTACCTCCACCTACTGTCTCCATCCTTGATTGAACTCTTGAGGTTTTGTGAAACAACTCGTGCTCGCAATACTTATCTCACTCGTGAAGTTGTTTTGCTGGAGAAACATATCACAGATCTCCAAGGTATAAATCAAAGATGGGTTAATTTGATAAATGACACTCGAATTCTGGTGATTCCGAGAAATGCCACTGCAATTTCCAAACTTTGAGAAATGCCATTTCCAGTGGTATTTTTCAAAGTCTGCAGTGGCATTTTTCAAAGTTTGCAAAATTTGCAGTGGCATTTTTCAAAGTTTGCAAATTACAGTGGCGTTTCTCGGAATCGCCAGAATTCGAGTGGCATTTATCCAATTAACCCATCAAAGATTGATGGCCCTCTTGGAATCAAAGGACAAAACGACTCCACCACCATCACCTCCAAAGAAAGACAACTAAGATGGCTATTGGCAATCCCCTTGGCTTGTGCCAAGCTTGGGGGAGTTTCCCGAGTATCGTATCACCATCACATCTTTTGCCTTTACCTTTGTTTTAGTTTGTTCCTTTTCAGTTTTCTGTTTCTCCAGTAGATTAAAGGTCTTAGTGTTTTAGGATTGAGTTTTGTTTTGTGTCACCCCCGATGTATTTGAGCTCGTGAGCCATATAATAAAGAGTGTCTTAGTTAAGGGCCTTGCCTCATACCTTGATCAAGAGAATGAGAAAAGAACAAAAGCATGAAAGATCATGCAATTCTTTTATGGGAAGTGATGGCTTCACATATAAAAAGAATGATGATTGAAACTTGTTGAGGGTAGACAAACGTAGACCTTGGTCATTGTTACAATTAATAGGAAGTGATAAAGAAGGAGAGGTTCACATATAAATATATCATCTTTGACACCACCTATGATTGTGAACACTCACTACACTATTACATGCTTAGAAGTAGATGTTGGACAAGGAAGACAACATAATGAATTGTGTTTGCTTGGTTCCGAACAATGTTATATGACTAGAGATCCCTTAGCATGTGACGCTTGCTTCCACCTCATATTAGCCAAAACTCCCGCACCAAGTAGAGATACTACTTGTGCATCCATAAACCTTCAACCCAGTTTTGCCATGAGAGTCCACCATACCTACCTATGGATTGAATAAGATCCCTCAAGTAAGTTGTCATTGGTGCAAGCAATAAAAATTGCTCCCTAATATGTATGATCTATTAGTGTGTGGAAAATAAGCTTTGTACAAACCTGTGATGAGGAAGACATAAAAGCGAGAGACTGCATAATGAAGTTCTTTATCACATGAGGCAATATAAAGTGACGTTCCTCCACACTAAGAGGACGCACATCCAAACCTCAAAAGCGCATGACAACCTCTGCTTCCCTCTGCGAAGGGCCTATCTTGTACCTTTACTTTTTGCCCTTGAAAGAGTCATGGTGATCTTCACCAATTCCTTATTTCGCCTTTATCTTGGCCAACGTCATATGCTAGGGAAAGATCTATATTCATATGTCAACTTGCAAGTAAGTATTCATGAATTATTATTGTTGACATTACCCTTGAGGTAAATGGTTGGGAGGCGAAACTATAAGCCCCTATCTTTCTCTGTGTCCAGCTGAAACTTTGATCTCATGAGTACCACGTGAGTTGTAGCAATTGTAGAGAATGAAAGGATGATTGAGTATGTGGATTTGCTTTACAAGCTCTTATTTGACTCTTTCTGATGTTGTGATAAATTGCAATTGCTTCAATGACTAAAGGCTATCAGTTGTTAATTCTCGGTAAGGTTCTTGATCCATGCTTTACTTTGTGAAGGAATTGTCACTTTAGCATAAGAGTTGATATGATGGTATTGTTGTTTTGATCATGATCATGATGCGTGCATGTTCGTATCTTGTTTTGTCGACACCTCTCTCTCTAAACATGTGGGCATATTTATTGATCTCGGCTTTCGCTTGAGGACAAGCGAGGTCTAAGCTTGGGGGAGTTGATACGTCCATTTTTCATCATGCTTTCATGTTGATATTTATTGCTTTTTGGGATGTTATTACACTTCATGGTACAATACATATGCCCTTTCTCTCTTATTTTTCAAGGTTTACATGAAGAGGGAGAATGCCGGCAGCTGGAATTCTGGCATGAAAAAGGAGCAAGTTTGAGATACCTATTCTGCGCAACTCCAAAAGCCATGAAAATCAACGTGGATTTTTTTTGGGATTTATAAAAAATACTGCGCCAAAGAAGTACCAGAGGGGCGCCAGCAGGAGGCCACAAGCCTGCTAGGCGCGGCCTCCCCCCTCGCCGCGCCTTTGGGGCTTGTGAGCTCCCTGCTGGCCCACTTGCCCCCCTCTTTTGCTACAATAAGGGTTTCGGTCTGGAAAAAACCGAGAGGAGGCTTTTCGGAGGATTCGCCGGCGCCACGAGGCGGAACTTGAGCAGAACCAATCTAGAGCTCCGGCAGGACGATCCTACCGGGGAAACTTCCCTCCCGTAGGGGGAAATCGTCGCCATCGTCATCACCAACACTCCTCTCATCGGAGGGGACTTGTCACCATCAACATCTTCATCAGCACCATATCATCTCCAAATCCTAGTTCATCTCTTGTAACCAATCTCCGTCTTGCGACTCCGATTGGTACTTGTAAGGTTGCTAGTAGTGTTAATTACTCTTTGTAGTTGATGCTAGTTGGATTACTTGGTGGAAGAGTTTATGTTCGGATCTTTGATGCTACTCATTACCTCTCTGGTCATGAATATGATTATGCTTTGTGAGTAGTTACTTTTGTTCCTCATGACATGGGATAAGTCATGCTATAAGTAGTCATGTGAATTTGGTATTCGTTCGATATTTTGATGTGTTGTATGTTGTTTTTCCTCTAGTGGTGTTATGTGAATGTCGACTACATAACACTTCACCATTATTTGGGCCTAGAGGAAGGCATTGGTAAGTAGTAAGTAGATGATGGGTTGCTAGAGTGACTGAAGCTTAAACCTTAGTTTATGCGTTGCTTCGCAAGGGGCTGATTTGGATCCACTAGTTTAATGCTATGGTTAGACTTTATCTTAATTCTTCTTTCGTAGTTGCGGATGCTTGCTAGAGGGGTTAATCATAAGTGGGATGCTTGTCCAAGTAAGGGCAGTACCCAAGCGCCGGTCCAGCCACATATCAAACTATCAATGTAACGAACGCGAATCAGATGAACATGATGAAAACTAGCTTGACAGAAATTCCCATGTGTCCTCGGGAGCGTTTTACCTCCTATAAGACTTTGTCGAGGCTTGTCCCTTGCTACAAAAGGGATTGGGCCACTTTGCTGCACCATTGTTACTTTTGCTACTTGTTGCTTGCTACGAATCACCTTGCCACACAACTACTTGTTACCGATAATTTCAGTGCTTGCAGATATTACCTTGCTGAAAACCACTTGTCAGATCCTTCTGCTCCTCGTTGGGTTCGACACTCTTACTTATCAAAAGGTCTACGATAGGTCCCCTATACTTGTGGGTCATCAGTCACCGTCATTTTGTTGGTGGAGCGGCCTAAGGAAAGCAAGGCGCTACCGGTTCAACGCCCCGTCTAGTACCTGAGTGAGGTCCTCTCCGCCTCCAAGCAGAACTACCCCCACTGCCAGAATATGTGCTACAGCATATACTTCGCCGCCAAGAAGTTGAAGCAATACTTCAAGGAGCACACAATCATCGTGCTAAACACGGCTCCACTCTCAGAGATAATGGGAAACCGGGACGCAACTGGTCGAATCGCCAAGTGGACCATTTCCATGCTAACCACGACATCTAATATGAGCCACGCACGACCATCAAGTCACAGGTGGTGGCCGACTTACTTGTCGACTGGGCGAAGACCCAGTTCACGCCGCCTCCAAACTCCACGCATTAGCGCATGCACTTCGACGGCTCCAAGATGTGAACCGGCTTGGGAGTCGGCATTGTTCTGTCTTCCCCGAAAGGGGATCAGCTCAAATATGCCCTCCAAATCCACTTCGCGGCCTCCAACAACGTGGTCGAGTACGAGGCACTCGTCCACGGCGTCCAGCTTGCCAAGGAGATTGGTATCCGATGGATCCTCTCTTTTGGCGACTCAAATCTGGTGGTGCAACAGGTCTGTGGCTAATGGGATGCCAGGGACGCCAACGTGGCCAACTACCACTTCCTCGACTAGCAGCTCACCGACTCTTTCGAGGGCTTTGAGTTCCATCATATCCCCCGAGCAGACAATGAGGCGGCGGATGCGCTGGCAAAAATCGGTTGCACCCGGCACGCGCTTCGAGCCGGTGTCTCCCTCGAGCAACTGCGTAAGCCTTCGATCAAGCCATCTTTGGAATCGGCATCCATCTTCGTGCTGGCGGATCCATCCGACCCTGCCTCGGACCCGAGGGTTCCCCCGTCTGCATCCGTAGCGCCGGCTCCGGATGGGCTCGCGGCGGTCGACTCCGAATCCATAGCCGTCATAACGACGGAAGACGCATCTGCTTCCGCCACGATCCCGGGGGATGACAGCTCCACCTCGGGGACTCCAACTCCCTCGGTCCCTTGGCTTGAGCCGGCTCTGGCTCCGGTCTCAGCCCCGACTTGTGCCCAACCCATCCTCGCTTATCTCATAAGCGGCAAGCTATCTTTGGACAAGGCCGAAGCCCGGCTGATCCAACGTCGATCTACTGCATACGTCATCATCAACTGCGAGCTAGTTCATCGCAGCGCGACCGACGTCTTTCAGCGTTGCATGGAATCAGAGAAGGCACAAGAGATGCTCATAGACATCCTCTAGGGCTAGTGCGGGCACCACGCCGCCTCGAGGACCCTGGTGGCCAAAGCCTTCCACCACGGGTTCTACTGGCCAACAGCCCTGGAGGAGGCAAAGCAGCTCGTCGACCAGTGCGAGGGCTGCCAGCGCTTTAGCACGTAGAGCCACCTGCCGGCTACGACCCTTAAGACCATTCCCCTCTCATGGCCTTTCGTCGTCTGGGGGCTCGATGGCCATTCAAGACCGCTAGAGGCAGCATGATGCATCTCCTGGTAGCCGTCGACATGTTCACGAAGTGGATCGAAGCAAGACCCATCAAGAAGCTGGACGGCCCCACAGCCATCCGATTCGTCAAGGATATCACCGTCTGCTACGGCATCCCCCACAGCATCATCACCAACAACGACACCAACTTCTCGAAAGGTGTGATGGCGCTTTTCTGCTCCAAGCAAGGCATCCGTCTCGACCCTGCGTTGGTGGCCCATCTGCAGTCGAATGGCCAGGCTAAAAGTGCAAACGGCTTGATCCTACCCGTCATCAAGCCACAACTCATGACGCCCCTAGTCCGGTCGACCGGCTGCTGGATTGAAGAGCTGTCAACCGTCTTGTGGAGCCTTCGCACCACGCCCAACCGATCAACGAGTTTCATTCCGTTCTTCCTTGTGTCTGGATCCAAGGCGGTCATCCCCATGGACACCGAATTCGACTCGCCTTGGGTCACCTTGTACACGGAGACGGATGCAAAAGAAGCACGAGAAAACGACGTCGACCTGCTCGAGGAGGCATGCGAGCTGGCTGTGAGCCGGACGGCCATCTACCAACAGAAGCTTCGCCACTACCACAACAAGCGTATCCGGCCCCTTTCCTTCTGCGAAGGGGACCTGGTAGTCAGGCAAATCCAAAGAACTGCCGGCCAGCACAAGCTATCCTCCCTATGATAAGGACTCTTCATCATCAACAAGGCGTTGCACAACAACACATACTACCTGATAGATGCCCAGAAGCTGCAGAAGCGCAAGAGAGACGCCTCCGGCGAGGAGTCGCAGCATCCATGGAACGCGACACTCCTTCACGAGTTCTACTGCTAAGAAAGAAAGAACCAGTGTACATATGTATCCCCTACCCTTTTAGGCTTAATGAATGCAGCGGGTGCCCCAAGTTGACGTTTGGGGCATACCTTTTCGATTCCCTCAATCATGTTGCTTCTGGAGTAGGTACCCCGGTCCGACTCCTCGGACCCACGCTGGCTGGCCCGAGTCCTCTCTCTACTCTGTAGCTAGTCAAGTACTCTCGTCCAAGCAAAAACCCTTACCACCCTGCCTAGCTACAAACTGGCTCCCGGTTGTCAGGCTAGCGGGACACTGGGACGAAAAAGCTTGCTGCACGCCAACACCGACTACGAAGGAGCAGTCGGCTCAGGATAGTTGAACCCTCCGCGGTTATTTTCAACCGGCCTCTGCCGCACTCGCCCTAAGTTTAAATGTTCCCGCGGCTCCAGAAATCCTCGGCCACCCCCCCAAAGGCAGAAGCCACATCCCAGTCACAAACCGACTCCCGGTTGTCAGGCTGGCGAGCGGAAGGTGGCGGAGGACAAGGTTTTGGGTAGACAAAAGCCAAAGGAACAAGAAACTGGAAGACGAGTCAGCACGCACAAACTTTTTGATGGCCCACGACCATTAGTTCAGTACATCACACCCCTAGTGGGTGGCATTTCACACCAAGCAAAATGTAGGAAAATAAGAAATTCTACTCGGCGGCGGCTCCGCCCTTGGCTCCGACATCGCCTGCGGCGGCCGAGTCGGACGCCATGTCATCGGCTCTGGCACGTCCCGCGACACCCGAAGTGGATGCACCGTCTTCGGCTCAGGCACCTCCCACATCGCCCATCGCACCCGTATCCTCCTCCATCGCAGGGTCGGCATACTCGGCACCACTGGAGTCGGTGCCCTCGAGCTCCATCTCACTTGCGCTGCCTTCGGGGTCGTAAAGGGCGAACTGGTACTGGGCCTCCGGAATCGCGCTCCCATCGGCCCTCCGCTCGGGGACATACTCGTTCCACACGGCAAACGGTGCAAGATCGCTAGCCCGGAGTAGCATCTCGCATTCGAACGCCGCCAGCTCCGATTCCGTGCCGCCGCGCTGGGCTGCAAGCAGACCCAAGTCGAGGTCCGAGTACCACGACTTGTTGACCCGGAGCTCCATGTACGCGCCGGCTTGTGCCAAGGTGCGCCAGTCGCCTAGCTGGGTGCTCTCAGACTCCAACCACCTCGAAAGCCAGCTCATGATTTCCGGCTCCACCGCACCCGACGAGAGCGTGCGGACCATGGCCATCCCGGCCTCTTGGAGCCTCGCTAGGGATCGCTCCAGCTCCGTCAAGCGGGCCTTGGAGGCGATCCATACCTCCTCGATGGTCCAGCCAGCGAACACCTCAATCTAGGCGCCTCCATCCTGCTGATCCTGGCGGTGGAACACTACGGCCGCCTCTGTCGCATCTTGCGTCCCCAGAAAGAGGTCTAGGAAGGAAAGTGGGCGTGCGGCGTAAGAAAGGAGGAGAAGAGGGGCCAGGCCCAAATCGACATAAGGAAAGTAAAAACAAGATAAAGAGAACTTATTGGAAAGGAGCGCGTCCACCTCGTGCGCCTCTTCCTTGAGTTCACGTTTCCTTGTCACATACGCCTTGATCTTCCTGGCAAGCTCGGCTCGCGCCACCCATGTCGCCTCGAACTCCTCTGCCAGTTGGTCGTCCTTGACCTCTAGGGCCGCGTAGTGAGCCGTCTTCAACTGCTCCAATTCCTCGCGATAGACCTTGTCTAGTCATTCCAGCTCTGTAGTGTGGGTCGCATCCCGCTACCCCAAGGCCTCATAGTAGGCCGCATCCCACTGCTCCTGCTCCGCGCGCTGGGCCTCCTTGCATTCCTTCTTCTCTGCCTGAAGATGGTTCGCCTCCTGGCACCGTCGGACGCACTCCTCCTGCAGAGCATCGCGCTGCTGGCCGGCTTGGTCCAGTCGGCTCCGAAAGTCGGGCAACTGGCCCTCCGTCTCCTTGTGTCGGCCCAACGGTGCATTATGGGCGGTCACCCGATGGGCATGGTATTCCTACAAAGGAAAAGAAAGATGCTGCCAAGAATAAGACTTGACCCGGCTGATTCCCAGCTGGCTCAATTCTCTGGGGCTACACCCACTACATGCGCTCGTGCACCCCCACTTAAAGCAAAAGTCAAAGACTAGTTGCGAGTAGGACTCGACCCGGCTGATTCCCATCCGGCCCGAGTCCCGTGGGCTACAACCAGTGGGTGCGCTGGTGCGCCCCCACTAATGGAAGAAGCAGGAGAAATTTCAAACAAGGAAAAATCAAGGGGGGGGGGAATGTACCCCAATCGACTTCTCGAGGTGAAGCAACCGATCTCGTGTCGTCTGAGCCACCTCCGCCATGTGGTTGAAGCAGTGGGCGAAGTCCATAATCAGTGCGGGGACCCCGCTCAATGGCGCACCAGGGGACCATCCCATAAGGCGCCCGTCGACCGCGCCCGAGGTCTCCATCGGCCAGCTCCGTGCGCTGGAAACGACCCCGGGTGCAGCCGGCCCGTGCGTCGACACCATCATGGCATCGACTCCTGGAAGAGTATCCCCAACCGGCTCTGCCGAAGAATCGGGTTGGCCGGCTCCTTCGCGACATGGGCCTCGGCTGCTGAGGCCCCGCCTCCCTCCTTTGCCGCCAAGTCACTGCCAGCATTCGCCTCACCGCTTGGGGCCTCCGTCCTGGGAGGCGTGACCTCGACCTCTGGCGCCTCTGGCGTGACCTCAGGCCCATGCGGTGCTGCATCAGGCCCCTGCGGAGCCCCCTCAGTCTCCTCCATGGTGTTGTTAGGCCCTTGCTCGGTTCCCCTCGCGGCCTCCGCTGCGCTCGCCATCGGGCGCTCTGACTCCCGTTGCCGCGAGGGGTCGTGCGACCGCTTGGACCACTTCTCCCTAGTCGGCAGCTGCGCAGTGAAGTCGTCCGACTGTGGCTCCGTGCGGCTCCCTCCGACCGTCATCTTACGGGACGCCTCCTCCCAAGGACGCCGCTCCTATTCGATTAACGCCCGCCGCGCCGGCTCCATTACGGCCCAGCTGGTGCGCTCTCTCTCGGAGCTTCCTGATACGTCTCAACCGTATCTATAATTTTTGATGGTTCCATGCTATTATGTTTTCAACTTTGGATGTTTGATATGCATGAATATGCTATTTTATATCTTTTTTGGGACTAACCTATTGACTCAGTGCCAAGTGCCAGTTTCTATTTTTCCGTGTTTTTGACCCTTTTTCAAACGGAGTCCAAATGGAATGAAACTTTACGATCATTTTTTTGGACCAAAAGAGACCCCCGAAGCTTTGGAAGAAGGCCAAAAGAGCCACGAGGGAGTCATAAGCCCTGAGGCGCCACCACCCCCCTAGGCGGCGCCTACCAGGCTTGTGACATCCTCGTGGGCCAAACGACGTAATTTCACCGCCATAAATTCCTATAAATTCAGAAACCCCAAAAAGAAACCTAGATCGGGAGTTCCGCCGCCGCAAGCCTCTGTAGCCACCAAAAACCAATCTGTAGCCCGTTCCAGCACCCTGCCGGAGGGGGAATCCATCTTCGGTGGCCATCTTCATCATCCCGGCGATCTCCATGACGAGGAGGGAATAGTTCTCCCTCGGGGCTGAGGGTATGTACCAGTAGCTATGTGTTTGATCTCTCTCTCTCTCTCATGTTCTTGAGATGTCTTGATCTCGATGTACCATGGGCTTTGCTACTATAGTTGGATCTTATGATGTTCTTCCCCCTCTCCCTCTTGTAATGAATTGAGTTTCCCCTTTGGAGTTATCTTATCGGATTGAGTCTTTGAGAACACTTGATGTATGTCTTGCACGTGTCTATCTGATGTGATCAACTTGCGGGTTTGTGACATTGGGAACCTATGCATATGGGTTGGCACACGTTTGATTCATGTGAGTACTCGATGTATGTTTTGGTGATCAAATTGCGGGTTCGTGACATTGGGAACCTATGCATAGGGGTTGGCACACGTTTTGACTCTCCGGTAGAAACTTTGGGGCACTCTTTGAAGTTCTATGTGTTGGTTGAATAGATGATTCTGAGATTATTTGACGCATATTGTATAATCATGCCCACGGATACTTGAGGTGACAATGGAGTATCTAGGTGACATTAGGGTCTTGGTTGATATGTATTTTAAGGTGTTATTCTAGTACGAACTCTTGAATAGATCGATCAGAAAGAATAACTTTGTGGTGGTTTCGTACCCGACAATAATCTCTTCGTTTGTTCCCCGCTATTAGTCACTTTGGAGTGACTCTTTGTTGCATGTTGAGGGCTAGTTATATGATCCAATTATGTTATCATTGTTGAGAGAACTTCACTAGTGAAAGTATGAACCCTAGGCCTTGTTTCCACGCATTGCAATACCGTTCGTGCTCACTTTTACCATTTTTTACCTTGCTGTTTTTGTAATTTCCAATTACAAAAACCTATATCTACCATCCATATTGCACTTGTATCACCATCTCTTCGCCGAACTAGTGCACCTATACAACTTACCATTGTATTAGGTGTGTTGGGGACACAAGAGACTCTTTGTTATTTGGTTGCAGGGTTGCTTGAGAGAGACCATCTTCATCCTACGCCTCCCGCGGATTGATAAACCTTAGGTCACGCACTTGAGGGAAAATTGCTACTGTCCTACAACCCTCTGCACTTGGAGGCCCAACAACGTCTACAAGGAGAAGGTTGCGTAGTAGACATCAAGTTCTTTTCTGGCACCGTTGCCGGGGAGGTTAGCGCTTGAAGGTATATCTTTAGAGCATGATGGGAAGGAAAATTGTGCTCAAATGCTGAAAGAAGAATTACATAGAATGCTTGGCATAGAATATGTGAATAATGAGCATGATTGCAATGTTGTTAGCATGAATTCTTTCAATACCCATGATGCTAATGATATGCAAAGCCACAAGCTTGGGGATGCTATATTTGATGAAGATGATCTTTTTAGTTCTTCCACTTTGAATGATCAAAATCATTTTGATGAAAGCATGCCCCCTATCTATGATGATTATTGTGAGGATACTTATGCTTTGAATAAGAGGGATGATAAAGCTTGTCATACTTTCGAAAACCCCTTTGCTAAACCTTGCTTTTTCATTGTGGACACAATTTGTAGTGCTCAAGTCTTTGACGATACTCCCACTACTATTCTTCAGAATAGATTTCCTTATGTGGAGAGTAGTAAAATTCCTATGCTTGTAGATCATGAAAAGAAAGCCTTAGGTGCTGGTTATATTGTTGAATTCATTCATGATTCTACTGAAAATTACTATGAGAGAGGATCATATGCGTCTACTTGTTGCAATAGTACCAAGCTTCCTCTCCATATGTTGAAATTTTTGAAGCTATGCTTGTTTTTCCTTCCTATGCTAGTTGATTCTTGCTCCAATAAATTGTTTGATCACAAAATCCCTATGCATAGGAACTGGGTTAGACTTAAATGTGCTAGCCATTTGCTCCATGATGCTCTCGTTGTGTTTCAATCCATACCTTTTATGTGAGCATCATTGAAATCAATGCCTAGCTAAGGGCATTAAACGACAGCGCTTGTTGGGAGGCAACCCAATGAATAAATTTTTCTTTGCTTTTTTTCTTCCTGTTTTGTTTTATCCACACCATCATAATTCTGTTATGATTGTGTCTTTTGTGTTTATTTTTGTGTTTGTTCCAAGCAAAACCGTTATGATTAGTCTTGGTGATGATTGTTTGATCATGCTGGAAAAAGACAGAAACTTTCTGCTCACGAAAAGAATTTTCATTTTTATTATGTAAGAGCTTTTGAGTTGATTCTTTTTGCTGCTGATTTCTATGCAATTTCTTCATACTGTCGTAAGTTTTCAGATTTGTTGAAGTACCAGAAGTATACGAAGTATATAGATTGCTACAGACTGGTCTGCTATTAACAGATTCTGTTTTTGTTGAGTTGGTTGCTTATTTTGATGAAACTATGGATAGTATCGGAGGCTACTAGCCATGGAAACATGAAAATACAGAAACCCAACACCAACATGAGTAGAATTTAAGTTTGCTACAGTACCTAAGGAAGTGGTGATTTGCTTTCTTATACTAATGATATCACGAGTTTCTGTTTAAGTTTTGTGTTGTGAAGTTTTCAAGTTCTGGGTGAAGTTCTTATGGACAAAGAGATAAAGAGTGACAAGAGCTCAAGCTTGGGGATGCCCAAGGCACCCCAAGTTGATTCAAGGATCTGAAAAAGCCTAAGCTTGGGGATGCCCCAGGAAGGCATCCCCTCTTTCGTCTTCAATCCATCGGTAATGTTACTTGGAGCTATATTTTTATTCACCACATGATATGTGTTTTGCTTGGAGCGTCTTGTATCGTAGGAGTCTTTTATTTTTGTTGTGTCACAATCTTCCTTGCTGCACACCTAGAGAGAGAGACATGCACTCATCGTGATTTTGTCGAGCTTCACTTATATCCTTTGAGTTAGGCAATTCTGCTCACATGTGTTTCACTTATATCTTTAGAGCTAGTTGATTTTGCTCTATGTGCTTCACTTATATCTTTTAGAGCACAGCGGTGCATGGCTTGGTAGTTGGATTATGCTATGAAAGTAGTCCCAAAAGTGGTAGTTATCCAAAGGGATACAAAAACTTCCATCTTCATGTGCATTGAGTAGAAAGAGAAGCTTGATTCCTCTCAATTAGTTCTGAGATGTGGTTGTGGTAATATTTAAGTTATGTTAGTATGGTGTTGTGAATCTAGAGATACTTGTGTTGAAGTTAGTGATTCCCGTAGCATGCACGTATGGTGAACCGCTATGTGATAAAGTTTGAGCATGATTAATTTATTGATTGTCATCCTTTGTGTAGCGGTCGGGATCGTGCGATGGTTTATACCTACCAACCCTTCCCCTAGGAGTATGCGTTGAATGCTTTGTTTCGATTACTAATAAAACTTTTGCAACAAGTATATGAGTTCTTCATGACTAATGTTGAGTCCATGGTTTAGATGCACTTTCACCTTCCACCATCACTATCTTCTTTAGTACCGTGCAACTTTCGCCGGTGTATAAACCTACCATATAGCCTCCCTCAAAACAGCCACCATACCTACCTACTATGGCATTTTCAAAGCCATTTCGAGATATATTGCCATGCAACTACCACCAAGACATATGCCACCACTTCTACATTGCCATTGCATGATCATAAGATAGCTAGCATGATGTTTCCATTGATGTCTATGCCATGCTAGATCATTGTCACGGTACACTTCCGAAGGCATTCCGTATAGAGTCATCATTGCTCTAAGTTTTGAGTTGTAAGTGTGATGATCATCATTGATGGATCATTGTCCCATGTGAGGAAATAAAAGAGGCCAGCGAAGCCCATTTACAAAAAGAGGCCGGAGATGCCCACCAAAAAAAAAGAGGCCAAAGAGCCCACCAAAAAATGAGAGAAAAAGAGAGAAGGGACAATGCTACTATCTCCTTTCCACACTTGTGCTTCATATTAAGCACCATGATTTTCATGATTGAGAGTCTCTCGTTTTGTCACCACCATATAGCTAGTGGGAAATTTTCATTATATAACTTGGCTTGTATATTCCAATGATGGGCTTCCTCAAAATTGCCTTAGGTCTTCGTGAGCAAGCAAGTTGGATGCACACCCACTAGTTTTCTTTAAGAGCTTTCACATACTCCTAGCTCTAGTGCATCATTTGTATGGCAATCCCTACTCATTCACATTGATATATATTGATGAGCATCTCCATAGCTCATTGATATGCCTAGTCAATGTGACCATCTTCTCCTTGTTAGCCTTGCAACCTCCACCACACTCCATTCCACTTATAGTGCTAAAACCATGGCTCACGCTCATGTATTGCGTGAGAGTTGAAAAAGTTTGAGAAAGTAAAGGTGTGAAAACAATTACTTGGCCAATACCGAGGTTGTGCATGATTTAAATTTGTTGTGCAAGGATGATAGAGCATAGCCAGACTATATGATTTTGTAGGGATAACTTTCTTTTTGGCCTTGTTATTTTGAAAGTTCATGATTACCTTGCTAGTTTGCTTGAAGTATTATTGTCTCCACGTCAATAGCAAAATATTGTTTTGAATATAACGGATCTGAACATTCATGTCACATAAGAGGAGTTTCAAAGAACATCTATGCTAGGTAGCATGAAAGTATCAAAAATTCATTCTTTGTCACTTCCCTACTCGAGGATGAGCAGGAGTTAAGCTTGGGGATGCTTGATACGTCTCCAACGTATCTATAATTTTTTATGGTTCCATGCTATTATCTTGTCAACTTTGGATGTTTCATATGCATGAATATGCTATTTTATATCTTTTTTTGGGACTAACCTATTAACTCAGTGCCAAGTGCCAGTTTCTGTTTTTTCCGCGTTTTTGACCCTTTTTCAGACGGAGTCCAAATGGAATAAACTTTACGATTATTTTTTTGGACCAAAAGAGACCCCCGAAGCTTTGGAAGAAGGTCAGAAGAGCCACGAGGGAGTCACAAGCCCCGAGGCCTCCACCACCCCCCTAGGCGGCGCCTACCAGGCTTGTGACCTCCTCGTGGGCCCAACCGACGTAATTCCACTGCCATAAATTCCTATAAATTCAGAAACCCCCAAAAAGAAACCTAGATCGGGAGTTCCGCCATCGCAAGCCTCTGTAGCCACCAAAAACCAATCTGGAGCCTGTTCCAGCACCCTGCCGAGGGGGAATCCATCTCTGGTGGCCATCTTCATCATCCCGGTGATCTCCATGACGAGGAGGGACTAGTTCTCCCTCGGGGCTGAGGGTATGTACCAGTAGCTATGTGTTTGATCTCTCTCTCTCGTGTTCTTGAGATGTCTTGATCTCGATGTTCCATGGGCTTTGCTACTATAGTTGGATCTTATGATGTTTTTCCCCCTCTCCCTCTTGTAATGAATTGAGTTTCCCCTTTGGAGTTATCTTATCGGATTGAGTCTTTGAGAACACTTGATGTATGTCTTGCACGTGTCTATCTGCTGTGATCAACTTGCGGGTTTGTGACATTGGGAACCTATGCATATGGGTTGGCACACGTTTGATTCATGTGAGTACTCGATGTATGTTTTGGTGATCAACTTGCGGGTTCGTGACATTGGGAACCTATGCATAGGGGTTGGCACACGTTTTGACTCTCCGGTAGAAACTTTGGGGCACTCTTTGAAGTTCTATGTGTTGGTTGAATAGATGATTCTGAGATTATGTGATGCATATCGTATAATCATGCCCACGGATACTTGAGGTGACAATGGAGTATCTAGGTGACATTAGGGTCTTGGTTGATATGTATCTTAAGGTGTTATTCTAGTACGAACTCTTGAATAGATCGATCAGAAAGAATAACTTTGTGGTGGTTTCGTACCCGACAATAATCTCTTCGTTTGTTCCCCGCTATTAGTCACTTTGGAGTGACTCTTTGTTGCATGTTGAGGGCTAGTTATATGATCCAATTATGTTATCATTGTTGAGAGAACTTCACTAGTGAAAGTATGAACCCTAGGCCTTGTTTCCACGCATTGCAATACCGTTCGTGCTCACTTTTACCATTTGTTACCTTGCTGTTTTTGTAATTTCAGATTACAAAAACCTATATCTACCATCCATATTGCACTTGTATCACCATCTCTTCGCCGAACTAGTGCACCTATACAACTTACCATTGTATTAGGTGTGTTGGGGACACAAGAGACTCTTTGTTATTTGGTTGCAGGGTTGCTTGAGAGAGACCATCTTCATCCTATGCCTCCCGCGGATTGATAAACCTTAGATCACCCACTTGAGGGAAAATTGCTACTGTCCTACAACCCTCTGCACTTGGAGGCCCAACAACGTCTACAAGGAGAAGGTTGCATAGTAGACATCACTTCCCTCGTCCTCCGTCGTCGCTGTCTGATCCGACTTGACCAAGTCTACATGGGCCCTGCTCGTCATATTCCGATGAAAACCAAAGCTCGCAAAGAAAAACAAAGGGGAACAAATCAGTTGTGAAACTTACCCAGTGCTGACGGGAACTAACCGTATGGAGGGCCCATCTAACACAATCCGCTGATTCTTCGCGCCGCCTCCGCGGCCCCCAAGCGAAGGACCACCGGTGCCTTGCTTGAAGCCGGATGGGTCCCCACCGGCAACTTGCCTCGCCTCCTGGCCTCCACCTCGTCTCCGGAAGAGCCACAACCGGCTCGGCGCACTCGTCTCCTCGACACGCTGGGGGCGTCTCCCGGCGCCTCCGAATCCTCCGCGGTGGCTACATTGCGCGACTTCGAGGACTCAGCATCGTCATGATGCCAACCGAGTAACACAGACTTGAGGGACTCACCAGCAGGCACGGATCCATCCGACTACGTTGTGTCATCTCCTGACATGTCGTCGCCGATGCGGGTCGCCACTCACGGCTCCACCTCGTCGGCATCCTCGATCTCCTCCGAGTCTGACTCCGGCGCATCGACAGCCAGCGGGGCGTAGATCTGGATCTGGCAAAACAACTGTCGCCGCATTTGGCACCTGGCATCAAACAGAAAGCACAACAAAGACACTAAGGAAAACGAAGCCAGCGCGGTGCTTACCATCGGATCCAAATGGCCCCGGTCATAGGGAACCTTGCCCCAGCTCTAGTAGTCCTCGTCCATCGGGTTGTCCGAGATCAGGCTCACCCGTCTGGTCACCCAATGCGCCTGTAGCTCCTTCGTCAAGAGCCAACACGGGTCATGCTGGCCGCTCATCTGGCAGATGAGGTGCGGCCTGCGCTGCAGCGGCTGGACCCGGCGCGTCACTAGGGTGGCCAGCAGATCCACACCCATGAGGCCCTCCACCTCGAACATCTCCTCCAGCCAGGTGCACATTGCTCCCACCTCCTCATCCGCGGGTGGCAGCTCCGACTTCCTGTTCAGTTTATCAACCGGCGGCGCGTGGAAGAAGGCGGGCAGGTTGACGTGGTCATGCGATGGGTCGAGATTCTTGACATAAAAGAACCCCTTTGGCACTTCTTCACTGAATTTTGCAGAAGCAGCTGCGGGAATTGATAACCCACAAGTATATGGGATCGCAACAGTTTTCGAGGGTAGAGTATTCAACCAAATTTATTGATTCGACACAAGGGGAAGCCAAAGAATATTCTCAAGTATTAGCAGTTGAGTTGTCAATTCAATCACACCTGAAAGATTTAGTATCTGCAGCAAAGTATCAGTAGCAAAGTAGTGTGATAGCAACAGTAGCAACAGTAACCAGTAGCAGCAAAGTGACAGCAGTAGCAGCAGAGTAACAACAGTAGCAACAGAGTAAGAGTAGCAGTAGTGACAGCAGTAGCGGCAAAGCAACATAGCAAGGACCAGTAGGAAAAGACTCATAGGCATTGGATCGGTGGTGGATGATTACGCCGGATGCTATTCGTCATGCAACAGTTATAACACGGAGAGATATGTAACTAGCTCCAGTTCGTCAATGTAATGTAGGCATGTATTCCGTATGTAGTCATACGTGCTTAGGGAAAAGAACTTGCATGACATCTATTGTCCATCCCTCCCATGGCAGCGGGGTCCTAATGGAAACTACGGGATATTAAGGTTCTCCTTTTAATAAAGAACCGGACCAACGCATTAACACTTGGTGAATACATGAACTCCTCATACTATGGTCATCTTCAGGAGTGGTTCCGGCTATTGTCACTCTGGGGTTGCTGGGTCATAACACATAGTAGGTGACTACAACTTGCAAGATAGGATTAGGAACACACATATATTGGCGACAACATAATAGGTTCAGATCTGAAATCATGGCACTCAGGCCCTAGTGACAAGCATTAAGCATGGCAAAGTAGTAGCAACATCAATCTCATAACATAGTGGATACTAGGGATCAATCCCCGTCAAAACTAACTCGATTACATGATAGATCTCATCCAACCGATCACCGTCCAGCAAGCCTATGATGAGATTACTCACGAACGGTGAAGAGCGTCATGGAATTGGCGATGAAGGAAGGTTGGTGATGACGATGGCGATGATCTCCCCTCTCTGGATCCCAGAACGGACTCCAGATCTGCCCTCCAGCGGAAGAACAGGAGGTGGCGGCGCCTCCGTATCGTAAAACACGATGAACTCTTCTCCTTGATTTTTTCGGATGAAAGGGACTAAATAGACCCGAGATTGGAGGCGGTGGAGCAACGTGGGCCCCACAAGCCTGCCAGGCACGGCCAGGGGGGCCCGCACCTATATTGTGGGCCCCACGCTCCACTTCCTCCGTTGATTCTTGCGCCAGTATTTTTTATATATTCCACAGAAATTCTCCGTAAATTTCCAGGTCATTCCGAGAACTTTATGGCAATTCTGCTGAAAACAATGTTAGTCCGGGTTAGTTCCATTTAAATCATGCAAATTAGAGTCCAAAACAAGGTCAAAAGAGTTTGGAAAAGTAGATACGATGGAGACGTATCAAGTCCCCCAAGATTAAAACCTTGCTTGTCCTCAAGCAATTCAGTTGACAAACTGAAAGAGAAAAGAAAAAAAGTTACGAACTCTGTTTGATCTTGTTGTTGCAACTATGTCTAACTCATAACCAGAATTTTAGCAAGATCACAAGCTAACCACATAAGCAAATGACATCTAGGTCTCACGGTAAACTCATATCAATGGCATAATCAACTAGCGAGCAAGTAATAACAAGTCTCAAACGTCAACACTTCAATCAAAACAATCATGAAGCAGTACGATCAGATGGTATCTCGCTAGCTCTTTCTAAGACTGCAAAACATAAATGCAGAGCACCTTCAAAGACCAAGGGCTGACTAAACATTGTAATTCATGGCAAAGAAGATCCAGTCACAGTCATACTCAACATCAGTCAAAAGCAAAGCATAAAAATGACAGATGTGCTCTCTAATTGGTGCTTTTATAAGAACGGGATGACTCAACAGGAACATAAATAGACAGGCCCTTCATAGAGGGAAGCATTAATTTGTAGAGGTGCCAGAGCTCAAGCTTTGAAAACAGAGATGATAATTTTGGGTGGCATGCTTTCATTGTCAACGCAATGACCACGAGTTTTCACCATCTTCCACGCTACACATGCTATAGGCGGTTCCCAAACAGAAAAAGTAAAGTTTTGACTCCCCCACCACCGATCAATCACACTCCACGACTAGCCGAATACTCGGGTGCCATCCATACCAACATCATTCCAGGGGGAGTTTTGTTTGCAATTATCTTTTCGATTTGAGCATGGAACTGGGCATTTCAATTACCGGCCCCTTTCTCGTGAGTGATAGTGAATAAACACATATCGAGGATAACACGCCTAGCATGGAAGATACTGATAGCCCCCCTGTCACCACATGAGCGGTTTGGGCATGCAAAATAGATTATTTCTTGAAGATTTAGAGAGTGGCACATGCAAATTTACTTGGAACGGCAGGTAGATACCGCATATAGATAGGTATGATGGACTCATATGGAACAACTTTGGGTTTATGGAAATGGATGCACAAGCAGTATTCCCGCTTAGTACAAGTGAAGGCTAGCAAAAGACTCGAAAGCGACCAACTAGAGAGCGACAACAGTCATCAAAATGCATTGAGACTAACCAACATTGAGTGCAAGCATGAGTAGGACATAAATCACCATGAACATGAATATCATAGAGGCTATGTTGATTTTGTTTCAACTACATGCGTAAACATGCGCCAAGTCAAGCCACTTGAATCATTCAAAGGAGGATACCATCCTATCGTACTACATCATAGTCATCTCAAAATTCATGTTGGCATCCAAGACAAACCATTATAAGCTCCTAGCTAATTAAGCATGGCATCAGAAACTATGATCTCTAAGTTGTCATTGCAAACATGTTTCTCTCACAACAAAGCTGAATCAGGAACAATGAGCTGGTCATATTTACAAAAACAAAATAGATTGAGTTCATACCAGCTTTTCCAGGCTCAGTCACTTCATCATATATCGTCATTATTGCCTTTCACTTGCACGACCGAATGATGTGAACAATAATAAGAGTGCTCGTGCGTTGGACTAAGCTGGAATCTGCAGGCAAACACAAAGGAGAAGACAAAGTAATATGGCTCTTTGACAGATAAACAGATATGCATGCGAGAGCCACTAAATATTATAACCATGGTCTTCTGCCTTGACCCAAAGAAAAAGAAAACTATTTACACGAGAAAGCTCCCAACAAGCAAAAGAAGAACAAGAAAATATTTTTGGGTTTTTCTCAAACTAGATAAACACATGAAAAGAAAACGAGAGAAAGAAAATAAACTAGCATGGATGATACAGTGGTAAAGTTTGAACACCGACTACCAAAGTGAAAGTGTAAGCAAGAATATAAAGTCGGTGAGAAACGCGTACTCCCCCAAGCTTAGGCTTTTGGCCTAAGTTGGTCTACTCCCAAGGAGGGAAATAACCAGCTCCGGGGTACTCCGGAGTGTACTGAGGGTGCCACTGTTGTGTGAGCTCCTCTGGCTCCCACTGATAAACTGGCGTCTAGTACTCGACTGGTGGCTCGGGCACGGGCACCTGTGGTTAGGCTATGCCCCAATATGCGTAGATGTCCGAAGGAATAATAATGTACCTGCCTGCATGAAGATTGAACAAAGAAGGAGAAGGCAAAGTAATAGTCTCACGAGTACCCTGACTAAATACCAGGTTATAAATCATCCTTCTGTTTATATCTCTGTCAAGAAAGTCATGGCGAACCATGCTATCATAATCTAGATATCTCTCGGGAAGAAGAATCTCCTCTTCCTCGTCCGGTCTAATAGGTATCTCAAAGTGTCTGGCAAGACGGGTAGCATAGATAACTCCATAGACAACACCTTTAGAACGGTTCGTGTTAAACCGTTGAGCTACTATAGTGCCCAAGCTATAAGTTTTGTCATTATAAAGGGCTTTGCGCAAGACCGCAAGATCTGGGGAGCTAAGGGACCCAGCTTTCCCACGACCAATCAAACATTTTCCCACGAATAATGAGAAGTACCGAAGCACGGAAAATGTATGCTAGCAGCTCTAGCGCAATCCTCTCTCCTCTCCTACAACAATTGTATCTATCAAAGCCTCCAAGTCCTGTGGCGAGGTTCATGAATATCCCCAACAAAAGGAAATTTGCAAACATTGCAAAAATCGTGGAGTGACATGCGCTCGGGGATATCATATAATTTGAACTCAACCATAGGAGGATTCTTCCTTGGATAGAAATTAAAGCTTTGCACGAAAATATTGGTGAGGAGGAGGTATTGCAGACACTTATCTTCAACGAAGGCGGTAAGGCCTGTGTTCTCCACCAAGTAATAGAAGTCCTCATAAAGTTCGGCAGCGCGTAAGAACACGTCGCTTGGCCACTCGCACGCTCAAACTTCTGCAACTCGAGGGACCGGATACTTGGGCTTCTTCTTCTCATTCCCATCATCCTTGGGGTCACGGCTTGAAGAGCCTCTTAACAACCTCCTCATATTTTCCCTTTTCTATCTCTAAAAATTTCTGTAATTTTAGTGACTGTAAGGAAAAGTGAACAAGGCTCAATGAAACTCGTAGCAAATACTCCCACAAGTGCCTAGAAGCCATATCACACATCAAAACTACTTGGGACCAGCTAAAATTAGAATGCAAAGCTCAAGAACAAGGTCACCAAGGTAGCAAAAGTACGCGATGTATAAGGCACTAGAGCAAAAACTAATTGGACCAATGGAGGAGTCACTTACCAAGGAGTAATTTCCCCAAAACAGTTTGGTGAATGGTGCTTTGCACAAGGAGATCGAAAATCCCAGCAAGAAGAGCAAGAACACGGGTTTGAGCTGCGAAACAATTTTTTCTGGAGGTAGGAGAAGCAGATGGGAGCTAGAATGAGTGGAGGGGGTGCACGTGGCCCCCACAAGCCTGGGTGGCGCGGCAAGGGGGTGCCCGCGCCTCCAGGGCTTGTGGCCCACTGGTGCAGCCCCCTGACTAGCTCTTCGTCTCAGTATTTTTCAAAAATTCCAGAAAAAATCATACTCGATTTTCAGGACGTTCGGAGAACTTTTATTTTCGGGGTACTTTTCTACGGGACGCAAAAAGCAAAAAACAGGGAAAACTAAACTAAATCTATCATTTTTCTTCTAAGCAACCGAAGGTGAAATCTTGGAACAGAGGTTTGTGACTCCTCGATTCATCCATCTCATGATCATCGAAAGAAATCCGTCAATGAGGTTGATCAAGTCTCCTTGACAAACTTTTTTGAATCGCAAAAGAAGACAGCGAATTTCCGAATAGTCACTAGGTTACCTCAATGGGGATGTGAATCTCCCCAACAAGCAAATCATACTTCATATTGACAGTAGGTATAGGGCATTCAAAGCTCCCAATAAGAATCGATGAAGTTTTTTCGATAGCATTGATGCAATGTACTCGATATTATTTCTTCGGAAAGTGCACCATATGCTCATTACCGTTAACATGGAAAGTGACATTGCCTTTGTTGCAATCTATAACAGCCCCTGCAGTGTTTCAAAAAGGGTCTTCCAAGGATGACCGCCATGGCATCATCCTCGGGGATATCCAGAATAACAAAGTCTTTTAAGATAGTGACGTTAGCAACCTCAACAGGCACATCCTCGCAAATGCCGATAGGGAAAGCAGTTGATTTGTCGGCCATTTGCAGAGAGATTTCAGTGGGTGTTGTTGACCCACAAGTATAGGGGATCAATCGTAGTCCTTTCGATAATTAAGAGTGTCGAACCCAACGAGGAGCAGAAGGCTCTGATAAACGGTTTTCAGCAAGGTAACAACTGCAAGCACTGAAAGTAGCAGTAACAAGTGATGGTGTAGCGAAGTGAAACGTAGCAAGAAAAAAGTAACAAGTAGTAGCAATGGTGCAGCAAGTGGCCCAATCCCTTTTGTAGAAAGGGACAAGCCTGAACAAAGTCTTATAGGAGGAAAAACGCTCCCGAGGACACACGGGAATTTCTGTCATGCTAGTTTCATCATGTTCATATGATTCGCGTTCGTTACTTTGATAGTTTGATATGTGGGTGGACCGGCGCTTGGGTACTGCTCTTACTTGGACAAGCATCCCACTTATGATTAACCTCTCTCGCAAGCATCAGCAACTACAAAAGAAGAATTAAGACAATGTCTAACCATAGCATTAAACTAGTGGATCCAAATCAGCCCCTTACGAAGCAACGCATAGACTGGGGTTTAAGCTTCTGTCACTCCAGCAACCCATCATCTACTTACTACTCCCCAATGCCTTCCCTAGGCACAAATATGGTGAAGTGTTATGTAGTCGACGTTCACATAACACCACTAGAGGAAAATACAACATACAACATATCAAAATACCGAACGAATATCAAATTCACATGACTATTATCAACATGACTTATCCCATGTCCTCGGGAACAAAAGTAAATACTCACAAAGCATAATCATAATCATGATCAGAGGTGTAATGAATAGCATCAAGGATCTGAACATAAACTCTTCCACCAAGTAATCCAACTAGCATCAACTACAAAGAGTAATCAACACTACTAGTAACCTTACAAGTACCAATCGGAGTCGCGAGACGGAGATTGGTTACAAGAGATGAACTAGGGATTGGAGAGGAGATGGTGCTGATGAAGATGTTGATGAAGATGCCTCCCCTCCAACGAGAGGAGTGTTTGTGATGACGATGGCGACGATTTCCCCCTCCGGGAGGGAAGTTTCCCCGGCAGAATCGTCCTGCCGGAGCTCTATATTAGATCTGCTCAAGTTCTGCCTCATGGCGGTGGCGAAACCACGAAAAAGCTCCCGATTGATTTTTTCTGGAACGAAACCCTTCATATAGCAAAAGAGGGGGGCCAGTGGGCCGTTAGGGAGCCCACAAGCTTACCCTCCGCCACCAGGGGGTGGCGGTGGCAGGGCTTGTGGTGCCCTGGTAGCCCCCTCTGGTACTTCTTTCGCCCAGTATTTTTTATATAATCCCAAAAAATTCCACGTAACTTTTCAGGGCATTTGGAGATGTGCAGAATAGTGGACTAAGATTTGCTCCTTTTCCAGTCCAGAACTCCAGCTGCGTGAATTCTCCCTCTTCAAATAAACCTTGCAAAATAAGAGAGAAATGGCATAAATATGGTACCACAAAGTAATATAACAGCCCATAAAGCAATAAATATCAACATGAAAGCATGATGCAAAATGGACGTATCAACTCCCCCAAGCTTAGACCTCGCTTGTCCTCAAGCGAAAACCAAGTTCCATAAACATGTCCACATGTCGAGGGACGAAGGTGTCGATAAAACATAATACGAACATGATGGGATCATGATCACACATAGAACAGCAATACATCATAAAGATTTTTATAGGAAAGTATAAATTCCTTCACAAAGCAAAGTATGAAGCAAAAACCTTACCAAGAAGTAACCAACAATAGTCCAAAGTCATTGAAGCAATTGCAATTTATCACAATATCAGAAAGAGTCAAGTAAGAGCTTGTAAGGCAAATACACATACTCGATCATCTCTTTTGTTTTCTACAATTGTTACAACTCACGAGGTACTCATGGTGTCAAAGTTTCAGCTGGACACAGAGGAAGATAGGGGCTTATAGTTTTGCCTCCCAATGATTTACCTCAAGGGTAAAGTCAACAATAATAAAGCATAAGTACTCAACTCCAAGTTGATCTATGAATATAGATCTTTCCCAAGCATGTGACGGTAGCCAAGACAAAGGCAAAAATGGGGAATTGGTGAAGATCACCATGACTCTTACAAGGGTAAAAAGTAAAGGCACAAGATAGGCCCTTCGCAGAGGGAAGCAGAGGTTGTCATGCGCTTTTGAGGTTTGAATGTTTGTCCTCTTAGTGCGGAGGAACGTCACTTTATATTACCTCCTATGATAAAGAACTTTATTATGCAGTCTCTCGCTTTTATGTCTTCCTCATCATAGGTTCATACAAAGATTATTTTCCACACACTAATAGATCATACATATTAGAGAGCAATTTTTATTGCTTGCACTGATGACAACTTACTTGAAGGATCTTATTCAATCCATAGGTAGGTATGGTGGACTCTCATGGCAAAACTGGGTTGGAGATTTATGGATGCACAAATAGTATCTCTACTTGGTGCGGGAGTTTTGGCTAATATGAGGTGGAAGCAATCGTCACATGCTAAGGGATCTCTAATCATATAACATTGTTTGGAACCAAGCAAACACAATTCATTATGTTGTCTTCCTTGTCCAACATCTACTCCTAAGCATGTAATAGTTTGGTGAGTGCTCACAATTGTAAAAAGTGTCTAAGATGATATATTTATATGTGAACCTCTCTTTCCTTATTACTTCTTATTAATTGCAACAATGACTGAGGTATATGTTGATTTATTCTCAACAAGTTTCAATCATCATACGTGTCATAAGTGAAGTTATCCCTTTCCATAAGATCGTTTCATCATCTTTCATGCTATCGTTCTTTTCATAGTTTTGATCATGGCACAAAGCGAAGCCCTTGACTAAGATACTCTTTATTATATAGCTCGCAAGCTCGAATACATCGGGGGAGAGACAAAGCAAAAGACTCAAACTAAACACTAAAGACTTATTCCTCTAAGAGAAGAAATAAAAACTGAAATGGAAAGAACTAAAACAAAGGTAAAAGCAAAAGATATAAAGGTGATACGATACCAGGGCAACTCCCCCAAGCTTGGCAGAAGCCAAGGGGATTGCCCATACCAATGCTTAGTTGTCTTCCTTTGGCGGTGATGGTGGTGGAGTTGTTGGAGTAGTCTGATCCTCTGTCTTCCAAGGCATAGGTGCTCCATCATGGCAGGATGAATTAGTCGCCGGAATCCTCAAATCTGCAGCCAACCTTATTGATTTAAATCTGTACTCATACTCACAGTTTTGGTTCTGCAGGTCATAGATCTAGCCCTGAAGTTGATCAACCCTGTCATAGAGCCTGGAGAGGTGTTTCCCAACGTCAACAGCATCCATCTTGTGATTGCTAGTGAACTCCGTGATCATCATGTGGTTGGCATTAAGTCCACGCTCCACCATCCCTTGGCACTTGAAGACTTGTTGCTCCATTGCTTCGAGCCCGTCTCCATGCTTCCGGTCTTTTTAGGCCCCTCAACATCACGGATGTGCAACATCCCCTCGCTCATCTTGATAGATTGAGGGTGTTTCAGCACTTCCGTGAGGTAGGGATTGATGACCTTCTCGAAGATCTTGTCCTTAGGAGCATTTGGGGAAGTCATGATGATCTAGATCTGTCACAGAAACAGCTTCAAAACGAAAACAGAGGAAAACTGCGCGATACGGAGATCAAAACCTTCGAGCGAATATATATTGATTTTTTCTAGACCAGAAGGAGTGCTCCGCAAAAAACAGAGTCCGGGAGGCACACGAGGTGCCCACAAGACCTCTCTCCGCCACCAGGGGGAGGTGGCGGTGGCCAAGCTTGTGGCTGCCTCGTGCGCTCTCCGGACTGATTTTTATTTTTCTAATTTTCCAAAAATTCCAAAATGGAGGAAATTTCCTATGGGAAAAGCATTGGAGTCCAATTTCTTACCGAAACAGATACCTCTTCGTTTTCACGGTCTGAAACAGGCTGATAAACATCCCTTATGTACTTCTCTGCAGTTATGACATTGATGAAATTGGTCTCAACATTTATGGGAGTGCCAGAGATGTAATGCTTGATTCTTTGCCCATTTACCACCCTAGGAAAATTTCCTTCCGTTTTATTGATTTTGATGGCACCGGAACGATATACTTCCTCGATAACGTAAGGACCTTCCCATTTTGAGAGAAGCTTGCATGCAAAGAATCTTAAACGATAATTGTATAGCAGGACATAATCACCTAAATTGAACTCTCGTTTCTGTATTCGTTTGTCGTGCCATCTCTTAACCTTTTCCTTAAACAACTTGGCATTCTCATATTGTGGGCCCTCCATTCATCTAATGAGCTGATATCAAACAACCGCTTCTCACCGGTAAGTTGGAAATCGAAGTTGAGCTCTTTGATTGCCCAATAAGCTTTGTGTTCCAGCTCAAGAGGTAAACGACAGGCCTTACCGTAAACCATTTTATACGGTGACATGCCCATGGGATTCTTATAGGCAGTCCTATAAGCCCATAGTGCATCGTCAAGTTTGCTAGACCAATTCTTTCGAGATCTATTGACGGTCTTTTGTAGGATCAATTTGATCTCCCTATTACTCAACTCCACTTGACCACTAGACTGAGGATGATAAGGAGATGCAACTCTATGGTTGACATCATACTTAGCAAGCATCTTGCGGAAAACACCATGAATGAAGTGTGAACCGCCATCAGTCATCAAATATCTAGGGACTCCAAATCTTGGGAAAATGACTTCTTTAAGCATCTTAATAGAGATGTGGTGATCACCATTTTTAGTGGGAATAGCTTCTACCCACTTAGTAACGTAATCCACACCAACTAAGATGTGAGTGTACCCATTGGAACTCGGGAAAGGTCCCATATAATCAAAGCCCCAGACATCAATGGTTCAATGACAAGTGAATAGTTCATAGGCATTTCCTAACGCTTACTGATATTCCCTATTCTTTGGCATTCGTCACAAGACAAGACAAACTTACGGGCATCCTAGAAGAGAGTGGGCCAATAGAAACCTGATTGCAATACCTTATGAGCATTTCTACACTACAAGGAATATGCTAATACACGACGCTATTTTTCCGTCGCTACATCGTCACGGTTTTTAATTTACGACGATCTCACGACGAAAAAACAAGCGTCGACAACGGAGCGTCACAAATGAACAGCAACGACGTTTTGATTAAAATCGTCGTAACTTTTACGACGATTCCTGGATTGTCGTAACTTTTACGACAATCCTAAATCGTCGTTGGCAATCAAACCCAGTCCTACGTGGCAAAATTATGACGAAATCAAAACGTCATGGCTGAAATCAGCCCAACCCATTTCGATTGATCACATGGGCTGGTTTTATTTTTTGGGCCTTTTCTTGTTGTGCTTCTTTTTGGGCCTTAGCCTATTTACAACCACTTCTAATATATATTTTCCGAATTTTTATGTATCATTGTAATTTGGGCCCAGGCCTTTAGTGCCCAAATACATTTGGTCCAGTTTCAGTTTTGGCCTTTTTCATTTTTGAATTCAGCAACTTTTTGTTTCAGAACTTGGTTTCATTTCTATTTGTGAAACAAAGAGGGAATTCAAACAAGCCACGACACGACAGTAGGTACATTTGACAAACTTAATTAATATAAAAATGAAGACACGACGGTAGGTACATTTGACAAACTTAATTAACATAAAAATGAAGCAACATACGGCAGCCCAAGCACGTGAACTACACTATATGGGACTAGAGCTACCATTTCTACCAGCAACAGTTGCCGCTTAAAAGTCTTTCTACCATTTCTACCAACAACAGCAACCATCCAGCATCAATCAATTACACCACCGTTCCAAAGACTTCAGATCCCCTCCCCTGTTGTTGCTCTTCTAATCCGTGTACGCAAAGTGTACCCGACCTTGAGCTTCTCAGCATTGGTAAAGTAGGAAGCCTTCTCCTGCAATTCATAATTCATTCAAACATTAGTGTGGTGCAAGGATGAAACATTAGTGTGGTGCAAGGCAACGGATCTCAGGATAAGAATTAACAAAAGAGGAATAGTTGAACTCATGCAAAATGGCAAGGCGGATATGGAAACTAATATTCGAGCAACAGTTTGAATCGATGAACATAGACTATACAAATCCTAACAAGTCTACAAACAGAAACCTAAACACCACCACAAGCATGTATTTCACGCATGCAGTATCGTCTAGCTCTTGTACGACCCACCTCTCTCTCCCCTTGGTTCTGCAGCTAGCCTGAAGTGCTGCTACTTTGGTACACGATGGAAAGTGCAGAACCAAAACAATTTTTTTGCAGGTAGAACCAAGACAGTTGCTACACGAAAAGTCTTATCTCATTACAAGTTGATTAATTTAACATGGTGCTTCCGAACAGAGAAGTTCTTTGATTAAAATATTGAGGTATGGGGCTGGATACACACGGACACAATTGTTTCATAAGTGTTTTTAGTAGACTGTAGCCAACAGCTTTGACCATGCAAAGATCTTATGTGCATGTAACTTAGGGAGACCGTCACACAGAGCTTATACAAATAAATTGCAAAGTTAAAAAACTGATTTTTATTGACAACTCTATAAAAATATACAAAACACGCTTAATATCTTGCACATTTTTATAAGTATATTGTGAGGACATAGCGCCCACAATAGCGTACGCAATTTATAATCCGCTATACCGACCCAAATCCATAGCGAGCCCGCTATCCGCTATTTAAAATCGTAATCCCAACACGAGTTAGAACGAGAACAAAGAGACACGGGCGGGAGCGAATGGAATCGATATGCTTACCACAGAAACCTGCCTGATGTTGGAGTCCTTCCTGATGTTGGAGTCCTTCCTAAAACTTTGTACGTCACGGCTTCATCATTCGTCTTGAACACACCCAACCTCCTCCTCACTGAAAAATGCAAAAATAACATTGTCAACTTTCTGAATTCTTTCATTGAGAAACTTGTAGAAATCACATTGTCAACTTTCTAAATTCTTTCATTGAGAAACTTGTAGAAATCTAGCAAAAGATGAATCAGCATTCGCTCTAGGTATCTGTTAACATTAACAGGTGCCCAGGTAACAGCTTGTAAATTATAAATCAGGAATAAAGCATCAACTTTGTCGGGCGTATGAAATCGCTTAGGTTCGCTAGATAAATGCACTGTCAATTTTCAATGCCCTGTTTTATTTAACATGACCAAACAAGTGTTTTTATAGGCATATTATACAACAGCAAAGGCACCCTAATGATAGCACAGGCCCCTATCCAATGAATTTAAAGATAGCACTCTCATTGTATAGATCAAGCAGTAATGTGCATCATCTATTATCTAATATTCTTGCTAGGAGGAAAACCAACTTTCTGGGTAACCATTGTAAAACTCAACAGTACTATCCAGAAACATTCCGAGGTTAAAATAATTAAAACTCTTCTGAGGTTAAACAGAAACCTAAACAACCAGTTTAACTAAACAGCGATGACAACAATCAAATAGACAGGCCAACCAAAGATACCAAAGAAGGATAATCTTGTATTCCAATTGACAGCAAGTTCGAGTCATGACCCACATTCACAAGGAAATTGATAGGCCGACCAATGAAACCTAAAGAAGAATGATCCAATTGACAGCAAGTATACGTCAACACGTCTAGTCAATGTGCATGCTAGCATCCATCTAGTGATAATAAAGCACGTCATGTTGTTAATTACACCTAGTCAAGAGTCAAGACAAGCTCAACTTTCAGGAAAGTAGATGCACATTTCCACGACCAATTAAACATGCAATTCACATAACTACAGAAAACATGCAACACCACCGACCAGCTTCTTCCTCAAGATGCAGTCTATCTTCCATCGATGGAAGATGAACAGAGAGCGTGCCTGGTGCTGCTTTATATTGAGCAAATTCATCACTATGGGTAAGTCATCTTGCTGTAGGCAGAGTGGATAAAGAAACAATCAGTGAACCTCAACTAGCAGTAGACAAACTGAATCCAACTCTTAAATCATAAGAAGTGACCAGCATGGCCCATTACCTGGGCTGCAGAAAGGGTGTCTCCTCTAATAGCCTAAAACAACAGTTATAAAATGTTAAAACCTTAATTAAACAACCATGAGAATCTTCAAAAAAATTGACATTCTACAGCGGTTGGTTAATCTGGAGGCATAAATCACAGAAAATGCAAAATACAAGTAGAGTACAAATGATTGGATACAATAAGATAATTACTTTGAGCAAAGGATCGCCGGTGGCTAGGTTGCAGGCGTCACTGGAGAAGTCGAGCACGGTGATGCAGTCGGTGTGGCCCCGGAGGGTGTTGAGGTTGAGGTGGTGGTGCTTCTTGGCTGCCTCCTGGAAGAAAACACACAATAGAGCTGAGACCACACTCACTTCACATTCCAATATATGTCTATGGAACTATGCATGTATAGATTCCAATAGAAAGTGCAGGAATGGATGCTCTCCTACAATACACTCCGAATCTAATCGGCGCAGGACAAACAAGACAAAAGACGACTATGATGGAGCAGGTGATTAACATTTAACAGTAGCAGCAAACGCGTGGACTTGATCGATTACTACTGCACGATAAAACCTCTAAGACATGCAGATGAACAAATTCACACAAGTAATCATATATAAATGGAAAAATAAAATATAGGACCTCTGCATTTGCACGTACGGCGCTAGATCCATCTTGTTTTCACACAAGTATTCATATACAGTAACAATACATTGCTGAAATGCTTTGCAGCAAATAATCTTGACCACTAAACTGAAAGTCATATGTGGAGGTTAATAGGCTGAAGTGTACCGATGCCACATTGTGATCACTTGGTGGTGAACTTGTGATACGTATCTAAGGCATAGGCTAGACTAGCTTCACCAAATTCAGTTAAGCATCTAAGCTTATGAAAGGGATTTTTTGAAAAGCAGTAGACTATATGTAGCTAGCAGAGGAAAACTCCAATTTGTGCTGGTTCTTTCTCTATATTATTTGTAATCACAATCACTTGGTGATAATTTGTGGTAAATCGCCTGTAAGCAATGCTAGAGAGGATAAAAAAGGACCGACACATCTACACATGCACCCAGCCAAAACTCTGTCTAAGGTATTTATTTTAATGAAATCATTCATCATTTATTCAAAATTAAACAAGCCTTACTGCACCTTAGTAGACTAACAATAATTCGAACAGGTATGAAATATCATAGTGGGAAAACAAAGCAACATCACAGTTGGAAAAGAAGTCGACTACTTGCTTGAAGAAACAAGAGAAAGAAATTAATCACCCGCAAAAAAAAGAGAAAAAAATAAAGATATGAAGATACACTGCGAGAGATATTAGATAAATATTTTATTGTTACAGTGATGCAAGACGACAATACTTTCAACATCGGTCACTACCACTTTCAGGTGAAATCTACTGAATGTATGACCAACAAAGATGTTGGCTCCCCTACCATTACACAACGTAACACATCCAAACCCAGCTGCACAACCCTGTTCATCTACTATGGTATCAAGCAGCACAGCACAACACAGACCAGTTTGCTTGGAACAGCACCATCAATAGAGTTTGGTCGAGGAACAAATGAAAAGCTATTATCACATTACTATGAGGTATAAAAGTTACATTCTTTTATGCAATACGAATGATTAGAAACACATCTTCACTCCTCTTTCTTAATTGAGACTACACAAAATATGTAGATTATAACTGAAAAAGACCACATAGCTCACAGATACAGGGGAGCAAAGCAAAGGGGGAGGTATATATATATATACCTCAACAGAACTGCGATGGTGCTTTCCTGTCCGCCTAGCAGTCCCTCCAGAGACCAAGAACAACAGCTGGGATCATAACGCAAGCTGTCGCATGCATACCAAATATCCCCACACCCTCCATTACAGAACCGGCCAATTCCCCTTGAAATGGTAGGATGAAAATGAAGTGATGAACACACATGGAAGTAAGCTACTACTACTACTACACATAAGGACAACCTGAACTACGAAATTAATTACTTAACGTAACATATATGGCAACTTAACTAGAACATGTTGATAACACTTGCCTATGTACTATTGCACTGCAATTTCGACGGGAATAAAGCTAACAGGGAGTTAATTTGCACGATACCTTCTTGAATCCCTAAGTGGACCCAGATACAACTGCAATCACGTAGGCCACGCACACCAACAGGACGACAAGCGCGAGAAAAACAAGGAAGTTGTAGACGCAGACCTTGAACACCCCATACATGAGCTCCTGGAGGAAGAGGAAGGGGACGGAGCCCTCGCCCTAGGCGTGGCCTGCCACGACCTGTGCAGCCGAGGCTGCGGAGGTGACCCACGTAGTGGCGAAGAATAGGCAGGTGAGGGCTCCCGCCGGGACATAGAGGACGCGCACGAGCACGAGCATCGGCGTGACGGCGAAGCGCACCAGCACCAGCATCGGGGTGAGGGCTAAGCACACGAGCGCCAGCGCCACGACGACGATCCACGCCGACGGGGGCGGCGTCGGTGGGGAGGGCAGCGTCACGTCGGCGACGGCCATCGGTACGGAAAACCCTGGTTGGGACGCGCAGCAAGGGGCGGCCCATGCCAGGATCCCCGCCATGGCTCTACCCCTGTTGCATAGGGAAGTGGTGCGAATCAGGAGGAGAGGCGAAGTGGAGGGAGCTGGAGGAGGTCGCGGCGGCGGGGTGAGGTGAGCGAGGGGAGGGAGGTCCGGCGCGGTCGGTGGTGGAGAAGGGGCGCCGTGGGTGAGAGAGCGAGGGGGGCCTTCCCTCGTGGATGGGGTGGCGGCGTGGGGTGGACTGGGAGTGAGGTTGTGGGTGGATTTAGGGTTAGATGGGGTTAAATACCCCCGGTTAGGTGGGCTGGATGGGGCCGGCCCAGTTTGGGCCAAGGGGGGTTTCTTTCCTCCTTTTTATTATTTGTTCCTGTTTTTATTTTATTATTTAAAAGCTTTAGTTTTATTTTATTTTAGCGCAATAAAACCCTTTAAAACTAATAGTTTCTAAAAAACAATTCTCCTAGGTAATATACAACACATCCGAACATTTTTATTTTGACATTCAAAAACTTTTATCGCTTGACTTTATTTTGAAATTCAAATTCGAACCGTTTGAACTAACGCGAGATCAACAATAGAAATCATGGTGACGTGGCAACACTAGTGTGGAATCACTGTAACTTAATTACATAAGTTACTATAACAACAGTTGAGGATGCCACGCCGACCTCCACCGAGCCCTCCAACGAGTGTGGACGCCTCATATTGGATATAGTGGGGTAATCCGTGGGAAGAGTTATCATTGGTTGGAAACATCTACGATTTAGCAGGAAGCGGGCCACATTCATGGCATAGATTGTTGATCCCTTTACTAAAGGGTATCTATTTAATCAGAGAAACACCAAAAATATTCTAGTATTCAACCACTAGCAAGGAACGGATATGATGATGGCATAATTTTCATCAACTATAAAGCAATATAAAATGTAGTTGCTTCACAAATTAAAAATATTACCAGAAACAAAGATTGGATGATGAGCTCACATGGATTGTTAGATGGGGCTAAAAATTTATGGAGAACTATGTTTTCGGCACATAGAAGATGTGGAAAAAATTCAACTCGTCAGGATATTCCTATCTAGTACTTCCTTCACAAAGTTGTTAGCTGAACACAAACTTTGGAAATTTGCTCAGAAAGATTTACTAGGCAAATGGTTACAAAAGTTTTCATGAGGCAATGATTTGGATAGGGAAGGGTGCCCAAAAAATTTGAGGGTAATCAAAGAAATATAAATAACACTTTCTTCACAAAGTGCTATTCTGGACAAAATAGGAAAATGAGTATTGCTGAATTATTTTTGAACTATGGAAGGAAGGGTTTTAAAATATTTGAGGAATACATGATCCAAAGTATTTATGATAATTTTTCGAGAATTTTTGGAATGACATAATAGTAGGTTGCTTCACAAACTAGGATGAGGTGGGATAGAATGGACCCACGAGTGACATGTCAACATAGTTAGAACATGTTACGACATTTTTATAATCGTCGTAAAAGTTATGACGATCTCATTTTATGCGGTTACGACGTTTTTGACTCACATCGTTGTAATTTATATGTAGATTTGATCCCCTCAAACGGCTTAAAACAATATCGGATGAAATCGTCATAGATTTATGACGAATTCATCAACGACATCTTAAAGAACGTCATGTATGAGCATATTTCTTGTAGTGCTATCTCCAGCATGGTGTCCTCCGTAGGCTTCGGAATGACACTTCTGCAAGATCTGTCCCTATTCATGTTCAGGCACACAATGTCTAATAACACCATATATTCCTTCCTTATAAAGGTGAGGATCATCCCAAAAGTAGTGTCTCAAATCAAAGAAGAATTTCTTCTTTTGCTGATAGGTGAAACTGGGTGGTATGTATTTGGCTACGATATAATTTGCATAATCGGCATACCACGGTGCAATCTAGGCAAGCATGCATATCTCCTTTGTCGTCCCCATTTACCCCTTCGGCCAGAATTTGAAGACAATGAATTGGTGATGGATGACAATGATCCCAGCTCAGCTGCAGCTAGAATGGCAGCAGAGGAAGCAGAAGTGAGGCTGCTAGAAATGTGCCACCACCAGTTCCACAGCTTAGAAATCAAGCTGAGAAAATGGCTTTTCTAGTTAGATTTGTCCAAGGTATGGAGAAGAACATCTCGAAGATTCCGCAAAATCAGAAGAGTTTGGAGAGGATCGTGGAATCAAAGTTCCATGATTTGGATGTCAAAGTGAGTGAGATATATGCTAGTGTTGATCAGCTCAAGCATGAAGTTGACGGTGATAAAACACCCAGTTCTACTAGTGATGATGAAGAGTCGCCGCCTTGCACTACCACTCAGTTTAGCACCAAGCCCCAGTCAACACCCGTGCCAGTGCCGGAAGCAAGACCAACTTCATCAGCTCACGCATCCGCACCTTCAGCTACAGCCCCAGCTCCAGCACCTCCAGTATCCACTCCTCCAGCTCCAGGACATTCAGCAGAAGCCTTCGTGGACGCTCTTCTGTCGACTCCATCATCAGCTGCCCACAGAGATGATTAGCTCTATACTTTTGAACCTTTTGGTAACTTGTTGCCAAAGGGGGAGAAACATATAGATCATAGGGCTGAGAGAGAGAGAGAGAGAGAGCTTTTGACTTTATTTGCTCTCGTTTGTTTTTTTAAACTTTGGTCTTTTGTATGATTTTATCCAGTTACCTGTGTTTGATCATACACTTTGCTTGGCTAATGCTACGTTATTATATTTTAGCTATCTATGTGATGATCATTCACTTATCTTTTTGGTGTCATGTGCATTAGTATTCATTCTTATCATGTATGCGCACCACCAAGATATATGTGACATGGAAGAGTGACTCATGATCCTAATTGATTGTGTATTTGCATTCAAACACAAATTATAAATAATGCACAAATTTAGGGTGGGGGCTCTTGCTTTTCACATACTTCTCAAAGCGTTGATGCTAATCATTGATTATATCTTTTGTCGATGCTTTGATCTATATGTTGTCATCAGTTACAAAAAAGGGGGAGATTGAAAGCACAATTGCTCCCTAGGGTGGTTTTGACAATTGATCACAACATATGCATTTCAAAAGATGCATTGGCTAAAGGCTTATGTGGAGATGCCCCTTGATGCAAGAAATGAATAAGATTGGCCCAAGCTTCAAGCTAGAAGACTCTTCATTTTATCTTTGCGAGATATCACTTTTGAGTCCATAGGAAAGCCAATACTGTTAAAAGAGGGTGAGGTATTAAAATGAAATTGTTGCTCAAGTGCTCAGAGATAGCCACAAAAAATACTCAGTCATTTCCCCCACATAATCATGTTGTCCAAAGCTTCATACTCAAAATCGGTGCCACCAACTTTCTCATTTCGACACTACCAATTTTCATCTCAGACAGAACCCTAGCCAAAGCCACCAAATCAGTGCAACCGAAACCATGTCGGTGCTACTGAGTTTAGGTGACCAACTTTCTGTTACCTCGATACACAAAATCGGAATTTCCGAGTTTGAGTATCGGTGTCACCAAGTTGTGTCATCTGACCATTAGCCACCTTTTCAGTGTCACCTTTTCAGTGTCATGGACTTAAAAAGGTTATCTTTCATGTGGCCTTTATTATTAGATACATGCAAATGTGTGTCACTTGTTTAGATCATATATGGTTCCCAAAGTTTTAGATGTTACATGTAACCATCATTTACCTTAAAAAAATGACCATCAGTTATCCCATTGGCAGCCCTTGTACATGTTTTTTATCTGCTTTAAAATTTATTGTGAAGCAAAGTAAAGTTGTATGTAAGAATATCCTAGATTGTGTTTTTATATACAAGGATCCCTTCAAGTTACCTCCTTTTTTTAGTGAAGCATTGAACTAAAAATGTAGAATGGGGGACCAAAATACTTCTTAGGAAAATACTAGAGCAGGAACTCAAATTAGTCTACCTTATGATGTGATGTGAGGTGATGTGTGTGTGTGTATTAGTGTGTGTATGTGTGTGTGTATGTGCATGTGCAGTGCACGTGCGCGTGCGCTTACGCTTATCTCTGGTCTAGGTTTAGTTGTCCCTCATGCTTGGTTTTCATTTTCTACCAACGTATAATTGTTGTTTCTGAATGTTATGTATGAATGTAACTTAACCAAAAGAGAATAACACAATGACATGGTCTTAAGAGACCTTGTCCTATTCTAAGGCAAGCCTGTCAGTAATTTTAGTAGCAATTACTATTAATGTGTTTTTGTTCTTCATTTTTGGTGATGTCACTTTTAATTAGTGGCATCATATGCACCATGGCGCAGCCACTTTACTTTCGGGAGTTTGGACCAATGCGTTTACTATTTCCTGCAAGCCTTCAAAAACAAATATGATCTCCCAACTATTCTACCCAATCATATATCTCATTTAGTCCCTTGAACGAGATTTTGTTTCTCCTAAGCGAACCTATTATTATTCCCCTTATATATACCTCATGGAAAAAATATGAGTTCTTAATTCTTCTTCCACTCGATCATATTCACTTGCATCTACTCAGTTCAGTAAAATCATGTCTTCTTCTTCTCAGTGACTCCCTTGCTTGTGTGCAAGTGCTACACAGGAGTACCCATGACTATTCTTATTGTTCATGGCTTTAGGCTAGGTTTTGTTTAGATCATAAAATCTGAACAAATGAGTCTAAATATTACATGCTTTAATATGTTCGAGATAAGTATTTGGATGGTGTAAGTGCAACTCCGATTCACCAACCCCATCATGAAGGTCGGCAGGAGCACCACGTGACAACACAACTAATGATTCAGAAACTATTCAAGTTGAGAAGTTTCAATTTTTTGCTTGATTTAAGTCGAAAACACATGTTGTGTAACAGAACTCGTGTAATTGTGATCTTCTAATGCTTCCTCTTTTCTTAATTTGGTTTGGCTCAACATCTTTGTGGCATACTGCACTAGCTTTAGTTTGAGTACTTCAATCCAGCATAAAGTAGCTTATTTTCCCTCCTATTGTTAGTCTACAATGATATGTACTATCCTCAAGTACATTTTCTTGTTTTGGCAAGCAATTTTAAGCTAGCATGTTGTATTTTTGCAGGTGATTGCTTTAATCCAATTTTGCAAGCAATCTAGTGCCAACAAGCCTTGTTTCTTGCGAGTGTGATGTCGGTTAGAGGCCAACACTACTTGTGGTGTGTAGTTTAAATTACTGATGGAAGATTTAATTTCCCCACCAAAAAAGAAGACTTGATTTGGTGCCTCTAACTGATTATATCTTTAATCAAACAATGGATATTGAATAACTGCGTCATATTTGGATGTAATAGTGACGTGACATATGTTTTGGGATAGATGTAATACTGCCATGGTTCCCATTTCAAATCAATGCCATGGTGACTTGGTGACTTGAAATGGGCACCATGGCAATAGTATATTTACTTACCAAATTACATTACTAAAAGAAAATTTACTTATAATGACAGGGAATTATATTGGTGTTGATGGAGCTAGAACTGCATAGTACAATCAACATTCGTCTAGCTCAGATCCCTTGTCCTCTAATTCCATGTTATGTATGCTTCCTCCTTAAGTTTCCATGAATTTTGCTTTACACCAAAAACTTAATCGAACTCCTTCCGGGACAAAAGTAAAGACATACTCCCTCATCCAAAAATAAGCATCTCAACTTTGTACTAAATTTAATGCAAATTTGTACTAAGATTAAGACACTTATTTTGGGACGGAGGGGGATTCCTATGAGTAGTATGCCCCAACTTTTAGATTTTCATATACATTTTCTCTTGCATAGTACAATGGAATGTGATGAAAATTCAACATCCTCTTGCAGTTGTTCCATTATGCAACCATGAAAATTACAATTCGAAAGACCTTGTATGTATAATAGATTTGAATCTTAATTGCTCATGTGAAAAAAAGATGTGTGAAGTATCGCACCCCTTGTAGGATTTGGGGACATTTTTGGTGAGCCACTGGCTGAACTTCTTTTGCATTGATGGCAAGGATTTGGAAAATCTCAGCTGGCATGGACCAACCGGTGTACTCCTGGACGGGGTGCCCTTCACTGCCAGCATAGTGCGGCAATGTACAAGAAAAGGAAAAAAGGAAAAGTGGGAGGGTAAAAAAACTTGAAAGGGAGTATCATACAAGAAAAGGAAAAGTGAGAGGGTGAACGAAAGGGAGTATCCGAAAAAAGGAGTACCGTACATAATAGTAAAGTGAGAGGGTGAAAAACCCCAAAAGTATCCAAAAAGATTCGGTACTGGGAGGCAAGTTACAAGGGGAGGCAGGATGAAGGTGTAGTAGGACGGGAGGGCAAATGAAATGGGATCCTTGACCGGTGCTAATTGTTATTTGATTGCAACACAATTTATGTTATAGCTCTTGTCGTACCTCCTTTTGTATTCATCTTAGTGTATATTTGACTTGTTTTCCGCATAAATTATGGACCCCCTTTGTTAACGACCGGTCGCCAGGAGGGGGTGGCATTTGCGAACAATTTCATTGTCATTTTCAGTTAGAGGGGATGATAGTTTCTTCACAATGACATGTCAATTTCTGTCATAGAAGGAATTTTTTATTTTTCAAACTGTCATCATGTGATCTCATCTCAAAACTAAATCTGCTATCAAAAGGGATTCAATTGCCACCCCTATTGCAGCGATTGGTAGCCAATTAACTTTTCCTTAAATCATAATATACGCAAGAATAAGTATCAGAACTACTGCCATGGTGCCCATTTCAAGTCTAGCAATGAATTAACAAGTTTAACATGTGAAGTCATTTTTATTTGTTGTGCGGAGTATTACCATTAATTTGTGTGCTTCATAGTGATGGAGTAAATGGCTGAGTATTAAGTTCAAAATGTTGTCTTAGCCCGTGTAATCTAAAAATAAATTAAAAGCCTGTGGCAACGCACGGGCGTTCTACTACCCCCTCCATCACGAATTTGAAGGAGCAGTTTTGTTTACATGCATTTTTAGAATAGAAAAGGATTAAGACGTGTGACATTTACTACTTGGTTAATTAGAAAGTACCAGTAGGTTGCATGCACTCCTCATTTAGTGGCTATGTGAGTTACTGTGCATTATGTTCTCAAATAATTAGGCGCCGTGCGGTTATTATGTGAGTACTTGCAAAGAAAAAATTAGAGCCAATCAAGATTCATCTTAGTCACAGAGATCGCTCATGCGCGTATTCTAAACCGGAAGGGAGTAGTAACTTTGTGTATTGATGTCAATGTTTTCAAAAATTGGCATAGGTTAATCTTTAGTTTTTTGCAGCCTTGCCTCCTTTCTTCTTTTCTTCTTTTATTTCTCTCCCTTAACATTCATTTATTTATCCATTTATATAATTTACCCTAGAATGATTGTTCTACGGTGTGAGTGTTTAAAAAACAACAAAAGTGAGCCAAAATGCAATGCGTACTATTCAATGGCCAAGCTGGGCAACCATATGGCTTGCACCATTTTGTTCCCGGCGAATGGCTACAACACGCTTCTCGCCTTCACCATTCAGGAGCCTTTTAGTTTCATTGACCAGCGGTGCCAAGGGTGAATGATCCCTTTCCTTTTCGTCCAGATCCATGAAGCCACTAGTAGAAAAAAGCTTATAGGTAGGAGCCTAATAGTAGCGCTGGAATATAGTGAGCGCAGCTGCTACTTAACAGTAGCGTTGGAAACATAAAACGCTACTACTAGAATCCGTAGCAGTAGCGCTGGATATATTTCGAGCGCTACTGCTAAAGGAGGCCCAACAAGGCCACCGACGATAGCATTAGTAGCAGCGCGCGCTTGTATAAAGCGCTACTGCTAAGTTTAATAGCAGTAGCGCTCTCCTCAAACTAGCGCTACTGCTAAGTCTATCTTCTCCAACTTATCCAACCAGCCGCCCCTCCTAATCCCCTCTCCACTCACACTCTCCCCTGCACCCCTCGTCGTCCTTCGCCGCCGCCGTTCCCGTCGCTCGCCGCCATCCGCGCCCCTCTCACCTCCTTTGGCCGCCCCCTCCTCCCTCATCCCTCCTCCTCCGGCCAAGCCATCCGCCGATAGCCCTCCTCCCCCTCCCCCTCTCTCCTCCCTCCTCCCACCCCCTCCTCATTCCCCCTCCTCCCTCCTCCAACCGCCCTCCTCCCCCTCCTCCTCTCTCCTTCCTCCTCCTACCCCTCCTCATTCCTCCTCCTCCCTCCTCCCACCACCCTCTTCCCCTCCTCCTCTCTCCGCCCTTCCCCCACCCCCTCCTCATTCCTCCTCCTCCCTCCTCCCATCGCCCTTCTGCCCCTCCCCCTCTCTCCTCCCTCCTCCCACCCCCTCCTCATTCCTCCTCCTCCCTGCTCCCACCCCTCCTCCCTCCATCTCTCCTAAACTTTTTTTACTGTTATTGTATAATGTAGTTTTTTTACTGTTTTTAGTAAGTGTTTAATAGAAATAATTTATTTAGTAAGTGTTTAATAGAAATAGTTTAATCGTTGAGGGAGTGTCCACCATATATGAGAGAAGAAGAATGCCGACTGTTGTCGTGGGGGTCGCTTCTCCTCCTTCTCCTTGTGCTAGATATTTGTTATGCACTAGGGGAAGTAGGAGTAGCGACCATCATCGACGGTTGAAAAATCGGTGAGGGAGTGTCCACCATATATGAGAGAAGAAGAATGCTGACTGTTGTCGTGGGGGTCGCTTCTGTTCCTTCTCCCTGTGCTAGATATTTGTTTTGCACTAGGGGAAGTAGGATTAGCGACCATCATCGACGGCCGAAAAATCGGTGAGGGAGTGTACACCATATAAGAGAGAAGAAGAATGCCGACTATTGTCGTGGGGGTCGCTTCTTGTGGGGACCCCGACTGGTAAGTCGAGATCGCCGTGCCCAGTGATCCCAAGGATCAATGCTCACTGAACACAGATACTGAGTAATAGAGTCTTATATCCATACATACCGTTTGATACAATAAATGACCACTTCGGTCGAGTCTTACATATATAGGGCCTTAAAGGCCAAGCACCAAACTAGACCAATAGCGGAATTATTGGTTGAAAGCGTGAACCCATGCCATCAGCCTTAACCTATAGGCATTCTGACTGGGAAGCATCCTAGCTTGCAAGAACGTCACCGAGTCCATCTTCACCGTATCCTGTCTTTCACACCTGGTCAATGAAATAACCAGTGGCAAGCCAATGAGTACTTTGAATGTACTCGCAAACAGCCCATGATATGAACAATGAAAGTGAAGGATGACAATATCATGAATTTCTAGCATAACTCATCTGGGTGGAATGATCATGAATATGCATCAAGTTAAAGAATTACTCTTGAAGAACAGGTTACAAATATCAACATATCTGGTAAGTGTTGAACCATCCGGGTTTACCCTATATGCCAAGTCATCGGACTTGTCATAACCTCAATGCATCAGCTGAGGGCTAAACCATCCGGGTTTACCCTATATGCCAAGTCATCGAACTTGGTCATATCATCATCTTTATAACAACACCTTTTTTAACACCAAACACAGACACTTACTCACACTTGGTTTATGCGGAAATATCAGGACGTAGTTTAAGTAGGATTACCCAACTGTTCTTGACCGTGGAAACGGCTATTCGAGTAGTTTACACTCTGTAAAGGTAGTACGCTGGACCCGCGAGAAACGGGAAACTTCCGTGTCATCCACGACTCGCGGTATATCACATATACCCGAGGTAAGTACCCGATCATCATCTTTCCCCTGACGATACTAGACAAAGAGGTCCACTCGATTGGTACCCAACCCACATGTTGTACGTCTTACGAGCATCGACTCTGGACAGTATTAACCATGCGAGGACCAACGGTGTGCCTGGAACTCATAATAATGGCATAGTCGTCCTACCTGGCATGACCCCATCACGAGAGTGACAACAATCACTCCCGCCACTAGTAATGTGGCTCTTTGCTAGCATCGACCAGAGTAATCAACAAAGCCCCGTCCCATAAAGGGGTATCGTGGTCGTACTGGTAAGGTTGGGACGGTCGACACATCATAAATCTAATCCCATTTCCAAAACCATACTCACACAAAACACCGGTGCATCACTTCACCAAAAGTGACCACCAACTCATCATCACCCTCGGGCATTAGTGGCACCCGACGGGGTTTTTATAAAATCTTATTTAACTCATCATCGTGCTCATGATAATATGCTTCTATCTTTACTTGTCAACATGGTATTAGCATGACCCTCAAGGGGTAGGGTCAAGCTCAATGCAATGATCCTATAACTCTACTAGTCAGCATGACAGTAGCATGATCCTCATAGATGGTAGGGTCAAGATCATCATGCTTGTGCTCCGAGGAGCCATATGTATAATATCATCATCATGCAAGTGCTTCGAAGAAGCCTTCGGTACCATCACACCAATGATGAACCGGCATTGTGATCACATGCAACGGAAAAGTACTTGCTATTCTAGCATGCATCAATTCATATGCTTAAGTCATGGTCAAAGGGATGCTTGCCTTCCTCACGTAAGTCCTCGGAGTCTTCGAGGTCTTCCGCTCCGTCTCTGAATACTCCGTCTACCGTCAACTATCGTCGAAAACAGCCATAGTAAGCCACACATCAACCAGAATAAAAGTGTTCTATAAATAGAAGTTTTATTTTTCTTGGACCTCTCTGGTCATAAGAAAATTACCTGAAGCTTCTCACAGGAGATTTGAATCATCAAGGATTTTTGAATAGGTGAAAGGAGCAATAGGTGATTATTGAAGAAGCCAACATAAATCATTCTGTTAAAAATGAGTGGAGGCACCCATTTAACAGAGAATGATTTTATAAATTTTTAGGAAGTGGTTTCACTGGATTTGGAGTTGAAATGAATACTCTAGGGATTTTACAATGAGAAATAAATAGCAATAGGAGCTATTTATTTATTGCAACAGAAGCAAGCCACACAAAAATGTTGACCAGGGTTCTAAAAATAGAGAATGATTTTAGAAGACCCTAGGAATTTGAATCACTCCATTTGGAATTGATTTGCATCCTATGGGATTTTTGCAAGATGGAGTTTTCAGTGTCCAGATTGACATTTGAAAAATAATACAAAAGGAAAGGTTCTTGGAAAAATGTGCAAGGCATTTATTTGGATAGGCCTCATTTTTAGGATCCTGCAGAAACTTGAATCAATGAAATAGGAGTCAAAATGAATTTAATATTGATTTTTGAAGTTACAAAGGAAAAAAGAAAAGCAACAAAAGGCTACCAGAGGGGGTTATGAAGCCGCTAGATAGGCAGGTGGGCTAGCCCAGTTGCACAGTCTGGCGGCAACAGAGGCCACACCGAAAGCGGCTTCTGAGGAGGGCGCCTCCGCCACAGGGTGGCGCAACCCATGAGGGCGCGACCACTTAACCCCACGGGGCCCAGGCCGTAGCCACTTACAGGCGGGGCGCTCCTGCCAGGTCCATCTCCTTCCTCCCGTTCGAACAACAGGAGGCCAGGGAAGCAGGACCCGACGGCAGGTGCCCAGCCCGCCGCTCTAGTCACCACCACGGCGGTGCTCTGGATGCCTGAGGCTCGGGGGGAAGAGCTTCCGCCGCCACGAGGACCCATTCCTGCGAGGGGGACTGCGGGGCAAGCTAGATCTTTGCCACGGCGGCCCAGATTTGGCTAAGGAGGAGGATGGTGCCCCGGCCGCCTGAGAGGGAGGAGGGAGAGCGGGGAGGATCTACGGTGGTATGGGGGCACTCCTGATGGCGCTAGGGAGAGAGAGGGAATCCGAGGAGCCCGGTCGCAAGCATGGCCGAAGCGGCCATGTCAGCCACGGAAGAAGAGGGGCTGCTCAGGGCAGCCTCTGGCTGGTTGGGGAGGTTTGGGAGATTCTAGGGAAGGAGGGGAAGAAGATGTGAGGCAGCAAAGTCTTAGAGGAGAGGTTAAAGGAGAGGGGCGACGTGGTGCAGCTCGGGAGCTCTCTGAAGCTTCCTGGCATGGCAAGGACACGTACCCCTGGACACCTTGGAGCCTAGCTAGCATCGGGGAGGAGCTTGGACCAGTCAAATGGGGCTCCCTGGTGCTCTGAGACATGCTGCAATGGTTGGAAACAAGCTGCAGCAAGAGGACAAGGGGTAGAGCACCATCATTGCAGGCTGAGAGCGTGGTCACCATGGCATCCCGTGTCTACATGGTCCCAATGGCCAGTTCAACATGTCTAACACGTAGGGCACACCTGCAGCAAGGGAACTCTGGAGTTTGGCAACTAGTAGAGTTGGTTTGAACTAGTTTTGACTGCTTCAAAGTTTCTAACAGCAAACTTAGAGCTGACAAAAGTGGGTCTTAGGAGGGCAGCCTTGGGGAGAAATTATGTCTGGCAGTGTTAATTATGCAAGAACTACCACACTGCCAAGTTTGAGATCAATAGGAGGAGGGTAGCTAGTACTTGTTGTACAAAGCCACATTTCAGCCAAAAATGAACTTGAAGAGGTGCTGCTCATTTTCTCCACATGAGCATGCCATATATTGGTTCTGAATGAAGCCTTGGCATATATTAGATGCTTTGGAAAGAGTTGGGGGTGATAGCTTAAGCAGAAGTATGAGAAGAGAGGTAAAACAGTGCTTACAAGGGTGAAGATGAGAGAAACTTACAAAGGGACCTTCTCCAATAATTGACCAGTGGTCATGGGAAAGTTACTGGAGGTAAAATGTAACTAGGTGAGGTTGTGGTAGAAAGTTGAGCTCAAGGAATAAAGTGGAAGGGGCAAAAGAAGCCAAATTAGTGAGTGCACACAAGGTGTTTGATCTGTGGTTAGGCTATCAGATGGATTCCAATGGCTATGAAACTTAACAGAGTCAAATAATAGATGAAAATAAGCTTGCACACCAAATTTGGGATTTGCTGGAGAAGTTTTCCAATGTAGACTTGAAAACCCCCAAAAATGGGCAGAAATGGGTTTCTCCTTGGAACCTTATTAAAATAAATTCTCACAAATCCAATATTTGGTGTAGGGGAATTATTTGAGCATTAAGGCATCCACAAAAAGTTTGAGGATAATTGGCGAAACTTTATAATGTAAAGTTTACCAAAGTCAGAAATCAACAGAGAGGGTTTTGAGGGTCTTAGGACAAGTTCCTATATTCTCCTTGATGTACCACTTGCTATGGATGCCTCATTGGAGTACTGGAACATATCCACCAAATTTGAGCACAATTGGAGACACTTCACAATGTAAAGTTGCTCAAATTTGATTCTGGACAGACAGGGTTTTAGAGTGGTTAGGGTAGCCAAATCAACTTGGATTAAAATGAAACTTGTCAATATCATCAAGAATATCATAGATGACATGCTAGAATTTTCCTGGAATTTATTGAGAATATTTCTTATAGAAATATTCCAAAAGCTTGAAATAGGCAAGAATGGTTTTGGAGGGGTTTGCCCAATATTTTGAACATGACCATGTGTTGAAACTCATAAATATGGAATAATTATATCCACCGAGTTTCCCTAGATTTTCTTAAATATTTTGAAAGCAATAAAGATAACTTTCCTTCATAGGAGACCATTTCTGGCTTCACAGAAAGGCTTTTAAATAAAATAATAAAATAAATTTTAAAATAACAATATGGTGGTTTTTGGAAGACACTTTGATAATGGGTTTTAAATAAAATAATTGATGCAAAAGAAATTCCCTAATTTGAGGGCTTGTAGTTCAAACCTCATCTGAGGGGTTTGAAAGTTTAATTCAAAGAAATGCTTTTTAGTGAAAATAGATATTTATCATAAACACATGGCATGATCATTAGGCTGGAGATCATGGAATGAGGAGGTAATTAGGAGGATGGTAAGAATTAATGGGGAGCAATCACATGCAATTAAACAAACATGCAAACAATAGTCACTCCAAGCATCACAAGCATTCACAAAAAAAATTAATTGGTCCTAATTTTTGAAATAAGTTAGTTAGTCCGGGAAGCCAAAAACAGGGTGTGACAGACCTTACTCACTAAATAAAATCTCGTCCCCGAGATTTCTAGGCTAGGGGTTGGTGAGATACAGAATCTTGAGTCGGAGGTAGTCTTCATGTCCCCATGTTGCTGTCGTGGTCTTGAGGTGCTTGATGATACAACTTCGAATGTCCGCACGTCCTTGCATGATCGTGAGCGGGATCTGACAATAAATTAGGCTTGACCGAGGTCAAGGGCTTGGTGAAATAAGTCCGTGAAAGGTTCTGGCTTGCGAGTGTATCCCAAGGTCAGAATACGTGGCAAGATGGTGTGTCTGGGATCTGGTCCTCGGGTTTCGCATGCCGGTTAGTGACATCAAGATGTCTCGCATCAGGACGCATTGCCCAAGTCTTCGGGTAGCTTTCTGCTTACGGGGAAGTCCTTGACTCCCTTTTGGCAGTCAAGTTATGGTCGCAAGTAGTCTTCGAAGGCTTCTCGTGGAAGGGTCTGGGTTGGGTCTCACCTACGAATCTAAGCTCGGAGGCTCAGTGTTCAGAATAGGTCCTGCCATCTGGGTGGATTAGCGAGGGGGTTCGGGACGAGCTGGCTACCCAAGAGTATAGACCAGCCATCCGTTCCCAAGGTCTGCAACTCGGCAAGCGGGAATCACCTTTAGCAGGTCTTTTCTACGACCTACTAGTACTTGCGTCCTTAATATGGACCAAGGAGAGGTCGTCTGATTCTTTCGCTTGTCCAAGGGCTTCGTCGTCTTGAATCGTCGAGGCTTCTTGACGTCGTTGATGTGATTGGTGTGTGGTCAGTGGTTGACTTCTTGTTGCTTCATCGTCATTGTCCTGGCTTCCTCGCCACGACGGTTCTTCGTCTTTACTTGAGTAGGATAGACTTCCGTCGTCTTGGGATTGCTTCAAGAAATCCACCTTCTCGGGATATCACTGTACCCTCAAGAGGCATAACAATCAGTATTCCTGGGCTCGTCCAAACACGACTAAGGTGTTCTTCCTCTTACTGGGTGAATAAGTATGTCGTCAGTGAGGATGACAACATACCTTCCCCAAACATGACATAAGCACAGTGATCATGGGTCAGGCGAGGAGAACGGGGACTTTCTATGGGTGGTACTGGCCATATTTCAACGACTTAGAGTCGTCTCCTATGGTCGTAGTCCGTCCATCTTGTGGCTCAGCAAAGCCTTAGGGTCTCAAGGAACTTAGGATGTGGCGAACAGTTATCATCTTCTCTCTAAGCACATTCCTTAGATGCCAATAGTTCGACCGCTAACTTGGGACTACATCACCTCATCTCATCAAGGGTGTCACCCCGCGTGGGTCAACTCCACACCGCTCATGCTAGTCAACTCCGAGTTGAAGGAAGAATTAAACTCAAACACTACAAGTTTGGTGTAGCCCCAAATGCACATGCATTACTATGCAAGGACCTCGGGGGTATATAAGCTGCTAAGGTTGCACTGGGATGCTACAAATCCAATGTCCAGCTAGATCACATAATGAACAGGGTACTGCATTACTATATTAAGGAAACACATAGTATACCAATCCAATATCTTGTTTCCTTCCTATGAATCCGATCAAGAAATCCATCAATCCGATCAATCATGACTAGACCCATCACTCCTACGAATCCAACATTTATGGGTTTTACATGATCTCTAGAGTCCTCATAATTCACATATTACTGCAAGAATTACGTCATAGTATATCCACCAACTTCAATAATCATGGCCATCTAATCACCAAGGCCAAACTACATAGGTTGTAAATCTATTTGACAACTCCAATATACGCACTCTATATCCACCGAGAAACATGGTATCATGATCGCGATTAATGAGCTAAATCCAATTTACTCTGAACCATGTGGTCTTTGTCATCCTCAATACTCTATTAAGATTACCTATTTGAATCCAAGACTCAATCCAATAAGAAGTCTACTTGATACTCCAAGTCATCCCGATAATTATCGCCAACCGATGCAACTACTTGCTAAAGTCACGTATACCACCAAGAATAATGTTCGCGATCATAGTCTTCCTACTAAATCCGATCTTACTCCAGATTATGCAGATTATGCTGCCATACCATCTTGTTCCACCAAGTTCACCTACCTTTATAAGGGTCTCACGATCCACCAAAATAGTCTAGCTATATCCTCAAGACAACTATTGTCATCACAACAATCTTAGTCTAATACTCGATATCCGAGAACGATCCTCTTCTGGCATCAAGTTTACAATGCTAGCTTAAGATTGAAGGATACTTGTTCGCTGTGATCACTCGTTCCATTAGGAACCCGGTGCTAGGCGGGGTTTATCGGGGACCTACGCGAGTTCTGACAAGTCCGTGTACTAGACACGTGACCAGAAAATTTGAGCCGAAAAGGTTTGTGGAGGTTAGACTGGTCTAGCGTGGTTTTCCAATCTTGAGGGAAAAACACACTCCTATGGGTTGCGTGTGGTTAAGCATAGCACAGTTAGTGTCTTCAGTGTCAGTCGTCCTTCAAAGTGGATCCTTGGTGCATCTTGTCTTGTTGTCTTCAGTTGTCGAGAGAGGTGAGAGAAAGAGAGAGAGCACAGAGGGGAGTGTCTAAGGGTCTTATTGCAATTAAGCAAACATTTGAAAAGTGAGCTTGAACAAGTGCCAAAATCGTTTTGAACATCAAAATAGGACGAGTGATATAACCGCATGCTTTATGCATAAGCATAAGTGCGACTAATATCAAAGCACAAACAACAAAAACAAACAACGCATAATATGGTCCATCCGAACCATTTCACAGACTCGACTTCACATAGGGAATTCATGACTTATCCTATCCTAGGTTCTGGGACTCGACAGTCGTGCTTGCTTCGCGTTTCGGAGAGGAGTCCGCCAATTCTTCTGGACCTTCTCATGGTGTTGTCACGCCTCTTGTTGTCGCTTGTCGAAGCAATTCGCTTGAGTTGTAAAGAACTCTTGTTGTCCTCTCGTCTGGGAAGTTGCCGACGAAGGTGGTTCTTCATTGCTGTCATTGACAGGATCTTCCTTGTCTTCATGATCTTGTCATCGTCTTCTTGTCTTCTGAGGCTTCGAGGGTCTCAAGGGGACATCTTCATGCACCGATATTTGCATGACATGATAGAGTTCTGAGCTGTCAATCTTACTAATTGCGATATCGACACCTAGAGCGGGGGATGAAGAGAACCGTTTTCCTGCTCACTAAGGTGAGGCGGACCAAATGGTGAGGTTCTCATCCACCGGTGGTGATCGACACAATTACTTATAACTGACAGGGTCGCTCTATTAGTGATGCAGATCAAGGTTTGCATATATTATGTCCAGATTATCATAGGCGGAAGTGGCATCACTCTAGAGCAGTGCCCAGGGTTTCACCATCTTCTAAGCCTTGATAACCTTGTTCCTCATGGAGGTACTACTCTTGGTGTCGTCTGGTCGCAGAGTTGTCTTCTCTGTCCTTCAGCACAGGTTTTTGCCTGGAAAGGTAACTTCATTCCGGGCTGTTCGCGAGGATTTCATTTTATCCCGTGGTCAGAAGACATAAGGTACTAGCGACCATTTGCAAGTTTTGAAAAAGTAGACGAGGAGTGTGAGGAAAATAAGAGTGGAAGGCTAGCACATAACCTTAATTTTTCTTTGAAACTTTAGGAGAGTCGAGAAAATATACATAGGTTTTGTAAGTGTTTTTGAAGGATCTAGAAAGCAGTTTTATCCTAACTAACGTCCGTGCTAACTAAGGGCTTCCTACAGTCAGGATGGCTCTAATACCAGTTCTGTGGGGACCCCGACTGGTAAGTCGAGATCGCCATGCCCAGTGATCCCAAGGATCAATGCTCACTGAACACAGATACTGAGTAATAGAGTCTTACATCCATACATACCGTTTGATACAATAAATGACCACTTCGGCCGAGTCTTACATATATAGGGCCTTAAAGGCCAAGCACCAAACTAGACCAATAGCGGAATTATTGGTTGAAAGCGTGAACCCATGCCATCAGCCTTAACCTACAGGCATTATGACTGGGAAGCATCCTAGCTTGCAAGAACGTCACCGAGTCATTCTTCACCGTATCCTGTCTTTCACACCTGGTCAATGAAATAACCAGTGGCAAGCCAATGAGTACTTTGAATGTACTCGCAAACAGCCCATGATATGTACAATGAAATTGAAGGATGACAATATCCTGCATTTCTAGCATAACTCATCTAGGTGGAATTGTTGGGTAACGTAGCATAAATTAAAAAAAATTCCTACGCATATTCAGATCTTCCTATGGAGAGACCAGCAACGAGAGAGGGGTGAGAGCATCTTCACACCTTTGAAGATCGCTAAGCGGAAGCGTTGCTAGAACGCGGTTGATGGAGTCGTACTCGTGGTGATTCAGATCGCGGTGTGATTCCGATCTAGTGCCGAACCACGGCACCTCCGCGTTCAACACACGTGCAGCCCGGTGACGTCTCCCACACCTTGATCCAGCAAGGAGGAGGGAGAGTGTCACGCCCAAGATGCGCCCAGGAGGAGGGAGAGTATCCTCAATTTGGCACGAAGGCCTCGTCAGGGATAGAAGCGCATCTCGTCGTGTCGCAAGAATGAATATCGTTACAAGTACATATACTGAAAAGAAGCAATATATAATATAGATTTGGCTTACACTTGCCACAAGCTACATCAGAGTCACATCAGTACATTACATAATCATCAAGAGTAAGAGCAGGGTCCGACTACGGACGAAAACAAACGAGAAAATAAGAACGACGTCCATCCTTGCTATCCCAGGCTGCCGGCCTGGAACCCATCCTACATCGAAGAAGAAGAAGAAGAAGCAACTCCAAATGAACAATCAACGCGCTCGCGTCGGGTAACCTTTACCTGTACCTCCAACTGGTGTTGTAGTAATCTCTGAGCCACAGGGGACTCAGCAATCTCATTTCCAAAGGTATCAAGACTAGCAAAGCTTAATAGGTGAGGTATGGTTAAGTGGTGAGGTTGCAGCAGCAGCTAAGCATATATTTGGTGGCTAAACTTACGAGTACAAGAAGTAAAAGGGGGAAGATCTACGCATAGCGGACGTGAACTACAGATGATCAAATGAATGATCCTGAACACCTACCTACGTCAGACATAACCCCACCGTGTCCTCGATCGGAGAAGGAACTCACGAAAGAGACAGTCACGGTTACGCACACAGTTGGCAAGTTTTAATTAAGTTAACTTCAAGTTATCTAGAACCAGTGTTAAACAAAGTTTCCATGTTGCCACATAACCGCGGGCACGGCTTTCCGAAAAGATTTAACCCTGCAGGGGTGCTCCAACTAGTCCATCACAAATTACCACAAGCCGCATAGAAATCCTCAATCACGAAGCTCGCGATCTCGTCGGATTCCCTAGTGGAAAACCTCAACTCTGAGATTACCCAAAGCATCACCGGAATCCCGATGCACAAGATATCTCGTCAAAGGTAAAACTAATCCAGCAAGGGCGCCCGACGTGTCGACGATCCCGATAGGAGCCGCGTATCTCCTTCTCAGGACACGACGGATGGAACTAGCTACGGGTGCCAAACCTCGAGTTTCCTCGCGGTGGCCCCGCAGGCAGACCGTTTGGGACCAACACCATCAGCACTGGCCCCCCTGTTTATGTAAAATTACTCCTCGGGTTCATGACGCCCTGTGCATTTCAATATTAAGAAAATTATTATGTTGGGCGAATGTAAAAAACCAATGTTGGGCCTTGCTAGACCAGCTTTAATCTAAAACGAATTATCAAGGGGGTCCCCATAACAACCCCGATCGTGTTAGGAGTGCTCAATTATGGAACATAACACCGGTAGACGAAACTAAGGGGGCAAAGGTGGAACAAAACGCCAGGCTAGAAAGGCCGAGCCTTCCACCTTTTACCAAGTATATAGGTGCATTAAATTAAATAGCATTTAATATGGTGATATAATAAGGAACCCATGCTTTCACATGGAAGCATCTGCACCTGCAACTAGCAACGCTAACAACAGGGTTAAGCAAGCGGTAACATAGCCAATCAGTGGTTTGCTAGGTCGTACAGGTTGAAGGTGACCATGGCATTGTTGAGAGGCTGATATTTAACATGTGGTAGGCAACGAGACATAATCGATAGAAGCGATAAAACTAGCATGGCAATGATAGTAATGGTATCTAGGGAAATGATCATCTTGTTGGAATTATGCCCTAGAGGCAATAATAAATATAGTTATTATTATAATTCCTGTATCAAGATAATCGTTTATTATCCATGCTATAATTATATTGAATGAAGACACATTTACATGTGTGGATAAATAGACAAAACACTGTCCCTAGCAAGCCTCTAGTTGGCTGGCCAGTTGATCAAAGATAGTCAGTGTCTTCTGATTATGAACAAGGTGTTGTTGCTTGATAACTGGATCACGTCATTAGGAGAATCACGTGATGGACTAGACCCAAACTAATAGACGTAGCATGTTGATCGTGTCATTTTGTTGCTACTGTTTTTCTGCGTGTCAAGTATTTGTTCCTATGACCATGAGATCATATAACTCACTAACACCGAAGGAATACTTTGTGTGTATCAAACGTCGCAACGTAACTGGGTGACTATAAAGATGCTCTACAGGTATCTCCGAAGGTGTTCGTTGAGTTAGTATGGATCAAGACTGGGATTTGTCACTCCGTGTGACGGAGAGGTATCTCGGGGCCCACTCGGTAATACAACATCACACACAAGCCTTGCAAGCAATGTGACTTAGTGTAAGTTGCGGGATCTTGTATTACCGAACGAGTAAAGAGAATTGCCGGTAAACGAGATTGAAATAGGTATGCGGATACTGACGATCGAATCTCGGGCAAGTAACATACCGAAGGACAAAGGGAATGACATACGGGATTATATGAATCCTTGGCACTGAGGTTCAAACGATAAGATCTTCGTAGAATATGTAGGATCCAATATGGGCATCCAGGTCCCGCTATTGGATATTGACCGAGGAGTCTCTCGGGTCATGTCTACATAGTTCTCGAACCCGCAGGGTGTGCACACTTAAGGTTCGACGTTGTTTTATGCGTATTTGAGTTATATGGTTGGTTACCAAATGTTGTTTGGAGTCCCGGCTGAGATCACGGACGTCACGAGGGTTTCCGGAATGGTCCGTAAATGAAGATTGATATATAGGATGACCTCATTTGATTACCGGAAGGTTTTCGGAGTTACCGGGAATGTACCGGGAATGACGAATGGGTTCCGGGAGTTCACCGGGGGGGCAACCCACCCCGGGGAAGCCCATAGGCCTTGGGGTGGCACACCAGCCCTTAGTGGGCTGGTAGGACAGCCCAAGAAGGCCCTATGCGCCATAGGAAGAAAATCAAAGAGAAAAAAAAGGAGGAGGTGGGAAAGGGAAGAAGGACTCCACCTTCCAAACCAAGTAGGACTCGGTTTGGGGGGGGGCGACCTTCCCCCTTGGCTCGGCCGAAACCCTTAGGGGTCCTTGGACCCCAAGGCAAGGCTCCCCCTCTTCCCCCTATATATACGGAGGATTTAGGGCTGATTTGAGACGTTTTTTCCACGGCAGCCCGACCACATACCTCCACGGTTTTTCCTCTAGATCGCGTTTCTGCGGAGCTCGGGCGGAGCCCTGCTGAGACAAGATCATCACCAACCTCCGGAGCGCCGTCACGCTGCCAGAGAACTCTTCTACCTCTCCGTCTCTCTTGCTTGATCAAGAAGGCCAAGATCATCGTCGAGCTGTACGTGTGCTGAACGCGGAGGTGCCGTCCGTTCGGCACTAGATCGTGGGACTGATCGCGGGACGGTTCGCGGGGCGGATCGAGGGACGTGAGGACGTTCCACTACATCAACCGCATTCACTAATGCTTTTGCTGTACGGTCTACAAGGGTACGTAGGTCACACATCCCCTCTCGTAGATGGACATCACCTTGATAGGTCTTCGTGCGCGTAGGAAATTTTTTGTTTCCCATGCGACGTTCACCAACAGTGGCATCATGAGCTAGGTTCATGCGTAGATGTCTTCTCGAGTAGAACACAAAAGTTTTTGTGGGCGGTGATGTGTGTTTTTCTGCCCTCCTTAGTCTTTTCTTGATTCCGCGGTATTGTTGGATTGAAGCGGCTTGGACCGACATTACTCGTACCCTTACGAGAGACTGGTTTCATCGCTACGAGTAACCCCGTTGCTCAAAGATGACTGGCAAGTGTCAGTTTCTCCAACTTTAGTTGAATCGGATTTGACCGAGGAGGTCCTTGGATGAGGTCAAAGAGCAACTCATATATCTCCGTTGTGGTGTTTGCATAAGTAAGATGCGATCCTACTAGATACCCATGGTCACCACGTAAAACATGCAACAACAAAATTAGAGGACGTCTAACTTGTTTTTGCACGGTATGCTTGTGATGTGATATGGCCAACGATGTGATGTGATATATTGGATGTATGAGATGATCATGTTGTAATAGATAATATCGACTTGCACGTCGATGGTACGGCAACCGACAGGAGCCATAGGGTTGTCTTTATACTAATGTTTGTGCTTGCAGATGCGTTTACTATTTTGCTAGGAAGTAGCTTTAGTAGTAATAGCATGAGTAGCACGACAACCCCGATGGCGACACGTTGATGGAGATCATGGTGTGGCGCCGGTGACAAGAAGATCGTGCCGGTGCTTTGGTGATGGAGATCAAGAAGCACGTGATGATGGCCATATCATGTCACTTATGAATTGCATGTGATGTTAATCCTTTTATGCACCTTATTTTTCTTAGAATGACGGTAGCATTATGAGGTGATCTCTCACTAAAATTTCAAGACGAAATTGTGTTCTCCCCGACTGTGCACCGTTGCTACACTTCGTCGTTTCGAGACACCACGTGATGATCAGGTGTGATAGACTTAACGTTCACATACAACGGGTGCAAAACAGTTGCGCACGCGGAACACTCGGGTTAAGCTTGACGAGCCTAGCATGTGCAGACATGGCCTCGGAACACATGAGACCGAAAGGTCAATCATGAATCATATAGATGATATGATTAGCATAGGGATGCTTACCACTGAAACTATACTCAACTCACGTGATGATCGGACTTGAGCTAGTGTAAGTGGATCATGAACCACTCAAATGACTAGAGAGATGTACTTTTTGAGTGGGAGTTTAGCGAATAATTTGATTAAGTTAAACTCTAATTATCTTGAACATAGTCTAAGTCCACTTTGAATATATTTGTGTTGTAGATCATGGCTCACGCGACAGTCACCCTGAATTTTAATACGTTCCTAGAGAAAGCTAAGTTGAAAGATGATGGAAGCAACTTTGTAGACTGGGCTCGTAATCTTAAGCTAATCTTACAAGCTGGGAAGAAGGATTATGTCCTTAATGCTGCGCTAGGAGATGAACCACCCGCTACGGCTGATCAGGATGTTAAGAACGCTTGGTTAGCACGTAAGGAGGACTACTCAGTAGTTCAATGTGCACTCTTGTATGGCTTAGAACCGGGACTTCAACGTCGCTTTGAGCGTCATGGAGCATTTGAGATGTTCCAGGAGTTGAAGTTTATCTTTCAGAAGAACGCCCGGATCGAGAGGTATGAGACCTCCGATAAATTATATGCTTGCAAGATGGAGAAGAACTCGTCTGTTAGTGAACATGTGCTCAAAATGTCTGGGTACTCAAACCGTCTAGCTGAGCTGGGGATTGAACTCCCGCAAGAAGCTATCACTGACGGAATCCTTCAATCACTGCCGCCAAGCTATAAAGGCTTTGTGTTGAACTACAACATGCAAGGGATGAACAAGTCTCCCGGCGAGTTGTTTGCGATGCTGAAAGTCGCAGAGTCTGAACTCCGTAAAGAGCATCAAGTGTTGATGGTGAATAAGACCACTAGTTTCAAGAGAAATGGCAAAGGCAAGAAGGGTAATTCAAAGAAGAGCGGCAAGCCTGTTGCCAATCCGACGAAGAAACCCAAAGATGGACCTAAGCCTGAAACAGAGTGTTACTATTGCAAGGGTATGGGTCACTGGAAGCGCAATTGCCCCAAGTATCTGGCAGATAAGAAGGCGACCAAAGAAAAATCAGGTATATTTGATATACATGTTATTGATGTGTACTTAACCAGCTCTCGTAGTAGTGCCTGGGTATTTGATACCGGTTCTGTTGCTCATATTTGCAACTCGAAACAGGAACTGCGGAATAGACGAAGGCTGGCGAAAGATGAAGTGACGATGCGCGTAGGACATGGTTCCAAGGTTGATGCAATCGCCATCGGCACAGTTTCACTTCAGTTACCATCAGGATTAGTTATGAACTTGAATCATTGTTATTTAGTGCCTGCGTTGAGCATGAACATTATATCTGGATCTTGTTTATTGCGAGACGGTTACTCTTTTAAGTCAGAGAATAATGGTTGTTCTATTTCTATGAGTAACATCTTTTATGGTCATGCACCCAATGTGAGAGGATTGTTCATATTGAATCTTGATAGCGATACACACATACATAACATTGAGACCAAAAGAGTTAGAGTTAACAATGATAGCGCCATATTTTTGTGGCACTACCGCTTAGGTCATATTGGTGTAAAGCGCATGAAGAAACTCCATGCCGATGGACTTTTGGAGTCACTTGACTTTGATTCACTTGACACGTGCGAACCATGCCTCATGGGCAAGATGACTAAAACTCCGTTCTCCGGAACAATGGAGCATGCAAGTGACTTGTTGGAAATCATACATACCGATGTGTGTGGTCCGATGAGCGTACAGGCACGCGGCGGATATCGTTATTTTCTCACCTTCACTGACGATTTGAGTAGATATGGTTATGTGTACTTAATGAAGCACAAGTCTGAAACATTTGAAAAGTTCAAGCAATTTTAGAGTGAAGTTGAAAATCATCGTAACAAGAAGATCAAGTTCCTAAGGTCTGATCGTGGGGGTGAATATCTGAGTTTCGAGTTTGGTGCTCACTTAAGACAATGTGGAATTGTTTCACAGTTGACACCGCCTGGAATACCACAGCGTAATGGTGTGTCCGAACGTCGTAATCGTACTTTATTAGAGATGGTGCGATCTATGATGTCTCTTACTGATTTGCCATTATCGTTTTGGGGTTATGCATTAGAAACAGCTGCATTCACTTTAAATAGGGCACCATCAAAATCCGTTGAGACGACACCATACGAACTGTGGTATGGCAAAAGGCCAAAGTTGTCGTTTCTTAAAGTTTGGGGATGTGATGCTTATGTCAAAAAGCTTCAGCCTGAAAAGCTGGAACCCAAAGCGGAAAAGTGCATCTTCATAGGTTACCCAAAAGAGACAGTTGGGTACACCTTCTATCTCAAATCCGAGGGCAAAGTGTTTGTTGCTAAAAATGGAGCTTTTCTCGAGAAGGAGTTTCTCTCGAGAGAATTGAGTGGGAGGAAGATAGAACTTGACGAGGTTGTCGAACCTCTCATCCCTCTGGATGGTGGCGCAGGGCAAGGGGAAACCTCTGTCGTTGCGATGCCGGTTGAGGAGGAAGTTAATGATGATGATCATGAAACTCCGGTTCAAGTTTCTGTCGAACCACGCAGGTCGACGAGACCACGTGCTGCATCAGAGTGGTACGGTAATCCCGTCTTATCAATCATGTTGTTGGACAACAATGAACCTGCAAATTATGAAGAAGCAATGGTGGGCCCAGATTCCAACAAATGGCTAGAAGCCATGAAGTCCGAGATAGGATCCATGTATGAGAACAAAGTGTGTACTTTGGAAGTACTGCCTGAGGGCCGCAAGGCTATTCAGAACAAATGGATCTTTAAGAGGAAGACAGACGCTGACGGCAATGTGACCGTTTATAAAGCTCGACTTGTGGCAAAGGGTTTTTCACAAGTTCAAGGAGTTGACTACGATGAGACATTCTCACCCGTAGCGATGCTTAAGTCCGTCAAAATCATGTTAGCAATAGCTGCATTTTTCGATTATGAAATCTGGCAGATGGATGTCAAAACGGCATTCCTTAACGGTTTCCTTAAGGAAGAGTTGTATATGATGCAACCCGAAGGTTTTGTCGATCCTAAGAATGCTAACAAGGTGTGCAAGCTCCAGCGATCCATTTATGGAATGGTGCAAGCATCTCGGAGTTGGAACAAACGCTTTGATGAGGTGATCAAAGCATTTGGGTTTATACAAGTGGTTGGAGAATCTTGTATTTACAAGAAAGTGAGTGGGAGCTCTGTGGCGTTTCTAATATTATATGTGGATGACATATTGCTGATTGGAAACAACGTAGAGTTTTTGGAGAGCATAAAGGATTACTTGAATAAAAGTTTCTCTATGAAGGACCTAGGAGAAGCTGCTTACATTCTAGGCATTAAGACCTACAGGGATAGATCAAAACGCCTGATAGGACTTTCACAAAGCACATACCTTGATAACGTTTTGAAGAGGTTCAAAATGGAACAGTCCAAGAAAGGGTTCTTGCCAGTTTTACAAGGTACGAGATTGGGTAAGACTCAGTGCCCAGCAACTGATGAGGATAGAGAGCATATGCGCTCCGTCCCCTATGCTTCAGCCATAGGTTCTATCATGTATGCAATGTTGTGCACTAGACCGGACGTTAGCCTGGCCATAAGTATGGCAGGTAGGTTCCAGAGTAATCCAGGAGTGGATCACTGGACAGCGGTCAAGAATATCCTGAAGTACCTGAAAAGGACTAAGGAGATGTTTCTCGTGTATGGAGGTGACGAAGAGCTCGCCGTAAAAGGTTACGTCGATGCAAGCTTTGACACAGATCCGGACGACTCTAAGTCGCAAACCGGATACGTATTTATTCTTAATGGGGGTGTGGTAAGCTGGTGCAGTTCCAAGCAAAGCGAAGTACATGGCTGCCTCGGAGGCGGCTAAGGAGGGTGTCTGGATGAAGCAATTCATGACGGATCTTGGAGTAGTGCCAAGCGCACTGAATCCAATAACCTTGTTCTGTGACAACACGGGTGCCATTGCCTTAGCAAAGGAACCACGGTTTCACAAGAAGTCCAGACACATCAAACGATGCTTCAACCTCATCCGCGACTACATCTAAGGGGAGGACGTAAATATATGCAAAGTGCACACGGATCTGAATGTAGCAGACCCGCTGACTAAACCTCTTCCACGGGCAAAGCATGATCAACACCAGAACTGTATGGGTGTTAGATTTATTACAATGTAATTCGCATGATGATGTGAGGGCTAGATTATTGACTCTAGTGCAAGTGGGAGACTGTTGAAATTATGCCCTAGAGGCAATAATAAATATAGTTATTATTATAATTCCTGTATCAAGATAATCGTTTATTATCCATGCTATAATTGTATTGAATGAAGACTCATTTACATGTGTGGATACATAGACAAAACACTATCCCTAGCAAGCCTCTAGTTGGCTGGCCAGTTGATCAAAGATAGTCAGTGTCTTCTGATTATGAACAAGGTGTTGTTGCTTGATAACTGGATCATGTCATTAGGAGAATCACGTGATGGACTAGACCCAAACTAATAGACGTAGCATGTTGATCGTGTCATTTTGTTGCTACTGTTTTTCTGCGTGTCAAGTATTTGTTCCTATGACCATGAGATCATATAACTCACTAACACCGGAGGAATACTTTCTGTGTATCAAACGTCGCATCGTAACTGGGTGACTATAAAGATGCTCTACAGGTATCTCCGAAGGTGTTCGTTGAGTTAGTATGGATCAAGACTGGGATTTGTCACTCCGTGTGATGGAGAGGTATCTCGGGGCCCACTCGGTAATACAACATCACACACAAGCCTTGCAAGCAATGTGACTTAGTGTAAGTTGCGGGATCTTGTATTACATAACGAGTAAAGATACTTGCCGGTAAACGAGATTGAAATAGGTATGCGGATACTCACGATTGAATCTCGGGCAAGTAACATACCGAAGGACAAAGGGAATGACATACGGGATTATATGAATCCTTGGCACTGAGGTTCAAACGATAAGATCTTCGTAGAATATGTAGGATCCAATATGGGCATCCAGGTCCCGCTATTGGATATTGACCGAGGAGTCTCTCGGGTCATATCTACATAGTTCTCGAACCCGCAGGGTCTGCACACTTAAGGTTCGACGTTGTTTTATGCGTATTTGAGTTATATGTGTGGTTACCGAATGTTGTTCGGAGTCCCGGATGAGATCACGGACGTCACGAGGGTTTCCGGAATGGTCCGGAAATGAAGATTGATATATAGGATGACCTCATTTGATTACCGGAAGGTTTTCGGAGTTACCGGGAATGTACCGGGAATGACGAATGGGTTCCGGGAGTTCACCGGGGGGGCAACCCACCCCGGGGAAGCTCATTGGCCTTGGGGGTGGCACACCAGCCCTTAGTGGGCTGGTAGGGCAGCCCAAGAAGGCCCTATGCGCCATAGGAAGAAAATCAAAGAGAAATGAAAAAAAAGGAGGAGGTGGGAAAGGGAAGAAGGACTCCACCTTCCAAACCAAGTAGGACTCGGTTTGGGGAGGGAGACCTTCCGCCTTGGCTCGGCCGAAACCCTTAGGGGTCCTCGGACCCCAAGGCAAGGCTCCCCCTCTTCCCCTATATATACGGAGGTTTTAGGGCTGATTTGAGACGTTTTTTCCATGGCAGCCCGACCACATACCTCCACGGTTTTTCCTCTAGATCGCGTTTCTGCGGAGCTCGGGCGGAGCCCTGCTGAGACAAGATCATCACCAACCTCCGGAGTGCTGTCACGCTGCCGGAGAACTCTTCTACCTCTCCGTCTCTCTTGCTAGATCAAGAAGGCCGAGATCATCGTCGAGCTGTACATGTGCTGAACGCGGAGGTGCCGTCCGTTCGGCACTAGATCGTGGGATTGATCGTGGGACGGTTCGCGGGGCGGATCGAGGGACGTGAGGACGTTCCACTACATCAACCGCGTTCACTAACGCTTCTGCTGTACGGTCTACAAGGGTACGTAGATCACACATCCCCTCTCGTAGATGGACATCACCTTGACAGGTCTTCATGCGCGTAGGAAATTTTTTGTTTCCCATGCGACGTTCACCAACACATCTTGCCTGAGATCCCGCTTGGAAGGAGAATGCCCCCGTGAAGCAGACGAACCGACGTAGTCGAACGGGTCCTCACAATCCGGCACGCTGCGGAACTCTACCGAGACGAAGCAAACCGGAAGCACAAATCAACACATGGAATTCACCACGCGATGCACAACACATATGATGCATGAGCAGCTGAATACATGCAAGTCACGGCATGACAATTCTCACAAACAACACTACACATTAAGTGAAGTTCAATATGCAACGGGTTGCATACTGACGAAACTCCACGTTTAATTATTTAGTTCTATCCCGATTAGGTACATGGCAACATTAAATGTTGTTAATCATGACAAGAGGTGAAGCGTAATTAAACCAACTATCTAGGCATTTTAAATGAGGTCGGAAACGACTTATAGCACCTCCGAAATGACCTCATATGTGAATTTACAATTCTGTCCAGATCTGAATTAACACATTTAATTAGTTGTTAAACAGAAAAACAAAAAGGTTCACGTGATTCTACGCGTCAAAGCAAGCAATCTACACATAGAGAACGTCTCCAACGGAGCTACGGATCAAAAGAAACAAGCACCGCAAGATATGATGGCAGAATGCAAAATGTGTGCAACGGCAGTCACGAGCACTTCAAAACATACAACCAGCAAGAGAAAATGAAACTACATGAGATCCTAAGCAAGTTTTATGTAGGACACGTTCAAATCGGAGCTATGGTTCAACAACTACGAGCAAAACAAGAAATCACTACAATCTGCCAAAATCAGCCACATAGCATTTTCTACACCCCACAACTCCGATATGCTCAAGCAAGACATGGCACGGAAGAGGGCAAGACGCTCTACTACAAACAATAACAACAACTAGCATGGCAGCATGGATCACTAGGGAAATAAGACACAAAATGGCATCTCACACACTATTTCAGACTTAGTGAAAATTACACCTCATGAAAGTGCAGTTTTCGATCTGAAGCAATATTGACAGCAGCAAAACCATAAGCTTCAGGAAACCAAATGGCATGAAACTCACAGCATGCTAGAGAAACACAAGGGGTACAACTAACTCCATTGGACCAACCTCAAAAGAGCTATAGATCACAAGATGCAAGCAAGACAAGACAGCAACAAAAAATATAACAGATTCCAGACTTAGAAATATTTCAGCTCCTCCAAATCAGCACTATTTATAGCAACTTGAGGGCAATCAAACCACACCTAAACAAGCATTTCTATTGCAACCAAAAATACCAGGCGCTAGTCTAAACACCCAAGAACAACTCTCTAGTTGACAACTCCGTCAAACGAAGCACGGATTAAATCCTACGAATTAAACAAAAGGGCATCACGTCAAAATATCGTGCGAACTCACTTGCTCAAAAGCTAAAACTAATTGCACAGAAAAATCCCATGGATTTTTCTACCCCGAAAACATATAAAATATGTGGGGTTGCACAACAACATAATGCCACACGAAAATGCGGGAAAAATAACCTATACATGGGAAAATAATCTACCGGCAAATCCCTACACGTAAAAATACAAATGACCGTCCTAAAACACATGGAAAATTAGTTCCTAAAACATGAACATTTTATCTATGGCATACGAGCTACCCGGTCTTGCGCGAAAAATAAATACGGGCTCTATTCTAAGGGGACAGCACGTTACCCTAGGAAAACAATGGATCAAACCTCATCAAACATTTATGCAAGTTGCAAAAACGGATACTACGCAAAATTCTACACCAAATCCATATAAAGATCGCCTCGATCCGACTTACGGAATAAAATCTACGGGCAATCTAATATCGTCTAATTACTGGAATTAATTAAATTCCTAAAATTCCTAAATGGGCCGAACAGGTGGGGGCGAGGTAACAAGTCAGTGCATGGGCGTAGAATAGTGGCTTGGGGGGTGCTCACCTTGGGCCGGCTCGGTCCGGCCTGGAGTGGAGGCTGTGGCTTGGGGAGAGGGGCGAGCTGGGCCGGGAGGCGAGGCCGGCCCACGCTCGGTCTGGGCCGTGGGGAGGCACGGCGCTGGCCCAGCTCGCAGGGGAGGCCCAGGCGCAGGAGGTGCCGGTTGTCGTTCCCTCGATCGGGTCAAGGCTCGACCCTGGCGGCGGTCGGGACCTCCAGCAACAGGGCGGCGAGGCGACCGGGGGGGCGAGGCGGCGGCGCTCCGGCACGAGGCACGACGGGGCCTGGCGCGGCAACGCACGACTGCAGGGTGGCGCCGACGGGGAAGCAGAATGGCGGCGACGGAGGAGCTGCTCACGGGCACAGCTGCTACCCTCCGGCGAGGCGCTAGGGACGGGGCGACGCGACCGGGCTGGGGTAGCATCGGCGAAGGGGCTGGAGATCGGGAGGAGGCCGTCGGCAGCGATCTGCAGGCGGCGGGGCTGGAGAGGAACTCCGGAGGCAGATCGGGGCGGCGGCGGCTCGGGCCTGGCGGGCCTCGCGTGGGCTCGCGGGCCCTGGCGGCTGGCAGGAGGTGGGAGAGAGGTTGCGCTAGGGTTGGGCACGGGAATCGAGGAAGAGAGAGGGGGGGCTGAAATAAATGCTTGGGCGTCTATATATAGACAAACGGGGGGCGAGGTTAGCCGGAATTTCGTTCCGGATCCGACCATGCGGTCGGATTCGGACGATTCCGAACGCGGGAACGGGTAAGTGGCCGTGTAGTGTAGATATCCGGAGACGAGAGGGAGAACGGGCATCGCGGCAACGAGTTTTAAAACACCAACGAACGTCCGACGGTAGACCGAATATGGTGCCGCTATGGTCGACCATTCGGGTACCAGACGAACTCCGATCGAGACGAAATTCGACAGGCGGTCTAACTATAACTGATTACGACCGCATGCCAAGTTTCACCCTGATCAGAGAAAGTTTTAAATGCACTTTTAAAACAGGGTTTTGACGATGCCGCGGGCGCGTGCGAGTGTGGTCGGGCTCAGAACGGACAACGACGAGAACCGGCAACTACTAACGAATGCAAGTTTTGAAAACGGGCGGCAACGGGATGCCGATGCAATGCTGATGATGCGCATGATGCGATGATGATGCGACAAATAAAATAAGACACACGACGAAAACGGAATAGAAGGGGAATCTACTGGAACGTCGGTCTCGGGCTGTCACTACTCTCCTACACTACAAGAGGATCTCGCCCCGAGATCCAAGAATGAAAGGGGGAGAGGATGAGAAAGAACAAGAGGTAAAAACTTAGTCGCTTCTTTGACAAACGAGTGAAACCAACGATCCTTGAAGGTTGCAGAGAGATGAGGAATGATATGAGAAACAAGCAAGAATTCAGGAAAATTTCGGCAGCACTTCGGTAGGAAAATGGGACAAAAAATTCAATAAGTTGGAAAGAAATAGACAATATTCACAAGAAACAAGTAAATAGAGCAAGGGAACACCATGATCTTGACAGAACAACATAATAGACCCAAAAGAGCAACATCCCAATGCCTCCGGAACAAGAGAATATGAACTAGCTCATACGGAAGAAGAGTATGAAGAAAAGAATGACAACTAGTAACTCCAATTTACTTGGCAAGCATCCTTGCAAGAAGAATTGGACGAAGTTGTTGGAAAAACAACAACGAAAAGAACAAGATAGTAGTGGGCTTATGAAAATCATCTCAACATCTATGAGGTGACAACCACCCACTAAAAGGAACAAGGATTGATTGGGAGAAGCAAGATATGAACAATTTCTTACACCAAGAGGATACATTGAGAACTTGGATTAAAGACAAGCACCATGATAGCAACAATCCGTAGGAAAAGCTTTAGGTGACATCCAAACCAAGATGGCTCAACGAAGAAACCATGGGTTGCAAATATCTCATGATCATAGAATTGATGGATTTAATTATCTTATTCTTGAAAGGAAATTTCTTCGAGGCTCCTACACTAACAAGAATGCTATAATACCACCTCGGAGGATAAAGGAAGAACAACTGCACATATAAATGCAAGAGAAAGGATACTTGAGGTTCTCCAACAAGAATCTTGAAGAACATTTGATAAAGGATTGAAACCTTGAAGAACCACCATGAAGGACCTCCATATACAAATGAATGATGCAAAGATATGAAGGCAGAAGGAATAAGATTATGACCTTGCCAAGATTTAGATGAAGCCTCAGAGAGAGAAACTTGATAGAACTTGAGAAATGGAATTGATATCAAGAGCCACTCCGGAAGAAGAATTGAAATGTCTTGGAAGAAGGAAAAACAAGAATAAGAATTATGTTATGCTCATCCTTCATCAAATTAAATTTATGACAAGCAACGGATTTAGCATAACACTTATTATTCTAAAAATGAATCTTGAAGAGGCACAGAGATAAGCACCACTTGAAGCAAAATTGAAGGAAGCACGGGTAAGGATTCACAATTGAATGGGAATACCAAGAATTAATGGAGATGCAAGATAACGAAGAGATCAGGAGCCACCTGAGAAAAAACTAGAACAAGGCACCAGAATAATTGAGAGACGAACGAAGAGACAACAATTGAGAAGAATTGAGGATGAAAGCTGAAAGCTGAGAACGAAGAATCTTCTGAAATGATGGCCTTCGGAGGATCGAGAATGAAAACAACTCAGAAGTGCACCGGATAGCAAGAAAGGGATTACTCATGATTGGAACAATTCAAGATGATGGCACAAGATGAAAATATAAATCTTCAAGAGAATGAACCATGATTCGAGAGAAACACTCCTTTGAATTGCAAGCTGAGAATGAAGACGAGAACAACACCAAGAATTAATGAGACACTCCGGAATAAAGAAGAATAAAATGTTGAGCCAATATGAGAATTAATTCAAATAGATCTTGAAAAGGGGTATGACTGATGAAATTCATACTTACATCATAGCTGAAAAGAATTAATGATCTCCAGGAAAAGATTACAAGAGCTATATAAGATCCTGGGAAAACCCCGTGGGTTACGGGCCCACTTAAAGAAACCACCGTTGGAAAAGATTGCTTAGAAGGGAGATATTGCACCGATATGAAGAGAACTAGATGAGGTTAGCACCTCGAAATAATTAACGAATTGAAAACACGAAACTTCTAAGATATCTTTAACACTCACGATAGAAAGAGAGAGGAATTAATAAACAAGATAGGCTGAAAGAATTTCCAACGTCGGAAAGAATTTAATGGTTGAAAAAGGATATGATGACCATGGATAACTGAGCTGAATTCACCGGTAAGGATGACAAGAATGAATAAAGATGAACATGAAGCTCCTGAGAATCTTCACAACGAATCACCGGATAAGAGAGAAAAGAACAAGCAGCGGAAGCACAATGAAAAGAAACTCTTGGATGAAAATTGAATCACTGAGAAAAAGGGTGGGAGGGTGGGAAAAAACAAAGACAACTTGGGACAGATGAGATGAACTCCGGAATAAAATGAGAGAATGATCTGCAACAATTGGAGCGGAATGAATTCACCAGAAGAGAAGCACACCGGTTAGAAAAGAATTAACATGATGATTTCGGTTGACAAGAATTGATAAGACGATCTGATTGAGCAAAAGAATTAGCACTCTCATAAAAATATAAGAACACCACTTAGAAAAGATCTGAAATCACCACTTGATATCGAAGCAACTTGAATTACCATATTCAGCAAAAACAAAAGGTGCGGCTTATGAAAAGCCAGAACAAACTCATGAGAGAGATTTCGTCTGATATTTTCGTGGACAGGATCGCACGGGCTCGATCCTTACAGTAGCCATCAAGTGCAAGGCAGTGCACCCGACATACGAAGTATCCCAAGTCGTAGCAAGCTACAAGGACTCTTTAAGACACAATGTGTACCGCTGTAAGTCGACCGTGAACAAACGAATCCACTAGATGTCGAACCCCAACCTAACATCATGTATTTGTTGGAAGATTGTCCTATAAGCAACTACTTGAATTTCCACCTAAGAATTCCCGAAATAACTGGTCATGCAATCTGGTACACGGATACAAGGAGTAATATCACACAACTACTATACTAACCCGTCACTTGTATCACATCCGTCAACACACGGCCAGAATCTCGGACCTTCATCTACAACAGACCCTCGTGACCACAACGATACCAAGTATGGCAGTACTCCCGAACAATCTGCACCAGTACTGGGGACATCGGGGTTATCTCGCCACTACTAGTATTGAAGCAATTACGAACATCCTTCGTTCCGATATACTAAGAAACCTGAATGATAACGATGTGCTCAAGAATCCCCTGGAGCTCAACTCCCCTCAGACTTAGAGCAGATAGGAGGCACCAAGACAGAACTCCGTCGCATCGGCATCGTATAGATTCCAAGAATATCCGCGTGATCCTAATTTTTTTTTGAGTGAGCAGAGGAGTAGATTTAAATTATTACGTCAAGATTCCTCACCAGAGCATAGAAGAGGAGAAAAAAGAATCCTACTCTCCGGTATATAACTAGACTCAAAGCAGTTTTTCACTAGACTCGACTCGGCCAAGTTCGATCAATCAAGGGGGCTCCTAGGTCAGTACTGCTCTGATACCAACTTGTCACGCCCAAGATGCGACCCTATCCTCAATTTGGCACGAAGGCCTCGTCAGGGATAGAAGCGCATCTCGTCGTGTCGCAAGAATGGATATCGTTACAAGTACATGTACTCAAAAGAAGGGATATATAATATAGATTTAGCTTACACTCGCCACAAGCTACATCAGAGTCACATCAATACATTACATAATCATCAAGAGTAAGAGCAGGGTCCGACTACGGACGAAAACAAACGAGAAAATAAGAACGACGTCCATCCTTGCTATCCCAGGCTGCCGGCCTGGAACCCATCCTAGATCGATGAAGAAGAAGAAGAAGAAGAAGAAGAAGCAACTCCAAATGAACAATCAACGCGCTCGCGTCGGGTAACCTTTACCTGTACCTGCAACTGGTGTTGTAGTAATCTGTGAGCCACAGGGGACTCAGCAATCTCATTTCCAAAGGTATCAAGACTAGCAAAGCTTAATAGGTGAGGTATGGTTAAGTGGTGAGGTTGCAGCAGCGGCTAAGCATATATTTGGTGGGTAAACTTACGAGTACAACAAGTAAGAGGGGGAAGATCTACGCATAGCGGACGTGAACTACAGATGATCAAATGAATGATCCTGAACACCTACCTACGTCAGACATAACCCCACCGTGTCCTCGATAGGAGAAGGAACTCACGAAAGAGATAGTCACGGTTATGCACACAGTTGGCAAGTTTTAATTAAGTTAACTTCAAGTTATCTAGAACCAGTGTTAAACAAAGTTTCCATGTTGCCACATAACCGCGGGCACGGCTTTCCGAAAAGATTTAACCCTGCAGGGGTGCTCCAACTAGTCCATCACAAATTACCACAAGCCGCATAGAAATCCTCAATCACGAAGCTCGCGATCTCGTCGGATTCCCTAGTGGAAAACCTCAACTCTGAGATTACCCAAAGCATCACCGGAATCCCGATGCACAAGATATCTCGTCAAAGGTAAAACTAATCCAGCAAGGCCGCCCGGCGTGTCGACGATCCCGATAGGAGCCGCGTATCTCGTTCTCAGGACACGACGGATGGAACTAGCTACGAGTGCCAAACCTCGAGTTTCCTCACGGTGGCCCCGCAGGCAGACCGTTTGGGACCAACACCATTAGCACTGGCCCCCCTGTTTATGTAAAATTACTCCTCGGGAGTATGACACCCTATGCATTTCAATATTAACAAAATTATTATGTTGGGCAAATGTAAAAACCAATGTTGGGCCTTGCCAGGCCATCTTTAATCTAAAACGAATTATCAAGGGGGTCCCCATAACAACCCCGATCGTGTTAGGAGCGCTCAATTATGGAACATAACACCGGTAGACGAAACTAAGGGGGCAAAAGTGGAACAAAATGCCAGGCTAGAAAGGCCGAGCCTTCCACCTTTTACGAAGTATATAGGTGCATTAAATTAAATAGCATTTAATATGGTGATATAACAAGGAACACATGCTTTCACATGGAAGCATCTGCACCTGCAACTAGCAACGCTAACAACAGGGTTAAGCAAGCGGTAACATAGCCAATCAGTGGTTTGCTAGGTCGTACAGGTTGAAGGTGATCATGGCATTGTTGAGAGGCTGATATTTAACATGTGGTAGGCAACGAGACATAATCGATAGAAGCGATAAAACTAGCATTGCAATGATAGTAATGCTATCTAGGGAAATGATCATCTTGCCTGAGATCCCGCTTGGAAGAAGAATGCCCCCGTGAAGCAGACGAACCGACATAGTCGAACGGGTCCTCACAATCCGGCACGCTGCAGAACTCTACCGAGACGAAGCAAACCGGAAACACAAATCAACACATGGAATTCACCACGCGATGCACAACACATATGATACATGAGCAGCTGAATACATGCAAGTCACGACATGACAATTCACACAAACAACACTACACATTAAGTGAAGTTCAATATGCAACGGGTTGCCTATTGACGAAACTCCACGTTTAATTATTTAGTTCTATCCAGATTAGGTACACGGCAACATTAAATGTTGTTAATCATGACAAGAGGTGAAGCGTAATTAAACCAACTATCTAGGCATTTTAAATGAGGTCGGAAACGACTTATAGCAGCTCCGAAACGACCTCATATGTGAATTTACAATTCTGTCCAGATCTGAATTAACACATTTAATTAGTTGTTAAACAGCGAAATAAATAGGTTCACGTGATTCTACGCGTCAAGGCAAGCAATCTACACATAGAGAACATCTCCCACGGAGCTACGGATCAAAAGATACAAGCACCGCAAGATATGATGGCATGAATGCAAAATGTGTGCAACGGCGGTCACGAGCACTTCAAAACATACAACCAGCAAGAGAAAATGAAACTACACGAGATCCTAAGCAAGTTTCATGTAGGACACGTTCAAATCGGAGCTACGGTTCAACAACTACGAGCAAAACAAGAAATCACTACAATCTGCCAAAATCAGCCACATAGCATTTTCTAAACCCCACAACTACGAGCTACACAACTCCGATATGCTCAAGCAAGGCATGGAACGGAAGAGGGCAAGACGCTCTACTACAAACAACTAACAACAACTAGCATGGCAACAAGGATCACTAGGGAAATAAGACACTAAATGGCATCTCACACACTATTTCAGACTTAGTGAAAATTACACCTCATGAAAGTGCAGTTTTCGATCTGAAGCAATATTGACAGCAGCAAAACCATAAGCTTCAGGAAACAAAATGGCATGAAACTTCACAGCATGCTAGAGAAACACAAGGGGTACAACTAACTCCATTGGACCAACCTCAAAACAGCTATAGATCACAAGATGCAAGCAAGACAAGACAGCAACAAAATATATAATAGATTCCAGACTTAGAAATATTTCAGCTCCTCCAAATCAGCACTATTTCTAGCAACATGAGGTCAATCAAACCACACCTAAACAAGCATTTCTATTGCAACCAAAAATACCAGGGGCTAGTCTAAACACCCAAGAACAACTCTCTAGTTGACAACTCCGTCAAACGAAGCACGGAATAAATCCTACGAATTAAACAAAAGGGCATCACGTCAAAATATCGCGCGAACTAACTTGCTCAAAAGCTAAAACTAATTGCACAAAAAAATCCCATGAATTTTTCTACCCCGAAAACATATAAAATATATGGGGTTGCACAACAACATAATGCCACACGAAAATGCGGGAAAAATAACCTATACACCGGAAAATAATCTACCGGCAAATCCCTACATGTAAAAATACAAATGACCGCCCTAAAACACATGGAAAATTAGTTCCTAAAACATGAACATTTTATCTATGGCATACGAGCAACCCGGTCTTGCGCGAAAAATAAATACGGGCTCTATTCTAAGGGGACAACATGTTACCCTAGGCAAACAGTGGGTCAAACCTCATCAAACATTTATGCAAGTTGAAAAAATGGATACTATGCGAAATTCTACACCAAATCCATATAAAGATCGCCTCGATCCGACTTACGGAATAAAATCTACGGGAAATCTAATATCGTCTAATCACTGGAATTAATTAATTTCCTAAAATTCGTAAATGGGCCGAATAGGTGGGCACGAGGTAACAAGTCAGTGCATGGGCGTAGAATAGTGGCTTGGGGGGTGCTCACCTTGGGTCGGCTCGGTCCGGCCTGGAGTGGAGGCTGTTGCTTGGGGAGAGGGGTGAGCTGGGCCGGGAGGCGAGGCCGGCCCACGCTGGGTCTGGGCCGCGGGGAGGCACGGCGCTGGCCCAGCTCGCAGGCGAGGCCCAGGCGCAGGAGGTGCCGGTTGTCATTCCCTCGATCGGGTCGAGGCTCGACCCTGGCGACGGTCAGGACCTCCAGCAACCGGTGGCGACGGGATCCCGGCCGGAGAGGCTGCAGGCGGCCGGGGGGGGCGAGGCGGCGGTGCTCCGGCGCGAGGCACGGCGGGGCCTGGCGCGGCAACGCACAGCTGTAGGGCCGCGCCGACGAGGAAGCAGAACGGCGGCGGCGGAGGAGCTGCTCACGGGCGGCGAGGCGCTAGGGAAGGGGCGGCGCGACCGGGCTGGGGCAGCGTTGACGAAGGGGCTGGAGATCGGGAGGAGGCCGGCGGCTAGCCGGGCTGGCGGCGGCGATCTGCACGCGGCGGGGCTGGAGAGGAACTCGGGAAGCAGATCGGGGCGGCGGCACCTCGGGCCTGGCGGGCCTCGCGTGGGCTCGCGGGCCCTAGCGGCTGGCAGGAGGTGGGAGAGAGGTTGCGCTAGGGTTGGGCATGGGAATCGAGGAAGAGAGAGAGGGGGCTGAAATAAATGCTTGGGCGTCTATATATAGACAAACGGGGGGGGGGGGCAGGTTTGCCGAAATTTCGTTCCGGATCCAACCGTGCGGTCGGATTCGGACGATTCCGAACGCGGGAACGGGTAAGTGGCCGTGTAGTGTAGATATCCGGAGACGAGAGGGAGAACGGGCGTCGCGGCAACGAGTTTTAAAACACCGACGAACGTCCGACGGTAGACCGAATACGGTGCCGCTACGGTCGACCGTTCCGGTACCAGACGAACTCCGATCGCGACGAAATTCGAGAGGCGGTCTAACTATAACTGATTACGACCGCATGCCAAGTTTCAGCCCGATCAGAGAAATTTTTAAACGAACTTTTAAAACAGGGTTTTGACGATGTCGCGGGCGCGTGCAAGTGCGGTCGGGCTCAGAACGGACAACGAGGAGAACCGGCAACTACTAACGAATGCATGTTTTGAAAACGGGCGGCAACGCGATGCCGATGCAATGCTGATGATGCGCATGATGCGATGATGATGCGACAAATAAAATAAGACACACGACGAAAACGGAATAGAAGGGGAATCTACTGGAACGTCGGTCTCGGGCTGTCACAGAGAGGTTGGGGAAGATCTCCGGCAGCACGACCAGATGGTGTCGATGGAGAGACGAGGTCTCCCGGCAGGGCTTCGCCAAGCACCGGCAGAGAGGAGGAGAAAGAAGAGCAGGGCTGCGCCGAGGGAGAGGGAAAACTGCGTGTAAAACAGCCCGAAACCCCCACTATATATAGGAGGAGGGGAGGGGGGTGCCACCCCTAGGGTTCCAACCCTAGGTGGTGCCGCAGCCCCCCCCCATATGGGAGGTGCGGCGGCCACGGCAGGGGGAGGGGGTGGCGCACCCCTAGGTGGGCCTTAGGCCCACCAGCGCCTAGGGTTTCCCCCCTTCTCCACCTCCTGCGCCTCGGGCTGAGTGTGGGGGGTGCACCAGCCCACCTAGGGGCTGGTTCCCTCCCGCACTTGGCCCATCTAGCCTCCCGGGGTCGTGGCCCCCTTCCGGTGGACCCTCGGGGCCACTTCCGGTGGTCCCGGTACGTTACCCGCGACGCCCGAAACATTTTCGGTGTCCAAAACCATCAGTCCTATATTTCAATCTTTACCTCCGGACCATTCCGGAGCACCTCGTGACGCCCGAGATCTCATCCGGGACTCCGAACATCCTTCGGTAACCTCGTATAACAATTCCCTATAACCCTAGCGTCATCGAACCTTAAGTGTGTAGACCCTACGGGTTCGGGAGACAGACAGACATGACCGAGACACCTCTCCGGCCAATAACCATCAGCGGGGTCTGGATACCCATGGTGGCTCCCACTTGCTCCACGATGATCTCATCGGATGAACCATGATGTCAAGGATTCAATCAATCCCGCATACAATTCCCTTTGTCTGTCGGTATAGAACTTGCCCGAGATTCGATCGTCGGTATACCTATACCTTGTTCAATCTCGTTACCGGTAAGTCTCTTTACTCGTTCTGTAGCACGTCATCGTGTGACTAACTTCTTAGTCACATTGAGCTCATGATGATGTTCTACAGAGTGGGCCCAGAGATATCTCTCCGTCACGCGGAGTGACAAATCCCGATCTCGATTCGTACCAACCCAACAGACACTTTCAGAGGTACACGTAGTGTACCTTTATAGTTACCCAGTTACGTTGTGACCTTTGATACACCCAAAGCACTCCTACGGTATCCGGGAGTTGCACAATCTCACGGTCGAAGGAAAAGACACTTGACATTAGAAAAGCTTTAGCATACGAACAATACGATCTAGTGCTATGCTTAGGATTGGGTCTTGTCCATCACATCATTCTCCCAATGATGTGATCCCGTTATCAATGACATCCAATGCCCATGATCTGGAAACCGTGATCATCTATTGATCAACGAGCTAGCCAACTAGAGTCTTGCTAGGGACACATTGTGATCTATTTATTCACACATGTATTACTATTTCCCGTTACTACAATTATAGCATGAACAATAGACGATTATCATGAACAAGGAAATATGATAATAACCATTTTATTATTGCCTCTAGGGCATATTTCCAACAGTCTCCCACTTGCACTAGAGTCAATAATATAGTTACATTGTGATGTATCAAACACCCATAGCATTATGGTGTTGATCATGTTTTGCTCGTGGAAGAGGTTTAGTCAACGGGTCTGCAACATTCAGATCCGTGTGTACTTTACAAATCTCTATTACTCCACTCTGGACATGGTCCTGGATGGAGTTGTAGCGGCGTTTGATGTGCTTCGTCTTTCGGTGAAACCTGGGCTCCTTGGCTATGGCAATGGTACCAGTGTTATCACAGAAGAGTGTCATTGGACCCGACGCGCTTGGAACCACTCCAAGGTCGGTGATGAGCTCCTTCATCCAAATTCCTTCATGAGCCACTTCTGAAGCAGCTATGTACTCCGCTTCACATGTAGATGCTGCCACAACTTCTTGCTTGCTGCTGCACCAGCTCACTGCCCCACCATTCAAAACATATATGTATCCGGTCTGTGACTTAGAGTCATCCGGATCTGTGTTGAAGCTAGCGTCGACGTAACCCTCTACGATGAGCTCTTCGTCACCTCCATAAACGAGAAACATTTCCTTAGTCCTTTTTAGGTACTTAAGGATATTCTTGACCTCTGTCCAGTGTTCCATACCGGATCACTTTGGTACTTCCCTACCAAACTTATGGCAAGGTTTATATCAGGTCTGATACACAGCATGGCATACTTAAGAGAGCCTACGGCTCAAGCGTAGGGGACATAACTCATCTTCTCTCTATCTGCTGCCGTGGTCGGCGACTGAGTCTTACTCAGTCTCATACCTTGCAAAACTGGCAAGAACCCTTTCTTTGAGTTTTCCATATTGAACTTCTTCAATATCTTGTCAAGGTATGTACTTTGTGAAAGACCTATGAGGCGTCTCGATCTATCTCTATAGATCTTGATGCCTAATATGTATGCAGCTACTCCAAGGTCCTTCATTGAAAAACTCTTGTTCAAGTAGGCCTTTATGCTCTCCAACATCTCCATATTATTCCCCATCAATAATATGTCATCCACATACGGTATGAGGAAAGCTACAGAGCTCCCACTCACTTTCTTGTACAGACAAGCTTCTCCGTAAACCTGTATGAACCCAAACGCTTTAATCACCTCATTAAAGCGAATGTTCCAACTCCGAGATGCTTGAACCAGCCCATAGATGGAGCGCTGGAGCTTGCACACTTTGTTAGCACCCTTAGGGTCGACAAAACCTTCTGGTTGCATCATATACAACTCTTCCTTAAGGTTCCCGTTAAGGAACACTGTTTTGACGTCTATTTGCCAAATTTCATAATCATAAAATGCGTCAATTGCTAACATGATTCAGACTGATTTCAGCTTCGCTACGGGAGAGAAAGTCTCTTCGTAGTCAATTCCTTGAATTTGTCGAAAACCCTTTGCGACAAGTCGAGCTTTATAAACGGTTACATTACCGTTTGCATCAGTCTTCTTCTTGAAGATCCATTTATTTTCTATGGCTCGCAGGTCATCGGGCAAGTCCACCAAAGTCCATACTTTGTTCTCATACATGGATCCTATCTCGAATTTCATAGCTTCAAGCCATTTGTTGGAATCCGGGCCCGCCATCGCTTCTTCATAGTTCGAAGGTTCACCGTTGTCTAACAACTTGATTTCCATTACAGGGTTGCCGTACCACTCTCGTGCGGAGCGTACCCTTGTGGACCTTCATAGCTCAGTAGTAACTTGATCCGAAGCTTCATTATCTTTATCATTAACTTCCTCTTCAGTTGGTGTAGGCGCCACAGGAACAACTTCCCGCGCTGCGCTACTATCCTGTTCGAGAGGGGGTGTAATTACCTCATCAAGTTCTACCTTCCTCCCACTTACTTCTTTCGAGAGAAACTCTTTCTCTAGAAAGGATCCGTTCTTGGCAACAAAGGTTTTACCTTCGGATCTAAGATAGAAGGTATACCCAATAGTTTCCTTAGGGTATCCTATGAATACGCATTTCTCCGCTTTGGGTTCGAGCTTTTCTGGTTGAAGTTTCTTCACATAAGCATTGCACCCCCTAACTTTAAGAAACGACAACTTAGGTTTCTCGCCAAACCATAGTTCATACGGTGTCGTTTCAACGGATTTAGACGGTGCCCTATTTAAAGTGAATGCTCCAGTTTCTAATGCGTATCCCCAAAATGATAGCGGTAAGTCGGTAAGAGACATCATAGATCGTACCATATCTAATAAAGTGCGATTATGACGTTCAGACACTCCGTTGCGTTGCGGTGTGCCAGGCCGCGTCAGTTGTCAAACGATTCCACACTTCCTTAGGTGTGTGCCAAACTCGTGACTCAAATATTCTCCTCCACGATCAGATCGTAGACACTTAATTTTTTCTGTCACGTTGATTCTCGACCTCACTATGAAATTCCTTGAACTTTTCAAATGTCTCAGATTTGTGCTTCATCAAGTAGATATACCCATACCTACTCAAATCATCGGTGAGAGTGAGAACATAACGATAGCCACCGCGAGCTTCAACGTTCATTGGACCACACACATCAGTATGTATTATTTCCAATAAGTCGGTTGCTCACTCCATTATTCCTGAGAATGGAGTCTTAGTCATCTTGCCCATGAGGCACGGTTCGCATGTGTCAAAGATTCAAAGTCAAGAGACTCTAATAGTCCATCAGTATGGAGCTTCTTCGTGCGCTTGACACCGATATGACCAAGGCGGCAGTGCCACATGTATGTGGGACTATCATTATCAACTTTACATCTTTTGGTACTCACACTATGAATATGTGTAACATCACGATCGAGATTCATCAAGAATAAACCATTCACCAGCGGAGCATGACCATAAAACATATCACTCATATAAATAGAACTACCATTATATTCTGACTTAAATGAGTAGCCGTCTCGCATTAAGCAAGACCCTGATACAATATTCATGCTCAAAGCTGGTACTAAATAACAATTATTAAGGTTTTAGAACTAATCCCGACGGTAGATGTAGAGGCAGCGTGCCGACGGTGATCACATCGACCTTGGAGCCATTCCCGACGCGCATCATCACCTCGTCCTTGGCCAGTCTTCGCTTATTCCGCAATTCCTGCTTTGAGTTGCAAATGTGAGCAACAACACCGGTATCAAATACCCAGGAGCTACTACGAGCGATGGTAAGGTACACATCAATAACATGTATATCACATATACCTTTAACGTTGTCGGCCTTCTTGTCCGTTAAGTATTTGGGGCAGTTCCGCTTCCAGTGACCTTTTCCCTTGGAATAGAAGCACTCAGTCTCAGGCTTGGGTCCATTCTTTTTCTTCTTCCCGGCATCTGGCTTACCGGGCGCGGCAACGGCTTTGCTGTCTTTCTTGAAGTTCTTCTTACCCTTACCCTTCTTGAAACTAGTGGTCTTGTTGACCATCAACACTTGATGCTCTTTCTTGATTTCTACTTCTGCAGACTTGAGCATCGAGTACAACTCGGGAATGGTCATCTCCATCCCTTGCATGTTGTAGTTCAGCACAAAACCTTTGTGGCTTGGTGGGAGAGACTAGAGGATTCTGTCAATTATAGCATCATCCGGAAATTCGACTCCAAGTGAAGTCAGACGACCGTGTAACCCAGACATTTTGAGTATGTGCTCACTGACAGAACTGTTCTCCTCCATCTTACAGCTAAAGAACTTGTCGGAGACTTCATATCTCTCGACACGGGCATGAGCTTGAAAAACTAGTTTCAGCTCTTGGAACATCTCATATGCACCGTGTTGCTCAAAACGCCTTTGGAGCCCCGTTTCCAAACTGTATAACATGCCACACCTAACCAGAGAGTAGTCACCACTCCGCGTTTGCCAGACGTTCAGAATATCCTGGGCTGTTGTGGGAGCGGGAGGGTCACCTAGCGGCGCATCAAGGACATAAGCCTTTTTAGCTGCTTCAACGATGAGCTTCAAGTTGCGAACCCAGTCCGCATAGTTGCTACCATCATCTTTCAGCTTGTTTTTCTCTAGGAATGCGTTGAAATTGAGGTTGACGTTGGCCATCTACAATATTTATAAAGACAACTTTTAGACTAAGTTCATGACAATTAAGTTCATTTAATCAAATTAAGTATGAACTCCACTTAAATCGACATCCCTCTAGTCATCTAAGTGATACATGATCCATGTTGACTAACCCGTGTCCGATCATCACGTGAGACGGACTAGTCACCATGGTGAGCAACTTCATGTTGATCGTATTCAACCATACGACTCATGTTCGACCTTTCGGTCTCTTGTATTCGAGGTCATGTCTGTACATGCTAAGCTCGTCGAGTCAACCTAGGCGTTTCGCGTGTGTAAATCTGGCTTACACCCGTTGTATGCGAACGTTAGAATCTATCACACCCGATCATCACGTGGTGCTTCGAGACAACGGTCCTTCGCAACGGTGCACACTTAGGGGAATACGTTCTCGAAATTTTAAGAGGGATCATCTTATTATGCTACCGTCGTTCTAAGCAATAAGATGAAAAACATGATAAACATCACAATGCAATCATATAGTGACATGATATGGCCATTATCATCTTTGCTCTTTCGATCTCCATCTTCAGGCATCGCATGATCATCATTGTCTCTGGCGTGACACCATGATCTCCATCATCGTGTCTCCGTGAAGTCGTCACGCCAACTACTACTATCACTACTACTATAGCTAACCATTAGCAATGAAGTAAAAGTAGAAAGCACATGGCGTTGCATCTCATACAATAAACTAAGACAACTCCTATGGCTCCTGTCGGTTGTCATATTGATCGACATGCAAGTCGTGAAACCTATTACAATAACATGATCATCTCATACATCATACATGCAACATCACAACTTTGGCCATATCAAATCACATGTCAAACCCTGCAAAAACAAGTTAGACGTCCTCTAATTGTTGTTGCAAGTTTTACGTGGCTGATTTGGGTTTCTAGCAAGAACGCTTTCTTACCTACGTGACAGCCACAACGATGATATGCCAAAGCTATTTACCCTTCATAAGGACCCTTTTCATCAAATCCAATCCGACTAGAGTAGGAGAGACAGACACCTGCTAGCCACCTTTATGCACGGTGTGCATGTCTGTCGGTGGAACCAGTCTCACGTAAGCGTACGTGTAAGGTCGGTCCGGGCCGCTTCATCCCACAATACCGCCGAAAAAGAATAAGACTAGTAGCGGCAAGCAATTGGAAAATCATCGCCCAAAAACCTTTTGTGTTCTACTCGTGCATAGAATCTACGCATAGAAAACCTGGCTCGGATGCCACTGTTGGGTAACGTAGCATAAATTCAAAAAAATTCCTACGCATATTCAGATCTTCCTATGGAGAGACCAGCAACGAGAGAGGGGTGAGAGCATCTTCATACCTTTGAAGATTGCTAAGCGGAAGCATTTTTAGAACGCGGTTGATCGAGTCATACTCGCGGTGATTCAGATCGCGGTGTGATTCCGATCTAGTGCCGAACCACGGCACCTCCGCGTTTAACACACGTGCAGCCCGGTGACGTCTCCCGCACCTTGATCCAGCAAGGAGGAGGGAGAGGTTGGGGAAGATCTCCGGCAGCACGACGGCGTGGTGTCGATGGAGAGACGAGGTCTCCCGGCAGGGCTTCGCCAAGCACCGGCAGAGAGGAGGAGCAAGAAGAGCAGGGCTGCGCCGAGGGAGAGGGAAAACTGCGTGTAAAACAGCCCCGAAACCCCCACTATATATAGGAGGAGGGGAGGGGGGTGCCACCCCTAGGGTTCCCACCCTAGGTGGTGCGGAAGCCCCCCCAGATGGGAGGTGCGGCGGCCAGGGCAAGGGGAGTTGGTGGCGCACCCCTAGGTGGGCCTTAGGCCCACCAACGCCTAGGGTTTCCCCCCCTCTCCACCTCCTCCGCCTTGGGCTGAGTGTGGGGGGTGCACCAGCCCACCTAGGGGCTGGTTCCCTCCCGCACTTGGCCCATCTAGCCTCCCGGGGTCGTGGCCCCCTTCCGGTGGACCCCCGGGGCCACTTCCGGTGGTCCCGGTGGTCCCGGTATGTTACCGGCGACGCCCGAAACACTTCCGGTGTCCAAAACCATCCGTCCTATATATCAATCTTTACCTCCGGACCATTCCAGAGCTCCTCGTGACGTCTAGGATCTCATCCGGGACTCCGAACATCCTTCGGTAACCTCGTATAACAATTCCCTATAACCGTAGCGTCATCGAACCTTAAGTGTGTAGACCCTACGGGTTCGGGAGACAGGCAGACATGACCGAGACACCTCTCCGGCCAATAACCATCAGCGGGGTCTGGATACCCATGGTGGCTCCCACTTGCTCCACGATGATCTCATCGTATGAACCACGATGTCAAGGATTCAATCAATCCCGTATACAATTCCCTTTGTCTGTCGGTATAGAACTTACCCGAGGTTTGATCGTCGGTATACCTATACCTTGTTCAATCTCGTTACCGGTAAGTCTCTTTACTCATTCCGTAGCACGTCATCGTGTGACTAACTCCTTAGTCACATTGAGCTCATGATGATGTTCTACCGAGTGGGCCCAGAGATACCTCTCCGTCACGCGGAGTGAGAAATCCCGATCTCGATTCGTACCAACCCAACAGACACTTTCAGAGGTACCCGTAGTGCACCTTTATAGTCACCCAGTTACGTTGTGACGTTTGATACACCCAAAGCACTCCTACAGTATCCGGGAGTTGCACAATCTCACGGTCGAAAGAAAAGACACTTGACATTAGAAAAGCTTTAGCATACGAACAATACGATCTAATGCTACGCTTAGGATTGGGTCTTGTCCATCACAACATTCTCCCAATGATGTGATCCCAATATCAATGACATCCAATGCCCATGATCAGGAAACCATGATCATCTATTGATCAACGAGCTAGCCAACTAGAGGCTTGCTAGGGACACACTGTGATCTATTTATTCACACATGTATTACTGTTTCCTGTTAATACAATTATAGCATGAACAATAGACGATTATCATGAACAAGGAAATATGATAATAACCATTTTATTATTGCCTCTAGGGCATATTTCCAACAGGAATGATCATGAATATGCATCAAGTTAAAGAATTACTCTTGAAGAACAGGTTACAGATATCAACATATCTGCTAAGGGTTGAACCATTCGGGTTTACCCTATATGCCAAGTCATCGGACTTGTCATAACCTCAATGCATCAGCTGAGGGCTAAACCATCCGGGTTTACCCTATATGCCAAGTCACCGAACTTGGTCATATCATCATCTTTATAACAACACCTTTTTTTAACACCAAACACACACACTTACTCACACTTGGTTTATGCGGAAATATCAGGACGTAGTTTAAGCAGGATTACACAACTGTCCTTGACCGTGGACACGGCTATTCGAATAGTTTACACTCTGCAGAGGTAGTATGCTAGACCCACAAGAAACGGGAAACTTCCGTGTCATCCACGACTCGCGGTATATCACATATACCCGAGGTAAGTACCCGATCATCATCTTTCCCCTGACGATACTAGACAAAGAGGTCCACTCGATTGGTACCCAGCCCACATGTTGTACATCTTACGAGCATTGACTCTCGACAGTATCAGCCATGCGGGGACCAACGGTGTGCCTGGAACTCATAATAATGGCATAGTCGTCCTACCTGGCACGACCCCATCACGAGAGTGACAACAATCACTCCCGTCACTAGTAATGTGGCTCTTTGCTAGCACCGACCAGAGTAATCAACAAAGCCCCGTCCCATAAAGGGGTATCGTGGTCGTACTGGTAAGGTTGGGACGGTCGACACATCATAAATCTAATCCCATTTCCGAAACCATACTCACACAAAAGACCGGTGCATCACTTCACCAAAAGTGACCACCAACTCATCATCACCCTCGGGCATTAGTGGCACCCGACGGGGTTTTTATAAAATCTTATTTAACTCATCATCATGCTCATGATAATATGCTTCTATCTTTACTTGTCAACATGGTATTAGCATGACCCTCAAGGGGTAGGGTCAAGCTCGATGCAATGATCCTATAACTCTACTAGTCAGCATGACAGTAGCATGATCCTCATAGATGGTAGGGTCAAGCTCATCATGCTTGTGCTCCGAGGAGCCATATGTATAATATCATCGTCATGCAAGTGCTTTGAAGAAGCCTTCGGTACCATCACACCAATGATGAACCGGCATTGTGATCACATGCAACGGAAAAGTACTTGCTATTCTAGCATGCATCAATTCATATGCTTAAGTCATGGTCAAAGGGCTGCTTGCCTTGCTCACGTAAGTCCTCGGGGTCTTCGAGGTCTTCCGCTCCGTCTCCGAATACTCCGTCTACCATCAACTATCGTCGAAAACAGCCATAGTAAGCCACACATCAACCAGAATAAAAGTGTTCTATAAATAGAAGTTTTATTTTTCTTGGACCTCTCTGGTCATAAGAAAAATACCTGAAGCTTCTCAGAGGAGATTTGAATCATCAAGGATTTTTGAATAGGTGAAAGGAGCAATAGGTGATTATTGAAGAAGTCAATAGAAAACATTCTGTTAAAAATGAGTGGAGGCACCCATTTAACAGAGAATGATTTTAGAAATTTTTAGGAAGTGGTTTCACTGGATTTGGAGTTGAAATGAATACCCTAGGGATTTTACAATGATAAATAAATAGAAATAGGAGATATTTATTTATTGCAACAGAATCAGGCCACACAAAAATGTTGACCAGGGTTCTAAAAATAGAGAATGATTTTAGAAGACCCTAGGAATTTGAATCACTCCATTTGGAGTTGACTTGCATCCTATGGGATTTTTGCAAGACGGAGTTTTCAATATCCAGATTGACATTTGAAAAATAATACAACACGAAAGGTGCTTAGAAAATGTGCAAGGCATTTATTTGGATAGGCCTCATTTTTAGGATCCTGCAGAAAGTTGAATCAATGAAATAGGAGTCAGAATGAATGTAATATTTATTTTTGAAGTTACAAAGGAAAAAGAAAAGCAACAAAAGGCTACCAAAGGGGGTTATGAAGCGCTCGGGCGCTAGATAGGCAGGTCGGCCATCCCAGTTGCACGGTCTGGCGGCAACAGAGGCCACAGGGTGGCGCATCCCATGAGGGCGCGACCACTTAACCCCACGGGGCCCGGGCCATAGCCACTTACAGGGGGGCCCTCCTGCCAGGTCCATCTCCTTCCTCCCGTTTGAACAGCAGGAGGCCAAGGAAGCAGGACCCGACGGCAGGTGCCCATCCCGCCGCTCTAGTCACCACCACGGCGGTGCTCTGGATGCCTGAGGCTCGGGAGGAAGAGCTGCCGCCGCCACGAGGACCCATTCCTGCGGGGGGGGGGAGGAACTGCGGGGCAAGCTAGATCTTTGCCGCGGTGGGCCAGCTTCGGCTAAGGAGGAGGATGGTGCCCCGGCCGCCGGAGAGGGAGGAGGGAGAGCGGGGGGGATCTGCGGTGGTACGGGGGCACTCCTGATGGCGCTAGGGAGAGAGAGGGAATCTGAGGAGCCCGGTCGCGAGCATGGCCGAAGCGGCCATGGCGGCCACGGAAGAAGAAGTGCTGCTCAGGGCAGCCTCTGGCTGGTTGGGGAGGTTTGGGAGATTCCAGGGAAGGAGGGGAAGAAGATGTGAGGCAGCAAAGTCTTAGAGGACAGGTTAAAGGAGAGGGGCAACGTGGTGGAGCTCGGGAGCTCTTTGAAGCTTCCTGGCATGGCAAGGACACGTGCCCCTGGACACCTTGGAGCCCAGCCAGCATCGGGGAGGAGCTTGGACCAATCAAATGGGGCTCGCTGGTGCTCTGAGACATGCTGCAACGGTTGGAAACAAGCTGCAGCAAGAGGACAAGTGGTAGAGCACCATTATTGCAGGCTGAGAGCGTGGTCACCATGGCATCCCGTGTCTACATGGTCCCAATGGCCAGTCCAACATGTCTAGCACGTAGGGCTCTCGTGCAAAAAGGGAACTCTGGAGTTTGGCAACTAGTAGTGTTGGGTTGAACTAGTTTTGACTGCTGCAAAGTTTCTAACAGCAAACTTAGAGCTGACAAAAGTGGGTCTTAGGAGGGGAGCCTTGGGGAGAATTATGTCTGGCAGTGTTAATTATGCAAGAACTACCACACTGCCAAATTTGAGATCAGTAGGAGGAGGGTAGCTAGTACTTGCTGTACAAAGCCACATTTCACCCAAAAATGAACTTGAAGAGGTGCTGCTCATTTTCTCCACATGAGCATGCCATATATTGGTTCTAAATGAAGCCTTGGCATATATAAATTGCTCTAGAAAGAGTTGGGGGTGATAGCTTAAGCAGAAGTATGAGAAGAGAGGTAAAACAGTGCTTACAAGGGTGAAGATGAGAGAAACTTACAAAGGGGCCTTCTCCAATAACTGACCAGTGGCCATGGGAAAGTTACTGGAGGTAAAATGTAACTAGGTGAGGCTGTGGTAGAAAGTTGAGCTCAAGGAATAAAGTGGAAGGGGCAAAAGAAGCCAAATTAGTGAGTGCACACAAGGTGTTTGATCTGTGGTTAGGCTATCATATGGATTCCAATGGCTATGAAACTTAACAGAGTCAAATAATAGATGCAAATAAGCTTGCACACCAAATTTGGGATTTGCTGGAGAAGTTTTCCAATGTAGACTTGAAAAACCCCAGAAATGGGCAGAAATGGGTTTCTGCTTGGAACCTTATTAAAATAAATTCCCACAAATCCAATATTTTGTGTAGGGGCATTATTTAAGCATTAAGGCATGCACAAAAAGTTTTAGGATAATTGGGGAAACTTTATAATGTAAAGTTTACCAAAGTCAGAAATCAACAGAGAGGGTTTTGAGGGTCTTAGGACAAGTTCCTCTATTCTCCTTGATGTACCACTTGGTGTGGATGCCTCATTGGACTATTGGAACATGTCCACCAAATTTGAGTATAATTGGAGACACTTCACAATGTAAAGTTGCTCAAATTTGATTCTGGACAGACAGGGTTTTAGAGTGGTTAGGGTAGCCAAATCAACTTGGATTAAAATCAAACTTGTCAAGATCATCAAGAATATCATATATGACATGCTAGAATTTTACTGGAATTTATTGAGAATATTTCTTATAGAAATATTCCAAAAGCTTGAAATAGGCACGAATGGTTTTGGAGGGGTTTGCCCAATATTTTGAACATGACCATGTGTTGAAACTCATAAATATGGAATAATTATATCCACCGAGTTTCGCTGGATTTTCTTAAATATTTTGAAAGCAATAAAGATAACTTTGCTTCATAGGAGTCCATTTCTGGCTTTCCAGAAAGGCTTTCAAATAAAATAATAAAATAACTTTTAAAATAACAATATGGTGGTTTTTGGAAGACACTTTGATAATGGGTTTTGAATAAAATACTTGATGCAAAAGAAATTCCCTAATTTGAGGGCTTGTAGTTCAAACCTCATCTCAGGGGTTTGAAAGTTTAATTGAAAGAAATGCTTTTTGGTGAAAATAGATATTTATCCTAAACACATGGCATGATCATTAGGCAGGAGATCATGGAATGAGGAGGTGATTAGGAGGATGGTAAGAATTAATGGGGAGCAATCACATGCAATTAAACAAACAGGCAAACAATAGTCACTCCAAGCATCACAAGCATTCACAAAAAAATTAATTGGTCCTAATTTTTTAAATAAGTTAGTTAGTCAGGGAAGCCAAAAACAGGGTGTGACACTTCTCCTCCTTCTCCTTGTGCTAGATATTTGTTATGCACTAGGGGAAGTAGGAGTAGCGACCATCATCGACGGTCAAAAAATCGGTGAGGGAGTGTCCACCATATATGAGAGAAGAATAATGCTGACTGTTGTCGTGGGAGTCGCTTCTCCTCCTTCTCCTTGTGCTAGATATTTGTTATGCACTAGGGGTAGTAGGAGTAGCGACCATCATCGACGGTCCAAATATCGGTGAGGGACTGTCCACCATGTTGCCGCTGCATATTGAGTAATAGTGATCTATCATATAAGTTTCCTGATAGTTGCCTCCAGTTTCCTGGAATTAGGAGTATTTTCCTGGACTTCGAGATATTAGTACTCAAAATGTGCGGCTACTAGTGTGCGTATTAAACTACAATCACATCTATTTAGGAAAGATGGTAAGATTTTTACTATTTGTCCTCGGTGCATCTTTTGCATACATTAATTTTTAAGCTAAACTTCATTGCTAAGTATGTTACATCTGTGTATTGAACAGGGACTCCCGATGAGTGTTGTTCCTCGTTGGATCGAGTCTAAAGGTCGCGTGCTTCAGTCCGGGATAACCTTGTGTCGTCTTTGGATATGACGATCATCACCGGAGCCCTATCAGATATGACAGGTCACGACGTGAAGGAGTCTGCCACCATGAGTAAGGCCGCTTCGACCCACATGCATCGTCTTCCTTCTCCTTCTTTCTTTTCTTTTTTGATATCGTCTTCCTTGTCCTAACACCAATGCATATACATGCATGCACAGCACTATCGGACCTCTTTTCAGGCTACCAAGTGTTTCTTTCAATGAGTAGACTAGGGTAGTAATATAGTATCTCTACTCTACTGTAGTACATGTATACGGCTGGTTGGTCGCGCGTGTATATATATTCGTATACAAAGTAGTAGTAGTTGTATTGTTATTTACTACTACTACCAGTACTGTTTTGTCAAAAGAAAACAATAGAGGATGCAAATCTATAAAAGCAGTAAAAGTTAACAGTAGCGCTGGTAATACTTACCAGTAGCATGGTTTAGCAACAACGTTTTCTATGAGCAAACGCCACTACTATAGTTATCAATAGCACTAGACTGGGAAGCGCTACTGCTAACACTACTTACCAGTAACGCTGCCCATACCAACGGTATTACTAGTGGTTAGCTGTAGCACGATAGGAGTAGTGCTGAGTTTTCTATAGTAGTAGTGAGCAGTCGCACTATCCGTTTCGGCTTTCGGGAATAAATGGTGCACGACTCCATTCGGTTGCCGGCGCAGCTCGTTTCATACATGCCGCGACCTCGCCTCCAGCGCACTAGTACAGGAGAACTATGCTTTCTCAAATGTTAACCGGAGAAGAGGTGACGACATGACGAGATGGTTTAAGAGGCCAGACTTCGCTAAAGAAAAGGTTAAGAGGTCACACTCAAACTCACGGATAGTACACCTTGCATGTGTCTTCACTATCGTGACTGGAAAAATCTTTGACATCCTGTACGCCCGGTCAATACCGTACGTTAGTATAAGGTGGAATTCTACGCGTAAGAGTGGCCTAACAAATTAATGCCCGAAGAGAATGTGCCGACAACCCACGAGGGCATATCGCACTTGGCGTTCTCGTCCAGTGTAATTAGTCTGAAAGGTTCCGCAACTGAATGGGCATGTGATTGTGATGTCCTAGTCGCCTGGGTGTACTGTACCCAACTTCGGAGCATGGAAATCTCTGCAGCGTCAGGCTGAGAGCAGCTGCCATGAGAGCTAACGTGTGACGATGTTCCCGCGCGTCGCCCGAAGATCCGTCAAAACAACGACACTTCTCACAGATGCGGAAACTAGCAGCACGCCATTGTTGACATGGTCTGGACGTACGTGGCATGCAAGCGGCCGCACGCGAGCCAGCGCACAGCCGCTATAAATTCGGAGAATGTCTATCATGCATGTCATTTGGTCGATCCACTGAGCTAGATTTCATACGATCCACTGAGGTAGCCAACCATGACGAACGGGTACCTCTTCCGGGAGTACATCGGCGCGCAGTTCACCGGCGTCCGGTTCACCGACGTGCCGGTCAACACCGGCGTCAGCTTCCACTTCATCCTCGCCTTCGCCATCGACTACCTGGCGAGCCAGCAGTCCAAGCCCACGCCGACCAACGGCGTCTTCAGGCCGTTCTGGGACACGGGCAACCTCACCCCTGCCGCCATGGCCGCCACCAAAGCGGCCCACCCTAACCTGAGCATCATGGTCAGCCTCGGCGGCGACACCGTCCAGAACACCGGCGTCAACGCCACATACGCCCCGACCTCCGTCGACTCGTGGGTGGCCAACGCCGTGTCCTCCCTCTCCACCATGATCACCCAGTACGGGCTGGACGGCGTGGACGTGGACTACGAGCACTTCGGCACCGACGTCGACACGTTCGTGGAGGGCATCGGCCGCTTGCTCACCCAGCTCAAGGCCCGGTTCCCCAACATCCGCACCTCCATCGCGCCCTACGAGCACCCGGTCAACCAGAAGTACTACCAGCCTCTCTGGAGGAAGTACTCCGGCGTCATCGACTATGTCAACTTCCAGTTCTACGGCTACGGCGCCAACACCAACGTCGAGTACTACATGCAGTTCTACAACGAGCAGGCGCGCAACTACCCAGGTTCCGGCGGCTCCAAGTTGCTCGCCAGCTTCAAGACCGGCGACGTCACCGGCCTGCTCTCGCCGGATCAAGGGATCAGCGCGGCCAAGGAGCTCCAGCGGCAGGGCAAGCTGCCGGGGATCTTCATCTTCTCAGCGGATAGCTCTAAAAAGAGCCCCTACGGGTTTAAGTATGAGACCCAGGCGCAGCAGATCGTCGCCAACCACTAAGTGCTGGATCCGAACCATGTTTGCGGCGCACAAATAAGACTACTTTGCTGCATACAGCATATATACGTACAAAGCGCCATGTATCCCGGATATGTACGGGGACTAAATAAATGTCGTGTACGTACTCAAGCTTGAATAAGCAGCGGTGCGGCACCCTACTTTGGTTTGCTCTACATGATGTGTCTTTCGTGTGAGTGTGAAGTATGTCTGTATGCATGTATGGGACCGCCAATACATTAGGAGCCTGATTTTTTTTTCTTGTGGCAGTTAAGTATCTGGGCCGTTGCATAAAAAAATGGAGGGTTGGATGATAGTCTTCAACCTCCGAACCGTTCTCTGAACCGAGGCATGTTCCTCCACTCCTCCGAAAACCGTCATCCGACGCAGGCCGGACACAGGTATCTCATACATTTGCTTTTGCTAAAACTTTTGCATCCTTGAAGTCTATCGCACACGGTTATCCCCAGTGTGTGGGATGCACACCCACACCCCCCATCTATCGCACAACATGGCAAGGCAACGGTTCTAATCTCTGTTTGTGAAAGCAATTTTTAACCGTGTGAGATGGCCTTAACTGTACCAGTGCTAGTAAACGTTTGGCACATGGCACAAAGGGACAGAGTGGGGAAGGAGAGAGGGAAGCAAGAAGAAAGAGAAAGAAAGAAGAGGTATTGAGGTGGATGGAGGTCATGGTTCCGAAGTCGATGGCAATTGCACTGTAGATACATACTATTAAGCCCATCTGAACTATGTCACATGTTAGCAGGAAATGTGATAATGCCATCACACACACACTTTGAAAACAAAGTTGTGTGCCCCAAGTTCAAGCGCGCGCAATGGAGAACTTACTTCAGTCAGGCCACCCCCCCCCCCCCCCCCCCCCCCGCGCCGCGCGCATGACGAAGATTGCAAGGATAAGCTTGCATTACTGCTAAACCCCAGCTAATTTTCCATCTTCGGCTCCCCCCATTCCCCTCCTCCCCTCCTCCTTCCTCGTTGCTTCCGCGTGGCAATGGAGAGGAACCCTAGCCGCCGGCCCCAGTCCCTCCTCCTCCGGCCTCTCCCTCTCCCTCGCCACTGCCCCGAGTAGCCGTTGGGCAAAGCGAGGCCGGCATGGGTGACGACGGGGTCGCTCCCTCCCCTCCTCGAGGACCCCCTGGCCGGTACGGGACAGCTGGCTGCCGGAGGCACTAGGCTATGGCGGGGCTCGGTGACGCAGATCCAAGCGCTCCGGATGGCGGCGGCCCGTCAAATCCGGGAGTTCTTGTGGTGGCGTGGTGGCTTCCATGGTGGGGCGCGCCTCGCGCGGATTGTGGTCGGCCGACGGCTCGATCTGGCTCCTGGCGGCGCGGGCTGCGGGCGGCTGCTATGGTCCGGCTTCTGGCTCGGCGGCTCCACGTGGTCATCCCGTCGCGGGTGCGTGGCAGTGCTCCTCGGGTAGCGGCGGTTCCCGCGACGGCTCTGCCTCGGGCGACGCAGCTCCGGATGGTGAGGAGGTGGTGGTGCGGCCATTTGGAGGCGGGCTGGCACGGCGGTTGGCCGCGGCGTTCTCTCGGCCCAGACTTGGGCCATTTGGGGCTCGATTAGGGTCTGGGTGGGCCTGGCTTGGCTTCGCCTACGCCGGCTCCGATGGACATAGGGGGTGGCTCGTGCGAGGGGTTGGAGAGACGACGACACAACCACTGCAGCGCGACAACAGGAGCTTCACGAGCCGTTAAGGGCTCAATCGAGCCTACATGTGTGGTGTGTTCCCCTTGCTGCGTCCGGTCGGTGACCGTCGAGGGCGGTGGAGGTTGTTCCCTCCCGTGTGGCTGCTGACTCTGTTCCTCCTCGTTCTCGGTTGTTCCCTCTAGGGCCCGTCGGTCTCGTTTCGCTCTCCATGATGAGACGGCAGTGGTTTCTCCTAGATCGTGGTAGCGCATGTTGGCGTGCGGCACGTTTGGTGGAGCGTGACGGGTCGGTAGGGATGGGGGCATGTGGTGAACAGGAGAAATCCTTGTCGGTGTGCGTGGCACCGACGTGGCGACGCCTGTGGGCGCCGTCGTTCCTTCCTGAAGGGCGTCGGGTATCCCACTCACCCACGCCCCTCCGCATACGACGGAAACCCTAGGATATATCTGGGCAGCAGCGTCATCACCGTCGCATTCCTTCCTAAAGGTGTTGCTTGTTATGTGATAGTCTGAAGTGTTAGGAGTGTGGTCGATTTCTTCGGAGGGCGCAACAGTTTGGGATCAGCCTCGTTTTCATCGAATCGACTGTGTTGTCTTTATTTATTTTTTAATTTCTCTTTTTTTGGCATTCTTGTGCTGCGTGTTCCAGCATGGAGGTCTTTAGTGTATTGGATGGTTGTTATATCTATATAGCGGAGCGAAAGTCTATTTCGTAAAAAATTTGGCTTTTCTAATCTCCTTAACCTTTCTGCCCCTCCTTTAATTTGGTTCACACTCCACGAGTGTGCTATTACATCCATGTGATTCACATAACTCACTTGTACACAAATGTTACGTCACACATAGTTTGATTGGGCGACTCACTCAAGGATGTACCGGAATGGAGGGTACACGCTATTAGAAGATATCCATGGCGTACGGTGTCCTTGTTCGTGATGTTTGCAAATACATTCTAAGAGCATCTTCAATAACTTTTGTATACTAGTACAAATGCCCGTGCGTTACAACGGGCTATAAATTTAAAAAAAAAAATCGGTTTTTGTATTTTTTTATTATAATTAATTAATTTTATATAATTAACAGTTTCATTTGCAATTTTGTGCATTGCTTGTGCTTGGAACAAACATAACGACTTGTTATACAGAACACACACAATCTTAGAAAAGTATGAGAAATGACTAGTAAGGAGATGAGAATATTTCTCAAAAAATATGAATAATAAGATGTAATATTGACTTGAGATGATGAAAATATTAATATGTCATAATTTGAACTAAGTTTTCATCAATATTTGTAAAAACTTCGTAAGATTAACCTGTATTAAATCTCGATCATTTTTTTTGCTGAAAATAAAATTGCCAGTTCAAATAACCATAAAATAGGAAAACAAAAGATAAAAAAAGAAAAAATCAATTAATAGCCACAGATAATTGAAGAAGCGTGAGCTATTGGATTTCATCCATCCATGCATCAGTTTGATTGGATTGGAGAACAAAACGAAGGCTGCAAGCTCGCACAGGTCCGTAAAAGGAATTAATCAGATTAACAACAGTCGATGCTAAAAAAGAAAATAATGGACAACGGCCAACAATCTCGGTTGCCAGATCCGTAAAAGGAATGAATTAAAATTAAATCCGTAAAAATCACCTGCAAGCTCGCTCAGCCGCGGTCAACAGCCAGCGGGGGGGCAGCTACTCCGTCCACCACTTTACCAACACCATCGATGCTAAAAAAACCAAACACTGTCCTCTTTCCATTACTCTCCTCCTCACAGCCTTTTTTCTGGGTAAAAAAATAAAATAAACAGAACATCATCCTCCTTCCATTGCTCTCCTCCTCACAACGTGAGCATATTTGTGCTCACCTAGTAGCTTCCAGCACAATCTCGTCTGCCTCAGCTCGTCGCCCGCCTCTTCACTCAGTAGTGTCGCCACCTTGCGGCCGCTGGCACCTAGTTGCCCTCCGCCTTGCTAGCGCCATCAACTGCCGTCACCAGGATCGGCGAGGCACTTACCGGCCTGTTGCGGCGAGGCCTGTGGGGGAGGGGTGCGCGAGGCCGGTCTGGCACATCGGTGGCCTGTTTAGGGTCGTCCCCAGCGGCTGCTTGACGGCTCTGGGCCTCCGGATTGTGTCCAGCCCACCCTCTGACGGTGCCTTGCTGTGGGGTGTGCGTGCAGTGGGGCTGCCCGCGGAGGGGGCGATTTGATTTTGAACCACCACTTACTTTGGACTTTGACAATTTGCCACTCTTTATTTTGCCATTTGATCTTTTGCCATTTGTTCACACAAAAACAATACTTATAAATGATACACATATTATATGCACAATAAAGTGGACAAGTATACCCCGTATACCACTTGTGTGCCTGTTTGCCACGCAGAGGACGAACTCGATCCCCATCTCTCCCGCACGGCAGTCCACCCGCGCCGTGGTCGCACGCCGCGCCGCGTTCGCCCGTGCCTCGCCCCCACCCGCGTAGTGACGTGCCCGACGCCATTCGGCCGGCCGCCGGCCATGCCCGCGCCTGCCCGCGCCGAGGCCGCGCGCCTCGCCCCTGCCCGCGACCACCGTGCGGCCTGACCAGCGCCCTGTGCCCGGCCTCCGTGCTCTCGCCTGTACGTGGCCGTGGTCGTGTCAGGCCGTGACAGTGCCCGCGCCCGCGCCGTGGTCTCACCGCTCCTGCGCCTGGCCCATGGGCGTGACAGGCCGTGGCCGCGCCCGGCCGACAGCCGCACGGCGGTGCCGCGCCTGTGGTCGCCCCTGGCTGCTGCCTCGTTGCGCTCGTGGCTGCCCGCTGGAGCGGCCGTGGCCGTGCCCGCTTGCTTGCCCGTGTGGTTGCTCGTGCTGCTGCTGCTTGCTTGTCCGCGCCCACACGTCCAGATCTGACTCCTCTCTGTCCCCAGCCTCGTCTACTCAATCCCCTGACTGCAACCTGCAGCAAGACCCACGCTGGTGAGCCATCTCCTCCGCGTGCGTCTCCCCGGTCTCCTCTCTCTCTTCTCACACTCTCCGTTCTCTCTGAAACATGAAGCAACAACTCCACCACAACAATGGCGCTGCCCATGGATCTTAGAGCAAGCTAACAGGCGCGGACTACGGGTTGATTTCTAGTAACTGCGGGGGGTGTTCTACAAAAAACGAAACGAAACGTTTTTCTGTTTGACTTAAACATCGAGTGCGGGTTAATTTTAGAAAACATGAGGGACTTTTTTATAAAAGCGCCGTGACGGACGACATATTCCAGCATGGAGATCTTTAATGTATTGGGTGGTTGATGTATCTGTATAGCGGGGCGAAAGTCTATTTCGTAAAAAAAGTTGGCTTTTCTAATCTCCTTAACCTTTCTGCCCCTCCTTTAATTTGGTTCACACTCCACGAGTGTGCTATTACATCCAGGTGATTCACATAACTCACTTGTACACAAATGTTACGTCACACATAGTTTGATTGGGCGACTCACTCAAGGATGTACCGAAATGGAGGGTACACGCTATTAGAATATATCCATGACGTACGGTGTCCTTGTTCGTGATGTTTGCAAATACATTCTAAGAGCATCTTCAATAGCTTTTGTATATTGGGTTGCTAAAAATTTATTATAACAAAAGAAGAGAAGTTTTACAAAGCTAATATTTTTTTATAGCCTTTGTATATTGGATTATTATATTTGTACAAAACAAACAATGACATATGAGAATAGTTTGTCATAGAAACATTACACACTAGCATACGTACATCTATATCTCTACAATTAAAAGCACGAGAGGACAGATCCAACTACAGATCTGGACCGTCTTATTACATCATCAAGGACCTAAAATCTTCGTTAACGAAACTAGACAGTTTTAGTTAGCGCTAATTGCCCATCCCACGTGAAAGGACGTGGATGTCGCCTAGACGGGGGGGGGGGGTGAATAAGCGCTTTAAAATTATTAAGGTTTAGGCTTGAACAAATGCGCAATAAAACTAACGTTTAACATGTCAAGCACAAAACCTACAAACAACTAGGCTCACCTATGTGCACCAACAACTTATGCTAAGCAAGATAAACAACTAAGTGATAGCAAGATATATTACAATAAATAATATGTCTATCACAAAGTAAAGCGCATAAGTAAAGGGTTCGGGTAAGAGATGACCGAGGCACGGGGAGACGATGATGTATCCCGTAGTTCACACCCTTGCGGATGCTAATCTCCGTTAGAGCGGTGTGGAGGCATAATGCTCCCCAAGATGCCACTAAGGCCACCGTAATCTCCTCACGCCCTCGCACAATGCAAGATGCCGTGATTCCACTAAGGGGCCCTTGAGGGCGGTCACCGAACCCGTACAAATGGCAAACCTTGGGGGCGGTCACCGAACCCGTACACGTGGCAACCCTTGGGGGCGGTTACCGGTACCCGTACAAATTGCTCGGGGCAATCTCCACAACCTAATAGGAGACCCCGACGCTTGTCCGGAGCTTCACACCACAATGATTGAGCTCCGAGACACCACCAAGCTTCTAGGACGCCAAAGCATCCACGAAGAACAATATCTAGGGTACTAAGTACCAAAGGTAATAAGCTTCTCGAACTTCACTTCCACGTATCACCGTGGAGAACTCAAACCGATGCAACCAATGCAATGGCAAGAACACACGAAGTGGTCAAGTCCCTCACACTCAAATTCCTCCACAACAACAAAAACTATGGAGAAATATGAGAGGAAGAACAAGGAGCTCACAAAGAACTCCAAGAGCTAGATCCAAGGGGTTCCCCTCACATAGAGGAGAAAGTGATTGGTGGAGATGTGGATCTAGATCTCCTCTCTCTTTCCCTCAAGAACAAGCAAGAATCATTGGAGGGATTGAGAGTTAGCAAGCTCTAAGAATGTCAACAATGGAGGTAGAACAAGAGCTCAACGGATAGCACAGGCCAAGGGGGAAGAAGACTCCCTTTATACAGTGGGGGAAGGAATCAGATCGTTACCCCCACTTACAGCCCAAGCCCAGCGGTACTACTGCTGGCTGCAGCGGTACTACCGCTGGCACTCCAGCGGTACTACCGCTGACCAGGGGCGGTACTACCGCCAGCTAGCGGTACTACCGCTGGCTGCAGTGGTACTACCGCTGGCACTCCAGCGGTACTACCGCTCGTCCCAGCGGTACTACCGCTGGGCCCCTGGTAGTGCAAAGGCACTACCACCGCCAAGAAAGTCTTCGCAAAAAGGTCCGACGCAGTACAACCGCAAAGATGACGGTACTAAAAACTTGGAGCGGTACTACCGCTGGCCAGGGGAGGTACTACCGCTGGACAGCGGTACTACCGCCAGCTCTAGCGGTACTACCGCTAGGGCCAACGGTACTACCGCCAACTCTAGCGGTACTACCGCTAGGTCCAGCGGTACTACCGCTTGCCACTGAAACAGCCATAACTTTCGCATACGAGCTCCGAATCGAGCAAACCCAAGCTTGCTGGAAAATCTTAAGACCATGCAGATATGAAAATGCCAATGATATAGAGATGTGAGTCATCTATGAATGAAGAACCGGCAAAAACTCCAACATCGAAAACATCATAGTAGATGCATATGGATTCCGTTTTCGATGAACTCGAGCTTGTCACGAAGATGACCATAAGCTCTAAAACTCACAAAGAGAAACACCAAACAAAAACCAAGAAGTATGATGCAAGGATGCAAATGGTTTGAGCTCTCAACGAACGATACGATCAAGCTACTCACTTGAGAGCCCCCCTTGATAGTACAACAATCTATCCTAAACGGAAAACCTATCAAGGGCAAACCTATACGTTGCACCTCGTCCTCTTGAGCTAGATGATGATGATCTTGGCTTCCTCAAGATGGACCACCTTTCTTGATTGAGTTGGCTTGATGAAGACTAGTTGATTGCTCCCCCATGCTCACTATGGGTGAGCCACTATTTAGCATATCTTCACAAGTCCATTGCCACCACAATGGACGGCAAGCTTCAAGCATGATATCTTTGTGTTGATCCACTTGAACTTGCACATCGTAATCTTGATGATGATCACAACTTGATGTCATACTTCATGGGTTGTATGAGATCTTTCCTTTGACGCAAGCCCATGGAAACACACCTAACCCCCACGTAGAACTCTCACGACGACCATGGGTTAGTACACACACGAAATGGACAATGCTTACCATACCATGGGATCACTTGATCCCTCTCGGTACATCTTGTACGCTTTGTGTGTTGATCATCTTGATTTACTCTTTGTCTGAGATCTTGATCAACCATGTGTCTCTATGACCATACTTTGGATAATACCTTGAATACCATCTTGGTCATCATATAAATTCCTTGAACCCAACAGATGGACTTCAAGAAGTGCCTATGGACAAATCCTATAAATGTAACTTAAGGCAACCATTAGTCCATAGGAATTGTCATCAATTACCAAAACCACATATGGAGATATATGCTCTAACACCACGTCGTCTCCCGGTCAATCGCCCCGCTCGCCCGCCTCGCCCAGGTCGCCCGCCCCCGCCCGCATCGCTCGCTCGCCCGCCCCCGCCCGCATCGCTCGCTCGCCCATCCTCGCGCAGCCGCCCGCCCCCGCACCGCCCAAAGCCGCCCGCATCGCTCGCTCGCCCCATCCTCGCGCAGCCTCCCGCCCTCGCACCGCCCACAGCCGCCCGCCCCCGCACCGCCCGCAGCCACCCGTCCCCGCACCGCCGCATCAGCCCGCCGTCGGTTCTGCTGTCGCATCGCCTGCACGGCGCGGCGCTTCTCTCCCCGCCGGTCTCCACGCCCCGCACCCCTCTCCCTCCCGTCGGGGCTCCTCTCCCTCCCCTCCGGCCACCCTCTCCGCCTCTCCACCACCGCCGCGCCCCACGCCACGCCGGACGTCCTCTCCCTCCCGCCGACCCTCCTCTCCCTCCCCGACGGCCCTCCCCCCGGACATCCTCTTCCTCCCACCATAGCCGGGCAGCGGGTGCCGCCTCAGCGCTGGGAGAGACAATCGCCCAGGATTCTATTTGACAGTTCGGTCAGGATAGGAGGAGGGGTCATCATTTTGTCTGCCTGACATTCCAATTTGAAAGTTTGTGATGCTATTGTTAGCAAATCATTCTTGTTGTAAATCACAGGAGCGGATGTGCACAGCTATGAATAGCATCACGTATAGTGTCCTACTTCGCAGAACCATAGTGTCTCTTTGTTCAATTACTTATATGAAATATAATTGATTCTTTTCTCATGGTCTGTCTGCTACTTTATGAAGAAATTTTGTGTAGTACTAACCCTGGAGAGATTGCTGCAAGAAACAACTACATTTAGCATTTTAATAAATCAGTGAGCTAATTCTATAAAGAAAATTTCTTAGAACTATCGTATATGCTTGGAGCAATGAGGTAATTTTGTTCCATGTGAGTTTCTTGCTCTTGAGTTTCCTCATTTTGTGTTTTCCCCATTTTGTAGGTTATAAGCCTTGACTCCCTAATTCGACATTTGTTAGAAAAGAAGTTGTTCGCAGTAGATACCATTTTATATACGAGGAATACATTTGTCTTCTTTTATTTTTGGTTTCTATATATATTATGTACTGGTTATACTGAATCATCTATTACTAGGGCATAACCAAGTGGGTAAGATCAAGGCTTTTGTGATCAAGGATTTTGTTGCTTCTCCAACAGCATGCGTGGTTTTTCGCTATATAGATTGAAACTAAAACTTGTTCAAGTGTGAATTAATGTATTGATCTCAATTTTATTACGCCACATCTGTAGATGGAAATTAAGTTAGTGTGTTAATTTAAAGTACTATTTACTACTTTTTTTAGAGTTTTAGATCTGGCCTCTTGTATGGAGAAGCCTTTTTTTCTCGCAATGATGTTTGCAGCTGAGATTTCAGACAATACGGACAATGGATGGACTGTTGTTTACTACTGATGAATGCAATAATCATGTACTTTTTTTCATTATCAAAGTCAAATGCTTGGTGAAACTACCCAATGGATGAACTGGTTGTTTACTACAGATGAATCATGCACACCTTATTCTATTCTTTTCTCCTATTCCATTGACTGAAAGATCTATAATGTTTGCTTGTTACTTCTGTGAGCTCTTTGACAGAAATATTAATAAAGCCCAATTCTCTATGAGCATGAATAATCTTTCGTTTCATACATAAAAATCAAAATGTGGTTACAGTTCTGGGATGTTCGGTTTCTTTGTTAGCATGTGTGTGTGCTGCTTGCTTGTCTGTTGACTGGGTGGATTGAGCCTCGCATGGTAGCGATGTTGGGGGCCAAGGGTCATCGAAGATGGGGATGTCGGTGTCATTCCAAATGAGCCTCCCTTGGCATTGACTGAATCCTGCATTTCTAGCAATCTTTGATTGTTTTGATTGATTTTTGATTTCACTTGTGCTTATGTAATCTGTCCAGGCACCATCATACGCAAAGAGGAGAAAGTCTGTCGCCACAAATACAGAAGGTGGACTATCATAAATCTTAATTCTTGGCACTTTTTAGGTGAGCCATCTTAGAGTGCCAAGATACATATTCCTGTAATAGAGGCATGCGTCAAAGCTTTTCAGGCCAACCATCTTCGACAAAGCTTTTGGTTTAGGCACATGGGAGGGCGGCACTCCCCAGTACCGCACAAACTTGAATATTGGATGGATCCCTGAAGTACTTCTGAGTGTTCCTTAGGACAGGGGGAGGTCAACGGTGCAGCTTCTTCCCATAGTAATGCCCTTGTGCCTCAGATGGTATAGTTTGCCTTTAAGTAATACTTTTTTGAAAGTTAGATTTTATTGCTTCTAGCCTCTGCACTATCATGATCATTCTGAGAGCATGGTAAATTTTCATGAATAACTGGTAGCTTCCTCTCCTTTTGAAAAATGTGAATAATGTATCTACATCCAACTATCTTTATGAGTAATGCCACTACAATGATTATCACGTACATCCATGAGTCACCAAACCAAAGTTGGCGTCTTCATTTGTATTTCTCCGATTTTAGATATATAGTAGGGAGTCTTTTTTCTTATCTCTAAGATTTACTGAGTGGTTAATTTATTGTATTAGATGTAGATATTTATATGGCATCTGATTCAATGACTACAAACCGAAGAATCTGGACTGATTTGTTGATTCTTCACTGTCAATGAATATCATATATCATCCTTGCATTCAATTGGTAAATTTTGTTGTTAGATTTTTTTTGCAGATCAATATTCATAAGAAGCATATAGTGTGGCATTTCCTTTTGTCGGTCTTCATAGTTGCTCAAGATAGTTACCGTTGAAGTTTGACAATGGCATCTTCTCATTTTTTTAGATGATACTTGATTTTTCTAATAGTTCTTCACTTAATTTTGTTGATGCGGAAACAATTCTTATCTAAATGCTACTTTGTTTATATGTGTACGCAGAATTGACATGCACCTTTTAAATGGTCCATTATCCCACTAGGGGAATCTAATTTCTGACTGGATTATATTGTAATACTAATATAATTAAAAAATCAAATAGTTGTATATTTGACCCGACTTTCAATGTTCGTAGCTAGCCTGGAGAGTTTGCTCATATACTGAAATTTATTTACAATGCATTATAATTGTTTGGGCACTATGCATTGGGGAAGTGTGCAATTGATAAGAGATTATATAATTGATGCAAAGATGTGTGATATTTGTTTTAAAAGGAATATTTATTTATGAAGAGTGATGTTTTAAATTATTTATACGAGGAAAAAATTAGGTACTATGCACTTCGTGTGAAAGTTCAAGAAATTAATGATATAGTTGGCTAGAATTTGTTAGGTTTTATATAAGATGTGTTAATAAGACGTGCGTTGCACGTACAATTTACTAGTGTATACTAGCACAACTCGGGTCCACGTACACATGTACATACGCGTACACTTACACACATGTAGCACACACACGTACACATGCATGCATACACGTCCACATGCAGCACACACGTACACATGCAACACACACGTACACACACGTACACATGTAGCACACACACGTGTACACATACAAAAAAACACGTACACGTATACACGTGCACACACACAGCACATGTGCAACACACACTAATAGATGGACCCACCTGTCATTGAGACAAAGTAAGGCTTTAGGAGGCTTGCTAAAAATTTACAAAATGGCCTTTGACTTGGCAAATATGCAAAGTATGGGTGCATATATATTAAGCTTTGTAAAAAACTTTGGTGAGGGATCACTTATACAAAGGCTGTTGGAGAAGGTTTTTTGATCAAAATTTGTAAAATAGCAAATGAGTGTAAATATACAAAGGCTGTTGAAGATGCTCCAATAGCATGCAAACTCTAAGAAATACACTTTGGTTCCTGGTTGTATATTGCATCCTATATAAATTTTTTTAACAATTAAATAAAAAGTTAAAATAGTTCAAAAATATTTTTAGATTAAAGTTGACTTTGTTTTACACTAGTATATAAAATTTCACCCGAAAAAACAACATCAAGTTCTAGGCAAAAAAGACAAAATTTATTTACTATTATGTGTCACTATTCACATTATTTTTATCAAAATTTTATCTTTTTCGGAAAGACGCCAAAGTGTAATTTTCTTTTTGTGAAAATTTTCTTACAAGTACAGTAGAAGATCAAATTTATTTTAAAATACTTTCAGATTTTTTTAACTTTTTATTAAATTGCTATTTTGTTTTGAATATAGGGTGTATATACAACCAAAAACCAAACGTTCCCGGCAGCAAACTCTTGGATACAGTCTGTTTGGCTTGTGCTTGAGTTTATTAACCCACATCCGTAAGTCAACGTTGTGTTTAACATGTTATTGGATCATATATATAGTCGTTCATGTGGGATAATACGTACTAACCACACATCACACTATTCTCCGGTTGTTGTGATCTGCAACACACATCAGTCTCGTGGTTGAAGCATACATTTCCACTTCTTTGCCATGGTTTCTCATTTGTGTTTATAGTCAAAGAGAGCATGGTTGAGAACTTAGAGCAACTCTAACAAATCTCTTAGGACCAGTATCGCAGGTTTATAGGTCACGAAAAATAGTTTTTATGGACTGGCGCGGGCAGCGACCGAACAACCGCCACATCGCGGAACTGTAAAAAGTCAAATTTGATAATTTGATATCAATTCAGATGATTGGCGGCAAATTTAAACAATCAAACACAGTCTGCGCACAAATTAAACCATAGTTGCAAAAGCAACCACCATCTTCATCACCATCTTCGTCGTCGTTCTTACTCTCCACAACCACAAAAAAACCTCACCCGAAAGCCACACTCACCTCCGTGGCCATCATCGTCAACACCATCACTCTCCACCACCGTCACCCATTCCTCCACCGACACCGAAGCCATCAGACCTTGCGGCCATCATCCATCTCTTCAAGATTTCTCTCCTTGCCATATCATGTCATTCTTTGGTGATGTCATCCATTTCATTGCGGTTCATAGTCATGATCTTGTTCTCCTCCGCAAGAAGCTTGGCCAAGGCCTTCTTCTCCTTGGCAAAGGTTTTCCTCTCCTCAATGGCGGCCTTGCGCAACCTCTCTTCCTTGAGAAAGAGCCACTTTTCGTGCTTCTCTTGCGCTTTCTTCTCGGCCAACTCCTTCTTTGCATTCAATGTCTTGAGCACCAACACCTCATTTAATTGCACCATGATATCTGTCTTATCACGCAAGCTTGATGCCTCCTATTCCCATCATGCAGAAAAATTGATCCTCTATTCTTTGCCAATACCGCTTTGCGGTTTGGTTTGTGTTGGTCGTCGCATCAAGAGACATAACTTGCCACGCCTTGATCAAGATTTGATCTTCCAAACGTGTGTAGTTCTTGGATCTTGCGCGGTTTTTTGTTTGCTCTTGATCGAATGCCGCCTTGTCAAACTCCTCCACATCATCTTGTTCCTCACCGTGATCATGCACGCCACCATTCAACTCATTGTAACTATAGTCACTGATCGGGGCTTGATCGATGTCGACGGTGTTGTCGTCCAACAAATGCACCAACTCGGTAGTCGCATCGTGCAAGCTGTCCCTACAATTACGATCAATAATTCACGAACAAACATAATGGAGGCAGACGAAAGTGGAAGCGGGAACGGCCGTGTAGAAATGTCCCCCGCCCGCCCCGAAAAATAGCTGCCGATTGGGGTCAAGCTCGGTCGCTCTCCCAGCCCGTAAATCTGAAGTTTGAGCATAACTTTCACCACACCCTTAATTTGGACAACACGCATTACGCTCAACCTGGATAGTTAACCTAGTAATCAATTATAAAAGTAATCTCAGAAAATATATCATCATTAGGATCAAGCATAACCGAATCTCTAAATTTCCCATGCCTAGGAGAATTACACGCCTATTAGAAATGGATAACAACCAAACGCGGAGATCATACAAAAGGAAACCATATGAAAATTATTGTAGCTTGGCATAATAAGATGAATGATTATATAGATCTTTATTTGTGGAACAAAGGACGAATAGAGTTTACAAACCCTAGCGTTACAACTTGGGATCTCTATCTAATGGTGATGTTGTTGATGCTAGAATGGAGGGTCGTGATGTAGAGGCAGTAGGAGCCATCCTAAATGAAGCAATTCTCCTCTGAATCTCTCCTCCGCTCCTCTGGTTGATGCTGGTGTGTTCTCTGATGTCCTGTTAACCTTCTCTGAATAATGAAAGTTGCTTCTATAGATGAGAGGGAGGCAGTGGCTTCTAGTTCGAGCACTGATAAGAGCGGGCACTCTCGTGTCATACAAAGTGGTCGAATTCCTCCTCAATCATCCAAATATGGCTCCGAGTCCTTCTAGAAGTTTTTGTTGTTAGAAGATAAGTAAGGAAACGAGGTTTCTCAGTTTTCATGAATAATCATTATGAAATGGGGAAAACTTCCAAAACCATGGGATAAACAAGAAAAATACTCTAGGAGAACCATACATAATATGGAGCCATGACACACGACCATGTGTCTTTGTGTCAGATTGTGCACGCTCGATGCAACTATAGTTTCTTCTGTTCAATGCCGATGAAGTTATGGCTTCCACACACACACACCCTCCGTCTGCTGCATCGGTGGCGGGTGAAGGGGATTCTTATGTTTCTCTTCCTCGTTATTCCAGGAAGGGATATTGTTCCGTTTGGGGGTGTCGGGGCGGTGAGGATGACACTGTGTCTAAGAATGTTGACTCGGTTTCTGCCTCACCATGACAATATTCTTCATGGCGTTGACGAAGAGCCGAAAACTTCGTGCTTGTTGTTCTTTCATGCAGAGGCAATTAGTTTGTATGTTCATTGCTAAATGTTAATCCATGTTGTGGCGACACAGGCAGCTGGAGAAATTTGGTGTTCCTAGAGTCGGGATGACGGCTCATGGCCTTCCTTTTAATGAATGATATCTCATAGTCGGTGGATCCGGTTCTCTTCCCCGATCTCATGGGCCTAGCTCGATAGATTCATGGTCAGGATAGCACGAGAAAATCCCCGTTGCACCACATCGATATGGGCCTTGACGCTCGCAGTGTGCCTCTTCTCCTAGTCCAAAAGCCTTATAGGCTATGGTGCAGCCCTTTTTGGCGAGGTTGGGCTTCTATTCTGATGAGCATCTCGGCGACATCAAAACTTGGTGCGGCCGACAAATCCCTATAGGCCTTCTTGTAATTTCCTTATTATTGGAGTATTTTCTACAATGTTTCTAAGACATCTGTTTTTCTTTGGTCCTTGTACTAGTTTGTGTCTACGTATGTTCTTGTAGGTTGTAAGTGCATCTCCAATACGGACCCTCAAACCGCCCGCATCCGTCTGGATTATGCGGTTCGAACATGTTTTTTCATCTAACGCGGGTCTTTTTCCATCCACGGGCCAGTCCAAACATCCTTTTTTCCACAAACCGAAAGCAAACTTAGGGGACTTTGTGAAAGGCCGCATCGCTACCATGTAGGCATCCGATAATTCTAACCCACCTATACCCCCTCTCCCTCGCACGCTCCCTTTCCAACCAGAGCATCAGCACTGCATTCATGCCAGGCCAAAGCGGATGTGATCAATCATGAGAGCCGACATTGAAATAACATGTCGGGCATGATTCTGGTTTGTTGCATGCCGTTGTGCACGCCTTCTCCCTATATTAACGACATCTGTATGCCCGCCTACCTCCACTAAACTAGCGCGTGCACCAAAGAACCTACTCCAACGTCTCGAGCGCCACACGAACGTCCATGTGCCGTCCAACATTAAAGGCCTTGCTGATTGACAACTCAAATTCGCCGTCGTTTAAACGTAGGAAGCCGCTGGACAAGAACCATACCACACCTCCGCTCTTTGTCTCCTCCTTGGAGCACACGTGTCACAGCCTCGGGCTCCAAAAGCCCTATGGGACGACCTTTCTGGTGAGAACAACAAGGATCTCTGTAACATTGCATCCGGCTAGGTGTCTCGATGATCCACCTAGATACAGTCTAGCTTGCCGTCAAGCTCTCTCGAGTCGGTGCCACCACCATCTTTGGGCTATCCTCGCCCATCCAGTCTGGCCAACGCCATCTCTCAGCAAATCTGCTGTGAGCAATGGCAGCAAAGCATCTGGCAGATGAAGACAGAAGCCGTTTTCTCGGAAGTCAAAGCGGCTGTATAGGGATTTGACAGGGGCACCGACGACGTCATCACCAATTTCACGTCGGGCATTGTAACGACCAAGATGCGGTCCTTTCCTATCTTGGGATCGAGGCCCCGAATTGGAAAGGAGCGCATCTAAGTGTCTCGCAAACAAGGTATCACAGCACATACATAATATTACAGATAGACAATCAGGGGTTCAATTGCCTTCTCATAAATATATCAGAGTACATCACACATACAATCAAATTAGTTGTGGACTACAAAACAAGGGAAATGGCTATGCTACCCTGATACGTCTCCAATGTATCTACTTTTCCAAACTCTTTTGCCCTTGTTGTGGACTATAATTTGCATGATTTGTATGGAACTAACCGGGACTGACGCTGTTTTCAGCAGAATTGCCTTGGTGTTATTTTTGTGCAGAAATCAAAGTTCTCCAAACGTCCTGAAAATTTACGGGGAGCAGTTTTGGAAAATATCAAAAATACCTGCGCCAGGATCGACCTCGGGGGGTGGGCCAGTGGGCCACAAGCCCCTACTCCGCCACCACCCCCTGGTGGCGGTGGACAGGCTTGTGGAACCCACAGGCACCTGCCGCCCCCAACTCCAGCTCTATTAGTTGTCTTTCGTCCCAAAAAAAATAAAAAGAGAAGTTTTCGTCGCGTTTCCGATACGGAGGCGCCGCCACCTCCTGTTCTTCATCTGGAGGGTAGATCTGGAGTCCGTCTTGGGCTCCGGAGAGGGGAAATCGTCGCCATCGTCATCATCAACCTTCTTCCCTCTCCAATTCCATGAAGCTCTTCTTCGTTCGTGAGTAATCTATTCGTAGGCTCGCTGGGCGGTGATGAGTAGGATGAGATCTATCATGTAATCGAGTTAGTTTTGATGGGGATTGATCCCTAGTATCCACTATGTTCTGAGATTTGATGTTGCTACTACTTTGCCATGCTTAATGCTTGTCACTAGGGCCCGAGTGCCATGATTTCAGATCTGAAATTATTATGCTGTCTCCAATATATGTGTGTTTTAGATCCGATCTTGCAAGTTGTAGTTACCTACTATGTGTTATGATCCGGCAACCCCGGAGTGACAATAACCGGAACCACTCCCGGTGATGACCATAGTTTGAGGAGTTCATGTGTTCACCAAGTGCTAATGTGTTGGTCCGATTCTTTATTAAAAGGAGAACCTTAATATCCCGTAGTTTCCTTTTGGATCCCGCTGCCACAGGAGGGATGGACAATAGATGTCATGCAAGTTCTTTTCCCTAAGCACGTATGACGACACACGGATTGCATGCCTACATCACATTGACGAACGGGAGTTAGCCACTTATCTCTCTGTGTTATAGTTGTTGCATGAGGAATATCGTCCAAACAAATCACCGACCCAATGCATATTAGTTTGTCCCACTTCTGTTACTTGTCTTGCTCTGCTGCTGCTACTACTGTTGCTACTGTTGTTACTTGTGTTGCTCTGCTGCTGCTACTACTGTTGCTACTGCTGTCACTTGTTTTGCTCTGCTGCTACTGTTGCTACTACTGTCGCTTGCTACTGTTGCTACTTGCTACTGCTGTCACTACTGCCGTTCCTTGCCACTGCTATTGCTCGATACACCGCCGTTACTCGTTACTTTGTTGTTACTATTGTGCTTGCAGATACTAATCTTTCAGGTGTGGTTGAATCTGACAAATTCAGTTGCTAATACTTGAGAGTATACTCCCACCTCTTGACGGGCTTACCTACAAATTTGGGTCGCATGCTCTACCCTCGAAAACTGCTGCGAACCCACGCGCTGGTGGGCCATCAACAACATTCTTCCAGTTTCATTGCCGGGGAGTGCTATCAGCATTCTTATGGTGCCGCTACAGGAGAAGGTTAGTTGTTATAAGCATTCGTCTAGCTAACACTAGAGATTGCAGGATCAACACTTTTCTGGAGCCACTGCCAGGGAGGCACAGCTGACGTCAGCATTTTTCTAGCGCCGTTGCCGGGGAGGTATTGCTATATTCTCTGGGTCACTTGGGATTTATATCTGCTGATCACTATGAAGAATCTAAAGGATCCGAAGACCAAAGTCTTCCGCTCAACTACAAGGGGAGGTAAGGAATTGCCATCTAGCTCTGCACTTGATTCACCTTCAGTTATGAGTAAGTTTGCGACATGACCTCCTGCTAGAAATCTTGATATGTCGCCTGTGCTTGATGATGCTTGTGATACTACTGCTAGAGATGCTATGCTTGATACTATGCCTGATGATACTATGCTTGATACTATGCCTGATGATGCTATGCTTGATACTGCTAGAGATACTCCTTAGCCTGATGTTCCACTGGGAGCGTTCCTTGATGCTCATATTGCTAGAGTTACTGCCAATGCTCGTGATGCTTATGATACTGCCGATGCTATTGAGATAGAACCTGCTTTTGCTCCTGCTAGATCTAGCTCTCCTAGATATGAATTGCCTGATATACCTGAGGGTTACGTTATGGAGGGAGAGATAGCTGAGGATTTTCTTGCGTGTAAGGATACCTATGACGCTGAGAAATTAGTTCTCAAGTGGAGAGAAAAATCTCGGGAAGTTAGGATGAAAAATGATCCGAAGTTTGCCACTTCGCCTATCTTTGTCACTGATAAGGATTATGAATTCTCTGTCGACCCTGAGATAATCTCTCTAGTCGAATCTGATCCTCTTCACGGTTATGAATGTGAGACGGTCATAGCCCATCTTGCCAAACTATCTGAAATAGCCAACCTTTTCACTAATGAGGAGAAGATCCGCCACTACTATATCCTTAAGTTGTTTCCTTTCTCTCTAAAGGATGATGCTAAAGCCTAGTTCACCTCTCTTGCTCCTTGATGTGTGCGTAGTCCCCATGAGATGGTCTATTACTTCTGTGAGAAATATTTCCCTGCCCATAAGAAGCAAGCTGCCTTGCAGGAAATATACAACTTTGCTCAGCTCCAAGAAGAGAGTCTTCCACAAGCTTGGGGGAGGCTCGTCCAGCTACAGAATTCTTTGCCTGATCACCCTCTTAAGAAGAACGAGATACTTGATATCCTCTATAACGGACTTACCGATGCCTCTAGAGACTATCTAGATAGTTGTGCCGGTTGTGTTTTTAGGGAACGAACTGTAGAACAAGATGAGACCCTGCTGAATAACCTCTTGATCAACGATAATGCTTGGACTATTCCCGAACCACCTCCTAAGCCAACTCCTAAGAAAAGAGGTATTCTATTCCTCAGTCCCGAAGATATGCAAGAAGCCAAGAAATCTATGCAAGAGAAAGGCATTAGATCTGAAGATGTCAAAAATCTACCACCTATCGAAGAGATCCATGGTCTCGATAACCTGATGCAGGTAGTAGAAGTGAATTCTCTGCATAGGTTTGATGAGAGCGATATTCCTTTTGATTAACCTGCTAGCCTATGCTTTGATGAATTTGACAACTTTGTTGCCAAACAACAGAGTTTCAATGATTATGTTAGCAGACATTTGGAACAAAGTACTCGTATGCTTAGCCATCTAAGTGCTTGTGTAGACAGAAATGTCAATGCTTTGAAGCTTCTGAGTAAACATGCCTCAATGATTACTACTCAGGTAGAAAAAGTACTTAAAGCTCAGAATGACCTGCTCAATGAATTAAATGACAACTCTGTCAGAGTCATTACTAGAGGAGGCAAAATGACTCAAGAACCTTTGTATCCTGAAGGACATCCTAAGAGAATTGATCAAGATTCTCAAGGAATCAATGCTGATACACCTAGTCATCCTAAGGAGAAGAAGAAGGATGATAGAAACTTGCATGGAAGTTCGCCAAATACTGTCACACCTGAAGAACCTAATGATATTTCTGCATCTGATGCAGAAACACAATCAGGTGATGAACATGAACCTGGTGACAATGTGGACAGTGATGTTCATAATAATGCTCAACCTATCCACGACGAGGATGTTGAGATTGAACCTACGGTTAATCCTGATAATCCACAACCTAAGAAGTACGACAAGAATGACTTTACTGCTAGGAAGCATGGTAAAGAAAGGGAGCCATGGGTTTAGAGACCTATGCCCTTTCCTCCTAAGCCGTCCAAGAAAAAGGATGATGAGGATTTTGAGCGCTTCGTTGAGATGATAAGACCCGTCTTTCTGCAGATGCGGTTAACTGATATGCTCAAGATGTCTCTGTATGCCAAGTACATGAAAGATATCGTGACTAATAAACGGAAGATACCAAATCTTGAGATCTCCACCATGCTTGCCAATTACACTTTCAAAGGTGGAACTCCTAAGAAACTTAGTGATCCCAGAGTGCCCACTATACCTTGCTCCATTAAAGGAAACTACGTAAGAACTGCCTTATGTGACCTTGGAGCCGGTGTTAGTGTTATGCCGCTTTCTCTTTATCATAGACTTGAGTTGGATAAGTTGACACCCACTGAAGTTTCTCTGCAAATGGCCGACAGATCAACTGCTTTCCCTGTCGGCATTTGCGAGGATGTGCCTGTTGTGGTTGCTAATACCACTATCTTAACAGACTTTGTTATCTTGGATATTCCCGAGGACGATGCCATGGCTATCATCCTCGGAAGACCCTTTTTAAACACTGTAGGGGCTGTTATAGATTGCAACAAAGGCAATGTAACTTTCCACGTCAACGGTAATGAGCACACAGTGGATTTTCCGAAGAAACGATATCCAGTACATTGCATCAATGCTATCGAAAAGACTTCATCGATTCTCATTGGGAGCTTTGAATGCCCTATTCCTCGTGTCAAGATGAAGTATGATTTGCTTGTTGGGGAGATTCATATCCCCATTGAGGTGACTTAGTGGCTATTCGAAAATTCTCCGTTCTCTCATGCGATTCAAGAAGGTTTTGTCATAAGGACTTGATCAACCCCATTGACGGATTTCTTTCGATGACCATGAAATGGATGAATCAGAGAGTCACATACCTCTCCTTTAAGCTTTATTTTTCTGTTGCTTAGAAGAAAAATGATAGAATTAGTTTAGCTTTTCCTGTTTTCTGTTTTAGCGTCCCGGAGAAAAATACCTCGAAAATAAAAGTTCTCCGATGGTCCTGAAAATTCAGTATGATTTTTTCTGGAATTTTTGAAAATTTCTGGGCCTAAGAGCTGGTCAAGGGGCCTGACCAGTGGGCCACAAGCCCCTCCACCGCCACCTACCCCCTGGTGGCGGGGTGCAAGCTTGTGGGGCCCACAGGCACCCCCTCCACTCATTCCAGCTCCCAGCCTCTTCTTCCACCTCCAGAAAAAATTGTTTCGCAGCTCAAACCCGTGTTCTTGCTCATTTGGCTGTGATTTTCGATCTCCTTGCTCAAAGCACCATTCTCCAAACCGTTTTGGGGAAATTTCTCCTTGGTAAGTGACTCCTCCATTGGTCCAATTAGTTTTTGCTCTAGTGCTTTATCCTTCGCGAATTCTTGCTACCTTGGTGACCCTGTTCTTGAGCTATAAAAGTTAATTTTAGCTGGTCCAAAGTAGTTTTAGCGCGTGATACAGTCTCTAGGCACTAGTAGGAGTAGTTGCTACAAGTTGGGTTGATCCTTGTTCACTTTTCTTTCGAAGTCTCTAAAAATTTCAGAATTTTTCAGAGTTAGAAAAAGAAAAAGATGAGGAGGTTCTTGAGAGGCTCTTCAAGCCGTAACCACAAGGAGGATGAGAAGAATTACCCCAAGTACGTAGTCCCTCGAGTCACAGAAGTTCGAGCGTGCGAGTGGCCAAGTGATGAATTTTTGCGCGCCGCCGGACTTTATGAAGACTTTTACTACTTGGTGGAGAACGCAGGTCTTACTGCGTTTGTTGAAGATAAGTGCCCCCAATATATCCTGCTCACCAATATTTTTGTTGAAAGCTTCAACTTTTATCCGAGGAAGAATCCTCCCATGGTTGAGTTCATGATTTACGATATCCCCCAGTGCATGACGCTACAGGATTTTTGCAATGTATGCAAATTACCTTATGTTGGGGATAACCGTGACCCTCGTCCACTGGACTTGGAGGATTTCATTGGTTCTATTGCTGTTCGAGAGGAGAGAGGAATGTCTCACGCTAGAGTTAATAGCATACATTTTCCTGTGCTTCGGTACTTCTCACTATTTGTGGGAAAATGTTTGACTGGCCGTGGGGTGGCTGGATCACTTAGTTCTCCCGACCTTGCGGTTTTGCGCGAAGGCCTTTATAACGATGGGCGCTATAGTAGCTCAACGGTTGAACCTGAACCGTTCCAAGGGTGTTGTCTATGGAGGTATCTATGCTACCCGTCTTGCCAGACACTTCGAGATACCCATTAGACTAGGAGAGAAGGAGAGATGCTTCTCCCTGAGAGATATCTGGATTATGAAAGCATGGTTCGCCATGATTTTCTGGATAGAGATGCTAGTAGATGGATGATTTATAACCTGGTGTTTAGTCAGGGTACTCGAGAGACTATTACTTTGCCTGCTCCTTCCTTGTTTGATCTTCATGCAGGCAGTTACACTATTATGCCCGCGGACATCTATGCATATTGGGGCTTGGCCCAACCACAGGCGCCCGTGCCCGAGCCGCAAGTCGAGTACCAGACGCCAGTTTATCAGTGGGAGCCATAGGAGCTCACACAGCAGTGGCATCCAGAGTCTGCTCCGGAGTATCCTGGAGCTGGTTATTTCCCACCTTGGGAGTAGACCAAGCTAGGCCAAAAGCATAAGCTTGGGGGAGTACGTGTTCTCACCGACTTTACATTCATGCTTATGCTCTCGCTTTGTTAGCCGGTGTTTACACTTTGCCACTGTATTATCCATGCTAGTTTCTTTTCGTTTTCTTCTTGTCTTGTTTTGTGTCCTTTTAAGAAAACCCAAAAAGATTTTTCTTTCTTCTTTTTCTTGTTGGGAGCTTTCCCGTGTAAATAGTTTTCTTTTTCTTTGCGACAAGGTAGAAGATATTGGTTATAATGCTTAGTGGTTCTTACATGCTCACCTGTTTAGCTTTCAAAGAGCCATATTATTTTTTCTTCTCCTTTGTGTTTGCCTGCAGATTCAGCTTAGTCAATGCGCTTATTATCGTTTTCATCGTTCGATCGTGCAAATGAAAGGCAACAATGATGATATATGATGAAGTGACTGAGACTGAAAAGCTGGTATGAACTCTATCTATTTTGTTTTTGTAAATATGACTAGCTTGTTGACCCAGATTTAGCTTTGTTGTGAGAGAACCATGTTTGCAATGACAACTTAGAGATCATAGTTTGTGATGCCATGCTTATTTAGCTGAGAGCTTATAATGGTTTCTCTTGATTGCCAACATAGATTTTGAGATGACTATGATGTAGTATGATAGGATTGTATTCTCCTTTGAATGATTCAAGTGGCTTGACTTGGCGCATGTTCATGCATGTAGTTGAAACAAAATCAACATAGCCTCTATGATGTTCGTGTTCATGGTGATTTATATCCTGTTCATGCTTGCATCCAATGTTAGTCAAACTCATTGCATCTTGATGACTGTTGTCGCTCTCTAGTTGGTCGCTTCCCAGTCTTTTGCTAGCCTTAACTTGTACTAAGCGGGAATACTGCTTGTGCATCCACATCCATAAACCCAAAAGTTTTTCCATGAGAGTCCACCATACCTACCTATATGCGGTATCTACCTGCCATTCCAAGTAAATTTGCATGTGCCATTCTCTAAACCTTCAAGAAATAAATCTGTTTTGCATGCCCGAACCGCTCATGTGGTGACAGAGGGCTATTGGTATCTTCCATGCTAGGAGTGTTATCCTCGACATGTGTTTATTCACAGTCATTCACGAGAAAGGGGCCGGTATTTGGGATGCCCAGTTCCATGCTTAAATCGAAAGCATAACTGTAAAACAAGACTCCCCCCGGATTGATGTTAGTATGGACGGTACCTGAGGATTCGGCTAGCCGTGGAGTGTGATTGATTGGTGGTTGGGGGAGTTAAAACTTTACTTTTCTGGTTGGGAACCGCCTATATCATGAGTAGCATGGAAGATATTGAGAACTCTTGGTCATTGCGTTGACAATCAAAGCATGCCACCCAAAATTATTATCTCTGTTTTCAAAGCTTGAGCTGTGGCACCTGTGCAAATCAATGCTTCCCTCTGCGAAGGGCTTGTCTATTTATTTTCCTGTTGAGTCATCCTCCTCTTATATAAACACCAATTAGAGAGCACCTCTCTCATTTTTACGCTTTGCTTTTGATTGATATTGAGTATGACTATGACTGGATCTTCGTTACTATGAATTACAATGTTTAGTTAGCCCTTGATCTTTGAAAGTGCTCTGCATTTATGTTTTGCGGTCTCAGAAAGAGCTAGCGAGATACCACCTATTCATATTGCTTCATGCTTGTTTTGATTGAAGTGTTGGTATTTGAAACTCATTATTATTTGCTCGTTAGATGATTATGCCATTGATATTAGTTTACCGTGAGACCTTTGCGTCATTTGCTTATGTGGTTAACTTGTGATCTTGCTGAAATTCTGGTTATGAGTTAGACATAGTTGCAACAACAAGATCAAACAGAGTTTGTCAAAGTTTTTCTTTCCCTCTGAGTTTGTCAACTGAGTTGCTTGAGGACAAGCAAGGTTTTAAGCTTGGGGGAGTTGATACGTGTCCAACGTATCTACTTTTCCAAAATCTTTTGCCCTTGTTTTGGACTAGAATTTGCATGATTTGAATGGAACTAAGTTGGACTGACGCTGTTTTCAGCAGAATTGCCTTGGTGTTATTTTTGTGCAGATATCAAAGTTCTCCAAACGTCCTGAAAATTTACGGGGAGCAGTTTTGGAAAATATCAAAAATACCTGCGCCAGGATCCACCTCAGGGGGTGGGCCAGTGGGCCACAAGCCTCTACTCCGCCACCACCCCCTGGTGGCGGTGGGCAGGCTTGTGGGGCCCACATGCACCTGCCGCCCTCAACTCCAGCTCTATAAGTTGTCTTTCGTCCCAAAAAAAATAAAAAAGGAAGTTTTCGTCGCGTTTTCAATTCGGAGGCGCCGCCACTTCTGTTCTTCATCTGGAGGGCAGATCTAGAGTCCGTCTTGGGCTCCGGAGAGGGGAAATCATCGCCATCGTCATCATAAACCTTCTTCCCTCTCCAATTCTATGAAGCTCTTCGTCGTTCGTGAGTAATCTATTCGTAGGCTCATTGGGCAGTGATGAGTAGGATGAGATCTATCATGTAATCGACTTAGTTTTGATGGGGATTGATCCCTAGTATCCACTATGTTCTGAGAATTGATGTTGCTACTACTTTGCCATGCTTAATGCTTGTCACTAGGGCCCGAGTGCCATGATTTCAAATCTGAAATTATTATGTTGTCACCAATATATGTGTGTTTTAGATCCGATCTTGCAAGTTGTAGTTACCTACTATGTGTTATGATCCGACAACCCCGGAGTGACAATAACAGGAACCACTCCCGGTGATGACCATAGTTTGAGGAGTTCATGTGTTCACCAAGTGCTAATGCGTTGGTCCGATTCTTTATTAAAAGGGGAACCTTAATATCCCATAGTTTCTTGGGAGATTCTACCCCAAAACATATATAATATGTGGGCACTTACTTGGAACAAGTGACCACAAATTAAGAAGGAAGAAGCTACTCCAAATCAAGTATAGTGAATAGTGTAACATTTCATGTAGTTATCACTAGAACAACTCCTACATGGTTGAGCTCATGTGCACAATCACAATAGTGGCATGGGGGTTTGAACCCCATGTTTGTGTCATGCACATCAACATCACAACCACTTCTCTCACTAGATCACCCACACACACACATCATGCCCTCTCTCATATTAACATGAGGAGGTGCACAAGTTGCAAGTGGGGCTGTTTTCTCCACACACATACATCACCACACAACCACACCACAAGCACTTGATCCCAAGAGCAACATGAAGGGAACAACCACTATGCTAATGATCATGGAAACAACACATCTACTAGGTACCACATGTGTGCAATACCCACACACATACATGTCAGCAACACCTACACAAATGCATATGGTTGCAACCATGTCACCTACACATACTAGAAGAAACAATAAAACTCTCACAATCATATAACACATACACACACATCATACATGCCCTAGCACCACTACACACTCCATGTATACCACATACCCATCATCAGGTATACACCATATGCACACATTCACATCCCCCCACACACAAGTGTTGCCACCACTAGTACATGTGCTGGACAGGGAAAAAAAGGAAATGAGATGCACATTTCTCTTGCAACATGATGTAGGCACAAGGTGCAGCAGGAAAGACAAAGAATTTAACATCAACAAATAAAACAAAAAAGGGGGGGAGTGCCCTGGGATCAAACCAAGGAGCTCCCTGGTACAGCACACACACGCTACCACTCTCCTACTGCCATCGTTTTGACAGAGAGAGGGGCACATAGAAGGTTAACCCTCTTGCTGCCGCTACTACTAATGAACAAGGAAAATAAAACCCAAAAAGGGGCGGTGCACCACCGTGGACTCGAACCCTGCACCTCTCGATGACCAACAGGAGTCTCTACCACTGCGCTACTGCATCGGCATCTGACAGAGGAAGGTACTGAACCAATGAATACTATCACGAGCTCCTGGTGCTCTGCACAGCGCGCAGGGTCACCGACGACAGAGAGGACACCGTGCTGCTTTGCTGCACCATGAGGGAATCGGCCCTGCTGCTACTGCACATCTGCAACCCGCGCTAGCCAACTGCTGCTCTGCTACTACTAAGCACCACATCACAGCCAGCGCAACACACACACACACACAACATACCAAAGCTGTTGCTCTGCTCTGCTCGACAAGAGCATGGCGACCTCTACCATGGCGGATCCGGTCGATCTAGGAGGAAGAAGGAAGGGGGGAACGTTCCTCACCTTGGGGAACGAAGGGGATATTGGTGACGAAGACGCTCTCTACTGCAGGTCGACGGGGAGGAGGAAGTTTACCGTGGCCGAGGCGTAGACGAGGAACAGGACGTCGACGTGGTCGTTCCCTGGCCTGAGCGAGGTCGGGAATGGGGCGCTAGGTGTCTCCCTGAGCTCGTGGACATGGCGGCCTCGCCGGACGGCAACGAAGGCGGGGGTAGACGCGGCGAGTACTACTCTCTCTCTCTCTCTGCTAACTCCTACACAGGCTTACCAGGAGGGGGAAAGAGAGAAGGAGGAAGGTGGCGGCGCACTGAAGGAAGGAGAGGGAAACCTAGGGAAGGAGTAGGGCTCCCTGCGTCTTATATTTCCTCGGGGGAGGCGCTTGACCACTGGATCGCGCTATGGAGGAACGGGAGGAGGAGATGCAGTCGTATTGCATGACATCGACAGAGGAGGAAGAGGGACACGGGATGGGCTGCGCTGCAAACTGGAGGAGGAGAGATGGGCCTCTCTTGTGGGAGGAAGCCCACTAGAGCGCATCTTAAAAGGAAAACGCCACAACAGCTATTCCTATTTAATAAAACAACAGGAAAAGGGAAAAGGCCACAGAGTAAACCACAAAAGATAAAAATAAAAGGAAAATGTCCCTGGGCCTGAAATTTAGCAAGCTATTTGAATAAAATAACAGAATGATTTTTGGGGCATATGAAATAAATACAAAACAACAATATTGGTGGCTGTTTTGTGTTTATTCTAGCACCTTTAGCACCCAAAACAAATCACCAAACTAGCACATATTTATTCCCACAATATTTCCTAAACCCTGAACATTTTAAATTCAGGTTAGGAACAAGTTGGAATTGCACTTGTGGAATAAAAGAGAGAGGGGGTTTTGCAAATAACTAGAGGGTTTTTTGGAATTGCAACAAAGGGGTTTTAGAAAGGACAAGAACCACACACTCTCATTACTACAACCACACATCACATGTGCATCAACACATGAAATCACAAATCTCCACACTAAGACATGCCAAGGTATAGATGCAAGCAAAACAAGGCATGGTAAGAATGGTATGGCATGGATGCATGCATGCAAAAGAAGAAATACAAGGTGACACATGAATTCATACATGCATAGATAGCTCTCATGACAATGTCAAGCTGGTCCCACATGGAAGGTTACAAAAAGGGAAAGCTTTACACTTGGGGCACTACAAATACTCCCACACTACAAGGAAGATCTCGTCCTCGAGATCTAAGACTGAAAGAAATCGGGAAATTCGGAACGGAGGTGATCCTCGCGTTCCCAAGTAGCCTCTTTATCGGAATGGTGTGACCAAAGCACTTTGAGAAATTTGACAGTCTTGTTGCGGGTCTTGCGCTCAGTCACCTCGAGAACCGCAGCTGGATGCTCACGATAAGATAGGTCAGGCTGAAGGTCGATGTGTTGCAAATGAACAGTGCGCTCGGGGGTGTTGAAACACCTCCTGAGCTGAGAAACATGGAACACATCATGCACATTTGCAAAGTTTGACGGGAGTTCGAGCTAGTATGCAAGGTCGCCATTCTTGCCAACCACTCTGAACAGACCAACGAAACGAGGCGCAAGCTTGCCTTTGATGCCGAAGCGCTGCATACCCTTCATAGGCGACACCTTGAGATAGACGAAGTCATCAAGCTCATAAGACATGTCACGGTGCTTGCTATCATAATAGCTCTTCTGACGGGACCGAACTGCTGTGAGGTTGTCGCGAATGATTCGACACATCTCCTCAGCTTCCTCTATCATATCATTCCCAAGGATCTGACGCTCGCCAGTCTCGGACCAGTTGAGCGGGGTACGACACTTCCTGCCATAGAGAATTTCAAACGGAGCCCTGCCAGAACTAGCTTGATAACTGTTGTTATACGAGAACTCCACAAAAGGCAGACAATCTTCCCACTTCATGCCAAAAGAGATAACACAGGCTCTCAGCATATCCTCAAGAACTTGGTTCACTCTCTCCACTTGACCACTAGTCTGAGGATGGAACGTTGTGCTGAAGCGGATCTTCGTGCCCATAGTAGACTGAAAGGAGTCCTAGAACTTGGAAGTGAAGATACTTCCGTGATCTGAAGAGATCATCATAGGCACGCCGTGCAAAGAGACAATCCTGGAGGTGTACAACTCTGCAAGCTAAGCTGTTGAAATGGACTCCTTGATTGGAAGAAAATGAGCCACTTTACTCAACTTGTCGATGACGATGAAGATGGCATCATTACCCTTCTTAGACTTCGGAAACCCGGTGACGAAATCCATCTCAATGTGATCGAACTTCCACTCGGGAATTGGCAAAGGCTGCAAAAGACCTGCTGTATGTTGATGCTCTGCTTTCACCCTTCGACATACATCACATTCATTTACGAACTGAGCAATCTCACGCTTCATACGAGTCCACCAGAAGGTCTGCTTCAAGTCGTGGTACATTTTGGAGCTTCCAAGATGAATAGAGAGCACAGAGTTATGAGCTTCCTCCATGATTACCTTCCTGAGATCACCTTTCGGGACGACAAGGCGATCCTCGAAGAACAACGTGTCTCTGGCATCAACAGTGAAGCACTTATACTTGGGAAGACTCTTTCCCATGCCAATCTTGACCTTCTTCACCATAGCGTCAAGAAGCTGTGCTGCTCGGACCTCATCTTCCAAGGGAGGAGAGATCTGAAGGTTTGCAAGAAATCCCTGAGGTACTAGCTGAAGGTTGAGCTTCCTGAAAGACTCACAAAGACGAGGCTGGAGAGGTTGCAGAATCAGACTGTTGCAATATGCCTTCCTGCTCAAAGCATCCGCCACGACATTAGCTTTGCCTGGCGTGTACTCAACACTCGGATTAAAATCCTGGAGCATTTCCACCCAACGTGTTTGCCAAAGATTCAAGTTAGACTGAGTGAAGATGTACTTGAGACTCTTGTGATCGGTGAAAACTTCAACCTTACATTCCAACAAGAGGTGTCTCCAAGTTATCAGAGCGTGTACCACAGCTGCTAGCTCAAGATCATGCATAGGATAGTTCTTCTCCGCTGGCTTCAACTGCCTGGAGGTATAAGAAACCACCTTCTTATCTTGCATCAGGACTACACCAAGACCCTAGAGAGAAGCGTCGCAAAAGACCTGGTACCGCTTGGAATCATTCGAAGGAACCAAGACTGGAGTGGAGGTAAGCTTCTTCTTGAGTGTATCGAAGGCCAGCTGACACTCTGGAGACCAAGCATACTTAACACCCTTCTGAAGAAGACTTGAGAGAGGCTTGGCGATCTTGGAGAAGTTCTCAACGAACCTTCTGCAATATCCAGCAAGCCCGAGAAAGCTTCGAAGCTGCTTCACATTCTGCGGAGGCTCCCATTCAACAATGGCCTGAACTTTGGATGGATCAACTTTAATGCCCTCGGCAGAGATAATGTGCCCAAGGTAAACCACTTCTTTCAGCCAGAACTCGCACTTGGAAAACTTGGCATACAACTTGTACTCTCTCAGCTTATCAAGCACCAATCTGAGATGTTCTTCATGTTCTTCCTCAGTTTCAGAAAAAACCAGAATGTCGTCGAGATAGAGCAAGACAAAGTCATTCTTGAACGGAGAGAATATGTAGTTCATCAATCGACTGAATGTCAGAGGAGCATTTGCCAGACCAAAAGACATGACCGTGTACTCATACGAGCCAAAACTAGTCCTGAAGGCAGTCTTCGGAATATCTTCCTCGCGAATGCGAATTTGATGATAGCCCATCCTGAGATCAAGCTTCGAGAAGACCTTAGCACCTTTCAACTGTTCGAACAACTCAGTTATGTTCGGAAGTGGATATTTGTTCCTGATTGTCTTCTTGTTCAATGGACGGTAATCGACACACAGCCGGTCCGTGCCATCCTTCTTCTTGACAAACAGAACACCACAACCCCACGGAGACGAGCTCGGTCTGAGCAAACCCAAACGCTCCTGCTCATCGAGTTGCCTCTTAAGTTCCTTCAATTCTTCTGGACCCAGCTTGTACGGCCGTTTGCACATGGGCTGTCTGCCTGGCTCTAGCTCAATCACAAACTCAACTTCTCTGTGCGGAGGCATGCCTGGCAGCTCGTTAGGAAACACATCTTCATATTCGCAGACCACTGGAACTTGCGAAATAGGATTGATCTCACCCTTTTCATTCAAAGAGAACATATGAATTGTATCATCGCGTGCCGCGAATATAATCACATCCTCCGAAGAGTGGGTGAGCTTCACTTCTTTGGCTTCACAATCAATTGACGCCTTGTTCATGGCCAGCCAGTGCATACCAAGAATCAAGTCGATGTCGGAATTTCCCAAGACAATAGGAGATGCCAGAAAAGCATAATCGCCCATCTTAACAGAAACATCCGGAACCATCATGTGAGAATTCATGATCTTGCCAGGAGACACAATTGAAAGAGGCTTAGGCAAATCAAGAATAGGGAACCCATGCTTAAATGAGAATGGCCTTGAGATAAACGAATGCGATGCATCAGAATCAAATAACACTTTAGCAGGAATATCATTGACGAGGAGGTTACCCATGATCACATTAGAGGAGTTGTCTGCTTCAGCTGCGCTCACCATGTTGACTCGAGCTGATCTGGGGTTCAACTTGACAAGAGCGTTGCTTGGAGGTTTGCCTAGAGAAGGAGGCGGCAGATGGAGCTGAGAAGTACACTTGTTGGCATAGTGACCCTTCGACCCACACTTGTGACAAGTGACATCTGTTGGCTGCCGGTACTGAGTCTGAGGAGGCTCTTGCTTCTGATGATGGTATCTGTGCTGGAAGACAGGGTTGGGTGGGTGGGAAGAACCACGACCACCTGAGTGCTTAAGCTGCTGCGAGTGTTGAGGAGGAGGAGGAGAAACCCAAAACTTCTGTTGCTTCTGAACCACCTGAGTCGAGGAAGAGCTGGAATATCTCAAACGCTTCTTAGAATTTTCCACCCTGAGCAAGGCTGCCTCTGCTCTGAGAGCTAGGTTGTAGAACTTGTCGAAATCCTCAGGATTGTGCAAGGCAAGAGCTAACTTCAAATCTTCTTTCAAGCCACCTTTGAACTGATAAATCTTGCTCTTCTGGTCAGGGATATCCTGCAGCGCGTAATGGGCCAGCTCGTGGAACTCAACGTTGTACTTGTACACGGAATTGCCACCCTGCTTCAAATGCCCGAACTTCTCATGCATCTCCTCCACAAAGCTGGAAGGGATGTAGTGGGACCTATAGTCACGACAGAACTCATCCCAAGAAATCACCCTAGCGCCTCTGGAGTCCTTCAGTTGCTGCCACCATATAGAAGCCTGCCCCTTCAACTGGAATGTTGCAAACTTGACATAATCCTCCGGACGCACATTGCTACACTCGAAATGCTTGTTCATATCACGAATCCAATCTTCTGCTTCAAATGGATGGTCGCGCGAAGTGAATGACTTTGGTTGATTCGACAGGAACTGGCTCAGATTGGCAAACTGATTGCCACCATGCTAGAAATTGCCTTGCTATTGGTTACCCCTCTCTTGCAGCAACTGTATCAACATTTGGGTGTTTGCATTAGTAGCAGCCATCACCGCTTGCCAGGCCTCTGCAGGAGGAGGCAGCGGCGGCGGAGGGTTCTCCGGAGGAGGAGGTGGAGGCGACATATCCTCACGCCCTCGGTTCTGACGAGTAGGTGGAGCCATCCTAAAGACGGACAACATATTAGCCCACAGAATAATTGAAGATATTGCTGAATCAAAAGACATGAATATCTGAACAGGAATAAAGAAATTGCACTCGAACAAAAATAGTAAGAATGCTTCCTAAAAGTGACGGACGACAAAATTCCGATTAAGACCACTGCAAACAAGTATGAGCTAGAACTGCTCGGAACAAACATATGATCGAGATTTCCCCAACCTCAATCATGCATCTGTAGGAAGATAGTCCTATAAGATACTACTTGATATCCCACCTATGAATTCCCGAAATAACTGGTCATGCAATCTGGTACACGGATAAAAGGAGTAATATCACACAACTCCTATACTAACCCGTCACCTGTATCACATCCGTCAACACACAACCAGCATCTCGGACCTTCATCTACAACAGACCCTCGTGATGACAACGATACTAAGTACGGCAGTACCCCCGAACAATCTACACCAGTACTGGGGACATCGGGGTTATCTTTCCACTACCAGTATTGAAGCAATAACGAACATCCTTCATTCTTAGATACTCAGAAATCTGAATGATGGCGATGTGCGCAAGAGTCCCCTGGAGCTCAACTCCCCGGAAGAAACTCAAAGCAGACAGGAGGCACCAAGACAGGACTCCGTCACATCGAAATCATGTAGATTTCACAAATACCCGTGTGATCCTAAAAAACAAATTTGAGCGAGAAAAGGAGTAGAATTAAAGATTTCCTAAGTCGGGAACCTCACCAGAGCATAGAAGAGGAGAAAAAAGAATCCCACTCTCCGATATAACTAAGACTCAAAATATTTTCTAGACTCGAGTCGGCCAAGAACGATCACACAAAGGCTCCTATGGTCGTAAGGCTCTGATTACCAACTTGTAACGACCAAGATGCGGTCCTTTCCAATCTGGGGATCGAGGCCCCAAATTGGAAAGGAGCGCATCTAAGCGTCTCGCAAACAAGGTATCACAACACATACATAATAATACAGATAGACAATCAGGGGTTCAATTGCCTTCTCATAAATATATCAGAGTACATCACGCATATAATCAAATTAGTTCCGCTATAGACTACAAAACAAGGGAAATGGCTATGCTACCCTGCCTGCTGGCCCATGATAACGACCACGCCTCAATCTTCTGGATAGTTCACGTACAGGCGGTCGGTCTCCTCATCGTACTGCCACGCCAACTGCGTGCCGTCGGGATCACCTGTCTCTGGGTACCTGAGCCTGTTGGGGTTGTGAAGGAATCTGTGAGCCACAGGGACTCAGCAATCTATGACCTCACTGCCAGAACTAGTCAAGTTATTAGGTTGGAAAGGGGTAGAGTGTTTAAGGTTGCAGCATCCTAAGCTTGATATGGTGGCTATCTTACGTAGAACATCTATGAAGGTGGACTATACTAGCGTTCGAGAATACTTGATCACTAAGTGATCTTGAACACCTACCTATGTCAATCATAACCCCACCGTGTTCCCGATCAAAGAGAGATTTTCGAGGGGACAGTCACGGTTACGAACAAAGTTGGCAATTTTATTAGCTTATGTTTAAATTATCTAATACCGGATGTTAACAAAATATTCCAAGTTTCCACATAACCGCGGGCACGACTTTCCGAAAGATTAAACCCTGGAGGGGTGCTCCAACTATTCCATCACAAATGTACACAGGCCGCAAAGTAATCCTCTATCATGACTCTCGTGATCTCGTCGGATTCCTTAGAGGAAAACCTCAACTCTTGGGAGAACCAAAGCTTCACTGGGATTCCTATATGCAAGATATATCGCTATGGTAAGTCAAAACTAGCAGGACCTCCCGGTGTGTCGACGACCCTGATAAGAGCCACATATCTCAGTCTGAGGACAACACCGTCTATGCAAAGTGGACAAGGGCCAAACCTCAAGTTTCCTTGGGGTGGTCTTGCCGACTGCTAGGTGGGTGGACCAACACTCGTGAGGAGCACTGGCCTGGGTTGTTGATTAAATTCCTCGGGGTAGCTATTCCCTATGCAGATTATTATTAAGTTATTAGCAAATTAAAACCAATGTTGGGTCCTGCCGGACAAGTCTTGAAACTACGCGATTTATCGAGGGGGTCCCCATAACAACCCCGAATGTGTTAGGAGCGATCAATATGGAATCAAACACCGGTAGTCGGTAACTACGGCGGCAATAACGGAACAAAGCACCCGGCAAAAGGCTAGGCCTTCTGTTATTTACCAAGTATATAGGTGCATTAATTAAATAACAGAATGAAAGATAATGATATCAAGCTCATGTTATCACATGAGACAAAGCACCTGCATCTAGCAACACTAACATTGGTAGCTGAACAAAGCCTACTTAGCCATTCAAGTTTGCTAGGAAGGGATCAGTGTTTGGGTTCGTGGCATATCAAGAGGCAAATATTTCAGTGGTAGGCAGCGAGCATATGACAAAGGAAACGTAATCTAGAATAACAAGTCTAGAGATGGAATCAAGGTCATATCATCTTGCGTGTGATATCCTCAGCTTGGAATGCTTCTTGTTCGTCCTGCACGTACTTTCCTGACTCCACGTATTCGTTCTGTAATCCCGATGCTACCCAACATAAGAATAACATCCAATGAACAACAACACCTCAAGATGCAACAAGCACATGATGCATGAGATGAATATGAGCATGCATCACTATTTCTATCACTAGCACAAGCATAAAGAGTGAATACATGTTCCTGGAAAGAACTTCATTCTAATATATTTTGACATGCATGAGAATGACATGATCAGATGCGTCTCGTGAAAGTGATGCAAAACCATATAAAGAACGTTACAATCGGAGCTACGGATCAACGGGAATCAACGAAACAAGATATGAAGCCCTACTTAACAAAATCATCACCACACACTCAAATGGAACAAATCTGGTATTTCCAGGTTGCCAAGACATAAAACAAACCAACATGAATGGGGTGGAGCAAGGAAGAAAACCACATCATTAACTAAGCACCCATAAACATCAAAACTACACAATCTGCCATAAACTGCATCATATCACTTTGTGAGCTACATGCAAAGCACCCACAGCCACCCAACTATGACAAATAATATATGTGGCTGTAGCTACCCAAGGATACTACAAGAACAAGCAAGAATCAAACAAAAAGTAATTAAACACATAAAGATACAAGGCTGTAAACTTGCCCAAAAATATCAGTTTTTAGGGACTTAGTGAAAATTCCAGATTCTCACTTTCTGTCTATGCTCTGAAACATTTTGACAGCAGCCAAAACAATATATACAAGACTCCAAATGACATGAAATTTTACAGGGATCTAGAAAAACATATCAGGTCCAACTTTATAGTTGAAATCTAAGGCTAGATCACAACACATTGACCTGCACAACCTCATCTACAGGAGAAGAAATTATAAACAGATTCTCAGACTTAGTGAAAATCTCAGATTTTCACTAATCAGGAATTTCAGCCACATGCCTACTTTGAGTGGGCATAACTTGCACATATGGAATCCTAATCATGATATGAAACCAACATGACGTAGAGGGGTTCACCCTCTACTAGCACAACCAAGAAACAACCACAAAGGCTCACCACAACACATGGAACCAAGCTCCAAACATAGAAGAAAATGAAAATATGTCATCTCCAGAAAATGTTCCAATGGCAAAACTGAGTTCACCAATGGGTTCCTTGGGAGATTTTGCCCCAAAAAATATATAATATGTGGGCACTTACTTGGAACAAGTGACCACAAATTAAGAAGGAAGAAGCTACTCCAAATCAAGAATAGTGAATAGTGTAACATTTCATGTAGTTATCACTAGAACAACTCCTACATGGTTGAGCTCATGTGCACAATCACAATAGTGGCATGGGGGTTTGAACCCCATGTTTGTGTCATGCACATCAACATCACAACCACTTCTCTCACTAGATCACCCACACACACACAGCATGCCCTCTCTCATATTAACATGAGGAGGTGCACAAGTTGCAAGTGGGGCTGTTTTCTCCACACACATACATCACCACACAACCACACCACAAGCACTTGATCCCAAGAGCAACATGAAGGGAACAACCACTATGCTAATGATCATGGAAACAACACATCTACAAGGTACCACATGTGTGCAATACTCACACACATACATGTCAGCAACATCTCTACAATACCTACACAAATGCATATGGTTGCAACCATGTCACCTACACATACTATAAGAAACAATAAAACTCACACAATCATATAACACATGCACACACACATCATACATGCCCTAGCACCACTACACACTCCATGTATACCACATACCCATCATCAGGTATACACCATATGCACACATTCACATCCCCACACACACAAGTGTTGCCACCACTAGTACATGTGTTGGACAGGGAAAAAAAGGAAATGAGATGCACATTTCTCTTGCAACATCATGTAGGCACAAGGTATAGTAGGAAAGACAAAGAATTTAACATCAACAAATAAAAGAAAAAGGGGGGGAGTGCCCTGGGATCAAACCCAGGAGCTCCCTGGTACAGCACACAGACGCTACCACTCTCCTACTACCATCATTTTGACAGAGAGAGGGGCACATAGCAGGTTAACCCTCTTGCTGCCGCTACTACTAATGAACACGGAAAATAAAACCCAAAAAGGGGCGGTGCACCACCGGGGACTCGAGCCCTGCACCTCTCGATGACCAACAGGAATCTCTACCACTGCGCTACTGCATCGACATCTGACAGAGGAAGGTACTGAACCAACGAATACTATCTCGAGCTCCTGGTGCTCTGCTGCTGTTGCTGCACCATGAGGGAATCGGCCCTACTGCTACTGCACATATGCATCCCGCGCTAGCCAACTACTGCCCTGCTACTACCAAGCACCACATCACAGCCAGCGCAACACACACACACAACATACCAAAGCTGCTACTCTGCTCTGCTGGACAGAGAGCATGGCGACCTCTACCACGGCGGATCCGGTCGATCTAGGAGGAACAAGGAAGGGGGGAACGTTCCTCACCTTGGGGAACGAATGGGAGGACTGAACGGAGGAAGAGGCGACAGAGAAGAAGCAGATCGGCAACGAAGACGCTCTCTGCTGCAGGTCGACGGGGAGGAGGAAGTTCACCACGGCCGAGGCGTAGACGAGGAACAAGCCGTCGACGTGGTCGTTCCCTGGCCTCAGCGAGGTCGGGAATGGGGCGCGGGGAGTCTCCCCGAGTTCCTGGACATGGCGGCCTCGCCGGACGGCGACGAAGGCGGGGGTAGACGCGGCGAGCACTACTCTCTCTCTCTCTCTCTGCTAACTCCTACACAGGCTTACCAGGAGGGGGAAAGAGAGAAAGAGGAAGGTGGCGGCGCACTGGAGGAAGGAGAGGGAAACCTAGGGAAGGAGGAGGGTTCCCTGCGTCTTATATTACCTCGGGGGAGGCGCTTGACCACTGGATCGCGCTATGGAGGAACGGTAGGAGGAGATGCAGTCATACTGCATGACGTCGACGGAGGAGGAAGAGGGACGCGGGATGGGCTGTGCTACGAACTGGAGGAGGAGAGATGGGCCTCTCTGGTGGGAGGAAGCCCACCAGAGCGCATCTTAAAAGGAAAACGCCACAACAGCTATTCCTATTTAATAAAACAACAGGAAAAGGGAAAAGGCCACAGAGTAAACCACAAAAGATAAAAATAAAAGGAAAATGTCCCTGGGCCTGAAATTTAGCAATCTATTTGAATAAAATAACAGAATGATTTTTGGGGCATATGAAATAAATACAAAACAGCAATATTGGTGGCTGTTTTGTGTTTATTCTAGCACCTTTAGCACCCAAAACAAATCACCAAACTAGCACATATTTATTCCCACAATATTTCCTAAACCCTGAACATTTTAAATTCAGGTTAGGAACAAGTTGGAATTGCACTTGTGGAATAAAAGAGAGAGGGGGTTTTGCAAATAACTAGAGGGGTTTTTGGAATTGCAACAAAGGGGTTTTAGAAAGGACAAGCACCACACACTCTCATTACTACAACCACACATCACATGTGCATCAACACATGAAATCACAAATCTCCACACTAAGACATGCGAAGGTATAGATGCAAGCAAAACAAGGCATGGTAAGAATGGTATGGCATGGATGCATGCATGCAAAAGAAGAAATACAAGGTGACACATGAATTCATACATGCATATATAGCTCTCATGACAATGTCAAGGTGGTACCACATGGAAGGTTACAAAAAGGGAAAGCTTTACACTTGGGGCACTACAGGCATGCCCGCCACCGCTGATACTAGTGATATGCGTTTGGTTTTTCCAGAAGGGGAGGAGATGATGCATCAAAATATAGATAAGTATTTCTCTTAGTGAGAACCAAGGTTATCAAACCACAGGAGGACCACAAACACAAAAGATCAAACAATTGCACCCAACATGGGCAAGCGGGTTGTCAATCCCCTTGAACTCGTTACTTGCAAGAAGATAAATAGTATAGATAGATAATTCAAATGTATTAAATGTAAAAAGTAAATACAAATAATAAAATGCAGCAATGTATTTTGTATTTTGTAAATTTATATGTGAATAGACCCACGGACCATAGTGTTCTCTAGTGGCATCTCTCTCGAAGAAGGCATACGGTGGTAAGCAAATTACTATTGGGAAATTGATAGAAAAGTGCATAGTTACACATTATTTATTCACGACAATGATCGTGTGTATATAGGCATCATGTACATAAGCAAGTAGACTAACTCCTATCTCCATCTACTACTATTACTTCACCCGTTGACTGCTATCCAGCATGCATCTAGAGTATTAAGTAAAACAGAGTAATGCTTGGCAAAGAATGACATGATATAGACAAAGTAAACTCAATTAATATGAATGAGCACCATCATTTTATCCTTAGTGGAAACAATACAAATATGTGTCATGTGCCTTTTTGTCATGGGTATTGAGCACCACAAGATTGAACCCACTACAACGCACCCCTCTCACTGAAGATAGATCAATCTAGTTAGTCAAACCAAATCAACAGATCGGAGAGAGATTTATGAAGCTATAACAATCATGCAAATAAGAATCATATAATTCAGTGACTACTCAAATATCACTAGTGCAACAACGTGTTATACAAATAATTTTTAACCCCTTTTCGCTACAGCATTTTAAACCATCGCCTAGTGAGTGTGGGTGATAGGGGGGTCCTTCCCACACGACCCAGAGACCGTCGGGCATAGGCCCTCTGGTCACATACGCTGTGCAAAATGAGATCATGTGCGATCGGGCTAGTCATGTTTCCGTTTGTAGGTACATCCCATGCAGTGATTCCGAGAAAATGTTTCCCTTCGTCTGCACAACCCACACAGTCAATCCACGAGAAACGTATATGTTCATCCGCATATCCCACACAGTGAGTCCCAAAAAAATGTTTTCATTCGTTTGCACATCCCACACAATGAATCCCAGATGAACGTTTCCGTTCGTATATACATCCCACACAGTTTTATGTATAGCCTCATGTGTGATAGGTGGAACGGTCACACATGATGTTCCTCCGTTAACCGTTTTCTTTATTCAAATATATCACACATGATTTGATGAAGAAAATTGTATGGCATTGAGCTATCCATCACAACCGATTTTACTACTAGAACCGTTTGCAAAGTTTCATGACCCATTTAGTAGGTTTATTAGTTTACAATTAATAATTCCAGTGTGACACAAATTCACATTATATAATAACAGTTGTTTGCCAATTTTATATGAGGCACATAAATAGATTTTGACATCACAGTACGATAGCTACCTGAAAACAGCACACTACAACATATAGCTAGTTCACCTTCATACATTACAACAATATTAGAACAATATATTCATTTCCCTAATTGACTCATGCATGATCATCCCGGTTTATCTCCTCCACCTTTGCTTTCAGCTTAGTCAGAACCTATTTTGCAGTGATCGACACCATCTTAGCATAGTCTAATTAAAAAAATATGAGCTCATGCTCCATCTTCCTATTTTTTCCCTGCATCTTGAAACCTTCTTCAGCGTTGATAACACTTTCTCTAAGCCTATCTCTGTTCTCTTCCTCATACATGCTCCAGAGCTTTGCTAGACACATCTTCAAAGACCGTGGCCACTCTTGATCAACCCACTCCAGGTAAGAACACTTCCTTTCATCCTATAATTTTTTTAAGCTAAATTAGTAACAATTGAAGGGAAAATGGGTTTCTAGCAATATAGAAAATCACCAAATACATATTTCGAAAAACTGAAGAAACAAGTTAATTATGATATATCTTCTCAAATATATCAATGTGCGAATGAATTAATTGCTACTAAGACACCAACCAAATTTAGAAATGTGATAAGATTTAATTAACTGCAACAAGGCTACACTTTCTTATCATGTACCATAAATAACAAATTGAACATTTTATGAGGAAGCTAAATATAACTACAACAGCATAGCGACAGTGATTGGATGACATCAAATTGATACTAACATGTGTGTACATGCACAAATTTAGTAACATAGAACTAATATCACTAAGGCCGTCCACTATGTATGCCTAAACCGGTGTCAAGATAAATGTTCCTACATTTGGCACCGGTGCCCTGCACTGGCGAGCAGATGCAGAGGAAAAAAATCAAGGAACTAGACTCTGAAGCACCTAGTTGCTCCGATGCCGAGTTCCTTCGTGTCATAAAGATTTAGTATTTTAGTGCTTGGCTGCTCGGATGTGTGGACCAAAGTTGGCTGCACAAACTGCTGAATCAGTGCCAAATAATTTCCTAATGGCACCGCTCATGAGATGGAAACATTTTTAGATACTATGTAGAAAATGTGACACTGTCTTAATTACATAGCAGAGTGATAGTGTATGAATCACATCTAACAAATGGTTTGTAACAACGAAAGTGGGGCTAACCTTCTATGCACATGCAAGAAACTTCCTCCCACTGTCCACAGATTCAAATACAACTAACTTCATGCATGGAGATTGATGGTGACAACAAGCAGGAAGATCTTTAGCCACCCCGCTCCATTCATTGCAACTGATTATCTTGGGGAGCTATAAGAGGAAGAAGTGACTCAAATCGACTATCGGGTTAAAATTCTTCATTCCAAATCATAACGAGAGAGAGATATGAGAGGCATACCCGGGTGGTGAAAGAGTCGTCGTCGGAGGAGGAACCGCTGTAGAGGTCATTGAAGAAGACCATGGCGACCGCAGCGATCGGATGCAAGACGGCGAGATCGAGGAAGCAAGCAAGGAAGTGGCTATAGCTTGGGAATAGAGGAAGGAGGAATAAAGGGAAATGTGACTTGTGGTAGGTGAGAAAATAGGGTGGGGAGGGGGAGTTATATATTTTGGAGGTAGGCCAAAAATTTCAAAAGGTGGAGGGAAACTTTGCGCGTGGTGCCGCGGGAAACCATTCACTTGGAATGATGTGTGCATCACAAACGATTCTTCTTCTTTACACGCATGCAATGAGTTTGATTATTCAAAATTTGCTGGAAATTTCCTTGGGTACTGTCCTCATCAACGTCATTGCATAATTTAACATCGCTTGCTAATTTGGGCACACAAAAGAGCCTACAACACACGGACCACACTTATTGAATTGAGCAAATTTAGTAATTAAACAGAGCTATTTGACCTAAACATTGCTCTAAGATAAGACCAGCATTATAAACAAAGTCTAAGTCCACATAATTTTATCGAAGTCGCCGCTTCATCGCCCTATGCCTCACCAGTGTAATATGGGACGTTGATGACTTGTCCTGGCAACATGCCGCGGTTGGTGGACTACACGTCCCCCTGGCTGAAGTCGACCGCGTCGTCCTCCTCATCCTCGTCCTCGGCTACGCCCTCAAGGTTGTAGTAATCATAGTAGTGGCCGCGCGAGAGCTCGCGTTGGTACTCCACCGCCGATTCCTCGATGGAAACGCTCTTCTATACCTCATCCTCACTCACATGCAACTCCTCCCGTCGCTCTTCGATCTACGTCGCCTCGTGCATCTTCATCTCCTGCTCGGTGATCTCATGAGGAAGCAGGTGCTCCATGGCCTCCGTCGCCTTTTTGTACGTCGGTTGCATGCTAGATTCCAAGGTGCCCTAGAATATATTGGCATGTGCATCCTTGATCTTGGCGTGGATGGCCTCGATCCGGGATAGGGCAACATCGGTGGCACGAACGGCAGATCGAGCACTCTCGGCGTTTGTAGCCGCCATCGCAACAGCTGATGCAGCCATGTCGGCCGCTGCAGTTGCCCTGTCAGCTGGGGGAGTTTGCGGGCGCGCTCTCGGCGCAGACGGCCTCGCTCGGAGACGATGCGACCACCGTACAGGCCCTCACAAAGCGTTTCCACAGCGTCATTATTTGCAAGAAAGGGTTGTGGGAATGGGGAACGGGGATTCGTGGATTCGGGGGTGACCGACATTAGAGCAGACGAAGCCGGCGAAGCTTGTGGAAGAATACTTAAATAGACCGATGAATTTTCTTCGCAAACGGTTCCTACAACAAACTGTGTATTAGGTGTGAAAGACGAATTTGTTGTACAGTGGCAACGAGTGGGGTTTTAAATGTACGAAAATTTGGAGTACTAATACAAATGTGATGACAAAATTTGGAAAATTCCAGGGGTCATTTGATCGTTTTAAGACATTAAAATGATTTTCTAGCCATTTAATTACCATAATTCGAATTTGAACTACATGTACATGCAAAAACTAACCATAATGGTTTGAAAAGTCACATTTGTGTACTTGTGTGCGAGTTAATTCCATGTGGAGTAAATTGGAAGGATTCTCAACCATATTGGTGTCACGGCTTGGACACAAAGCATCGAGTGCATGCCATGGCATTTAAATTTCACAAATATATTAAAAAATGATTAGAAACACATGAAACCTTGCTTGACGCAATGGCATGGCACGAAGATGGTGTGGTTAAAAAAATTGCCATGCTTGACAAAAGTGTGGACATGCACCCCTCATAAACCAGCGCAACTCACTAGAAGGCTCGTGGTTCCAAGAGGGCACAATGCATGTTTGATGACGAACCATCGATAGCTCTCCCTTATGTCCTTCAAATTATTTCTATAGTTAACATGCACTAATTCAACTGTCATGTCAAATTTTGGAAAATTCCAGGAGTAATTTGATTTTTTTTAAGACATTGAAGTGATTTTCTAACCAGTTAATGACCGTAATTAAAATTTGAACTACATGTACATGCAACAACTAACCATAACGGTTTGAAAATCATATTTGTGTGCTTGTGTGTGAGTTAATTCCATGTGCAGTAAATTGGAATGAATTTTCAAACATTTTGGTGTCTCGGCTTGAACACAAAGCAAGGAGTGCCATGGCATTTAATTTCCAAAAAATTAAAAAATGGCGTGAAACGCATGAAACCTTGCCTGATGTAATGGCATGCGACAAAGATGATGTGATAAAAAATTGGCATGTTTGACGAAACTTTGGACACCCACCCCTCACAAAATGGAGCTACTCACTACAAGGCTCGTGGTTCCGAGTGGGCACAATGCATATTTGATGACCAACCGGCGATAGCTTCCTCTTGTGGCCTTCAAAATTTTTCTGCAGTTAACGTGCACTACTATAACTCTCATGTCAAAAATTGGAATTTTTTTTGACCGGCTACTGTAGGGAAAACCCCCCACAACCTTTTTTCTTTTATTCCCATATATAAGAGCAGTATGTACAATAAGAAGTTAGAATGTAAAAAGGGGATGGGAAGCTAAGGTTACAAACCTGAAGGAGGCAAAAAGGAAACACATTTAAGGAGATCATCCCTGAAACTAGCCTTAATCCTATGAGCTAAAAGGGAAATGTCATGGATGAAATGAGATCTCCATTTTTTGAACTTTGGCTGCTCCTGGTTAAAGACCTTGGCATTTCTGACAGTCCAGATGTTCCAACATGCAGTGAAGACCACCTCAGCAAAAAAGGGGTTATGGAAGTCTCGCTTAGCCGCTACAGTAGCACTCCACATGGATGGACCCTGCCATGTGATCTGCAGGTAGTTCCAGACCCTGGTACTGAAAAGACAGTTGAAGAATAAGTGATCTCTGTCTTCCTTGACTCTAGCATGGCATAGAACACAGAGATTGGAGTTTGAAACATTCCAGTGACGCCATTCAAGCATGTCTTGGGTGTTAAGCCTGTCCATGATGAGCATCCAGGCAAACATCTTGATCTTCATGGTCCAATAGCTCTTCCAGATCCAGTTGAGCAAGGGGTTTGGTGTAATACTGCTGTGAATATGAATATCGTATCTCTTGGCTGTTTAGGCCTTAGCATCCTTTCCCCATACCCATGTGTCAGAGGCCTGGGGGTCGATATCCGGGGCTTGAAGCAAGGATTGGACTGAAAACAGCTCCTGGTAAGCTTGAGCAGAAAGTGGAAAGTGGAACATAGAGAGCATGCTATCATCGTAAAAGGCTTGAAAGACCTCCTGAGCTGTGCAGAAAGGATCAGCCACAATGGAAAAAAGTCTTTGGAATCTAGCAGCCAGAGGCCTAGTGGAGTTTCCAACCAACCAGGAGTCAGACCAAAACAGGAAGGAGTCACCCCTGTTAGGCTGAACATATGTAACTGATCTGAATTTGTCAAGCCTTTTACAGATATCCTTCCACCAAAAAGAACCACAAAGGGCAGTTCCCTGAGGAACTGTGTCATGATAGTAAATGTTCCAAATTAGGTTAACCCATGCGATATCAGCATGATTTAGAAATTTATCAACATGCTTGAGCAGCAGTGCTTCATTCTGGATTGCTAGATTCATAATTCCTAACCCCCTTTATTTTTAGGTATGCACACCAGTTGCCAGGCTGCAAGAGAGGGAGCATGATCTTTCCCATTTTTCCTCCATAGGCATTGCCTCTGAATTCTTTCAAGCTACTTCAGTATGCCTGGTGGGATATCCGGAATGCATAGGAAGAAAATAGGAACAGATGACAGTGCTGAGTTGAGATACTGTAACCTTCCCCCCTGAGCCAGGAAAGATGAACTAGCACTGAGCCTTCTTTCCATGTTGTCAACCAGTGGCATGAGATCAATAATTCTAGGTTTAGTTGTCCCAACTGGAAGGCCAAGGTATGTGAAGGGCAAAGATCCAACTTTGCAGCCAATGGAGTCTGCCAGGTCTTGGATTTGCTGTGGGGAGGTGTTGACAGGTAGAAGGGAAGATTTGTGATAGTTCACATGTAGTCCAGTGGATTGGGAGAAAAGTAAGAGCATTTTCTTGAACTGTAACAACTGAGTTTCATTAGCAGGTAGGATGATAAGGGTATCATCAGCATATTGCACTATAGGGAAATCCTTATCATGACAAGGTATGGGCAGCTGAATCAGACCCTCCATCAGCAGATGGTTAACCAAGGTCTGTAAAAAATCAACACCAATAGCAAAAAGCAGTGGGGACATGGGATCTCCCTGCCTGACTCCTTTCTTGCATGTTAATTTCTTTCCAGGCACACCATTGATTAGGACAGAAGATGAGCCAGAAGTTAGGAGCTGCTTTACCCAAAGTATCCATCTGTCATTGAAGCCTTTGTGCTTGAGAATGTTAAAAATGAACTCATGCTCCACAGATTCAAATGCCTTTTCAAAATCCAGCTTGAGAATAACTATTGGTTTCTTGGATTGATGGCATTGATGCAGGTACTCCAGAGTCCATCCAACACAATCTTGAATGGTTCTAGACTTGATAAAACCATACTCATTCTTGTGAATACACTTCACAATCTATAACTGTAACCTGTTAGCAATCATTTTGGACAGAAATTTGAGGCCCATCCCAGTAAGTGATATTGGTCTGTAGTCCCCCACCTGCTCAGGTGATCTCTTCTTGGGAATCAAAGTAATATAAGATGAGTTCATGTTCTCAAGTTGAGCATGACCAGTATGAAAGGCAACAGCAAGATGATAAAACTCAGGGGAGATAATGTGCCAGCATTTCTTAAAGAAAAGGCCATTAAAACCATCAGGTCCAGGAGCTTTGTCAATGGGCATTTCCTGAACAGTCTTGTCCATTTCAAACTTATAAAAAGGTTCTATGAGAATATAAAGACCCTCCACCTTCTGAAGCAGGGATTGCAAGTCAAAGGCCATGTTGATTCCAAGAGAAGTTCCATTCTATCCTTCAAGGATGCCCAAAACATGCAGCAATTTGATCATGATCAGATATGATGGATCCATCATTTAACTTGAGAGATGCAATGGAGTTCCTCCTATATCTCTCAGTTGCCATAGCATGAAAGAATTTAGTGTTTTCCTCAAAAACTTTAACAAATCTGATAGTGGCTCTCTTTTTCCAGTATAAGCACTGCAGATCCAATAGGTGCTCCAAGTGTAACTTAATGATATTCCTGAAGTTAGCTTCAGGTGTGAAGAGGGGCGTCAATTCCTCAAGCTCATCCAAGCACAACATAGCTTGATTACATCTGGAGATGAAAATTTTCAAGTGGGATAGGTTTGTCTGCCATCTTTTCAGAGCCTGCCTGAGATGTTTCATCTTATCCATAATGACAGCAGTAATATGGGTTTTCCTAGAAGGAATGGCCCAGGACTGCTGAACACAATCCATGAAGCCCTCCATTTCAACCCACTAGTTTTCAAAACGAAATGAGTTACACTTAGGGATGGAAGTGTTGACAGTGACCACACAAGGAACATGATCAGAAGTTGTCTTTGCAAGGGGGAGCACTTGTGTAAGAGGATATGGAGAGATCCAGTTGGCTGATGTGAAAAACCAGTCAAGTTGCTCGAGAAGAGGGGAATCTTGCATATTGGACCAAGTGAAAGATCTGCCTTTAATGGGTAGTTCCAGTAAGCCCAGATGCCCAATAATTTCATTGAAGATGAACATATCATTTACATCAGCCCAGGGAGGTTTCTGTTATCAGGTGATCTAATGAAATTAAAATCTCCAAGAAGCAACCAATTATCCCCACTAGGTATATGAAGATTATATAGCCAGCTAACAAATAGATCTCTAGCTTCACCTTGACAAGGACCATAGACATTCACCAAAGTCCAGGATTCACCAGTATGATTTGAGGTAAAGAAGATGATCAAACCATAGGTGTGCATTCAACTAACTGACCAGTAAGAATGGATGAGTTCTAGAGAGTGATAAGCCCCCCCCCCCCCCCGATGCCCCCCTGGAGGGAGAGTAGGCAAACTGATCAAAACGTTTAGGATAGAAACACTTGACTGTACGAAACTCAATTGACTGCATTGTGGTTTCCTGCAAGCACACCATGGCAGCTAGGCTCTCATCCATCTTGTTACGAACCGTACGTTGCCTGTGGTCCGAATTTAGGCCACGCACATTCCAACACAGCACACGCCAACTTCTCGTAGAACGACTATCCATTGGACAATATATATAGAGAAAACGCAGGGATATGTAATAGCCCATGCGACCGAGGTTCAGTTAACCAAAAGACAGAGCAAGCAGTAGTCGGACAGTACATAGAGCCACTACAGTAACAAATTAACATAAGTGTACTAATCATCAGCAGATGATGGCGCGGAATCAACAGGATCTTCCATAAGTCGATCCACAGTCAGCTTCTCAGGGGCAATGCCAAGCGTCTGCCCGATCGCCTGTATCACCGGAATAGGAGTGGTAGGTGGAACTTGCACATCATCAGACTCCTGTGCTGGAGAAGGCATTGGCTTGGCCTTGGGCTTCCTCTTCTTGGGGACATGCGCCGGCAGCTCCAGCAAGACCGGTTTGAAGCCATCCCGCTTGATGGAGCCGCGGGTACATCGACGCATAGAGGAGTCGACGACAAGAGTGGCCTTCTTGCGGGTCCCTTTCTTCGTTGGAGCAGGAGATTGAAAGGAGAAGTCCTCTGCAGACAAAGATGGGCTGACTGGGATTACCTCATCCACGAAGAGTGTGCTGCTTGCCGGCTCTGGCGGTGGCAGCGCTGGAGCAGTAGAATCAAAAGCCGCCGCCCATAATTGCTTGGGGTTCACAATGGGCGCCACCATTGGCATCTGCAGGTGACGAGGCACGTGCATGGAGGTAGCAGCTCCCATTAAAGCATCAAAAGTTCGGGACCAGGATAGAGCCAGTGGTAGAGGAGGCCCATAGAAAACCCTGACAGCCCCCACAAAAATGTTGCCAGACTGAACCTGTGGGGGTTTGTATGGGACAATCGCCAGCGGATTGTCATCTTGCGCCTCCTCCTCCACCCCTAGCACATCTTCCTTCGGCTCAGCAGCAGGAGCCTGGACAACTGGTGCCATATCAGCATCAAGGGCGACAGGGTTATCATCCATTACCACATCCAGGTTGGGAGCAGGGGGGCGTGATCAGCAGGTTCCGCCGTAATGTCTCCTTGCGGCTGAGGGTCTAGGTCAACAAGCTCATGAACCGAGTCAGAGGAAGAAGGGCTCGGTTGATCAATCACCATGGACTCTTGATCCTGAACAGGATCAGCCGGAGGTGCTTCTGGGGCCGCTTCAGGTTCCCATCCTCCTCCATCAGCAGCTGCTGGCGGCTGTCCCCAACCACCATCATCAGCAGCAGCAGGTACCACTGGATCTTCTGGTGCTAGCGGCAGTGCATTCCATCCCAAAGCAGGGTAAGGGGGCAGAGCAAATTGTAGGTTGTCATTGACGAGTTGTCCAGGAAGCGGGTGAGGGTTGCCATTGAGGGGCATAGGATCCTCATCATTGGGCAGTACTTCAGTAGGCGGGAAAATTTCATGGGTCATTTGACCTTTTTTAGGCATTTAAGGGATTTTCTAGCAATTTAATGACAGTAATTCAAATTTGAACTACATGTACATGCAAGAGCTAACCATAACGGTTTGAAAAATCATATTTGCATACTTGTGTGTGAGTTAATTCTATGTGTAGTAAATTGGAAGGATTTTCAAACATATTGGTGTCACGGCTTGGACACATCGAGTGCCATGGCACTTAAAATTCCAAAATTTTCAAAAATGATCAGAAACACATGAAACCTTGCTTGGCGTAATGGCATGCCACCAAGATGCCATGGTAAATAAAGTGGCATGTTTGACAAAAGTTTGGACACACACCCCTCGCAAACCGGAGCAACTCACTAGAAGGCTCGTGGTTTCAAGAGGGCACAATGCATGTTTGATGACGAACCGACGATAGCTTCCGCTTATGGCCTTCAAAAAAATTATGCAATTAACATGCACTAATACAAGTGTCATGTCAAAAATTGGAAAATGCCAGGGGTCATTTGACCTTGTAAAGATATTTAAGTGATTTTCTAGCCATTTATTGAAAGTAATTCAAATTTGAACTACATGTACATGCAAAAACTAACCATAACGGTTTGAAAAATCATATTTGCGTACTTGTGTGCGAGTTAATTCCATGTGTAGTAAATTGGAAGGATTTTTAAACATATTGGTGTCATGGCTTGGACACATCGAGTGCCATGGCATTTGAATTCCAAAAAAATAAAAAATGATTAGAAATACATGGAACCTTGCTTGACGTAATGACATGCCACCAAGATGATTTGCTAATAAAATTGGGATGTTTGACAAAAGTTTGGACACACACCCCTCACAAACCGGAGAAACTCACTAGAAGGCTCGTGGTTCTGAGAGGGAACAATGCATGTTTGATGACGAATCGGCAATAGCTTGCTCTTATGGCCTTCAATTTGTTTCCATAGTTAACGTGCACTAATACAACTGCCATTTCAAAAGTTAAAAATTTTCAAGGGTCATTTGACGTTTTTAAGACATTTAAGTGATTTTCTAGCCATTTAATGACCATAATTCCTAAACTACATGTACATGCAACACCTAACCATAACGGTTTGAAAAGTCATATATGTGTACTTGTTGTGTGCAAGTTAATTCCATGTGCAGTAAATTGGAAGAAGTTTTCAAACATATTGGTGTCATGGCATGGACATATACATGGAGTGCCATGATAACAGAAAATAAGCATTCATGCCTTATATGAGGAAAGAAAATGTCATATCTCGCAGGACAACCGGGCCCCACACGATTGACACTCTATTTTGCACCTCGGGGTTTTGAAGGTGAGTGGCGTGGTTTATTAATCAGACGCAGTTCTATATTCAAAATCTATAGATATTAAGTAGAGTACTCGTAAATTCCTCGTCGAGGAGCTTGTTGCTAGAGGCGACGCTTCCGTGGGTTGATATGCAAAGGTGGATGTGCTACAAGCTGCGCTTGTTGCCTCAGTGTGTCGCGTGCCGTGTAGATTTATGTGCAAATATCGGTAGGGGAGGCGGGAAACTGGTGATGAAATGGCGGGAAACGACGACATGTTCATAAAACACCACCATTTAATGCAAACTTAGCATTGAAGGAACATCAAGCTACCATGATGCGTGCGGGAACATTGCTCGCCCAAGGCTATAATCCATATATATACTTGTGTGCCCAAGAGAGCATACTATTCAAAGTAAAGAATATTGTTCTATTTATCCTAGTAGAGAAGTGGCAACAAGCATCACAAGAAGAAGTATATGATGATCACATGATCGTTTATCCTAGTTAATTATGCATGTAGTATTTTATTTTGGCGTGTGTAAATGTCATGTGTGTACTACCCACCTATGTAATTGGATGTTTAATTTGGTTGTGCAATCATTTCCTTATTAGTACATCTTGTTATGTTGAACCGTTTCTGTTCTCCTGGCTCAACGCAAACAGTGTATCCGAGTGAACTGTATCCCGTCTATAGCGCACATTTTGATCTAGCTGACCGTTTTTGTTGTGTTACTTAATCACAAACAGTTCATATGAGTGAACTGTATGTCGTATATCGCACCCACCTTCATTTGGCTGTCCGTTTTTGCTGTTCTTTCTCATCGCAAACAGTTCATTTGAGTGAACCATATGCCACGCATCGCGCACGCAACTCTAATCTGAATCATGTTTGATGTCTCTGCCATCGCAAATGTTTTGCATCTTTTTTGATGGTTCTTTTAGAGCATCATTTGCGATTAATGCACCACACATAGTTTCATCGAAGGGTCTTGATACGTCTCAAACGTATCTATAATTTTTGATGGTTTCACGCTGTTATCTTGTCAACTTTGGATGTTTTGTTTACCTTTTATATCATTTTTGGGACTAACTTATTAACCAAGTGCCAAGTGCGAGTTCCTGTTTTTTCTGAGTTTTTGACTCTTTTCAGATCTGATTTTGGAACGGAGTCCAAACGGAATAAAATCCCCAAAATGATTTTTTCTAAAACGGAAGAAGATCGGGAGGCTTGAGGGCCAAGCAAGTGGGCCCACAGGGAGCCCACAAGCCCTGTTGCCGCGGCCAGGGTGGAGGCCGCGGCAACCAAGCTTGTGGCCCCCCTGGCGCTCCCTTGCCCTAGGTCTTTGGCCTATAAATTCCCTAAAAATCTAGAAAAAGTCAGGGCATCCACGAAAACACTTTTCCGCCACCGTAAGCTTCCGTTTCCGCGAGATCTCATCTGGAGACCCTTCCCGGTGCCCTGCCGGAGGGGACTTTGGAGTTGGAGGGCTTCTTCATCAACATCATCGCCCCTCCAATGACTCGTGTGTAGTTCACTTCAGACCTACGGGTCCGTAGTTAGTAGCTAGATGGCTTCTTCTCTCTCTTGGATCTTCAATACAAAGTTCTCCATGATCTTCATGGAGATCTATCCGATGTAATCCTCTTTGGCGGTGTGTTTGTAGAGATCCGATGAATTGTGGATTTGTGATCAGATTATCTGTGATATATATTTGAGTCTTTGCTGATTTCTTTTATGCATGATTTGATATCCTTGTATGTCTCTCCGAGTCTTGGGTTTTGTTTGGCCAACTAGATCTATGATTCTTGCAATGGGAGAAGTGCTTGGTTTTGGGTTCATACCGTGTGGTGACCTTTCCCAGTGACAGTAGGGGTAGCAAGGCACACATCATGTTGTTGCCATCAAGGGTAACAAGATGGGTTTTGTCGTAGATATGAGATTGTCCATCTACATCATGTCATCTTGCTTAAGGCATTACCCTGTTGTCATGAACTAAATACACTAGATGCATGCTGGATAGTGGTCGACGTGTGGAGTAATAGTAGCAGATGCAGAAAGTATTGGTCTACTTGTTTTGAACGTGATGCATATAGATATAATCATTGTCATAGATAATGTCACGACTTTGCGCGGTTTTATCAATTGCTTGACCATAATTCGTTCACCACCGTCTACTTGCTTTCATGAGAGAAGCCACTAGTGAACACTACGCCCCCCGGGTCTATTCACACCTATCGTTTCCACCTTCGCTTTTACTTTTCTTTGTTACTTTGTTACTTTTAGTTCTCACTTGGCAAACAATCTATAAGGGATTGACAACCCCTTCATAGCGTTGGCTCCTTTACTGGATCGATACCTTGGTTCTCAAAACTGAGGGAAATACTTACCACCGCTGTGCTACATCACCCTTTCCGCTTCGAGGGAACACCAACGCAAGGCTCCAAGGCCACGGGGGAATCCTTTGCATATTTTCCTAGGAAGTCCCTAAAGGCGTAGCTATAGCAGAAGGATTCCTGGTGCCGTTGCTGAGGATAATCAAGACAAGAATAGTATCCCATCCGCACACTTGTTTCTGGCGCCGTTGGAAGGTCTTTTGTTGCAGTAGCGGAAGTATTTCTGGCACCGTTGCCGGGGAAGGAGAGATCTATCCAAGTAGGTCTCACAAACTCATCTCTTGAATTTACTTTTTTATCATTTGCCTCTCTTTTTCCTATCCCCCACTTCACATTTGTCGTTTTCGTTTGCCTTTCTCCTTTGCCTTTTTCTTTTTCCTTTTTGCGTTTTCCTTTGCCGCTTTCTTTTGCCATTTTGCCATTTTCCTTTGCCGGTTTTCTTGCTTGCTTGTGTGCTTGTTTGTTTGTTGAAGTCATCATGGCTGAAAACACCAAACTTTGCGACTTCTCGAGTACCAATAATAATGATTTTATTAGTACTCCGATTGCTCCCGCCACAAGTGCGGAATCGTATGAAATCAACGCAGCTTTGCTGAATCTTGTTATGAAAGAGAAATTGTCTGGCCTTCCTAGTGAAGATGCCGCATCCCATCTCAATACCTTCATTGAGCTTTGCGATATGCAAAAGAAAAGAGATGTGGATAATGACGTGATTAAGTTGAAGCTTTTTTCCTTTCACGTTGCGAGATCATGCAAAAACTTGGTTTTCTTCTTTGCCTAAAAATAGTATCGATTCTTGGGATAAGTGCAAAGATGCTTACATATCCAAGTATTTTCCACCGGCTAAGATTATCTCCTTACGTAACGATATCATGAATTTCAAGAAACTTGATCATGAACACGTTGCACAATCTTGGGAGAGGATGAAGCTTATGATTAGAAATTGTCCCGCTCATGGCTTGACTTTGTGGATGATTATACAAATCTTTTACGATGGTTTGAATTTTGCCTCTCGCAATATCTTGGACTCCGCCTCAGGTGGAACGTTCATGGAAATCACGTAAGGAGACGCTACAAAACTCCTAGACAATATCATGACCAAGTACTCTCAGTGGCACACTGAAAGGTCACCTGCTAGCAAAAAGGTACACGCTATAGAAGAAATTAACTCGCTTAGTGCTAGTAGAAATGCTCCTTTAGATCCTAATGACATGCCACTATCTTCCTTGATTGAGAGTATCAATGCTAGTTTGGACGTTAATTTTGTTGGTAGGAACGATTTTGGCAACAACAATGCTTTTAGAGGAAACTATGTTCCTAGGCCTTTTCCTAGTAACTCCTCTAACAATTATGGAAATTCCTACAACAACACTTATGGAAATCACAACAAATTACCCTCTGATTTAGAGAGTAATATCAAAGAGTTCATCAACTCTCAAAAGATTTTCAATGCGCCCATAGAGGAAAAACTACTAAAAATTGACGATTTGGCTAAGAGCGTTGATAGGATGTCTTGTGATATTGATGCTTTGAAAGTTATATTTGCTCCTCCCAAGGTCAACTTAAATGAAACTTTGAAAGATATGCGTGTCTCCATGAATGAGAGCAAAGAAAGAACCTCCCAAATTCGCGCTAGGCATGAATGGTTTAAAAGGGAGCGTTCTAGTGATGCAAATCACGAAGATCTTAAAGTGCTTGGTGTGACTCCTCTTGAATCTTTGTTTTCGCGTGTCAAATCTATTGATGAAGGTGCTGGATATGAATCCACTTTGGTTGAAAAATGCCCCAATGATTCAGAGTCCACCTATCTTGATGATAAAGGTGTGGAGAGTGGAGTAGAAAAATCAAAATTTTGGGCAGTAATGAAACTCCCACTTTGGATTTCAAGGAATTCAATTATGATAGTTGATCCTTGTTTGAATGCATTTCTTTGCTGCAATCCATTGCAAACTCTCCACATGCTTATAGCCAACGCAAAGCCTTTACCGTGCATATCGTAGATGCTATGATGAAATCTCTTGAAGAGAAGCTCGAACTAGAAGTCTCTATACCTAGAAGACTTCATGATGAGTGGGAACCTACTATCAAAATCAAGATAAAAAACTATGAGTGCAATGCTTTGTGTGATTTGGGTGCTAGTGTTTCCGCGATTCCAAAGTATTTATGTGATATTCTTGGTTTCATGAGATTGAAGAGTGTTCTCTTAATTTGTATCTTGCGGATTCTACTGTCAAGAAACCCATGGGAAGGATCGATGATGTTCTTATTGTTGCAAATAAGAACTATGTACCTGTGGATTTCATTGTACTTGACATAGATTGCAATCCTTCATGTCCCATTATTCTTGGTAGACCTTTCCTAAGGACTATTGGTGCTATCATCGATATGAAGGAAGGGAATATTAGATTTCAATTTCCCTAAAGAAGGGCATGGATCATTTTCCCAGAAAGAAGGGCTACTTATGGTTTGAGCACCAAAGATGACTATACGTGATTCCATCACCTTATGCCTAGCTAAGGGCGTTAAACAATAGCGCTTGTTGGGAGGCAACCCAACGAATCTATTCTTTTTCTTTTTGTTTTATGTTTTACACACTTTCATAATTCTGTTATGATTGTGTTTTTTGTGTTTCTATTTGCGTTTGTGCCAAGAAAAACCGTTATGATTAGTCTTGGGGATGATCGTTTGGTCATACTCGAAAAGACAGAAACATTCTGCTCACGAAAATAATTTTCATTTTTTTCTGTAAGAGCTTTTGAGTTGATTCTTTTTTCTGCTGATTCTACACAAATTCTTCAGACTATCGTAATGTTTCAGAATTTTTGAAGTACCACAAGTATACGAAGTATACAGATTGCTACAGACTGGTCTGCTGTTAACATATTCGGTTTTTGTTGTGTTGGTTGCTTATTTTGATGAAACTATGGATAGTATCGGGGGGTATTAGCCATGGAAGATTGAAAATACAGTAACCCAACATCAACATAAGTAGAATTTAAGTTTTCTATAGTACCTAAGGAAGTGGTGGTTTGCTTTCTTATACTAATGTTATCACGACTTTCTGTTTAAGTTTCGTGTTGTGAAGTTTTCAAGTTTTGGGTGAAGTTCTTATGGACAAAAAGATAAAGAGTGGCAAGAGCTCAAGCTTGGGGATGCCCAGGGCACCCCAAGATGATTCAAGGATGTCGTAAAAGCCTAAGCTTGGGGATGCCCCGGGAAGGCATCCCCTCTTTCGTCTTCAATCCATGGGTAACGTTACTTGGGGCTATATTTTTATTCACCACATGTTATGTGTTTTGCTTGGAGCGTCTTGTATCGTAGTAGTCTTTTATTTTTTTTGCGTCACAATCATGCTTGCTGCACACCTAGAGAGAGAGACATGCACTCACCGTGATTTTGTCGAGCTTCACTTATATCCTTTGGTAGACAATTCAGCTCACATGTGCTTCACTTATATCTTTTGAGCTAGATGCTTTTGCTCTATGTGCTTCACTTTTATCTTTTAGAGCACGGTGGTGCGTGGCTTGGTAGTTGATCTATGCTATGAAAGTAGTCTCAAAAGGGGTAGTTATCCAAAGGGATACGAAAACTTCCACCTTCATGTGCAGTGAATAGTTAGAGAAGTTTGATTCATCTCAACTAGTTTTAAGTTGTGGTTATGGTAATATTGAAGTTATATTAGTAAGGTGTTGTGGATATAGAAATACTTGTTTTGAAGTTAGTGATTCCTGCAGCATGCACGTATGGTGAACCGCTATGTGATGAAGTCTGATCATGATTAGTCTATTGATTGTCATCCTTTGTGTGGCGGTCGGGATCGCACGATGGTTTATACCTACCAACCCTTCCCCTAGGAGTATGCGTTGAATGCTTTGTATCGATTACTAATAAAACTTTTTCAACAAGTATATGAGTTCTTCATGACTAATGTTGAGTCCATGGTTTAGATGCACTTTCACCTTCCACCATCATTATCCTCTTTAGTGCCGTGCAACTTTCGCCGGTGCACAAAACCCACCATTAGCCTCCCTCCAAACAGCCACCATACCTACCTACTATGGCTTTTTCAAAGTCATTCCGAGATATATTGCCATGAAACTACCACCATGACATGTGCCACCACGTCTACATTGCCATTGCATGATCGTAAGATAGCTAGCATGATGTTTCCATTAATGTCCATGCCATGCTAGATCATTGTCACGGTACACTACCGAAGGCATTCCATATAGAGTCATCGTTGCTCTAAGTTTTGAGTTGTAAGTGTGATGATCATCATTGATGGAGCATTGTCCCATGTGAGGAAATAAAGAGGCCAAAGATGCCCACCAAAAAAAAGAGGCCAAAGAGCCCATCCAAAAAAAATGAGAGAAAAAGAGAGAAGGGACAATGCTACCACCTTTCCACACTTGTGCATATTAAGCACCATGATCTTCATGATTGAGAGTCTCTCGTTTTGTCACCACCATATAGCTAGTGGGAAATTTTCATTATATAACTTGGCTTGTATATTCCAATGATAGGTTTCCTCAAATTTGCCTTAGGTCTTCGTGAGCAAGCAAGTTGGATGCACACCCACTAGTTTTCTTTAAGAGCTTTCACATAGTCTTAGCTCTAGTGCATCATTTGTATGGCAATCCCTACTAATTCACATTGATATCTATTGATGAGCATCTCCACAGCTCATTGATATGCCTAGTTGATGTGACCATCTTCTCCTTGTTTTTCTTGCAACCTCCACCACACTCCACACCACTTATAGTGCTAAAACCATGACTCACGCTCATGTATTGCGTATATAATGTTGTTGATGTAGTTGAATGTCTTCGCGATCCAATCACGATCCGTCCCACGATCCTATTATGATCCGTCCCGATCTAGCACCGAACGAACGATACCTCCGCGTTCAGCATATGTACAGCTTGATGACGTCTCCGCCTCCTTGACCCAGCAAGCGAGGGCAGAGAGGTAGATGAAGTCTCCTGCAGCGTGATGGAGTGGCGGCGGTGATGGTGGAGCTATCCCGGCAAGGCTTCGCCAAGCGCTACCACAATGATCTAGAGGAAAAACTGATCTAGAGGGAGAGGGAGAGGCTGCACCGTGGCTTATGGTGTGGCTTCCCTCTCTCCTCTCCACTATATATAGGGGGAAGGGAGGAGGGGTGGCGCCCTAGGGTTTCCCCCTAGGGTCGGCGGCCAAGGAGGTGTCCACCTCCTACAAGGGAGGTGGGGCGCGCCCTAGGGAGGAGTCCCTCTCCTCTAGAACTCCTCTCACCTACCACCATTGGGGAGCATGGGCCCTTGGGGTTGGCTGCCCAACCCACTTGGGGCTGGTGCACCACCTCTTCAGCCCATGTGCCCCCCCCCCCCGAGATGGGTGGGCCCCTCCTGGTAGCCCCCGGAACCCTTTCGGCACTCCCACTACAATACCGGAAAGATCCTAAACCTTTCTGGAACCCGAATACATCTTTCCTGGTGATGTCTAGTCCATTCGGCAACCCCTGGTGATGTCCGGGATCTCATTCGGGACTCCGAACAACTTTTGGTCACCATCATACATAACTCATTAATACGAAATCATGACCGAACCTTAAGTGTGTAGATCCTGCGGGTTCGCGAACTATGTATACATGACCGAAACACTCTCCGGTGAATAAATAATAGCGGGACCTCGATGCCAATGTTGGCTCCTACATATTATGTGAAGATCTTTATCGGTCGAACCACGATGTCAAAGATTCAATCAATCCCGTATGCAGTTCCCTTTGTCCATCAGTATGTTACTTTCCCGATATTCGATCGTCGGTATCTACATACCTAGTTCAATCTCGTTATCGGCAAGTGTCTTTACTCGTTCCATAACACAAGATCCTGTGACTAACTCCTTATTCACATTGCTTGCAAGCTCGCTGTGATGTTGTATTACCAAGTGGGCCTAGAGATACCTCTGTGTCATATGGAGTGAAAAATCCCAGTCGTGATACATGCCAGCTCCACAGACACCCCCGCAGATACCTGTGGAGCATCTTTATAGTCACCAAGTTACATTGTGACGTTTGATACACACAAGGCATTCCTCCGGTGTTAGTGAGTTGCATAATCTCATGGTCACAACAACCTATACTTTGACATGCAGAAAGCAATAGCAGTAAACTGGATACGATCAAACGTTATGTTTAAGTTTTGCGTCTTGTCCATCACATCATTCTCCTAATGATGTGATCCCATTATCAAATGACAACTCATGTCTATGGCTAGAAAACCTTAGCCATCTTTTATCAAGGAGCTAGTCTAGCAGAGGCTCACTAGGGACACGGTATTTTCTATGTATCCATACATGTATTTGAGTTTCCAATCAATAAAATTATAGCATGGATAATAAAATATTATCATGAGGAAGGAAATATGATAATAACTAATTTATTATTGCCTCTAGGGCATATTTCAAATAGTCTCCCACTTGCACTAGAGTCAATAATCTAGTTCACATCACCATGTGATTAACACCCAATAAGTTCTGAGGTTTGAGCATGTTTTGCTTGTGAGAGAGGTTTTAGTCAACGAGTGTGCAACATTCAGATCGGTGTGTACTTTACAAATCTCTGTGTCATACTGTAGATGCTGCTACCATACTCCACTTAAAACAACATCGAATTACTGCTCACTATACGAATCCGTTTGGCTATTTAGAGTCATCTGGATTAGTGTTAAAGCTTGCATTGATATAACCTTTTACGACAAACTATTTTATCACCTCCATAATCAAGAAACATTACCTTAGTCCTCTAGTTACTAAGACTAATTTTGACCGTTGTCCAGTGATCCACTCCTGGATCACTCTTGTACCCCTTGACAAACTCATGGCAAGGCACACACCAGGTGCGGTACACAACATGGCATACTATAGAGCCTACGGCTAAGGCATAGGGGACGACCTTTGTCTTTTATCTTTCTTCTTCCGTGGTTGGGCTTTGAGTCATACTCAAATTCACACCTTACAATACAGAGAAGAACTCCTTTGACCGGTCCATTTTAAACTCCTTCAATTGTCAAGGTATGTATTCATTGGAAGTTTTATTAAGCGTCTTGATCTATCTCTATAGATCTTGATGCACAATGTTCAAGTAGATTAATTCAGGTTTTCCTTTGAAAAACTCCTTTCAAACAACCCTATATGCTTTCCAGAAATTCTACATCATTTCCGATCAACAATGTGTCAACCACATATGCTTATCAGAAATTCTATAGTGCTCCCACTCACTTTCTTTTAAATACAAGTTTCTTCATAAACCCTGCATAAACTGAAGGCTTTGATCACTTATCAAAGCACTTATTCCAACTCCAAGATCCTTGCACCAGTCCATAAATGGATCACAGGAGCCCGCATGCCTTTTAGCATCCTTAGGATCGACAAAACCTAACAGTTGTATCACATATAACCTTTCCTCAAGGAAACCGTTAAGGAAAGGGTGTGAGAAAGTCTTATCGTAGTCAACTCCTTGAACTTGTCGGAAACCTCTTTACGACAAGTCGAGCTTTCTAAATGGTGACATTTACAATCATCGTATGTCTTCCTTATAAAGATCCATTTAAACTTAATAGCCTTACGGCCATCAGGTAGTTCTTCCAAAGTCCACACTTTGTTTTCATACATGGATCCTTTCTTGGATTTCATGGCCTCCTGCCATTTGTCGGAATCCAGGCCCACCGTTGCTTCTCCATAGCTCGTAGGTTCATTGTTGTCCAACAACATGACCTCCAAGACATGATTATTGTACCACTCTAGAGCAGTACGTGTACTTGTCGACCTATGAGGTTTGGTAGTAACTTGATCCTAAGTTCATGATCACCGTCATTAGCTTCCTCTTCAACTGGTGTAGGTGCCACAGGAACATCTTCCTGCGCCCTACTACTCTCTGGTTGAAGTGACGGTTCAATAACATCATCAAGTTCCGCCATCCTCCCACTCAATTCTTTTGAGAGAATTTTTTTCTCGAGAAATGACCCATTCTTAGCAACAAACACTTTGCCTTCGGATCTGAGATAGGAGGTATACCCAACTGTTTCCTTTGGGTATGATATGAAGATGCATTTGTCCGCTTTGAGTTCGAGATTATCAGCCTAAAGCCTTTTGACATAAGCATCGCAGCCCCAAACTTTAAGAAACGATAGCTTAGGTTTCTTGCCAAACCATAGTTCATACGGTGTCATCTCAATGGAATTATATGGTGCCCTATTTAAAGTGAATGTGGTTGTCTCTAACGCATAACCCCAAAACGATAGTGGAAAATCGGTAAGAGACATCATAGTTTGCAACATATCCAATAGGGTACGTCTACAACATTCGGACACAACATCACACTATGGCGTTCCAGGTGGCATGAGTTGTGAAACAATAACCACATTGTCTTAAATGTATACCGAACCCATAACTCGGATATTCACCTCTAGGATCACATCATAAACATTTCATCCTCTTGTCACGTCGATCTTCAACTTCACTCTGAAATTGCTTGAACTTTTCAACATTTCAGACTTGTGATTCATGAAGTAAATATTCTCGTATCTACTCAAATCATCCGTGAAGTAAGTGTTGGAAATATGCCCTAGAGGCAATAATAAATTAGTTATTATTATATTTCCTTGTTCATAATAATCCTTTATTATCCATGCTAAAAATGTATTGATTGGAAACTCAAATACATGTGTGGATACATAGACAACACACTGTCCCTAGTGACCCTCTAGTTGACTAGTTCGTTGATCAAAGATGGTCAAAGTTTCCTGGCCATAGGCAAGTGTTATATACGTAGCATATTGATCATGTCATTTTATTGCTATTGTTTTCTGCGTGTCAAGTATTTGTTCCTATGACCATGAGATCATATAACTCACTAGAACCGGAGGAATGCCTTGTGTGCATCAAACGTCACAACGTAACTGGGTGACTATAAAGGTGCTCTACAGGTATCTCCGAAGGTGTCCCTTGAGTTAGTATGGATCAAGACTGGGATTTGTCACTCTGTGTGACGGAGAGGTATCTCGGGGCCCACTCGGTAATACAACATCACACACAAGCCCTTCAAGCAATGTGACTAAGTGTAAGTCACGGGATCTTGTATTACGGAACGAGAAAAGAGACTTTCCGATAACGAGATTGAAATAGGTATGCGGATACCGATGATCGAATCTCGGGCAACTAACATACTGAAGGACAAAGGGAATGACATACGTGATTATATGAATCCTTGACACTGAGGTTCAACCGATAAGTTATTCGGAGAATATGTAGGATCCAATATGGGCATCCAGGTCCCGCTATTGGATATTCACCGAGGAGTGCCTCGGGGCATGTCTCCATAGTTCTCGAACCCACAGGGTCTGCACACTTAAGGTTCGGCGATGTTTTTAGTATAGTTGAGTTATATGTGTGGTTACCGAATGTTGTTCGGAGTCCTAGATGAGATCACAAATGTGAGGAGGGTTTCCGGAATGGTCCGGAGACGAAGATTGATATATAGGTTTGTCTCATTTGGTTGCCGGAAAGTTTTCAGGCATTACCGGCATCGTGCCGGGAGTGACGATTGGGTTCCGGGTATTTACCGGGAGGGGGGCAACCCACCCGGGAGTGGCCCAAGGCCTTGAGGGTGGCGCACTAGCCCTTAGTGAGCTGGTGGGATAGCCCAAGAGAGGCTAGGCTCCACAAGGAGAAAAACTAAGAGGAAAGGAAAAAAAAGAAAGGTGGGAAGGTGGAGAAGGACTCCACTTTCCAATCCTAGTTAGACTAGGATGGGAGGTGGACTCCTCCACCTCCTTGGCTGGCACACCCTTGGGGTCTTGGACCGCTAGGCAAGCCTCCCCTCCCCTCGTCCTATATATAGTGGAGTTTTAGGGCTGATTTATGACAACTTTTGCCACGGCAGCCCGACCACAAACACCACGGTTTTTTCCTCTAGATCGTATTTCTGCGGAGCTTCGGCGTAGCCCTGCAGGAGTAGATCCTTCACCACCATCGGAGTGTTGTCATGCTACCCGAGAACTCATCTACTTCTCTGTCTTTCTTGCTGGATCAAGAAGGCCAAGATCATCGTCGAGCTGTACGTGTGCTGAACGCGGAGGTGCCGTCCGTTCGGCACTAGATCGAAGAGGATCGTGGGACGGATCGCGGGACGGTTCGTGGGACGGTTCACGAGGCAGATCAAGGGACGTGACGACGTTTCACTACATGAACCGCATCTCTTAACGCTTCCTGTTGTGCGATCTACAAGGGTACGTAGATCCAAATCTCCTCTCATAGATGGACATCACCAGGGTAGGTCTTCGTGCGCGTTGGAAAATTTTTGTTTCCCATGCGACGTTCCCCAACAGTGGTATCAGAGCTAGGTTCTTGCGTAGATGTTATCTCGAGTAGAACACAAAGGGTTTTGTGGACAGTGATGTTCGATTTGCTGCCCTCCTTAGTCTTTTCTCGATTCAGCGGTATTGTTGGATTGAAGCGGCCCGGACGGACATTATTCGTACGCTTACGAAAGACTGGTTTCATCACTTGACATGCAACCTCGTTGCATAAAGATGACTGGCGGGTGTCGGTTTGTTCAACTTTATTTGAATTGGTTTTGACCGAGGCGGTCCTTGGAGAGGTTAAATAGCAATTTGCAGATCTCCGTTGTGGTTTTTGCGTAAGTAAGATGCGATCTACTAGATACCCATAGCAGCCACATAAAACATGCAACAACAATTAGAGGACGTCTAACTTGTTTTTGCAGGGTATGTTTGTGATATGATATGGCCAATGACGTGATGTGATATATTGGATGTATGAGATGATCATGTTGTAATAGTTAATATCAACTTGCACGTCGATGGTACGACAACCGGCAGGAGCCATAGGGTTGTCTTTAAACTAATGTTTGTGCTTGCAGATGCATTTACTATATTGCTAGGACATAGCTTTTGTAGTAATAGCATGAGTAGCACGACAACCCCGATGGCGACTCGTTGATGGAGATCATGGTGTGGCGCCGGTGACAAGAAGACCGTGCCGGTGCTTTGGTGATGGAGATCAAGAAGCACATGATGATGGCCATATCATGTCACTTATGAATTGCATGTGATGTTAATCCTTTTATGCAACTTATTTTGCTTAGAACGACAATAGCATTATGTGGTGATCTCTCACTAAAATTTCAAGACGAAATTCTGTTCTCCCCGAATGTGCACCGTTGCGACAGTTCTTCGTTTCGAGACACCAGGTGATGATCGGGTGTGATAGACTCAACGTTCACATACAACGGGTGCAAAACAGTTGCACACGCGGAACACTCGGGTTAAACTTGACGAGCCTAGCATGTGCAGACATGGCCTCGGAACACAAGAGACCGAAAGGTCGACCATGAATCGTATAGTTGATATGATTAGGAGAGTGATGCTTACCACTGAAGCTATACTCAACTCACGTGATGATCAGACTTGAGTTAGTGGATTTGGATCATGTACCACTCAAATGACTAGAGAGATGTACATTTTGAGTGGGAGTTCTTAAGTAATATGATTAATTGAACATAATTATCATGAACATAGTCTAATGGTCTTTGCGAATTATGATGTAGCTTGCGCTATAGCTCTACTGTTTTTATATGTTCCTAGAGAAAATTTAGTGGCAAGTTGATAGCAGCAACTTTGCGGACTGAGTCTGTAAAACTGAGGATCGTCCTCATTTCTACGTAGAAGGCTTAAGTCCTTAATGCACCACTCGGTGTGCTGCACCTCGGGCACCGTCTATGGATGTTGTGAACATCTGACATACATGTCTTTGTTGACTACATAATAGTTCAGTGCGCAATACTTAATGGCTTAAAAGCAAGGCACCGAAGACGTTTTGAAAACATCGCAAAACATAAGAGATATTCAAGGAGATGAAATTGAGATTTCATGTTCGTGCCCTTGTTGAGAGGTATAAGACCTCCGACAAGATTCTTTGCCTACAAAGTAAAGGAGAAAATCTCAAATCTTTGAGCATGTTCTCAGATTGTCTGAGTACAACAATCGCTTGAATCAAGTGGGAGTTAATCTTCCAGATGAGATAGGGATGGTTCTCCAAAGTCATTGCCACTAAGCTGCTAGAGCTTCGTGATGAACTATAAACAAATCAAGGATATATATGATGATCCTTGAGTGATTTGCAATATTTGACACCGCGAAAGTAGAAATCAAGAAGGAGCATCAATTGTTGATGGTTAGTAAAACCACTAGTTTCAAGAAGGGCAAGAGCTAGAAGGGATACTTCATGAAACGGCAAACCACTTGCTGATCTAATGAAGAAACCCAAAATTGAACCCAAACCCGAGACTAAGTGCTTCTGTTATGAGGGGAACAGTCACTGAGGCGGAGCTACCCTAGATACTTGGTAGATAAGAAGGCTGGCAATGTCGACAGAAGTATATTTGATATACATGATATTGATGTGTACTTTACTAGTACTCCTAGTAGCACGAGGGTATTGGATACCGGTTCGGTTGCTAAGTGATTAGTAACTCGAAATGAAAGCTACGGTATAAACGGAGACTTGCTAAATGCAAGGTGACGATACGTGTTGGAAGTGTTTCCAAGGTTGATGTGATCAAACATCGCACGCTCCCTCTATCATCGGGATTGGTGGTAAAACCTAAATAATTGTTATTTGGTGTTTGCGTAGAGCATGAACATGATTGGATCGTGTTTATTGCAATACGATTATTCATTTAAAGAGAATAATAGTTATTCTATTTGCTTGAATAATTACCCTCAATGGTTTACTGAATCTCGATCGTAGTGTTACACATGTTCATAATATTGGTGCCAAACGATATAAAGTAATAATGATAGTACCACTTAGTTGGGGCATTGCCACTTGAGTCATGTTGGTGTAAAATGCATGAAGAAGCTCCATGATGATGGATCTTTGTACTCACTCATGTTTGAAACGTTTGAGACATGCAAACCATACCTGTTGGTGTAAACGCATGAAGAAAATCCATGCGGATAGATCGTTTGGATTCACTTGATTTTGAATCACTTGAGACATGCAAATCATGCCACATGAAACAAGAGAGTAACTTGTTGGGAGTAATGCATTTTTGATGTATGCAGTCCAATAAGTGCTGAGGCACGCAATGGATATCGTTATGTTCTTACTTCACTAACGATTTGAGTAGATACAGGAGTATTTACTTGATGAATCACAAGTCTGAAATGTTGAAAAGTTCAAAGTTGTTTCAGAGTGAAGATCGTCGTGACAAGAGGATAAACTGTCTACGATATGATCATAGAGATGAATATCTGAGTTGCAAGTTTCTGGTACACACTTGAGACAATGTGGAAATTGTTTCACAGTTTATGCCACGTAGAACACCATAGTGTTATGGTGTGTCCGGACGTCATAGCCCCACCCTATCTTGATATGGTGCATACTATGATGTCTCTTACCACTATCATTTATGGGTTATGCATTGGAGACAAAGTGCATTCACTTTAAATAGGGCACCGCATATTTCCATTGAGATGACACAATATAGACTATGGTTTGGAGAAACCTGAGCTCTCCCTTCTTGAAAGTTTGGGGCTGCGATTCTTATGTGAAAAAGTTTCAGTCTGATAAGCTCGAACCCAAAGCAGATAAATGCATCGTCATAGGATATCCAAAACAGTTGGATACATCTCCTATCTCAGATCCGGAAGCAAAGTATTTGTTTCAAGAAACGGGTCCTTTCTCGAGGAAAGGTTTCTCTCGAAAGAATTGAGTGGGAGGGTGGTGGGACTTGATGAGGTTAGTGAACCATCACTTCAACCAGTGTGTAGCAGGGCGCAGGAAGTTATTCCTGTGGCGCCTACACCAACTGAAGTAGAAAACTGATGATGGTGATCATTGAGCTTCAGATCAAGTTACTGCTAACCTCGTAGGTCGACAAGGTCCCGTACTGCTGCAGAGTGGTACAGTAACCCTACCTTGGAGGTCATGTTATTGAACAACAATGAACCTACGAGCTATGCAGAAGCGATGGTGGGCCCGGATTCTGACAAATGGCTGGAGGCCATGAAATCCGAGAGAGGGTCCATGTATGAAAACAAAGTGTAGACTTTGAAAGAACTACTTGATGGTCGTAGGACTATTGAGTAAAGATGGATCTTTAAAAGAAAGACAGATGATGATGGTGATAAGTCACTATTAAGAAAAGCTCGACTTGTCGCAAAGATGTTTCCGACAAGATCAAATAGTTGACTATGATGAGACTTCCTCACTCGTAGCGATGCTAAAAGTGTGTTAGAATTATGTTAGTAGTTCCTGCATTATTTATGAAATATTGCACATAGGATGTCAAAACATTGTTTCCTCAATGTTTTCCTTGAGGAAATATTGTACAACCAGAAGGTTTTGTCAATCCTAAAGATACTAACAAGTATGCAAGCTCCAGCGATCCTTTTATGGACTGGTGCAAGCATCTCGGAGTTGGAATATACGCTTTGATGAGATGATCAAAGCTTTTGGGTTTGTACAAGGTTTATGAGAAAACTTTAATTTCCAAAGAAGTGAGTGGGAGCACTATAGTATTTCTGATAAAGTATATATGGTTGACATACTGTTGATCGGAAGTAATGTAGAATTTCTGTAAAGCGTAAAGGTTGTTTGAAATGGGTTTTTCAAAGGAAGACCTGGATAGATCTACTTGAACATTACGCATCAAGATCTATGGAGATAGATCAAAAATGCTAAACCAAACTTTCAAATGAAATGCATGCCTTGACAAGTTTTTGAAGGAGTTCAAAATAGATCAACAAAGAAGGAGTTCTTGGTTGTGTTGTAAGGTGTGAATTTGAGTAAGACTCAAAAGCCCGACCATAGCAGAAGAAAGAGAAAGGACGAAGGTCGTTCCCTATGCCTTAGCCATAGACTCTAAAGTATGCCAAGCTGTGTACCGCACTTGAGGTGTGCCTTGTCACAAGTCTGTTAAGGGGTACAGATAGTGATCCAGGATTGAATCACTGGAAAGCGGTCAAAATTATCCTTAGTAACTAGTGGACTAAGGAATTTTTCTCGATTGTGGAGGTGCTTAAAGAGTTCGTCGTAAAGGGTTACGTTGATGCAAGCTTTGACACTAATCCGAGTAACTATGAGTAGTGAAACGGATTCGTATAGTAGAGTAGATATTTGGAGTATTTCCGAATAGCACGTAGTAGCAGCATCTATAAAAATGACATAAAGATTTGTAAAGCACACACGAATCTGAAAGATTCAGAACCGTTGACTAAAACCTCTCTCACGAGCGAGACGTGATCAAACCCCAGAACTATATGGGTGTTGGATTCGTTAGAATCACATGGTGCTGTGAACTAGATTATTGACTCTAGTGCAAGTGGGAGACTGTTGGAAATATGCCCTAGAGGCAATAATAAATTACTTATTATTATATTTCCTTGTTCATAATAATCGTTTATTATCAATGCTAGAATTGTATTGATTGGAAACTCAAATACATGTGTGGATACATAGACAACACACTGTCCGTAGTGAGTCTCTAGTTGACTAGTTCGTTGATGAAAGATGGTCAAGGTTTCCTGGCCATAGGCAAGTGTTGTCACTTGATAACGGGATCACATTATTAGGAAAATCATGTGGTGGACAAGACCCAAATTATATACGTAGCATATTGATCGTGTCATTTTGTTGTATTGTTTTCTGCGTGTCAAGTATTTGTTCCTATGACCATGAGATCATATAACTCACTAGCACTGGAGGAATGCCTCGTGTGTATCAGACGTCACAACGTAACTGGGTGACTATAAAGGTGCTCTACAGGTATCTCCGAAGGTGTCCGTTGAATAGTATGGATCAAGACTGGGATTTGTCACTCCGTGTGACGGAGAGGTATCTCGGGGCCCACTCGGTAATACAACATCACACACAAGCCTTGCAAGCAATGTGACTAAGTGTAAGTCACGGGATATTGTATTATAGAACGAGAAAAGAGACTTGCCGGTAACGAGATTGAAATAGGTATGCGGATACCGATGATCGAATCTCGGGCAAGTAACATACCGAAGGACAAAGGGAATGACATACGGGATTATATGAATCCTTAACACTGAGGTTCAACCGATAAGTTATTCGAAGAATATGTAGGATCCAATATGGGCATCCATGTCCCACTATTTGATATTGACCGAGGAGTACCTCGGGGCATGTCTGCATAGTTCTCGAACCCGCATGGTCTGCACACTTAAGGTTCGACGTGTTTTCAGTATAGTTGAGTTATATGCGTGGTTACCGAATGTTGTTCGGAGTCCCGGATGAGATCAGGGACGTCACGAGGATTTCCGGAATGGTCTGGAGATGAAGATTGATATATAGGTTTGTTTCATTTGGTTACCGGAAAGTTTTCCGACATTACCGGCATCATGTCGGGAGTGACGAATGTGTTCCGGGTATTTACCGGGAGGGGGCGACCCACCCGGGAGTGGCCCAAGGCCTTGAGGGTGGCGCACCAGCCCTTAGTGGGCTGGTGGGACATCCCAAGAGAGGCCAGGCGCCACAAGGAGAAAAACCAAGAGAAAAGGAAAAAAAAGAAAGGTGGGAAGGTGGAGAAGGACTTCACTTTCCAATCCTAGTTAGACTAGGATTGGAGGTGGACTCCTCCACCTCCTTGGCCGGCGCATGCTGCTGCAACAAAAGTCCTTCCCTGGCGCTTAGGAATTCTTCTTGTTACTTCTCTGGTTTGCGTCGGTTTTTCCCTTGAAGAGGAAAGGGTGATGCAGCACAGGAGCAGTAAGTATTTCCCTCAATTTGAGAACCAAGGTATCGAACCAAAAGGAGGGCCTCGTCAAGTTCAAAGTACCTGTGCAAACACAAACAAGCTTGCACCCAACACTTCAAAGGGGTTTTCAATCCCTTCAAGATTGTTTGCAAAGTGAGATCTGAAGGCGGAAAGTGCAATGAAGTAAAAAAATTTAAGGCTGAAAATATTGTGTGGAGTAGACCCTGGGGGCCATAGTGTTCACTAGAGGATTCTCTCATAATAGCAAATATCACGGTGGGTGAACAAATTACTGTCGAGCAATTGATAGAACCGTGCAAATTCATGACGATATCTAAGGCAATGATCTAGCATATAGGCATCACGTCTGAGACAAGTAGACCGATACTTTCTGCATCTACTACTATTACTCCACACATCGACTGCTATCCAGCATGCATCTAGTGTATTGATTTCATGACGAACAGAGTAATACTTTAAGCAAGATGACATGATGTAGAGGGATAATCTCAAACCAATGATGAAAACCCCATCTTTTACCCTTGATGGCAACAACACGATGCGTGCCTCGCTACCCCTTCTGTCACTGGGTGAGGTCACCGCACGGTATGAACCCAAAACCAAGCACTTCTCCCATTGCAGGAATCATAGATCTAGTTGGCCAGACAAAACCCACAACTCGAAGAGAATTACAAGGATATGAAATCATGCATAAGAGAGATAAGAATAAACTCAAATAAGATTCATATATAATCTGATCATAAATCCACAATCGGATCTCGACACACACACCGCAAAAGTAGATTACATCAGATAGATCTCCATGCAGATCATGGAGAACTTTGTATTGAAGATCCAAGAGAGAGAAGAAGCCATCTAGTTACTAGCTATGGACACGTAGGTCTATGGTGAACTACTCACTCATCATCGGAGAGGTCATGGTGTTGATGAAGAAGCCCTCTGTATCCGAATCCCCCCTCCGGCAGGGCACCAGGACGTGCCGCAGATGGGATCTTGCGGAGACAGAAGCTTGCGACGGCGGAAAAGTAATTGCGATCGTCTCTTGATTTTTTTGGGAATATTTTGGAATATATAGGCGCAAGATCTAGGTCAGGGGAACTCCAGGGGGACCACAAGCCTCGATGGCGCGGGCCCCCTGGCCGCGGGGTGGGGGCTTGTGGGGCCCCTGGGGCTCTTCTGGCTTGGCTCCCAAGTTCTCCGATGTTCTTACGTTCCAAAAAAATCTTTTCGGGGATTTTCTTCCGTTTGGACACCTTTTCAAAATCTCCTCTAAAAGGGGTCAAAAACATGGAAAAAACAGGAACTGGCACTTGGCACTGAGTTAATAAGTTAGTCCTAGAAAATAAATAAAAACCATGCAAAACATCCAAAGTTTGACAAGATAATAGGATGAAACCATCAAAAATTATAGATACGTTGGAGACGTATCAAGCATCCCCAAGCTTAACTCCTGCTCGTCCTCGAGTAGGTAAGTGATAAATAATGAATTTTTGATGTGGAATGATACCTAGCATAGTTGTCCTTTGCAACTTATTTCACGTGGCATGAATGCTCAGATCCGTAAGATTCAAAACAATAGTTTGCTATTGACATGAAAACAGTAATACTTCAAGCAAACCAGCAAGGTAATCATGAACTTTCAAAATATCAAGGCCAAATAAAGTTATCCCTACAAAATCATATAGTCTGGCTATGCTCCATCATCCTCACACAACTAATGTAAATCATGCACAACCCCGGAATTGGCCAAGTAATTGTTTTCGCACTCTTACTTTCTCAAACTTTTTATAACTATCACGCAATACATGAGAGCAAGCCATGGATATAGCACTATAGGTGGAATAGAGTGTGGTGGTGGTTGTGAGACAAAAAGGAGGAGATGGTCACACTGACTCGGCGTATCAATAGGCTATGGAGATGCCCATTAATAGATATCAATGTGAATGAGTAGGGATTGCCATACAAGAGATGCACTAGAGCTATAAGTATGTGAAAGCTCAAGAGGAAAACTAGTGGGTGTGCATCCAACTTCCTTGCTCACGAAGACATAGGGCAATTTTGAGGAAGCCCATTATTGGAATATACAAGCCAAGTTATAAAACAAAGATTCCCACTAGCATATGGTAGTGAAAAAGCAAGAAGCTCTCAATCATGAAGAAGATGGTGCTAACATGAAGCACAAGTGTGGAAAAATAAAGTAGCATTGTCCCTTCTCTCCTTTTCTCTCATTCCCTTTTTTTTATTTGGGCTCTTAGGCCTCTTTTTTTCTTTTCTCTTTTTTTGTTTTTTGGGCTCTTTGGCCTCTTTTTTTCTTCTCCTCACATGGGACAATTCTCTAATAATGATGATCATCACACTTTTATTTACCCACAGCTCAAAGATCCAAAATGATGATGACTCCATAGGAAATGCCTCCCGGACTGTACCGGGATGTGCAACGATCTAGTATGATCATGCAATGGCAACATGAGAGTGACGGCACAAGTCATGAGACGGAGCGGTGGGAGTTGCATTGCAATATATCTCGGAATGGCTATGAAAATGCCATAGTAGGTAGGTATGGTGGCTGTTTTGAGGAAGGAATTTGGTGGGTTTGTGCACCGGCGAGAATTGCGCGGCACTAGAGAGGCTAGCAATGGTGGAATGTGAAAGTGCATCTATACCATGGGCTCACATTAGTCATGAAGAACTCACATACTTATTGTGAAAGTTTTTATTAGCAATCGAAACAAAGTGCTAAACGCATAATCCGAGGGGAAGGGTTGGTAGGTGTAAACCATCATGTGATCCCGACCTCAACACAAAGGATGACAATCAATAGATCAATTATGCTCCGACTTCCTAACATAGCGGTTCACCATACGTGCATGCTACGGGAATCACTAACTCCAACACAAGTATTTCTAGATTCACAACACCCTACTAACATAACTCTCAATATTACCGAATCCACGTCTCAAAACTAATTGAGAGGAATCAAAACTTCTCTTTCTATTCAATGCACATGAAGATGGAGGTTTTTGCATCCTCTTTGGGTACCTAGCACATTTGGGACTACTCTCATATCATAAGCCAACTACCAAATCACGCAGCGCCATGCTCTAAAGATATAAGTGAAGCACAAGAGCAAAAGTATCTAGCTCAAAATATATAAGTGAAGCACAAGAGCAAAAGTATCTAGCTCAAAAGATATAAGTGAAACACTATGAGCATTCTAGCAAAATCACGATGAGTGCATGTCTCTCTCTCTCAAAAAGGTGTGCAGAAAGGGTGATTGTGACACAACAAAAAGAAAAGACTCCTAATATACAATACGCTCCAAGCAAAACACATATCATGCGGTGAATAAAAATATAGCTCCAAGTAATGTTAACGACGGATTGAAGACGGAAGAGGGGATGCCTTCCCGGGGCATCCCCAAGCTTAGGATTTTTTGGTGTCCTTGAATTTGGCTTGGGATGCCTTGGGCATCCCCATGATTGAGCTCTTTCCACTCTTTATCTCTTTGTCCGTGAGAACGTCACCCACAACTTGAAAACTTCACAACACAAAACTTAAAGAGAAACTTGTGATAACATTAATACAAGAAAACAAACTACCACTTCTTTTGGTACTGTAGCAATCTTGAATTCCATATATATTGATGATGGGCTACTGTATTCTCACTTTTCCATGGCTAGTACCCCCGATACTAACCATAGTTTCATCGAAACAAGCAACCAACTCAACAAAAACATAATCTGTCAAAAACAGACCAGTCTGTAGAAATATGTATACTTTGTATACATTTGTTACCTCAAAAACTCTGAAAAATTACGACGGTCTGGGGAAAAACAATATCAATCAGCAGCAAAAAGAATCAACTCAAAATCTCTTTCTGAATAAAAACTAAAAATCATCTCGTGAGCGAAAAGTTTCTATCTTTTTCCAGCAGGATCAAACAACCATTACCAAGACTAGTCATAAAGGTTTTGCTTGGCTCAAACACAAAAAGAAACACAAAAAAACAATCACAACAAAATTATGAAAGTGTGGACGCAACAAAACAGAAATAAAAAGATAAATTCATTGGGTTGCCTCCCAACAAGCGCTATTGTTTAACGCCCTTAGCTAGGCATAAAAGCGATAGAATCACGTATCGTTGTCTTTGGTGCTCAAACCATAAGTGGCCCTCATCATGGATTCATAAGGCAATCTTATTTTCTTTCTATGGAAGTGTTCCATGCCCTTCCTTAAAGGAAATTGAAATCTAATATTCCCTTCCTTCATATCGATGATAGCACCAATAGTCCTTAGGAAAGGTCTACCAAGAATAATAGTGCATGCAGGATTGCAATCAATGTCGAGATCAATGAAATCCATGGGTACATAGTTCCTATTTGCAATAATAAGAACATCGTTGATCCTTCCCATGGGTTTCTTGATAGTAGAATCAGCAAGATGCAAATTAAGAGAACACTCTTCAATCTCATTAAAACCCAGAACATCACATACAGACTTTGGAATCGCAGAAACACTAGCACCCAAATCACACAAAGCATTGCACTCATAGTTTTTGATTTTGATTTTGATGGTAGGTTCCCACTCATCATGAAGCTTTCTAGGGATAGAGACTTCCAATTCAAGTTTCTCTTCTAGAGCTTTTATCATAGCTTCGACGATATGATCGGTAAAGGCTTTGTTTTGGCTATAAGCGTGTGGAGAGTTCAACATGGATTGCATCAAAGAAATGCATTCAATCAAGGAGCAACTATCATAATTGAATTCCTTGAAATCCACGGTAGTAATTTCATTACTACTCAAAGTTTTAACGTCTTCTACTCCACTTTTAATGCTTTTAGCATCAAGATAGATGGACTCCGAATCATTGGGGCACTTTTCAACCAAAGTGGATTCATATCCAGCCCCATAATTATTAGGTTTGACACAACAAAACAAAGATTCAATGGGCGTCACACCAAACACTTTAAGATCTTCGTGATTCTCATCACGAGAACACGCCTTTTTGAGCCATTCATGTCTAGCACGAATTTGGGCGGTTATTTCTTGGCTCTCAATCATGGAAACACGCATAGCTTTCAAAGTTTCATCCATGTTGATTTTGGGAGGAGCACATCTAACTTTCAAAGCATCAACATCACTAGACATTCTATCAATGCTCTTAGCCAAATCGTCAATTTTGAGTAGTTTTTCCTCTATGGACGCATTGAAAATCTTTTGAGAGTTGATGAACTCTTTGATATTACTCTCTAGATCAGAGGGTAATCTATTGTAATTTCCATGAGTATTGTTGTAGGAGTTGCCAAAGTTATTAGAGGAGTTACTAGGAAAAGGCCTAGGAACATAGTTTCCTCTAAAAGCGTTGTTGTTGCCAAACTTAGTCCTACCAACAAAATTAACGTCCAAGCTAGCGTTGCTTCTCTCAATCAAAGAAGACAAAGGCATATCATTAGGATCCAAAGGAGCACTTCTACTAGCAACCAAATTCATTAACTCATCCATCTTAGCACTCAACGAGTTAATTTCTTCTATAGCGTGTACCTTCTTACTAGTAGGTGACCTTTTAGTGTGCCACTGAGAGTAGTTCGTAATGATGTTGTCTAAGATCTTTGTGGCTTCTCCTAACGTGATTTCCATGAACATTCCACCTGAGGCAGAGTCCAAGATATTTCTAGAACAAAAATTCAAGCCAGCGTAAAAGATTTGAATAATCATCCAAAGACTCAAGCCTTGAGCGGGACAATTTCTAATCATTAATTTCATTCTCTCCCAAGCTTGTGCAACATGTTCATGATCAAGTTGCTTGAAATTCATGATATCATTAAGGAGAGAGATGATCTTAGCCGGCGGAAAATACTTGGATATATAAGCATCTTTGCACTTATCCCAAGAATTGATACTATTTTTGGGCAAAGAAGAAAACCAAGTTTTTGCGCGATCTCGCAACGAGAAAGGAAAAAAGCTTCAATTTAATCACGTCATTATCCACATCTTTTTTCTTTTGCATATCGCATAGCTCAATGAAGGTATTGAGATGGGATGCGGCATCTTCACAAGGAAGGCTAGAGAATTTCTCTTTCATAACAAGATTCAGCAAAGCGGCATTGATTTCGTATGACTCCACACTAGTGGCGGGAGCAATCGGAGTACTAATAAAATCATTATTATTTGTATTTGAGAAGTCACAAAGCTTGGTGTTTTCGTTCATGGTGACTTCAGCAAGCAAGCAAGCACACGAGCAAACAAAGAGCAGTCGAGAAAAAGGGCGAACAAAAAAGCGAACGAAAAGGCGAACGAAAAAGGCCAATTGGTGAAGTGGGGGAGAGGAAAATGAGAGGCAACTAGCAAACAAAGTAAATGCAAGAGATGAGTTTGCGACACCTACTTGGATGAGTTCTTGACTTGATCTTCCTCCCCGGCAACGGCGCCAAAAATTCTTCTGCTACGGCAACAAAAGTCCTTCCCTAGCGCTTAGGAATTCTTCTTGTTACTTCTCTGGTTTGCGTCGGTTTTTTCCTTGAAGAGGAAAGGGTGATGCAGCACAGGAGTAGTAAGTATTTCCCTCAGTTTGAGAACCAAGGTATCGATCCAGAAGGAGGGCCTCGTCAAGTCCAAAGTACGTGCGCAAACACAAACAAGCTTGCACCCAACGCTTCAACGGGGTTGTCAATCGCTTCAAGATTGTTTGCAAAGTGAGATCTGAAGGCGGAGAGTGCAACGAAGTAAAAAGTGTAAGGCTGAAAATATGGTGCGGAGTAGACCCTGGGGGCCATAGTGTTCACTAGAGGCTTCTCTCATAATAGCAAATATCACGGTGGGTGAACAAATTACTGTCGAGCAATTGATAGAACCGCGCAATGTCATGACGATATCTAAGGTAATGATCTAGCATATAGGCATCACGTCCGAGACAAGTAGACCGATACTTTATGCATCTACTACTATTACTCCAGACATCGACCACTATGCAACATGCATCTAGTGTATTGAGTTCATGACGAACAGAGTAACGCTTTAAGCAAGATGACATGATGTAGAGGGATAATCTCAAACCAATGATGAAAACCCCATCTTTTTACACTTGATGGCAACAACATGATGCGTGCCTTGCTACCCCTTCTGTCACTGGGTGAGGTCACCGCACGGTATGAACCCAAAACCAAGCACTTCTCCCATTGCAAGAATCATAGATCTAGTTGGCCAGACAAAACCCACAACTCGAAGAGAATTAAAAGGACATGAAATCATGCATAAGAGAGATCAGAAGAAACTCAAATAAGATTCATTGATAATCTGATCATAAATCCACAATTCATCGGATCTCGACAAACACACCGCAAAAGAAGATTACATCGGATAGATCTCCATGAAGATCATGGAGAACTTTGTATTGAAGATCCAAGAGAGAGAATAAGCCATCTAGTTACTAGCTATGGACCCGTAGGTCTATGGTGAACTACTCACGCATCATCAGAGAGGTCATGGTGTTGATGAAGAAGCCCTCCTTATCTGAATCCCCCCTCCGACAGGGCACCAGGACGTGCCCCAGATGGGATCTTGCGGAGACAGAAGCTTGCGGCGGCGGAAAATTAATTGCGATCGTCTCTTGATTTTTTTGGGAATATTAGGGAATATATAGATGCAAGATCTAGGTCAGGGGACCTCCAGGGGGCCCACAAGCCTGGATGGCGTGCCCCCTGGCCACGTGGTGGGGGCTTGTGGGGCCCCTAGGGTTGTCTTGGCTTGGCTCCCAAGTTCTCCGATCTTCTTCCGTTCCAAAAAAATCGTTTCGGGGATTTTCTTCCATTTGGACTCCGTTTCAAAATCTCCTTTGAAAGGGGTCAAAAACATGAAAAAAGGGAACTGGCACTTGGCACCGAGTTAATAAGTTAGTCCCAGAAAATAAATAAAAAGCATGCAAAACCTTGGAGACGTATCAGCGCACCCTTGGGGTCTTGGACCCCAAGGCAAGCCTCCCTTCCCCTCCTCCTATATATAGTGGAGTTTTAGGGCTGATTTGTGACAACTTTTGCCACGGCAGCCCGACCACAAACACCATGGTTTTTCCTCTAGATCGTATTTCTACGGAGCCGTGGCGGGGCCCTGCAGGAGTAGGTCCTTCACCACCACTCGAGCGCGGTCACGCTGCCGGAGAACTCATCTACTTCTCTGTCTTTCTTACTACATCAAGAAGGCTGAGACGATCGTCGAGGTGTATGTGTGCTGAACGCGGAGGTGCCATCCGTTCGGCACTAGATCGGAGCGGATCATGGGACGGATCGCGGGACGGTTCGTGGGACGGTTTGCGGGGAGGATCGAGGGACATGAGGACGTTCCACTACATCAACCGCGTTTCTTAATGCTTCCTACTATGCGATCTACAAGGGTACGTAGATCCAATTCTCCTCTCGTAGATGGACATCACCATGATAGATCTTCGTGCGCGTAGGAATTTTTTTGTTTCCCATGCGACGTTCCCCAACAGTAAGAACGTAACAATATCCATTGTGTGCTTCTACACTCATTGGACTGCATACATCAAAATGTATTATTTCCAATAAGTCACTTGCCCGTTCCATCTTAATAGAAAATGAGGCCTTCTGTCAGCTTTCCCATGTGGCATGGTTTGCATGTCTCAGGCGAATCAAAATTAAGTGATCCCAAAGGATCCATTAGTATGGAGTTTCTTTATGTGTTATACACCAATAGGCATGGTTCGCATGTCTCGAACGATTCAAAATCGAGTGAGTCCAAAGATCCATCAGCATGGAGTTTCTTCATGCGTTTTATACCAATATGACCTAAGTGGCAGGGGCACAAGTAAGTGGTACTAGGATTACTAATTTGTATCTTTTGGCATAAATACTATGAACGTGTGTATCACTACGACCGAGATTCAATAAACCATTCACATTGGGTGCATGATCATGAAAGATATTATTCATGTAAATAGAATAACCCATTATTCTCTAACTCGCGTGAATAATCATCTAGCAATAAAAAAATCAATATAATGTTCATGCTCAACGCACACACCAAATAACATTTATTTTGGTTTACCACGAATCCCCAAGGTAGATGGAGCGTGCGATGGTGAACACATCGACCTTGGAACACTTCCAACACACATCGACACCTCTCTCTTAGCTAGTCTTCATTTATTTTGCAACTCCTGTTTCAAGTTACTAGTATTAGCAACTGAACCGGTATCAAATACAGAGGGGCCACAATGAGCACTAGTAAGGCATACGTCAATAACACATATATCAAATATACCTTTGTTGACATTGCTAGCCTTCTTATCTGCCAAGCATCTAGGGTAGTTCCGCTTCTAGTGACCACTCCCCTCATAACAGAAGCACTCAGTCTCGGGTTTGGGTTCAACCTTGGGTTTCTTCAGTGGAGAGACAACTGTCTTGTCATCCTCAAAGTTTACTTTGTTGCCCTTACCCTTCTTGAAACTAGTGGTTTTACTAACCATCAATACTTGATGCTCCTTCTTGATTTCTACCTTCCTGGTGTCAAACATCGTGAATAGCTTGGGGACCATCTTCTCCATCCCTGATATGCTATAGTTCATCACAAAGCTCCAGTAGCTTTGTTGGCAGTGATTTTAGAGAACTATCAATATCTTATCTGGAAGATCAACTCCCATTTGATTCAAGCGATTCTAGTACCCACACAATATGAGCACATGCTCACCGATTGAGCTATCCTCCTTCATCTTTTAGGCAAATAATTTTGTCGGAGGTCTCTTAACTCTCAACATGAGCATGAGCCTCCTAATTTCAGCTCTTGGAACATCTCATATGTTCCGCGATGTTCAAAACACTTTGGAGCCTAGATTCTAAGACGTAATGTTTGACGCATTAAACTATCATGTAGTTATCAAAAAGTGCATGTTAGATGTTCGCAACATCCACGATCGATGCTTGGGGGGTAGTACACCGAACGGTGCATTAATGACATAAGCCTTCTGTGGATCAATGAAGAGAATCATCAGCTTACGGACCCAGTCCGCATAATTGCTACTATCATCTTTCAACTTAATTTTCTCTAGGAACTCATAAAAAATACAGGGGAGCTACAACGCGAGCTATTGTTCTACAACATACTTTGTAAAGACAACTTAGACTATGTTCATGATAGCGAGTTCAATTAATAATATTACTTAAGAACTCCCACTCAACTCAACATCCCTCAGGTTGTTCGAGTGTGACATGATCCAAATCCACCAACCCAAGTCCGATCATCACGTGAGGTGAGGTGGTTTCAATGGTGAACATCTCCATGTTGATCATATCTACTGTATGACTCATATTCGACCTTTCGATCTCCTGTGTTTCGAGGCCATGTCTATACATGCTAGGCTCTTCAAGTTTAACCCAAGTGTTCTGCATGTGCAAAACTGGCTTACACCCATTGTATGCGAACGTAGAGTCTATTGCACCCGATCATCACGTGGTGCTTCAAAATAACGATCCTTCACAATGGTGCACACTTGGGGAGAACATAATTTTATATTCAAATTTTAGTGAGGTTCATCTTATAATTCTACCATTGTCCTAAGCAAAATAAGATGCATAAAAGGATTAACATCACATGCAAATCATAATAGTGACATGATATGGACATCATCATCTTGTTCTTTTGATCTCCATCTCCAAAGCACCGGCATGATCTCCATCATCACCGGCGACACCATGATATCCGTCATCATGTCGCCATTGGGGTTTTTGCACCAACTATGCTTCTACCACTATTGCTAACTCATGGTGATCAAGTAAAGCAAAAAGGCACAAATTATTAATGACAACTCTATGGCTCCTGCCGGTTGCCGTGCTCATCATCATGCAAGTAGTGATAATTCTATACAAAACATGATCATCGCATACATCACATATATCTCATCATGTCATTGGCCATATCATATCACAACATACCACGCAAAAATAAGTTAGACGTACTCTACTTGTTGTTGCATGTTTTACGTGGCTGCTATGGGTAACTAGCAAGAACCATTATTACCTACGCAAAGCCACAATGGTGATATTCAAGTTGCTATTTAACCTTCTACAAGGACCGCCTGTGTTGAATCCGATTGAACTAAAGTGGGAGAGAGAGACACCCGCCAACCATCTTTATGCAACAAGTTCCATGTTAGTCGATGGAACCGATCTCTCATACGTGGACGAATAAGGTTGGTCCAAGCCGCTTCATCCCACAATACCGCCGAATCAAAACAATACTAAGGAAGTAAGAAATCTGAGCATAAACGCCCACGAACTCTTTTGTCTTCTACTCGTGCATGTTATCTATGCATAGACCTTGCTCATGATGCCACTGTTGGGGAACGTTGCATGGGAAACAAAAAAATTCCTACGAACACCGAAGATCTATCTATGGGGATCCACAAGCTACAAGAAGGAGAGAGGATCCACATACCGTTGTAGATCGCTAAGCACAAGCGTATATAACGCGGTTGATGTAGTCGAACATCTTCGCGATCCAATCACGATCCGTCCTGATCTAGCACTAAGTGGACGACACCTCCGCATTCAGCACACGTATGATGACGAGTTTGATGAATATAATTCTCTCCCCTTGTTGTTTACCCCAAGTGGAAGGTGGAGATATAGTGAGCAGCAAGTTTTCCCTTACACGGATACTGTAAGGTTTATCGAACCAGGAGGACTCTGAGGATCAACAAGTAGGTGTCCCCTGCCCTGGTGCAAGCAGAAGACGTAGACCTGCACACATACAAATAACTTTGCTCCCAACGAGTACAAAGAGGTTGTCAATCTCTCCGGCCTTGTAGTTTGGAAAGGATCAAAACACAGGCGGGAATAGTGATCGTGATTGCAACAGAAAAGTAAATGAAAGCAGTAAATGATGGATGTGTAAGCAATGGTGGTGACATGGACCGGAGCCATACAATATTCACTAGTGATGTCTCTCTCCCAAAAGACGATAAACGACTATGCTTGGGTAAACAAATTACAGCTGGGCAATTGACAAAATTATAAACGCACCGTAATGCAAATTATGATACTTGAAAGTTAGAGGCTCAATAGTAACGGGCAATACGCCAAGACAAGTAGGCCATTTATTCATGAGCATCTAGTTACTAATCATCCACCTTGAGATATCTATCCAGAACATCTCGCTGGTATTAAGTTGTGAGCCCCACCCAAAGTGTAAACTCAAAGCAACGGAGAACTGCATTAACGAATTGTGCGTAACGTAAACAATCCTTGCAACCGTGGTCACAAGAACCGTTGTTTTCTCCGTGGTGGCAACAACATATCCCCTAGTCTCATGCTTCTGCCACTCAAGCTAGACATCAGGGGGCATGAACCCACAATCATGCATAACGCTCCCTCTTGGAGTTACAATCTACTACTTGGCCAAAGCAATACAGAGCACCAGAGAACATGCATGAATCACTAAAGAAAATAATATAAAAGGATAATCAAATATATAACTCATAATTATCTGAACATAATCTCATAATCCATCGGATCCCAATAAACCGAGCATAGCAATAGCAGGAAAATTACATAGATGCCTTGATCATGTAAGGCAACTCACAAGGGATAATCATTGAAGCACAAGATTGGAGAGAATACATCACATAGCTACTGGTCGTGGACTCATGGTCCAAAGTGGAGTACTCACGACATGTCCGAGAAGAGTACATGGAGGTGGAGAAGCTCCTGGAGGTCAATCCTCCCTCCGGCAGGATGCTGGGAAGAGGTCTCCTCACGCTCCCGATCGCGGAAGCGCTCCGGTGGCGGAACGATGGACAAATTTGCGATTCTAGATGTGACGCAAGGGTTTCCTCGCGGAGGAGTAAATATAGGCCAAAGGAGGGCATCAGATGAGGTGGGACCCATCCAGGCGGCCTGTGGGCGCGGCTAGGGGCCAGGCCGTGTCGGGAGGTCGCCTGGGCAGGCCCTGGCCCCCCTTTGGCCCATCTTCGGTGATCCGGAAGCTTTCGTTACGCTGATTTTTTATATACTTTTCTCGAGATTTTTGGGGCTCCGAAAAATTTGGTAAAAGCCCTTGCAAAAAAGACATCAGCAGACAGAACTGGCACTGGGTGCACTGAGTTAGTAGCTTAGTCTAAATATATGTAAAAAGATATAAAAGTGTAGTAAAACATATAACAATGTCACCCAAAAGATCATGGAGCAAGCAGAAGTTATAGATACGTTTGGGACGTATCAACATCCTCAAGCTTAATTCCTGCTCGTCCTCGAGTAGGTAAATGATAACACAATAATTTCTGTGGTGACATGCTAACACACGTATAAGAACTTCAAAGTAAAGCAAGTGAGATATGCAATTCAAGTCAAGAAAAGAACAAGCAAGAGTCTATATTTAGTATTGAGTTTAGCAAAGTAAGAACATAATGGTGCAAGAGCTCTCGCTGTCCGTGACTCGAATGTCTCCAAATGGTGTTTGCGTGCAAGAAGTGGTAGATGGGTTTAGAGCATGGAATATTTTTTTAATGATAACTCAATCTACTAAACCTCACACTTGGTATCCTTAGGAATCTTATTTTGACTCATCCCCAGACCACTAGTCAGGCACAAGTCAAAATGATCCTCTCCCTTTCGACATTGAGCACTCATGCAATGGATGAGCGTAAGCAAGATATTTTGGCACTTAGGATGGCAAATAGAATAATGATGGGGTAGGAAGACAAAAAGGTGTGAAATGCTCACATCAATGAGATTAACCATAGGCGAGAGAAAGCCAAATGATAGATATCATGTGAGGAGTAGGGATTTCCATGTAACGTATGCACATATGAGCTAAGGTAAGCTCTCCGATGGAACTAGTGGGGTGCATCCAACTTGCTTGCTCATGAAGACCTAGAGCTCATTTGAGGAGGCTCATCATTGGAATATTCAAGCCAAGTTCTATAGTTATGCATGAATGATAATCTCTATGTGGTACAAATATAGCAATGGAGTACAAGTGTGGATCTTTCAAAAGGAATAGTAGTGTTTCCCCCTTCTCTATTTTTATTTCCTTTTTTGTGGCCTCTTTGGCTCTTTATTTTTATCTCTCGTTGTCCTCTTTGGGATCTTTTAATTTGTCCTCTTTGGGATCTTTTGCTCTCTTAAGGGAACCACTCTATATTTTACAAGAATAAAAAGAAGATCATCACACTTTATAAGAAGTACTCAACATAAAGACAAATGAAAACTATGATGATGTATGCAAATGTATGCCTCTGCCAGTGTAGCAGGATATGTAATAAAACTAGTGGGTCATGTAGCAATAATAAGGGCAAAGCCCAACTAGCATGCGGCTCCTCGATCAAGCAAAAGCATGTATGACATGAAGATCTAGTCATGAGATGGTGGATCTTGCATGGCAATGTATCTTGGAAAGGCTATGAAAATGCCTTAATAGGTAGCTATGGTGGCTGTTTTGAGGAAAGATATAATGAGGCTTATGATGACAGAGCATATCATGCCAAGGGTTTGGATGCACGGGCGAAGTTTGCACCAACTCTCAACATGAGAAAGGGCAATGCACGGTACCGAAGAGGCTAGCAAAATATGGATGGTGGAAGTGCCAACAATCGAATACTCACATTAGTTCGAAGAACTCATACACTTATTATTGGTAACTCTCTATCTAGTTAGGAAATTCATAAGGAGACAAGTATCCCGAGGAGTAATGTTTGGGGGTTTGGTTATCCTTGCGCCTCCTAGACCCATGGTAACATGAGGGTACTCTATATATTCCAACCCCTCCAGAGGTTAGCGATCAATATAGTAGCTAGAGTTCTCAACTAATTTTTAGTTTTTGAAAAACACACGGATTTCCGAAAATACGACACCTATCACTAATAGTACCAAGCTCTTCGCACCAATAGTCCAAACATTACTCAAATCAATACCTCAAAACTATTGCAAGTTACTACTATACTTAAATAGCAACCTCAATTACCTACTCATGCAAGACACACAACTATGTGCAATGAGCCAACTCTCTAAACAAGATAAGCATGATAACTCAAGAGAGTTCCAAAAGCAACCTAAATAAAAGCTCCTAAAAGATATAGCATGAAAACTAAGAGCTAGGCATGCCAGTATCTATGTAAAGATAGAGAACACACATAAAAGGTAAGAATAAAAACCTATGTTGTGTTCTAGAGTGGAATGGAGCGTGTTTATCCCCCAAACAAGGTAGGCTAGGTTCCGACTTGTTATGAACAGTAAGAAAAACTAAAACAAACTAAAAAGTAAAGAGCGGGACACTCCAAGCATAGCACATAACATATGAAGTGATAAAAATATAGCATGGAGATGGACGAACTGATGATTCTTGATAGAGAAGGGGATGCACGCGGGCATCCCCAAGCTTAGTCGCTTGAGTCTCCTTGAATATTTCTTGGGGGTGCATGGGCGCATCCCCAAGCTCGAGCACTTGACACTCCTGGATCTTCTTTCATCATCTTCCATCGCATACTTGAAAACTACCTTCATATGAAACTCATCACAAGCTGATTAGAGTGGTTAGTACCCATAATAAAATAATTCATTACCTTCTGGAAATAATGATTTTCATGAAAAGCCACTGTTTCTCATGATTCCCAAAAGGTTTTTGCAAAGGAAAAGCAAGCTTGAGCTTTGCAAAATGATGAAAACGCAAAGCGTGGCAGAATTTGTGAAAAACAGAACAACAGGTGGTAAATAAATTTTTCGGGGCACTTCTGCAACTGAAATCAAAAACCTCAGAACATATGCCAGAAATAAAATTACATAGATCATGCTATAAAAAAAATTAAGATCAGAAAGATGATCTGGTAATTTTTGGAGAATTTTTCCGTCAAGCAGACATAATCTGTTTCTGAACAGCATGTCACAACTTTTGAACTTTCTTGCAATCGGAGGATAAAACTTGGCACAAAGCTTGAAAATAAAGATACAGTGATGTTGCTAAAGTAGTAACAAGCATCAAGACCACTAAAATTAAAGTAAAAAACAAATTGGGTTGCCTCCCAACAAGCGCTTTCTTTTATGCCTTTGAGCTAGGCATGATGCAAAAAGATCAAGTGTTATCAACTCCAGAAGAATAACTTGCTCAAATAAAGAACTCATAAGGTAACTTAATCTTCTCTCATGGGAAGTGTTACATTCCCTTTTTAAGGGGAAATTGGAATCTAATGGTCCCTTATTTCATGTCAAATAGAACCAACGGTGCGGAGAAAAGGACGTCCCAAAATAATTGGACATGAAGGATCACACTCAATGTCCATAATAAGAAAATCAATGGGCAGATAATTATCATTGAAAACAGTAAGCACATCATCAATTCTCCCTAAAGGTTTCTTTATGGAAGAATCAACGAGATGAAAACCAAAAGAACATTGATCATAAGGTTTCAAATCAAGAATATCATACATTCTTTTGGGTATAACGGAGGCACTAGCTCCAACATCACATAAAGCAAAGCAAGATATATTATTCAATTTAATTATGACCATAGGGTCCCAACCATCTTCTAGTTTTCTAGGAATATAAGTCCCTAGCTTGAGCTTCTCCTCCCTAGCTTTGATAAGAGGATTGGTAATATGCCCGATGAAGGCAATATTGAGTGTACTAGTGTGGGGGTCTTTAGCCATTCTTTCCAAAAAAGTGATCACTTTGGAAAGACTACAATTGTCTAAATCAATATTATTACCATTAATTAAAGTGGTAGTGATGTCATCTAAGCTCATTCTTTTGTTAGTCTCTAAATTCAAAGGACCTTCTTGTCCTATAGTTGAGGTATTAGCATCACCATTAATTGGTCCATTGGGACTAGGGGTGTGATGGGTGCTAAAAGTTTTGAGCTCCTCAAAAACTTGTATAGTAGCAATGGTAGTGTGTGTAGGAAGGATCTTAATCCTATCTTCCTCTTCTTTTTCTCTATCCCATCTATCTTTAAGTTTGGCTAGCATTCTTATGTTCTCATTAATTTGGACTTGGATAACATTCGTGGATGTGGTGTTCCTTTCCTCAAGGGGGAAGTTCTAATTTTAAGCATCTCTACATCATGAGCTATGTTGTCCACCTTCAAAGAGAGACTATCTAATTTTTCTAATTTCTCTTCTACGCTCTTGTTGAAGTCTTTTTGAGAAGTGATAAAGTCTTTAAGCATGCTCTCTAATTCAGAAGTGGAGTTTTTGGTTCTAGGATAATTGTTGTTGTTCCCATAGTTGTTGGATGGGAACGGTCTAGGATTGCTACCAAAATTACTCCTATAAGCATTATTATTAAAGTTGTTGCTAGAGATAAAATTAACATCAACTTGCTCTCTTTCTTTAGCAACCAAAAAATTTAAAGTAACATCATGAGGATCAATAGGAGCTTGCTTAGTAAGTAAAGTCATGATCATGTCAACCTTATCATTAAGGGAGGAGATCTCCTCAACAGTGTTTACCTTCCTACCTGTTGGAGCTCTCTTGGTGTGCCATTGAGAATAATTTTTCATCATCTCATCCAATAGCTTTGTGGCAGCACCAAGTGTAGTTGACATAAAGGTTCCTCACGCGTCCGAGTCTAACAGATTCCGCGAGGTAAAGTTCAATCCTGCATAGAATGTTTGGATAACCATCCAAGTAGTCAAAACATGTGTAGGGCAATTCTTAAAAAGGGATTTCATACATTCCCAAGCTTGACCAACGTGTTCATTATCCAGTTGCCTAAAATTCAAAATGTTACTTCTTAACTGGATAATCTTAGCAGGCGGGTAATACTTCCCAATAAAAGCATCTTTGCACTTATCCCAAGAATTTATGTCATTCCACTTCAAGAAATATGCTAATACATGACGCTATATTTTCGTCGCTACATCGTCACGGTTTTTAATTTACGACGATCTTACGACGAAAAACCAAGCGACGAAAACGAGGCGTCAAGAACTGACAACAACGATGTTTTGATCGAAATCATCGTAACTTTTATGATGATTCCTGGATCGTCGTAACCTTTACGACGATCCTAAATCGTCATTGGCAATCTAAGCCAATCCTACGTGGCAGTCCTACATGGCAAAATTACGATGAAATCAAAACCTCATGGCTGAAATCAGCCCAACCCATTTGAATTGATCACATGGGGTGGTTTTAGTTTTTGGGGCTTTTTCTTATTGGGCTTCCTTTGGGGCCATAGCCTATTTACAGCCGCTTCTAGTATTTTTTTCAATTTTTTTTATCATTAGAATTTGGGCCCTGGCCTTTTAGTGCCCAAATACATTTGGTCCAGTTTAGTTTTGGCCTTTTCTCATTTTTGAATTCAGCAAGTTTTTTTCTTTTATGCTGTTAATGGATCTATAAATAATAGCCCATACAAATTTGAAGCCCATACATATAAATCTGAAGCATCTCTTAATGACAGCCCACACCACAAAGTTTGAAGCACATTCCAAGATCTGATGATATAGCCAAAACCTATAGCACAACCGAAATCTGCTACCAAACCTGTAGCACAATCTGGTACAAAATTTCACAACCAAGTACACAAATTCTACTACCAAACCAAGTGCTATCACAAAATATGTTATCAAGTGCACAAAAAGTGCTACCAAAATCTGTTTTGCTTGATGGGCGATGCTTGGTCAGAACTTCCGCAACAACTGAAATAGAAGACTTTCGCTCTTCGCCTTCTTGTACAGGAGTAGTCATCTTCTCTTCCATCTCAGTCTGAAAGATAATGGATGCATTGAGAAACAGTTTGGATCCATGAGAAAGAATGCAAAATTAGCGGACAATAATGAGGAAAGCACCACCATCAGGTAAGAGAGCATGTAAATACTCTATTCACATAAGTAAACTATGCACTATATGTGATGCTGCTGATGATTTGCACATGATTAAACTCATGGATTAACTAAGATAGCTCATGACTTATTACAAATATACTTACAAATTTCTTACAAGGCATTATCCAAAACAGTATATGTCTTTCCTTCAAAACAATATATGCTTTTACAAATATACTCCAAAATGCATACTCACAAAATAGTTCATGCATTTAGGAATATAATCGCAAATTTCTTAAAAGGTTGGGATCAACCAAGATAGCTAAAGACTTATTTAAATTTAACAATATATTCTTATCCAGAGTCAATCAAAATAAGAAGTCTTCCACTACACATGTAATAGGTCAGAGTGTTAACAGTTTAGAAATGGGTATAAGCATCATATTCAGAAGAAACTTAAAAGAACATAATCAAATTGTTTTTCTACACAACGGTAACATTTATTTGGGATGAGAAATTGCTTTAACATGATAGGTGGACATTACTCAAAAAATAAAATGAAAAAGCGACAACATCTCAATTAGTACTCTAGTGCAACAATGAGCAGAAAAATATGCAATAGACGCACACTTAGTATGTTGTCCTACAAAAATGGTAATCAGACATTGAAACTCATGTGAAAAAATATTAAATCTATCACAACAACACATTCAACAAATCATCACATATGAAAAGATCTTTGTTACTGTCAGGCCTATCACACATACTTAAGTCTCCTCAAAAGGCTTGTAAACTAACAATATCTTAGTTAGCTTTCGAAGGGCCTCTAGTGTAGGAGTGAGCAGAAAACATATGCAATAGACACACGCTTAGTACATCGTAAACAAGGGAATATGAGAAGCACAATTTCCGATGCAGTCGGTTCATACATATAATTTCTGAACTGTGAACACGGAACATAACCTTACTAAAATCTGAAATTTATTACAAAAATGTTAACCAAACCTTACAAGGAGCTGAAACTGCATATATTCCAAAATTGATAGGGCTACTTCAAATTATTTCCACTTCCAAAATCAACAAGCATCTAAATGTTATCGATGTCTTCTCACGACTCTAGAAAAAAAATAGGTGAAGCCGCAGTAGCTATCATGCAAGCATCTAAACGTATTTCTTATTTCACATAGTTCACATAAATAGCATTACAGCTGCACCGAATGCCGAACTTCCAATCTGCTCACAATGAAAAGTACAAAAACTTATTTTATACATCAAGAGTTATCATTTAAACATGAAGATGGCTCCTAGGTGACTATAGGTTGTAGAGGAGACGACTTACAATTGTTAGTGCAAATAAAAGATACTCATTTTTTCCATTTACTCCATAGGCATTCATACCATCCATTCATTCCAGGTACCTAATAACAGAACATGTTACTTAAGTTATGAAGTAAATGTGCACGCGCAATGCATGTCTTTGTCTCAACCAATATAGATTCAACAAAAATGCATGAACTAGCTATTAATAACCATAGAAATATCAGTATCCTAGTCATGTCCACGCAATAGAATGGTAGTCCAATAGCATAAACAATACTTATGCTCGGAGATGTTCTTCAAGATGCGGTTGCGAGTTTTTAGTGAACTTATTCCTACAATAGACTCAAACGCATAACTTGATAGCTAAAGATAGCTAAAGACTTATTTAAAGTTAACAATAATTTTTTTCCTCCAAAATAGTATATGCTTTTACAAATATATTCCAAATTGCATACTCACATAATAGTATATGCTTTTACGAATATAATCACAAATTTCTTAAAAGGCAGGGATCAACCAAGATAGCTAAAGACTTATTTAAAGTTAACAGTATATTCAGTCGTAAATATGAAGAAGGGATCCCGGTCAGCCTACTTTTGTTGAAACCCTTATCATAAAAATCATAACATTACATAATTTAGTCGATAGTATGGCCCATCACAGGAAAAAAATTTAGAGATCTTCGTGTGCAGCACTGAATTTATTTAATGAAATGAGAGGACATGGTACTACACTACCATGGAGGCTTAATCGATGATTTCTCTTTCAGCGTCTCTCAGCTGGTTATCCACAAGACTAGCAAATGGGCCAGTCATGACTGCAAATCTAACTACTTTCGTAGTATACATGGAAATCTAGTCACTCAATATGCATTACTGCTATCCGCTATAGCACATAGTAGACAAACCACCACTAAAATTGATGCGGGGGGGGGGGGGAAGTCGGGCGAAACATCACACCTTTCCATCACATTCAGAGGTGGTAGAATTGCAGGAAGGAAACCCAATTCCACATTTGTAAAAAAACACTAGAGATCCCATAAGATGCCAATGCTAACCCAGCTCACGCAGTGCACATCTTGCATGAAGCTAATAAGAAGTGGGTCACTTACTATAAAAAAGGTTGGTTTTGAGCTTGCAGGGTCTGCCCCAAAATATCCTGCTGACTCCCACTAGGCATACCACCTACATTGTGGGGGGGGGAGCTATTCAGTCAGCTAGGCATTTCAGACTATATGAATTACAAATACGAGAAAGGCAGACTAGCATCTTACTATTTTTCCACTGCACTTGGGCTATACTGCTTCGCCATTTCAGGTGCAAGCTATTTCTTCTCCCCACTAGGGGTATCAGGGTCAATGAAATCTTCGGGGTTTTCATCATCCACAACCTTCTTCTTTTGCTTCTTGTCACTTTTCTTAGGTCTATCAGAAGTTGCTTGAGCCTACAGAAGACCAAATTAGCACAAAACCATCTCCACCAGGCATTTCAGCACCAAACTCATTTAAGAATGTTGATACCTGGAGCCTGGCAGCCTCCTTTTGCTTTGCCTTCAGCTTTTTCTCCTCCTTCTCTCTTGCCTGCAAGCACAACACTCAACCCCGTAAGCAATCTTTTCCCATACACATAAGAAAATAAGAAGAAAAAAAATTAACTTAGCACTGAACTGGTTTCTAACATTTCTAAAATTCACAAATCATCACATTTCAATAACCAATTGGCTTCCTCCGCAACTGTGCACCATGCTCCGCCACGAACTGCAGGTTGTTGGCTTCTTTTGCGATTGTGATGTAGGTCTTTGCGAGGAAAGTCTGGTCCATGAGCTCACGGGAAAACGAGTGAGCGCTCATCATTTTGTCCGTCATGTTGTGCGCGTCCGTGATAACCTCGAGGTAAGATCTCTGCACACTGGTCCAGCATTCATGATATTCCCTTAAATAAACAACTAGCGTGCACTCCTTACTAGTCGAGTAGTAGTGATGCACAACTATCAAATTCAGCAGTTAAAATGAGTACCCTAAAACCTAGAATCTAATGGTTCTGGGGCACATGAGGTGACATGATTTACGTAATACGGAGCGGCAGATGCGGTTCGGCTTAACCGGTTGTGTAATCATTACGTGGCGGAGGAGAGGGGAGGAGACGACATCGGCGTGGGTGTCGACATGGGCGGATCGGGTGGGGTCGTCGGTGGCGGGCGGGAAGGAGGGGTCGGGGAAGCCGGCAAGGGCAAGGAGGAGGAGGGCGCAGGCAAGGTTTAGGAGGACCAAGAGTAGGAGGCGGGCCCAGAGCGGGCGTTGCCGCCACCGCCGGCGGAAGGAGGGGCGTAGCTGGTCGAGGAACCGACGCCTCGGCGTCGTCGGGACGAAGAGGCCCGCCGGCCGCACCATCCCCGTCGGCTGGGGAGGAGGGCGCCCGACGGGATCTCGCAGGGACTGGGGGTTCCCCTTCTCGTCCACGCACCCCTCAGATCAGCGCGACAGGTTGGGTGAGGGTAGGGGACAGGTGGCCGTTGCCGACTGGTTGGGTGGATCTGGGATTCGGGGGAAGGAGGAAGACACAACAAAGGAGGTGGTGGTGGTATGTGAGGAGTGAATCCTAGGGTTTGGTGGGCCGGTGGGTTGGATGGACGTATGGATGGATGGATGTTTGACACGTCATCGATCCATGCCATAGCAGATTCCACCAATCAGAATTAAGCTTATATAATTTTTTTCTTGTTTGTTTGTTTCTCTAATATTTTATCCTCTTATAGTTTGTTATAATGACCCAATATTGTCCACATGTGTGTATGTTGGTATGACAAACAACGTTGTCAAAGAGATTTTACATTTTGTTTGCACAAAAAATCATTTTCTATTTTCGAAGTGCGAGAAAAATAGGTTTTTTTTGTAAAGAACCTACCAAATCTTTGTTGTAAAAATGTAGCAACTCATTTATAAAAATATTAGACCATATATTATGTATAATATAAAATATTATGACAGACCACAAACCAAACCATTAGCAAGCATGGAGAATAAAATACCAGCCCAATATAAAAGTAAGATGAAGAAATAGCCCAACAGAAAAGTGGTATATAAACAGTTCAATACATGGATGAGGTGGGATAGAATGGACCCATGAGTGACATGTCAACATAGTTAGAACATGTTACAACATTTTTATAATCGTCGTAAAAGTTATGCCGATCTCATCTTATGCGGTTACGACGTTTATGACTCACATCGTTGTAATTTATATGTAGATTTGAACCCCTCAAACGGTTTACGACCATCTCGGATGAAATCGTCATAGATTTATGACGAATTCATCAACAACCTCTTAAAGAACGTCATGTATGAGCACATTTCTTGTAGTGTTCCTAGGCAAAGATTGAAGCCACACTTTAGCTCCTCCTCTCAAGGAGAAAGGAAAAAAGATTAAGTTTAACAATATCACCATCTACTTCTTTATATTTTTGCATATCACAAACCTCAACAAAATTGTTCAAGTGCAAAGCAGCATCATCTCCAGCACCGGAGAATTGATCATTCATAACAAGGTTCAGTAAAGCAGGTTTAATCTCATAGGAGGTAGCCCGAGTGGCGGGAGCAGCAATAGGAGTGCAGATAAAGTCATTGTTGTTGTGACTAGTGAAGTCACACAACTTGGTGTTCTCAGTGGAACCCATAGCATCAGCAACAAGCAAGAACAAAGCAACTAATTTTTTATGGTTTTTGGTATAGGACTCTAAAGAAAAACAAGAAAGCAAACTAACAAGACTAAAAAGCAAAAGTAAAAGATAGCGTGCAACTCCCCTATCTTGAAGACTGGAGTCCCCGGCAACGGTGCCAGAAAACTTTCTTGGTGACGAGTTTGATGTATATACTTCTCGCCCCTCGTTGGTTACCCCAAGTGGAAGGTGGAGATGTAGTCAGCAGAAATTTTTCCTTTACATGGAGACTTTAAGGTTTATCGAACCAGGAGGACTCCGAGGATCAACAAGTAGGTGTCCTCTGCCCTGGCGCAAGAAGAAGACGTGGACCTGCACACACACAAATAAATTTGCTCCCAACGAGTACAGAGTGGTTGTCAATCTCTCCGGCCTTGTAGTTTGCAAAGGATCAAAACACAGGCGGGAATAGTGATAGTGATTGTCATGGAAAAGTAAATGAAAGCAGTAAATGATGGAGGTGTAAGCAATGGTAGTGATATGGACCAGAGTCATATGATGTTCACTAGTGATGTCTGTCTACCAAAAGATGATAAACAACTATGCTTGGGTAAACAAATTACAGCTGGGCAATTGACAGAATTATAAACGCACCGCAATGCTAATTATGCTACTTGACATTTAGAAGCTCAATAGTAATGTGCAGTACGCCAAGACAACTAGACCGTTTATTCATTAGCATCTACTTACTAATCATCCACCTTGAGATATCTATCCAAAACATCTCGCTGGTATTAAGTTGGGAGCTCCACCCAAAGTGTAAACTCAAAGCAACGGACAACTGCATTAACGAACTATGCGTAAGGTAAACAATCCTTGCAACTATGGTCACAAGCACCGTTAGTTTCTTCCTGGTGGAAACAACACATCCCCTAGTCTCATGTTTCTGTCACTCAAGCTAGACATCAGGGGGCATGAACCCATAATCATGCATAATGCTCCCTCTTGGAGTTACAATCTACTACTCATCCAAAGCAATAAAGAGCAACAAAGAACATGCATGAATCACTAAAGAACATAATATAAAAGGATAATCAAATATATAACTCAGGAAAATATGAACATAATCTCATAATCCATCGGATCCCAACAAACCGAGCATAGCAATAGCAGGAAAATTACATAGATGCCTTGATCATGTAGGGCAGCTCACAAGGGCTAATCATTGAAGCACAAGATTGGAGAGAAGACATCACATAGCTACTGGTCATGGACTCATGGTCCAAGGAGGACTACTCACGGCATGTCCCGGATGCGTCCATGGCGGTGGCAAAGCTCCCGGAGGTCAATCCTCCCTCCAGTAGGGTGCCGGGAAGAGGTCTCATGACTCTCCCGATCTCGGAAGCGCCGCGGCAGTGGAACAATGAAAAAATTCACGATTCTGGATGTGATGCAAGGGTTTCCTCATGGAGGAGTAAATATAGGCCAAAGGAGGGCGTCAAAGAAGGTGGGACCCACCCAAGCGGCCTGTGGGTGCGGCCAAGGGCCAGGCCGCGCCGGGAGGTCGCCTGGGCAGGCCCTGGCCCCCGCTAGCCCATCTTCGGTGATCCGGAAGCATCTGTTACGCTTATTTTTATATATTTTTCTCGGGATTTTTGGGGCTCCGGAAAATTGGGTAAAAGCCCCTGCAAAAAAGACATCAACAGACAGAAACTAGCACTTGATGCACTGAGTTAGTAGGTTAGTCCAAATATGTTTTAAAAGATATAAAAGTGTAGCAAAACATATAACAATGCCACCTAAAAAATCATGGAGCAAGCATAAATTATAGATACGTTTGGGACGTATCAACGTACAACTCGATGATGTCTCCGCCTCCTTGATCTAGCAAGCGAGGGCGGAGAGGTAGATGAGTTCTCCAGCAGCATGACGACGTGGCGACGGTGGTGGTGGAGCTGTCTGTGCAGGGCTTCACCAAGCGCTACCGCAACGATCTAGAGGAGAAACTGATCTAGAGAGAGAGGGAGAGGATCCACCATGGCTTATGGTGCGGCTGGCCTCTCTCCTCTCCAGTATATATAGGGTGAAGGGAGGAAAATGAGGTGTCCACTTCCTACAAGGGAAGTGGGGCGCACCCTAGGGAGGAGTCCCTCTCCTCTAGGAGTCCTCCCACCTACCACCATTGGGGCGCATGGGCCCTTGAGGTCGGCTGCCCAGCCCACCAGGGGCTGGTGTGCCACTTTTTCTGCCCATGTGCCCCCCGGGATGGGTGGGCCCCTCCCGACCATCGGAGCACTTTCGACACTCCTGATACAATACCAGAAACACCTAAAACCTTTCCGAAACCCGAATACCTCTGCCGTTTATATCAATCTTTGTCTCCAGACCATTCCGAAACTCCTCGTCATGTCCGGGATCTCATCTGGGACTCCCAACAATTTTTGGTCACTATAAGAGCCCGAGACCGACGATCCAGAAGATTCCCCTTTTATTTCGTTGTCACCGGGTTAATATTTGTTTGTTGCATTCATCATTGCATCGTTCGGGTCATCCGCATTGCATCGGCACTCTGTTGCCGCCAGTTTTTGAACCTGCATCCATTAGTAGTTGTCGGTTCTCTCCGTTTTCATCGTTCACCATTTTGAGTGCAACCACACACGCCCGCGACATCGATAAAATATTATTTTTAAATGTGCGTGTAAAATATACTCGGATTGGGTTGAAACTTGGTGTGTGGTCTTTATATGTTGTAGGTAGGCCGCCTACCAATTTTTGTCGCAGTCGGAGCTCGTTTGATAACCGTACCATTAATTATATAGTGGCACTATAGCCTATTTAATTGTCAGACGTTCAGCGTTTTAAAAACTCTGCCTCGAACCGCGCCATTTCCCTCTCATCCCTTCATAGCCCAACTACATAACTCATTAGACCCATCTGGCCACTTCCTCCGTTCGTGGTCATCGGATCGCGATCGGACGTACGAGGTCCATCCCACCATAGACCAAACCCTATATAATAACCACCCCATGGAGAGACCTCTCTCACTCCAGTAGGGTTTCCCCTAGCAATGTATGCAGCCACCCACCTAGAAAACCCCACCTGCTAGCTCCACCTCCTCTCTCTCCCGAAATCCATCTTTGGGTCAGATCTGGACCATTGGGTCTCCATCCAAACACCCAGAATCACCCAATCTCCCACCTACCGGACATGTCTGCGGTCAAACCGGACACGTCAGGGCGACCACAAGAATAACCCATCCGATTAGGATCACCAGCCCGCAGCCATGGAGGAGCCGAGCTACCCCGACCACCCAGCCCTCTCTAGATCCACCGGGGCCTTCCAGCCGCTCGTCGCCGTCATCCGCGCCTCGCCGGGCCGTCGCTAGCAGGTGCTTGCGCCGCCGCCCGCCAAGGTTGCCTCCCCCACGCTGTCCTACGCCATGGCCGGTCCTCTCGAGCTTGTTGGAAATATGCCATAGAGGCAATAATAAAGTGGTTATTATTATATTTTCTAGTTCATGATAATTGTCTATTATTCATGCTATAATTGTATTAACCAAAAACTGTAATACATGTGTGAATGTATAGACCACAACATGTCCCTAGTGAGCCTCTAGTTGGCTAGCTCGTTGATAAATAGATGGTCATGGTTTCCTGATCATGGACATAGGATGTTGATACGTCCATTTTGCATCATGTTTTCATGTTGATATTTATATCTTCTTGGGCTGTTATTTCACTTCATGGTACAATTCTTATGCCTTTTCTCTCCTATTTTGCAAGGTTTACATGAAGAGGGAGAATACTGGCAACTGGAATTCTGGCCTGAAAGTTGAGCAAGTTTGAGATACCTATTCTGCGCAACTCCAAACGTCGTAAAAATCAACGAGGATTTTTTTCCCGATCTATCAAAAATACTGGGCCGAAGAAGTGTTAGAGGGGCGCCAGGGGGTGGCCACAAGCCTACACGGCGCGGCCACCCCCCCAGGCCGCGGCATGGGGGCTTGTGGGCACCCTGCTGGTCCACTTGCCCCCTCTTTTTCTATATGGAGGGTTTCGTCCAGGCAAAAAATCAGGGAGGAGCTTTTTCGTGGTTTCGCCGCCGCCACGAGGCGGAACTTGAGCACAACCAATCTAGAGCTCCGGCATGACGATCCTGCCGGGGAAACTTCCCTCCTAGAGGGGGAAATTGTCGCCATCGTCATCACCAACACTCCTCTCATCGGAGGGGACTCGTCACCATCAACATCTTCATCAGCACCATCTCATCTCCAAACCCTAGTCCATCACTTGTAACCAATCTCCGTCTCACGACTCCGATTGGTACTTGTAAGGTTACTAGTAGTGTTGATTACTCTTTGTAGTTGATGCTAGTTGGATTATTTGGTGGAAGAGTTTATGTTCAGATCCTTGATGCTACTCATTACCTCTCTGGTCATGAATATGATTATGCTTTGTGAGTAGTTACTTTTGTTCCTGAGGACATGGCATAAGTTATGCTAATAGTAGTCATGTGAATTTGGTATTCGTTCGGTATTTTGATATGTTGCATGTTGTTTTTCCTCTAGTGGTGTTATGTGAACGTCGACTACATAACACTTCACCATTATTTGGGCCTAGAGGAAGGCATTGGGAAGTAATAAGTAGATGATGGGTTGCTAGAGTGACAGAAGCTTAAACCCTAGTTTATGCGTTGCTTCGTAAGGGGCTGATTTGGATCCACTAGTTTAATGCTATGGTTAGACTTTGTCTTAATTCTTCTTTCGTAGTTGCGGATGCTTGCGAGAGGGGTTAAACATAGGTGGGATGCTTGTCCAAGTAAGGGCAGTACCCAAGTGCCGGTCCACCCACATATCAAACTATCAAAGTAACGAACGCGAATCATATGAACATGATGAAAACTAGCATGACAGAAATTCCCGTGTGTCCTCGGGAGCGTTTTCCCTCCTATAAGACTTTGTCCAGGCTTGTCCCTTGCTACAAAAGGGATTGGGCCACTTTGCTGCACCGTTGCTACTTTTGTTACTTGTTGCTTGCTACGAATCGTCTCACCACACAGTCACTTGTTACCGACAATTTCAGTGCCTGCAGATTTTACCTTGTTGAAAACCACTTATCAGTTCCTTCTGCTCCTCGTTGGGTTCGACACTCTTACTTATCGAAAGGACTATGATTGATCCCCTATACTTGTGTGTCATCAAGACTCTTTTCTGGCGCCGTTGCCGGGGAGTGAAGCACCTTTGGTAAGTGGAAGTTGGTAAGGAAACATTCATATAGTGTGCTGAAATTTATTGTCACTTGTCACTATGGATACTAATCCTTTGAGGGGCTTGTTCGGGGTATCTTCACCTCGAATGGAAGCATAAAGAGTTGCTCTTCAACCTGCTGCACCTACTGAAAATATTTGCTTTGAATTTCCTTCAGGTATGCTTGAGAAACTACTGGCTAATCCTTTTACAGGAGATGGAACATCACATCCAGACTTGCATCTGATTTATGTAGATGAAGTTTGTGGTTTATTTAATCTTGCAGGTGTGCCCGAGGATGAGGTCAAGAAGAAGGTATTTCCTTTATCTTTGAAGGATAAGGCGTTGACATGGTATAGGCTATGTGATGATACTGGATCATGGGACTACAATCGGTTGAAATTGGAATTTCATCAAAAGTTTTATCCTATGCATTTAGTACATCGTGATCGGAATTATATTTATAACTTTTGGCCTCGTGACAGAGTAAGCATCGCTCAAGCTTGGGGGAGGCTTAAATCAATGCTATATTCATGCCCCAATCATGAGCTCTCGAGAGAAATTATCATTCAGAACTTCTATGCTCGGCTTTCTCATGATGATCGCACCATGCTTGACACTTCTTGTACCGGTTCTTTTACGAAGAGAGATATTGACTTCAAATGGAATTTATTGGAGAGAATTAAACGCAACTCTGAAGATTGGGAGCTTGAAGAAGGTAAGGAGTCAGGTATGAATTTCACGTTTGATTGCATTAAATCCTTTGTTGAGACAAATACTTTTTGTGACTTTAGCGCTAAGTATGGACTTGACTCTGAAATAGTAGCTTCATTGTGTGAATCCTCTGCTACTCATATTGATCTCCCCAAAGAGAAGTGGTTTAAATATCATCCTCCTTTAGAAGTCAATGTAGTTAAACCCACTTCAGTTGAAGAGAGATTCATTGCCTATAATGATCCTGTGGTTCCCAGTGCTTACATTGAGAAACCAGCTTTCCCTGTTAGGATAAAGGATCATTCTAAAGCTTCAATTGTGATACGTAGAGGCTATATTAGAACACCTACACCCCCTGAGCAAATTAGAGTTGAACCTAGCATTGGTATCATCAAACATCTTCTGTCTGAAGAAGTTGAGGGACATAATATTCACTTATGTGAAGATGCTGCTAGAATTGCTAAACCTCACGTTAGAGACAAACATAGGCCTGTTGTTGGCATGTATGTGGTTTCTGTTAAGATAGGAGATCATTGTTACCATGGTTTATGTGACGTGGGTGCTAGTGTTAGTGCAATACCTCAATCCTTATACGATGAAATCAAAGATGAGATTGCACCTGTTGAGATAGAGCCCATTGATGTCACTATTCTGCTTGCCAATAGAGATACTATTTGCCCTGTGGAAATTGTTAGGAACGTTGAAGTCTTGTGTGGTAAAACAAAGTATCCTACTGATTTCCTCGTTCTTGCTACCGCACAAGATAGCTTTTGTCCCATCATATTTGGCAGACCTTTTCTCAATACCGCCAATGCTCATATTGATTGTGAGAAGCAAACTGTCACTATTGACTTTGAAGGTGTGTCACATGAGTTCAATTTCTCTAAGTTTGGTAGACAACCTCATGAAAAGGACTTGCCTAGTAAGGATGAAACTATTTCCTTAGCTTCTATTGCCGTGCCTCCTACTGATCCCTTAGAGCAATACTTGCTTGAGCATGAAAATGATATGCATATGGATGAAAGGGATGAGATAGATAGAGTTGTCTTAGAACAATATCCTATCCTTGAGAATAACTTGCCTGTTGAACTGCTTGGAGATCCACCCCCACCAAAGGGTGATCCTGTGTTCGAGCTTAAACAGTTGCCTGATACTCTTAAGTATGCCTATCTTGATGAAAAAGAGATATATCCTGTTATAATTAGTGCTAGCATCTCAGAGCATGAAGAAAAGAAGTTACTAAAACTCCGAGGAAGCACCATGCTGCTATTGGATATACGCTTGATGATCTTAAGGGCATTAGTCCTACACTATGCCAGCACAAGATGAAAACCGATCTTGATTTCAAACCAGTTGCTGATCATCAAAGGAGATTAAATCCTAAGATGAAAGAAGTAGTAAGAAAAGAAATACTAAAGCTCATGGAAGCGGGTATTATCTATACTGTTGCTCATAGCGATTGGGTGAGTCTGGTGCACTACGTCCCTAAGAAGGGAGGCATTACTGTTGTCCCTAATGATAAGGATGAGTTGATCCCACAGAGGATTATTACTAGCTATAGGATGGTGATCAATTTTAGGAAATTGAATAAAGCCAATAGGAAAGATCATTACCCTTTGCCTTTTATTGACCAAATGCTCGAAAGGTTGTCTAAACACACACACTCCTGCTTTCTAGACGGTTATTCTGGTTTCTCCCAAATACCAGTTGCACAATCTGATCAGGAGAAAACCACTTTCACCTGCCCTTTTGGTACTTTGCTTATAGACGTATGCCTTTTGGCTTATGTAATGCACCTGCCACCTTTCAAAGATGTATGATGGCTATATTCTCTGACTTCTGTGAAAAGATTGTCGAGGTTTTCATGGATGACTTCTTCGTTTACGGGTCTTCCTTTAACGATTGCCTCAGCAACCTTGATCGAGTCTTACAAAGATGTAAAGACACCAATCTTGTATTTAATTGGGAGAAGTGCCACTTTATGGTTAATGAAGGCATCGTCTTAGGACATAAAATTTCTGAAAGAGGTATTGAAGTCCATAAGGCTAAGGTTGATGCAATCAAGAAAATGCCATACCCCACAGATATCAAAGGTATAAGAAGTTTCCTTGGTCATGATGGTTTCTATAGAAGGTTCATTAAAGAGTTCTCTAAGATTTCTAGGCCTCTTACCAATCTCTTGCAAAAGGATATTCCTTTTGTTTTTGACGATGATTGTGAGGAAGCCTTCGAAATACTTAAGAGGGCTTTGATAACTGCACCTATTGTTCAACCACCTGATTGGAACCTACCTTTTGAGATCATGTGTGACGCTAGTGATTATGCTGTTGGTGTTGTTCTAGGGCAAAGAGTTGATAAGAAGTTGAATGTTATTCACTATGCTAGTAAAACTCTAGACAGTGCCCAAAGAAATTATGCTACTACTAGAAGGAACTTTTAGCAATCGTGTTTGCATGTGAGAAGTTTAGGTCTTACCATAGTTGATTCCAAAGTCACTATTCACACTGATCATGCTGCTATTAAGTACCTCATGGAGAAGAAGGACGCTAAACCTAGACTTATCATATGGGTTCTCTTGCTACAAGAATTTGATTTGCACGTTGTCGACACAAAGGGTGTTGATAACCCAGTAGCAGATAACTTGTCTAGGTTGGAGAATGTTCTTGATGACCCACAACCTATTGACAATAGCTTTCCCGATGAGCAACTGAATGTCATCAATGCTTCACGTAGTGCACCGTGGTATGCTGATTATGCAAACTATATCATTGCCAAATACAAACCACCTAGTTTCACGTACCAGCAAAAGAAGAAATTCTTCTTTGACTTGAGACATTACTTTTGGGATTATTCTCACCTTTATAAGGAAGGAGTAGATGGTGTTATTAGACGTTGTGTACCTGAACATGAACAGGGACAGATCCTACATAAGTGTCACACCGAGGCCTACGGAGGACACCATGCGGGAGATAGAACTGCACACAAGGTATTGCAATCAGATTTCTACTGGCCCACTCTCTACAAGGATGCCCGTAAGTTTGTCTTGTCTTCTGACGAATGTCAAAGAATAGGTAATATTAGCAAACATCAGGAAATGCCTATGAACTATTCACTTGTCATTGAACCATTTGATGTCTGGGGCTTTGATTATATGGGACCTTTCCCAAAATCTAATGGGTATACTCACATCTTAGTTGTTGTTGATTACGTCACTAAGTGGGTAGAAGTTATCCCCACTAGTAGTGTTGATCACAACACCTCTATCAAGATGCTGAAAGATGTTATCTTCCCTAGATTTGGAGTCCCTAGATATCTAATGACCGACGGTGGTTGACACTTCATTCATGGTGCTTTCCGTAAAACACTTGCTAAGTACGATGTCAACCATAGAATTGCGTCTCCCTACCACCCTCAGTCAAGTGGTCAAGTAGAGCTAAGAAATAGAGAGATTAAACTGATTTTGCAAAAGACTGTCAACAGGTCTAGAAAGAATTGGTCAAAGAAGCTCGATGATGCACTGTGGGCTTATAGAACTTCCTATAAGAATCCCATGGGCATGTCTCCGTACAAAATGGTGTACGGTAAAGCATGTCATTTACCTCTTGAGCTAGAGCATAAAGCTTATTGGGCAATCAAATAGCTCAACTTTGATTTCAAACTTGCTGGTGAGAAGAGGTTATTTGACGTTAGCTCGCTTGATGAATGGAGAACTCAGGCATATGAGAATGCCAAGTTGTTCAAAGAGAAGGTTAAGAGGTGGCATGATAAGAGGATACAAAAGCGTGAGTTCAATGTAGGTGATTATGTCTTGCTATATAACTCTCGTTTAAGATTCTTTGCAGGCGAGCTTCTCTCTAAATGGGAAGGTCCCTATGTTGTTGAGGAAGTATATCGTTCCGGTGCTATCAAGATCAACAACACGGAAGGTGATTGTCCGAGAGTTGTAAATGGGCAAAGAATCAAGCATTATATCTCAGGTACTCCCATAAATGTTGAAAGCAATATCATCAATACCATAACTCCGGAAGAATACCTAAGGAACATTTATCAGCCTGTTTCAGACTCCGAAAACGAAGAGGTATGTGATTCGGTAAGAAAACAGAGTCCAAAACTTTTCTAGTAGGAAATTTTCTCTGTTTTGGAATATTTGAAAAAATAAAAAAATTGGAAGCAATCCGGAAAGTGCGCGAGGAGGCGACAAGCCTACACGGCGCGGGCCCACCCCTTGGCCGCGTCGTGAGGGATTGTGGCCACCTCGTGCGCCTCCCGAACTCCGTTTTCGGGCAGGGTACTCCTTCTGGTCTGGAAAAAATCATTATATGTACTCCCGTTTGGTCTGACCTCTGCATCACGCAGATTTCCTGTGTTTTTCGTTTCGAGCCTGTTTTCTGCCGCAGATCTAGGTCAAGATGTCTTCTCAGGATTCAGAGGGGGAGAGCTATGTGGCTGATTACCTTGCTAACCCCAAGGTCTATGGGTACTTTGATCCTTATGGCTGGACCTGTGATGAGGAAGAAGATTACGATCCCAAGGGGAAGGAACAAACGAGTTCCGATGAAGAGGAGGCTCCTCTACCTCAACCTGGACGCGCGCATGTGGAGTTCAAGAAGTCGAGCCTCCCTGACTCAAGGAAGAATCCTAAAACCTTATTTATCCCTTCTCATTTCTTGCAGGAGAGTAAGTAGGAATTATGCCAAAGGGTGTTGAAGCTTGAAGAGGAAAATGATGATCTCAGGGAGCAGAATTTTATGCTCAAGTGGAAATTAAACAAGCTCAAGACCTCTGCAACAACTCCTCCACCTTCACCACCAAAGGAAGACAACTGAGCATTGGTATGGCCAATCCCCTTGGCTTGTGCCAAGCTTGGGGGAGTTGCCCCGGTATCGTATCACCATCACATCTTTTGCCTTTACCTTTGTTTTAATTTTCCTTTTCACTTTTCTCTTTCTCTAGTAGTTTAAAAGTCTTTGTGTTTTAGTCTTGAGTTTTGCTTTGTGTCACCCCCGATGTATTCTTGCTTGTGAGCCTTATAATAAAGAGTGTCTTAGTTGAAGGGCTTTGCCTCTTATCATGATCAAAACAGTGAGAATAAAACACAAGCATGAAAGATCATGGAATGATCTTATGCGAAGTGATGGCTTCACATATAAAAAGAATGATGATGGAAACTTGTTGAGGGTAGGCAAACATAGACCTTGGTCACTGTTGCAATTAGTAGTAAGTGATAAAGAAGGAGAGGTTGACATATAAATATATCATCTCTGACACCATCTATGATTGTGAACACTCACTAAACTATTGCATGCCTAGAAGTAGATGTTGGACAAGGAAGACAACATAATGAATTGTGTTTGCTTGGCTCCGAACAATGTTATATGATTAGAGATCCCTTAGGATGTGACGATTGCTTCCACCTCACAATAGCCAAACCTCCCGCACTAAGTAGAGATACTACTTGTGCATCCGTAAACCTTCAAACCAGTTTTGCCATGAGAGTCCATCATACCTACCTATGGATTGAATAAGATCCCTCAAGTAAGTTGTCATCGGTGCAAGCAATAAAAATTGCTCTCTAATATGTATGATCTATTAGTGTGTGGAAAATAAGCTTTGTACGAACCTGTGATGAGGAAGACATAAAAGCGACAGACTGCATAATAAAGTTCTTTATCACAGGAGGCAATACAAAGTGACGTTCCTCCACACTAAGAGGACGCGCATCCAAACCTCAAAAGAGGATGACAACCTCTGCTTCCCTCTGCGAAGGGCCTATCTTGTACCTTTACTTTTTTTTCCTTGAAAGAGTCATGGTGATCTGCACCAATTCCTTATTTTGCCTTTGTCTTGGCTACCGTCACATGCTTGGGAAAGATCTATATTCATATGTCAACTTGGAGGTAAGTATTCATGAATTATTATTGTTGACATTACCCTTGAGGTAAGCAGTTGGGAGGCAAAACTATAAGCCCGTATCTTTCTCTGTGTCCAGCTGAAACTTTGATCTCATGAGTACCACGTGAGTTGTAGAAATTGTAGAGAACGAAAGAATGATTGAGTATGTGGATTTGCTTTACAAGCTCTTATTTGACTCTTTCTGATGTTGTGATAAATTGCAATTGCTTCAATGACTAAAGGCTATCGGTTGTTACTTCTTGGTAAGGTTCTTGATCCATGCTTTACTTTGTGAAGGAATTATCACTTTAGCATGAGAGATTATATGTTGGTATTGCTGTTCTCAGCTTGATCATGATGCATGCATATTCGTATCTTGTTTTGTCGACACCTCTCTCCCTAAACATGTGGACATATTTATTGAGCTAGGCTTTCGCTTGAGGACAAGCGAGGTCTTAGCTTGGGGGAGTTGATACGTCCATTTTGCATCATGTTTTCATGTTGATATTTATCTCTTCTTGGGCTGTTATTTCACTTCACGGTACAATTCTTATGCCTTTTCTCTCTTATTTTGCAAGGTTTACATGAAGAGGGAGAATACCGGCAACTGGAATTCTAGCCTGAAAGTGGAGCAAGTTTGAGATACCTATTCTGCGCAACTCCAACCGCCGTAAAAATCAACGAGGATTTTTTCCCGATTTATCAAAAATACTGGGCCGAAGAAGTGCCAGAGGGGCGCCAAGGGGTGGCCACAAGCCTGCACGGCACGGCGACCCCCCAGGCCGCGCCATGGGGGCTTGTGGGCACCCTGATGGCCCACTTGCCCACCTCTTTTGCTATATGGAGGGTTTCATCCAGGAAAAACTCAGGGAGGAGCTTTTTCGTGGTTTCGCCGCCGCCACGAGGCCGAACTTGAGGAGATCCAATCTAGAGCTCTGGCAGGACGATCCTGCCGGGGAAACTTCCCTCCCGGAGGGGGAAATCGCCGCCATCGTCATCACCAACACTCCTCTTATCAGAGGGAACTCGTCACCATCAACATCTTTATCAACACCATCTCATCTCCAAACCCTAGTTCATCACTTGTAACCAATCTCTGTATCGCGACCCCGATTGGTACGTGTAAGGTTGCTAGTAGTGTTGATTACTCTTTGTAGTTGATGCTAGTTGGATTATTTGGTGGAAGAGTTTATGTTCAGATCCTTGATGCTACTCATTACCTCTCTGGTCATGAATATGATTATGCTTTGTGAGTAGTTACTTTTGTTCCTAAGGACATGGGATAAGTCATGCTAATAGTAGTCATGTGAATTTGGTATCCGTTCGGTATTTTCATATGTTGCATTTTTTCCTCTAGTGGTGTTATGTGAACGTCGACTACATAACACTTCACCATTATTTGGGCCTATAGGAAGGCATTGGGAAGTAGTAAGTAGACGATGGGTTGCTAGAGTGACAGAAGCTTAAACGCTAGTTTATGTGTTGCTTCGTAAGGGGCTGATTTGGATCCACTAGTTTAATGCTATGGTTAGACTTTGTCTTAATTCTTCTTTCGTAGTTGCGGATTCTTGCGAGAGGGGTTAATAATAAGTGGGATGCTTGTCCAAGTAAGGGCAGTACCCAAGCGCCGGTCCACCCACATATCAAAATATCAAAGTAACAAACGCGAATCATATGAACATGATGAAAAGTAGCATGACAGAAATTCCCGTGTGTCCTCGGGAGCGTTTTTCCTCCTATAAGACTTTGTCCAGACTTGTCCCTTGCTACAAAAGGTATTGGGCGACTTTGCTGCACCGTTGCTACTTTTGTTACTTGTTGCTTTCTACGAATCATCTCACCACACAATCACTTGTTACCGACAATTTCAGTGCCTGCAGATTTTACCTTGCTGAAAACCACTTGTCAGATCCTTCTGCTCCTCGTTGGGTTCGACACTCTTACCTATCGAAAGGACTACGATTGATACCCTATACTTGTGGGTCATCAGATGTCATTGATAACGGGATCACATCATTAGGAGAATGATGTGATGGACAAGACCCAATCCTAATCATAGCAAAAGATCGTGTAGTTCGTCTGCTAAAGCTTGTCTAATGTGAATTATTGTTTCCTTAGACCATGAGATTGTTCAACTACTGGACACCGTACGAATTCTTTGGGTGTATCAAACGTCACAACGTAACTGGGTGATTATAAAGGTGCACTACAGGTATCTCTGAAAGTGTGTGTTGGGTTGTACGAACCGAGACTGGGATTTGTCACTCTGTGTGACAGAGTGGTATCTCTGGGCCCACTCGATAATGCATCATTATAATGAGCTCAATGTGACTAAGGAGTTAGCCACGGGATGTTGTGTTACACAATGGGAAAAGAGACTTGCCGGTAACAAGATTGAACAAGGTATCGGGATATCGACGACTGAATCTCGGGCAAGTATCATACCGATTGACAAAGGGAATTGCATACGGGATTGAGTGAATCCTCGACATTGTGGTTCATCCGATGAGATCATCATGGAACATGTGGGAGACAACATGGATATCCAGACACCGCTGTTGGTTATTGTCCGGAGAAATGTCTCGGTCATGTATGCATGTTTTCCGAACCCGTAGGGTCTACACACTTAAGGTTCGGTGACGCTAGAGTTGTTATGGGAATCGTATATGTGGTTACCGAAGGTTGTTTGGAGTCCCGGATGAGATCCCGGACGTCACAAGGAGTTCCGGAATGGTCCGGTGGTAAAAATTTATATATGGGAAGTCCAGTTTCGGTCACCGGAAAAGTTTCTAGGTTTATCTGTATTGTACGTGGACCACCGAAAGGGTAACAGGGGTCCACCGGGAAGGTCCACTTGTCCCAGATGGCTACATGGTCTGAAAGGAGAAGGGAACCAACCCCTGGTGGGCTGGTGCGAGCCTAAGAGGATGCCCAAGGCGCAAGAGAGGGCAAACCCTAGGCATGGGGGCTGCCTTGGGTGGCAAGCCACCCCCTAGGGCGCCACCCCTCCTCCTCCTCTAGGGCCGCCGCACCACCACCTAGGGAAACCCTAGGGTGGCCGGCCCCCTCTCTCTCCCTCCTATAAGTAGAGAGGGATTTGGGAGTGCTGCACACACCTTTATACCTCCCCTTAGCGCAGCCCTACCTCTCCCTCTTCTCCTCCTCCGCGGTGCTTGACGAAGCCCTGCCGGAGAGCCACATATGCATCGCCACCACGCCGTCGTGCTGCCAGAGTTCTCCCTCAACTTCTCCTCCCTCCTTGCTTGATTAAGAAGGAGGAGACGTCCCGCGGATGTAGATGTGTTGAACGCGGAGACACCGAACGTTCGGTATTTGGATCAGATCGCCGCAAGTATGACTCCATCAACCGCGTTCATAGTAACGCTTCCTCTTTCCGATATTCAACGGTATGAAGATGCTCTTCCCCACTCGTTGTCGGTTTCTCCTAGATGATCTTGGTGTGACGTAGGAATTTTTTTTGAATTATTACTACGATCCCCAACAAAGCTTGCCGGCCCTGATCCGCGACAAAGCCTGCGGCCCCGGCTAGCCCTCGCCGGATCCGGTACCCCCAGCCTGGATCAGCATGTTCCTCGCCGCCTTCGTACCGCTCGCCTTCGCCCCGGTGGCCGGAGCCCTGCGCCGCCGCTGCCCCTGCCTCCCGCTCACGAGCGAGGAGGAGGAAGACCGGGTCACCCCTACGGGCCGGCCTCCCACATCGGCCCAGCCACCAGCCACCGGCCGAGTCGCCAAGGCCCAGTCGGGCCTCTTCTCGAGTCCGGCCTCCTCCACTGCCTCCTTAGTCCCCGGCCCAGCTCGAGTCCATCACCGAGCCGGACCAAGAGGCCAAGGTGAGCCGAACCCACCGATCCCCTCCAATTTTCGCCTAGGCGAGATTTAGTTATCTTGTGCCGCCCTATTGAGCCCAATAGTAAGCAGATTCGGCCTGTTAGTTTTTTTAGGTTCCGGCGAATTTATTTAATTTCAGAAAAGAGCATATTTTCAAACGCCCGTAGATTTTAGTCCGTGCGTCGGATTGCGACAAGTTAAATATGTAACATGGCTAGAATTTTGTGTAGAATAATATTTTCCAACTCATGCATATTTAGAACTGTTAGGTGTGTTGTTTGCATCAGTGTGCGTGTCGATGTGATAGGAATGGTTTAGGTCATAGTTATTTAACCGTAGCTCCGTTGGAGATGATCCATATATGTAAATGGACTATAACGACGAGTACAATCACGTGAACCACTTTGTTTTGCTGTTTAAGAAACATAAAAGGTGATTAGGACAAGTCTAGACATATTTAGAATTTAACGTGTGGGGTCAGTTCGGAGATGCTATATGTCGTTTCCGGCCTCATTTAAAATGCCCAGATAGGTAGATTAATTTGTGCTTCACCCCCTTGCCATGTTAGAATTTTTTTAATATAGCCGTGTACCTAAACGGGAGTGAACTAAATAATTAAATTCGGAGTTCCATCAATATGCAACTCGTTGCATGTTGAGCTTTGCTTAATGTGTAGCGTTCGACTGTGTGAATTGCCATGCCCTGCTTTGCATATTTGAAATTGATCATGCATCATATTAGGGTGTGCGTCATATTGTGCATGTGACGTGGTGAATATCGTGTGTTGATTGTTGTTTCGGTTTGCTTCGTCTCGATAGAGTGCCGCAAGCGTGTCGGAATGTGACGATGCGTTAGAGTATGTCGGTTCGTCTGCTTCACGGAGTCGTTCTTCTTCCAAGCGGGATCTCAGGAAAGATGACCATTTCCCAAGATATCATTACTATCATTGACATGCTAGTTGTTTCGTTTCTATCGTGATGTCTCGCTGCCTACCACCTATTAAATATCAGCCTCCCAACATTGCCATGAAACCTTCAACTTGTTCACAACCTAGCAAACCACTAATTGGCTGTGTTACCGCTTTTCTCAGCCTTTTGATACCGTTGCTAGTTGCAGGTGCAGTTGCTTCCATGTGAAAACATGGGTTCATTGTTATATCACCTTATTATGCTAATTAATTTAATGCACCTATATACTTGGTAAAAGGTGCAAGTCTTGGCCTTCTAGCCTGGTGTTTTGTTCCACCTTTGCTACCTTAGTTTCGGCTACAGGTGTTATATTCCATAAATGAGCGCTCCTAACACGATCGGGGTTGTTATGGGGACCCCCTTGATAATTCGTATTAGATTAAAATTGGTCTCGCAAGGCCCAACTTTTTGTACTCGTAAGTTAGCCACCTCAAATAAATGCTTAGTCGCTTGCTGCAGCCTCACCACTTAACCATACCTCACCCATTAAGCTTTGCTAGTCTTGATACCTTTGGAAATGAGATTGCTGAGTTCCTATGGCTCACAGATTACTACAACACTAGTTGCAGGTACAGGTAAGGAGTTACTTTGACGTGAGCGCGATGGTTGTTCATTTGTGATTTCTTCTCCTTCTTCATCGATCTCGGATGGGTTCGAGGCCGGCAACCTGGGATAACAAGGATGGACGTCATTCTTTTATTGTTTGTTTTCGTCCGTAGTCGGACCATAACCTTCTTCATGATGACTGTATATGGTTGTATTGATGTGACTCTGATGTAGCTTGTGGCGAGTGTAAGCAAACTCCTTATACTCCTCTTTTCAGTACATTTACTTGTAATGATATCCATTCTTGTAAAACGACGAGATGCGTTTATATCCCTGTCGAGGCCCTCGCACCAAAATAAGGTTAGGATCGCATCTTGGGCGTTATAGTCACCATCATACATAACTCATTAATACCAAATCATCACTGAACCTTAAGTGTGCAGACCCTGCAGGTTCTAGAACTATGTAGACATGACTGAGACACTCTCTGGTCAATAACCAATAGAGGGACCTGAATGCCCATATTGGCTCCTACGTATTTCTACTAAGATCTTTATCGGTCGAACCACGATGTTAAGGATTCAATCAATCTCGTATGCAGTTCCCTTTGTCCGTCGGTATGTTACTTTCTTGTGATTTGATCATCGGTATCTACATACCTAGTTGAATCTTGTTACCGGCAAGTCCCTTTACTCGTTTTGTAACACAAGATCTCGTGACTAACTCGTTAGTCACATTGCTTGCAAGATTGTTGTGATGTCATATTATCGAGTGGGCCTAGAGATACCTCTCCATCATATGGAGTGACAAATCCCAGTCTTGATACATGCCAACTCCACACAAACCCTCGGATATACCTGTAGAACATCTTTAACGTCACCCAGTTATGTTGCGACGTTTGATACACACAAGGCATTCCCGAAGTGTTAGTGAGTTGAATGATCTCATGGTCATAGGAACACATACTTTGACATGTGCTACGGCAACAAAAACCTTTCCCGAAAACGGCGCCAGAAATCCTTCTGCTGCTGGCTACGCCTATAGGGATTTCCTTGGAAAATATGCAAAGGATTCCCCCGAGGCCTTGGAGCCTTGTGTTGGTGTTCCCTTGAAGAGGAAAGGGTGATGTAGCACTGCAGCGGTAAGTATTTTCCTCAGTTTGAGAACCAAGGTATTAATCCAGTAGGAGGATCGCGTGAAGTCACAAGTACCTGCACAAACACAAAGAGCTTGCACCCAACGCTATGAAGGGGTTGCCAATCCCTTATAGATTGTTTGCAAAGTGAGAACTGAAAGCAAAACGTAAACAAAGCAAAGTAAAAGTGAAAGCTGAGATGATAATTGTGAATAGACCCGGGGGCTATAGTGTTCACTAGTGGTTCTCTCAAGAAAGCAAGTAGACGGTGGGTGAACGAATTACTATCGAGCAATTGATAGAACCGCGCAAAGTCATGACGTTATCTAAGGCAATGATCATATCTATAGGCATCACGTCCAAAACAAGTAGACTGATACTTTCTGCATCTACTACTATTAATCCACACGTCGACCGCTATCCAGCATGCATCTAGTGTATTGAGTTCATAAGAACAGAGTAACGCCTTAAGCAAGATGACATTATGTAGATGGACAATCTCAAATCTATGATGACAGCCCATCTTGTTACCCTTGATGGCAACAACACGATGCGTGACTTGCTGCCCCTTCTCTCACTGGGAAAGGTCACCGCACGGTATGAACCCAAAACCAAGCACTTCTCACATTGAAAGAATCATAGATCTATTTGGTCAAACAAAACCCAAGACTCGAAGAGACTTACAAGGATATCAAATCATGCATATAAGAAATCAGCAAAGACTCAAATATAAATCATAGATAATCTGATCACAAATCCACAATTCATCGGATCTCGACAAACACACCGCCAAAGAGGATTACATCGGATAGATCTCCATGAAGATCATGGAGAACTTTGTATTGAAGATCCAAGAGAGAGAAGAAGCCATCTAGCTACTAACTACGGACCCGTAGGTCTGAAGTGGACTACTCACGAGTCATTGGAGAGGCAATGATGTTGATGTATAAGCCCTCCAGCTCCAAAGTCCCCTCCGGAAGGGCACCGGGAAGGGTCTCCAGATGAGATCTCACGGAAATGAAAGCTTGCGGCGGCGGAAAAGTGGTTTCGTGGACGCCCTGATTTTTTCTTGGATTTTAGGGAATATATAGGCCAAAGAGCTAGGGCAGGGGAGCGCCAGGGAGGACATAAGCCTGGTGGCCGCGACCCCCCTGGCCGCGGCCACAGGGCTTGTGGGCTCCCTGTGGGCCTCCTCCCTTGGCCCTCAAGTCCCCCGATCTTCTTCTGTTTTGGAAAAATTTATTTCGGGGATTTTACTCCATTTGGACTCCGTTCCAATATCAGATCTGAAAAGGGTCAAAAACACAGAAAAAACATGAACTGGCACTTGGCACTGAATTAATAAGTTAGTCCCAAAAAAGATATAAAAGGTATATAAAACATCCAAAGTTGACAAGATAACAGCATGAAACCATCAAAAATTATAGATACGTATGGGACGTATCAAGCATCCACAAGCTTAACTCATGCTCGTCCTCGAGTAGGGAAGTGATAAAGAATGAATTTTTGATGCTTTCATGCTACCTAGCATAGATGTCCTTTGTAACTCCTCTTATGTGACGTGAATGTTCAGATCTATTAGATTCAAAACAATAGTTTGCTATTGATGTGGAGACAATAATACTTCAAGCAAACTAGCAAGGTAATTATGAACTTTCAAAATAACAAGGCCAAAAGAAAGTTATCCCTACAAAATCATATAGTCTGGCTATGCTCTATCATCCTTGCACAACGAATTTAAATCATCCACAACCTCGGTATTGGCCAAGTAATTGTTTTCACACATTTACTTTCTCAAGCCTTTTCAACTCTCACATAATACATGAGCGTGAGCCATGGTTTTAGCACTATAAGTGGAATGGAGTGTGGTGGAGTTTGCAAGGCAAACAAGGAGAAGATGGTCACATTGACTAGGCATATCAACGAGCTATGGAGATTCTCATCAATAGATATCAACGTGAATGAGTAGGGATTGCCATACAAATGATGCACTAGAGCTAAGAGTATGTGAAAGCTCTTAAAAAAACTAGTGGGTGTGCATCCAACTTGCTTGCTCACGAAGACCTAAGGCACTTTTGAGGAAGCCTATCATTGGAATATATAAGCCAAGTTATATAATGAAAATTTCCGACTAGCTATAGGTGGTGAAAAAACGAGAGACTCTCAATCATGAAGATCATGGTGCTTAATAAGCACAAGTGTGGAAAGATAGTAGCACTGTCCCTTCTCTCTTTTTCTCTCATTTTTTGGTGGGCTCTTTGGCCTCTTATATATATATATATATATATTGTGGGCATCTTTGCCTCTTTTTGTAAATGGGCTTCGCTGGCCTCTTTTATTTCCTCACGTGGGACAATGCACCATCAATGATGATTATCACACTTACAACTCAAAATTTAGAGCAATGATGACTCTATAAGGAATGCCTTCGGTAGTGTACCATGACAATGATCTAGCATGGCATAGACATCAATGGAAACATCATGCTAGCTATCTTATGATCATGCAATGGCAATGTAGAAGTGGTGGCACATGTCATGGTGGTAGTTGCATGGCAATACATCTCGGAATGGCTTTGAAAATGCCATAGTAGGTAGCTATGGTGGCTGTTTTGAGGGAGGCTAATGGTGGGTTTTATGCACCGGCGAAAGTTGCACGACACTAAAGAAGATAGTGATGGTGGAAGGTGAAAGTGCATCTAAACCATGGACTCAACATTAGTCATGAAGAACTCATATACTTGTTGCAAAAGTTTTAGTAGTAATCGAAACAAAGCATTCAACGCATACTCCTAGGGGAAGGGTTGGTAGGTATAAACCATCGCACGATCCCGACCGCCACACAAAGGATGACAATCAATAAAATAATCATGCTCAGACTTCATCATATAGAGGTTCACCATACGTGCATGCTACAGGAATCACTAACTTCAACACAAGTATTTCTAGATCCCCAACACCTTACTAATATAACTTCAATATTACCACAACCACAACTCAAAACTAATTGAGATGAATTAAACTTCTCTAACTACTCAATGCACATGAAGGAGGAAGTTTTCATATCTCTTTGGAGAACTACCCCTTTTGAGACTACTTTCATAGCTTAGATCACTACCACGCCACGCACTTCCGTGCTCTAAAAGATAGAAGTGAAACTCAAAGAGCAAAATCAACTAGCTCAAAAGATATAAGTGAAACACATGTGAGCTGAATTGCCTAATCAAAGGATATAAGTGAAGCTCGACAAAATCACGGTGAGTGCATGTCTCTCTCTCTAGGTGTGCAGAAAGGAAGATTTTGACACAACAAAAATAAAAGACTACTACGATACAAGACGCTCCAAGCAAAACACATAACATGTGGTGAATAAAAATATAGCCCCAAGTAACGTTACCCATGGATTGAAGACGAAAGAGGGGATGCCTTCCCGGGGCATCCCCAAGCTTAGGCTTTTACGACATCCTTGAATCATCTTGGGGTGCCTTGGGCATCCCCAAGCTTGAGCTCTTGCCACTCTTTATCTTTTTGTCCATAAGAACTTCACCCAAAACTTGAAAACTTCACAACACGAAACTTAAACAGAAACTCGTGATAACATTAGTATAAGAAAGCAAATCACCACTTCCTTAGGTACTATAGAAAACTTAAATTCTACTTATGTTGATGTTGGGTTACTGTATTTTCAATCTTCCTTGGCTAATACCCCCGATACTATCCATAGTTTCATCAAAATAAGCAACCACCTCAACAAAAACAGAATCTGTTAACAGCAGACCAATCTATAGCAATCTGTATACTTTGTATACTTCTGGTACTTCCAAAATTCTGAAAAATTACGACAGTCTGAAGAATTTGTGGAGCAATCAGCAGAAAAAAGAATAAACTCAAAATATCTCACATAAAAAAATGAAAATTCTTTTCGTGAGAAGAAAGTTTCTGTCTTTTCCATCATGACCAAACGATCATCCCCAAGACTAATCATAACGGTTTCACTTGGCACAAACACAAAAGAAACACAAAAAACACAATCATAACAGAATTATGAAAGTGTGGAAAACACAAAACAGAAATAAAAAGGATAGATTCGTTGGGTTGCCTCCCAACAAGCGCTATTGTTTAACGCCCTTAGCTAGGCATTGATGGTTCAATGATGCTCACACAAAAGGAAAGAATTGAAGCCCAACGAGAGCATCATAAAGCATGTGAAAATCACATCTAAGTCTAACATACTTCCTATGCATAGGCATTTTATAGGAAAACAGATTGTCAAGACAACCAATAGTTACCATATGCAAGGAAGAAGAAAGACACAATAGCAATCTCAACATAATGAGAGGTGATTTAGTGATATGAAAGTTTCTACCACCATATTTTCCTCTCTCATAATTATTACATTTGGGATCATATTCGAATTCAACAATTTAACTATCACAAAGGACATTCTTTTCATGATCCACATGCATGCAAAGTTGACGATCTTCCAAAATAGTGGGATTATCATCAACTAAAGTCATGACTTCTCCAAACCCACTTTCAATAATATTGCAAATATCATATTCATCATGAGTCTTAAACAAATTTTCAAGATCATAAGAAAAATCATCGCCCCACTCATGATCATTGCAACAAGTAGTGGACATAGCAAAACTAGCATCCCCAAGCTTAGGGTTTTGCATATTCTTAGCATGATTGTCACTAATAGAATTTATAGTGAAACCATTGCAATCATGCTTTTCATCCAAGGAGCCCTCGTGGATCACTTCATAAATTTCTTCCTCACAATTTTCAGATTCACGCATCTCAAGCAAAACTCCATAAAGATAGTCAAGTGCACTCAAGTCACTAGCAATTGGATCAACATAATTGGATCTCTTAAAGAGATTAGCAAGTGGATGAGGATCCATATCACTAGATGTTCAACAAGCGAAGATGCAAGCATATTGAAGGCACATGGCACACAAGAAAACAGAAAGCAAGCGAGAGAAAAGGGCGAACGAAAAAGGCAAAGGAGAAAGGCAAATGAAAACGGCAAATGTGAAGTGGGGGAGAGGAAAACGAGAGGCAACTTCAAAAAAGGTAAATGCAAGAAATGAGTTTGTGACACTTACTTCGATAGATCTTGACTTGATCTCTCCCCGGCAACGGCGCCAAAAATCCTTCTGCTACGGCAACAAAAACCTTTCCTGGCAACGGTGCCAGAAATCCTTCTGCTGCTGGCTACGCCTATAGGAATTTCCTAGGCAAATATGCAAAGGATTCCCCCGAGGCCTTGGTGCCTTGAGTTGGTGTTCCCTTGAAGAGGAAAGGGTGATGTAGCACTGCGGCGGTAAGTATTTCCCTTAGTTTGAGAACCAAGGTATCAATCCAGTAGGAGGATCGCGTGAAGTCACAAGTACCTGCACAAACACAAAGAGCTTGCACCCAACGCTATGAAGGGGTTGTCAATCACTTATAGATTGTTTGCAAAGTGAGAACTGAAAGCAAAACGTAAACAAAGCAAAGTAAAAGTGAAAGCTGAGATGATAATTGTGAATAGACCCGGGGGCCGTAGTGTTCACTAGTAGCTTCTCTGAAGAAAGCAAGTAGACGGTGGGTGAACGAATTACTATCGAGCAATTGATAGAACCGTGCAAAGTCATGACGTTATCTAAGGCAATGATCATATCTATAGGCATCACGACCAAAACAAGTAGACCGATACTTTCTGCATCTACTACTATTACTCCACATGTCGACCGCTATCCAGCATGAATCTACTGTATTGAGTTCATAAGAATAGAGTAACGCCTTAAGCAAGATGACATGATGTAGATGGACAATCCCAAATATATGATGAAAGCCCATCTTGTTACCCTTGATGGCAATAACACGGTGTGTGCCTTGCTGCCCCTTCTGTCACTGGGAAAGGTCACCGCACGGTATGAACCCAAAACCAAGCACTTCTCCCATTGCAAGAATCATAGATCTAGTTGGCCAAACAAAACCCAAGACTCGGAGAGACTTACAAGGATATCAAATCATGCATATAAGAAATCAGCAAAGACTCAAATATAATTCATAGATAATATGATCATAAATCCACAATTCATCGGATATGGACAAACACACAGCCAAAGAGGATTACATCGGATAGATCTCCATGAAGATCATGGAGAACTTTGTATTGAAGATCCAAGAGAGAGAAGAAGCCATCTAGCTACTAACTACGGACCCGTAGGTCTGAAGTGGACTACTCACGAGTCATTGGAGAGGCAATGATGTTGATGTACAAGCCCTCCAGCTCCAAAGTCCCCTCCGGAAGGGCACCGGGAAGGGTCTCCAGATGAGATCTCGCGGAAAAGGAAGCTTGCGGCGGCGGAAAAGTGGTTTCGTGGACGCCCTGATTTTTTTTTGGGATTTTAGGGAATATATAGGCCAAAGAGATAGGGCAGGGGAGCCCCAGGGATGCCACAAGCCTGGTGGCTGCGGCCCCCGCTGGCCGTGACCATAGGGCTTGTGGGCTCCCTGTGGGCCTCCTGCCTTGGCCCTCAATTCCCCCAATCTTCTTATGTTCTGGAAAAATTTATTTCGGGGATTTTATTCTGTTTGGACTCCGTTCCAAAATCAGATCTGAAAAAGAGTCAAAAACACAGGAAAAACAGGAACTGGCACTTGGCACTGAATTAATAAGTTAGTCCCAAAAAAGTTATAAAAGGTATATAAAACATCGACAGTTGACAAGATAACAGCATGAAACCATCAAAAATTATAGATACGTTTGAGACGTATCAACATGCAGAAAGCAATAGCAGTAAACTGGATATGGTCAAACGCTATGCTTAAGGTTTGGGTCTTGTCCATCACATGATTCTCATAATGATGTGATCCCGTTATAAAATGACAACTCATGTGTATGGCTAGGAAACTTTATACATCTTTGATCAACGAGCTATTCTAGTAGAGGCTCGCTAAGGACATCGTGTTGTCTATGTATCCACACATGTATTTGAGTTTCCAATCAGCACAATTATATCATGGATAATAAAATATTATCATGAACAAGGAAATATGATAATAACTAATTTATTATTGCCTCTAGGGCATATTTCCAATAGATGTGTGGACTAATAGTGGTAGATGCAGGCAGAAGTCGATTTACTTGTCTTGGACGTGATGCCTATATACATGCTCATTGTCTTGGATATCGTCATAATTATTCGCTCTTATATCAGTTGCCCAACATTAATTTGTTTACCCACTATATGTTATTTTAGAGAGAAAAGCCACTAGTGAAACATACGACCCCCGGGTCTATTCCTCATCATCTATTTGCAAGATCTATTTTGCCATTCACGTTTCCAATTTATTTTCTCTTTTAATTTCAGATCTATATTGTCAAAACCCAAAAATACCTTGTTTTGTTTTATTTGCCGTTACTTTAATTGCATCTATCAATCTATCTACTTACTGTTTTATCTTACCCACAAGGGATTGACAACCCCAACATGTGTTGTGATGCGAGGATTTGTTGTTTCACTACAGGAATCACCTTCTTTGCCGTCTGCCATCACAGACGGCAAAGACAAATACCCGGACGACAAAGACAGTACAACAGACGGCAAAGATTGTCACGGCCGGCAAATTTTCTGCGTCAGCCTACGACGGCATAGGACCTTCTTTGCCGTCTGCCCCCATAAAGCGGATGGCAAAGCTCTTTGCCGTCAGCGTTCCTGAGGAGCAATCGGCAAAGAGTTTGGGACGGCAGCCGAGAGGCGTTGCCTCCGTTAGGGGTTAACGGAGCCGTTGCCGTCTGCCTGCTCGGCAACCTTTGCCTTCTGCCTCCTCGGCAACCTTTGTCGTCCGCCTCCTCGGTAACCTTTGCCGTCTGCCTCCTCGGCAACCTTTGTCGTCTGCCGTGTCCTCCCCTCCCCCCTCTCTCCACTTTTGTATTCTGCCCCCTCCTCTGTGCCCTCTTCTTTGCCGTCTGCCTACCCAGTAGGCAGACGGCAAAGAGACTATATGGCCAGCTGCTACTGCCCAGGTTGCACAGCTGGGCGCCACGTGGCACCTTTGCCGTCTGCTGGCTGATGGCAAAGGCCTTTGCCATCAGCTGGCAGACGGCAAAGAGCCTATATTGTCTCTTTTTTATTTATTTTTTCTATTTCACATTACATATACATATAATTTAGAGCACATATATCATAAATAGATCACAACACATATATGATATACATATAAAGCTCATCAATGCCATTTGTTCATCGACGTACATCCCATATATCAAAAGAACCAACACATACGAAGTTTCATCCATATATACATACATATAGTTGCACATATATTGTTCATCAACACATACAAAGAACCAACACATTGTTCATCAACTCAAATAAAAACGGAAACTAAAGCACTCCAACGCCAGCTTCCATGCATGTAGTACATCCAATCTGCAAAATGGGAATAAGAAAGTAAGTAGAAGAAGAAGAACAACATATATAAGACAAATAAGCTAAATTGAAGAAGAAAGAGAAGAAGCAATAAGAGAACAAGGAGAAGAAAAACAAGGAGGAAGAGGAGGAGGGGAAGGAGAAGGAGAAGGAGAAGGAGAAGAAGAAAAAAGAAGAGAAGAAGAAGGAGAAGAAGGAGGAGAAGAACGAGAGAAGAATAAGGAGAAGAAGGAGGGCTCCTTCTCCTTCTCCTCCTTCTCCTTCTCCTCCTTCTCTTCTTCTCCTCCTCCTTCTTCTTCTTCTCCTCCTCCTCCTTATTCTTCTCCTTCTCCTTCTATTCTTCTTCTCTTCTTCTTCTTCTTCTTCTTCTTCCTTCTCCTTCTTTTTGAGCTAAATATTCCAATTATGTCATTTTAGAGGAAAACAAGCTAAGTATATAATATTCATGAGCTAACCAAGGTTCTTATGCCATTTTGAGCTTATTATGGTATTTTGGAGCTAAATGGGCTAATTATGTCATTGTTGGGTTAATTAAAGCAAGGATAATATGAAAGAGGAGAAGAAAGAGGAGGAGGAGGAGAAGAAGAATAAATCAAGAAGAAGGAGGAGGAGGAGGAGCAGAAGGAGGAGGAGAAGGATAGAAGGTCCTGGGCCTTCTCCTCCTCCTCCTCCTCCTCCTCCTCCTCATCTCTTCTTCTTCTTTCTTTTCATTTTGCCTATTTATTCTCCTCTTCTCCTCTTGTTGGAGCTAAATTACCTAATTATGTCTTTTTTGAGCTAAATATTCCAATTATGTCATTTTAGAGGAAAACAAGCTAAGTATATAATATTCATGAGCTAACCAAGGTTCTTATGCCATTTTGAGCTTATTATGGTATTTTGGAGCTAAATGGGCTAATTATGTCATTGTTGGGTTAATTAAAGCAAGGATAATATGAAAGAGGAGAAGAAAGAGGAGGAGGAGGAGAAGAAGAAGAAATCAAGAAGAAGGAGGAGGAGGAGAAGGATAGAAGGTCCTGGGCCTTCTCCTCCTCCTCCTCCTCCTCCTCCTCCTCCTTCTCTTCTTCTTCATCTCTTCTTCTTCTTTCTTTTCATTTTGCCTATTTCTTCTCCTCTTCTCCTCTTGTTGGAGCTAAATTACCTAATTATGTCTTTTTTGAGCTAAATATTCCAATTATGTCATTTTAGAGGAAAACAAGCTAAGTATATAATATTCATGAGCTAACCAAGGTTCTTATGCCATTTTGAGCTTATTATGGTATTTTGGAGCTAAATGGGCTAATTATCTCATTGTTGGGTTAATTAAAGCAAGGATAATATGAAAGAGGAGAAGAAAGAGGAGGAGGAGGAGAAGAAGAAGAAATCAAGAAGAAGGAGGAGGAGGAGGAGAAGGAGGAGGATGAGAAGGAGGAGGAGGAGAGGGATAGAAGGTCCTGGGCCTTCTCCTCCTCCTCCTCCTCCTTCTCTTCTTCTTCTTCTTTCTTTTCATTTTGCCTATTTCTTCTCCTCTTCTCCTCTTGTTGGAGCTAAATTACCTAATTATGTCTTTTTTGAGCTAAATATTCCAATTATGTCATTTTAGAGGAAAACAAGCTAAGTATATAATATTCATGAGCTAACCAAGGTTCTTATGCCATTTTGAGCTTATTATGGTATTTTGGAGCTAAATGGGCTAATTATGTCATTGTTGGGTTAATTAAAGCAAAGATAATATGAAAGAGGAGAAGAAAGAGGAGGAGGAGGAGAAGAAGAACAAATCAAGAAGAAGGAGGAGGAGGAGGAGAAGGAGGAGGAGGAGAAGGAGGAGGAGGAGAAGGATAGAAGGTCCTGGGCCTTCACCTCCTCCTCCTCCTCCTCCTCCTCCTCCTCCTCCTTCTCTTCTTCTTCATCTCTTCTTCTTCTTTCTTTTCATTTTGCCTATTTCTTCTCCTCTTCTCCTCTTGTTGGAGCTAAATTACCTAATTATGTCTTTTTTGAGCTAAATATTCCAATTATGTCATTTTAGAGGAAAACAAGCTAAGTATATAATATTCATGAGCTAACCAAGGTTCTTATGCCATTTTGAGCTTATTATGGTATTTTGGAGCTAAATGGGCTAATTATGTCATTGTTGGGTTAATTAAAGCAAGGATAATATGAAAGAGGAGAAGAAAGAGGAGGAGGAGGAGAAGAAGAAGAAATCAAGAAGAAGGAGGAGGAGGAAGAGAAGGGGGAGGAGGAGAAGGATAGAAGGTCTGGGGCCTTCTCCTCCTCCTCCTCCTCCTCCTCCTCCTGCTTCTCTTCTTCTTCATCTCTTCTTCTTCTTCTTTCTTTTCATTTTGCCTATTTCTTCTCCTCTTCACCTCTTGTTCGAGCTAAATTACCTAATTATGTCTTTTTTGAGCTAAATATTCCAATTATGTCATTTTAGAGGAAAACAAGCTAAGTATATAATATTCATGAGCTAACCAAGGTTCTTATGCCATTTTGAGCTTATTATGGTATTTTGGAGCTAAATGGGCTAGTTATGTCATTGTTGGGTTAACTAAAGCAAGGATAATTTGAAAGAGGAGAAGAAAGAGGAGGAGGAGGAGAAGAAGAAGAAATCAAGAAGAAGGAGGAGGAGGAGGAGAAGGAGGAGGAGGAGAAGGAGGAGGAGGAGAAGGAGGAGGAGGAGAAGGATAGAAGGTCCCGGGCCTTCTCCTCCTCCTCCTCCTCCTCCTCCTTCTCTTATTCTTCATCTCTTCTTCTTCTTTCTTTTAGTTTTGCCCATTTCTTCTCCTCTTCTCCTCTTGTTGGATCTAAATTACCTAATTATGTCTTTTTTGAGCTAAATATTCCAATTATGTCATTTTAGAGTAAAACAAGCTAAGTATATAATATTCATGAGCTAACCAAGGTTCTTATGCCATTTTGAGCTTATTATGGTATTTTGGAGCTAAATGGGCTAATTATGTCATTGTTGGGTTAATTAAAGCAAGGATAATAGGAAAGAGGAGAAGAAAGAGGAGGAGGAGGAGAAGAAAAAGAAATCAAGAAGAAGAAGGAGGAGGAGGAGAAGGATAGAAGGTCCTGGGCCTTCTCCTCCTCCTCCTCCTCCTCCTCCTCCTTCTCTTCTTCTTCATCTCTTCTTCTTATTTCTTTTCATTTTGCCTATTTCTTCTCCTCTTCTCCTCTTGTTGGACATAAATTACCTAATTATGTCTTTTTTGAGCTAAATATTCCAATTATGTCATTTTAGAGGAAAACAAGCTAAGTATATAATATTCATGAGCTAACCAAGGTTCTTATGCCATTTTGAGCTTATTATGGTATTTTGGAGCTAAATGGGCTAATTATGTCATTGTTGGGTTAATTAAAGCAAGGATAATATGAAAGAGGAGAAGAAAGAGGAGGACGAGGAGAAGAAGAAGAAATCAAGAAGAAGGAGGAGGAGGAGGAGAAGGAGGAGGAGGAGAAGGATAGAAGGTCCTGGGCCTTCTCCTCCTCCTCCTCCTCCTCCTCCTCCTTCTCTTCTTCTTCATCTCTTCTTCTTCTTTCTTTTCATTTTTCCTATTTCTTCTCCTCTTCTCCTCTTGTTGGAGCTAAATTACCTAATTATGTCTTTTTTGAGCTAAATATTCCAATTATGTCATTTTAGAGGAAAACAAGCTAAGTATATAATATTCATGAGCTAACCAAGGTTCTTATGCCATTTTGAGCTTATTATGGTATTTTGGAGCGAAATGGGCTAATTATGTCATTGTTGGGTTAACTAAAGCAAAGATAATATGAAAGAGGAGAAGAAAGAGGAGGAGGAGGAGGAGAAGAACAAATCAAGAAGAAGGAGGAGGAGGAGGAGAAGGAGGAGGAGGAGAAGGAGGAGGAGGAGAAGGATAGAAGGTCCTGGGCCTTCTCCTCCTCCTCCTCCTCCTCCTCCTTCTCTTCTTCTTCATCTCTTCTTCTTCTTTCTTTTCATTTTGCAAATTTGTTCTCCTCTTATCCTCTTGTTGGAGCTAAATTACCTAATTATGTCTTTTTTGAGCTAAATATTCCAATTATGTCATTTTAGAGGAAAACAAGCTAAGTATATAATATTCATGAGCTAACCAAGGTTCTTATGCCATTTTGAGCTTATTATGGTATTTTGGAGCTAAATGGGCTAATTATGTCATTGTTGGGTTAACTAAAGCAAGGATAATATAAAAGAGGAGAAGAAAGACGAGGAGGAGGAGGAGAAGAAGAAGAAATCAAGAAGAAGGAGGAGGAGGAGGACAAGGAGGAGGAGGAGACGGAGGAGGAGGAGAAGGATAGAAGGTCCTGGGCCTTCTCCTCCTCCTCCTCCTCCTCCTCCTCCTCCTCCTCCTTCTCCTCCTTCTCTTCTTCTTCATCTCTTCTTCTTCTTTCTTTTCATTTTGCCTATTTATTCTCCTCTTCTCCTCTTGTTGGAGCTAAATTACCTAATTATGTCTTTTTTGAGCTAAATATTCCAATTATGTCATTTTAGAGGAAAACAAGCTAAGTATATAATATTCATGAGCTAACCAAGGTTCTTATGCCATTTTGAGCTTATTATGGTATTTTGGAGCTAAATGGGCTAATTATCTCATTGTTGGGTTAATTAAATCAAGGATAATATGGAAGAGGAGAAGAAAGAGGAGGAGGAGGAGAAGAAGAAGAAATCAAGAAGAAGGAGGAGGAGGAGGAGAAGGAGGATGAGGAGAAGGAGGCGGAGGAGAAGGATAGAAGGTCCTGGGCCTTCTCCTCCTCCTCCTCCTCCTCCTCCTCCTCCTCCTTCTATTCTTCTTCATCTCTTCTTCTTCTTTCTTTTCATTTTGCCTATTTCTTCTCCTCTTCTCCTCTTGTTGGAGCTAAATTACCTAATTATGTCTTTTTTGAGCTAAATATTCCAATTATGTCATTTTAGAGGAAAACAAGCTAAATATATAATATTCATGAGCTAACCAAGGTTCTTATGCCATTTTGAGCTTATTATGGTATTTTGGAGCTAAATGGGCTAATTATGTCATTGTTGGGTTAATTAAAGCAAGGATAATTTGAAAGAGGAGAAGAAAGAGGAGGAGGAGGAGAAGAAGAAGAAATCAAGAAGAAGGAGGAGGAGGAGGAGAAGGAGAACGAGGAGAAGGATAGAAGGTCTTCGGCCTTCTCCTCCTCCTCCTCCTCCTCCTCCTCCTCCTTCTCTTCTTCTTCATCTCTTCTTCTTCTTTCTTTTCATTTTGCCTATTTCTTCTCCTCTTCTCCTCTTGTTGGAGCTAAATTACCTAATTATGTCTTTTTTGAGCTAAATATTCCAATTATGTCATTTTAGAGGAAAACAAGTTAAGTATATAATATTCATGATCTAACCAAGGTTCTTATGCCATTTTGAGCTTATTATGGTATTTTGGAGCTAAATGGGCTAATTATGTCATTGTTGGGTTAATTAAAGCAAGGATAATATGAAAGAGGAGAAGAAAGAGGAGGAGGAGGAGAAGAAGAAGAAATCAAGAAGAAGGAGGAGGAATAGGAGAAGGAGGAGGAGGAGAAGGAGGAGGAGGAGAAGGATAGAAGGTCCTGGGCCTTCTCCTCCTCCTGCTCCTCCTCCTCCTCCTCCTCCTCCTCCTTCTCTTCTTCTTCATCTCTTCTTCTTCTTTCTTTTCATTTTGCCTATTTCTTCTCCTCTTCTCCTCTTTTTGGAGCTAAATTACCTAATTATGTCTTTTTTGAGCTAAATATTCCAATTATGTCATTTTAGAGGAAAACAAGCTAAGTATATAATATTCATGAGCTAACCAAGGTTCTTATGCCATTTTGAGCTTATTATGGTATTTTGGAGCTAAATGGGCTAATTATGTCATTGTTGGGTTAATTAAAGCAAAGATGATATGAAAGAGGAGAAGAAAGAGGAGGCGGAGGAGAAGAAGAAGAAATCAAGAAGAAGGAGGAGGAGGAGGAGAAGGAGGAGGAGGAGAAGGATAGAAGGTCCTGGGCCTTCTCCTCCTCCTCCTCCTCCTCCTCCTCCTTCTCTTCTTCTTCATCTCTTCTTCTTATTTCTTTTCATTTTGCCTATTTCTTCTCCTCTTCTCCTATTGTTGGAGCTAAATTACATAATTATGTCTTTTTTGAGCTAAATATTCCAATTACGTCATTTTAGAGGAAAACAAGCTAAGTATATAATATTCATGAGCTAACCAAGGTTCTTATGCCATTTTGAGCTTATTATGGTATTTTGGAGCTAAATGGGCTAATTATGTCATTGTTGGGTTAATTAAAGCAAGGATAATATGAAAGAGGAGAAGAAAGAGGAGGAGGAGGAGAAGAAGAAGAAATCAAGAAGAAGGAGGAGGAGGAAGAGAAGGAGGAGGAGGAGAAGGATAGAAGGTTCGGGGCCTTCTCCTCCTCCTCCTCCTCCTCCTTCTCTTCTTCTTCATCTCTTCTTCTTCTTTCTTTTCATTTTGCCTATTTCTTCTCCTCTTCTCCTCTTGTTCGAGCTAAATTACCTAATTATGTCTTTTTTGAGCTAAATATTCCAATTATGTCATTTTAGCGGAAAACAAGCTAAGTATATAATATTCATGAGCTAACCAAGGTTCTTATGCCATTTTGAGCTTATTATGGTATTTTGGAGCTAAATGGGCTAGTTATGTCATTGTTGGGTTAATTAAAGCATGGATAATATGAAAGAGGAGAAGAAAGAGGAGGACGAGGAGAAGAAGAAGAAATCAAGAAGAAGGAGGAGGAGGAGGAGAAGGAGGAGGAGGAGAAGGATAGAAGGTCCTGGGCCTTCTCCTCCTCCTCCTCCTCCTCCTCCTCCTCCTCCTTCTCTTCTTCTTCATCTCTTCTTCTTCTTTCTTTTCATTTTGCCCATTTCTTCTCCTCTTCTCCTCTTGTTGGATCTAAATTACCTAATTATGTCTTTTTTGAGCTAAATATTCCAATTATGTCATTTTAGAGGAAAACAAGCTAAGTATATAATATTCATGAGCTAACCAAGGTTCTTATGCCATTTTGAGCTTATTATGGTATTTTGGAGCTAAATGGGCTAATTATGTCATTGTTGGGTTAATTGAAGCAAGGATAATAGGAAAGAGGAGAAGAAAGAGGAGGAGGAGGAGAAGAAGAAGAAATCAAGAAGAAGAAGGAGGAGGAGGAGAAGGAGGAGGAGGAGAAGGATAGAAGGTCCTGGGACTTCTCCTCCTCCTCCTCCTCCTCCTCCTCCTCCTCCTCCTCCTCCTTCTCTTCTTCTTCATCTCTTCTTCTTCTTTCTTTTCATTTTGCCTATTTCTTCTCCTCTTCTCCTCTTGTTGGAGCTAAATTACCTAATTATGTCTTTTTTGAGCTAAATATTCCAATGATGTCATTTTAGAGGAAAACAAGCTAAGTATATAATATTCATGAGCTAACCAAGGTTCTTATGCCATTTTGAGCTTATTATGGTATTTTGGAGCTAAATGGGCTAATTATGTCATTGTTGGGTTAATTAAAGCAAGGATAATATAAAAGAGGAGAATAAAGAGGAGGAGGAGGAGGAGAAGAAGAAGAAATCAAGAAGAAGGAGGAGGAGGAGGAGAAGGATAGATGGTCTTGGGCCTTCTCCTCCTCCTCCTCCTCCTCCTCCTCCTCCTCTTCTTCTTCATCTCTTCTTCTTCTTTCTTTTCATTTTGCCTATTTCTTCTCCTCTTCTCCTCTTGTTGGAGCTAAATTACCTAATTATGTCTTTTTTGAGCTAAATATTCCAATTATGTCATTTTAGAGGAAAACAAGCTAAGTATATAATATTCATGAGCTAACCAAGGTTCTTATGCCATTTTGAGCTTATTATGGTATTTTGGAGCTAAATGGGCTAATTATGTCATTGTTGGGTTAATTAAAGCAAGGATAATATGAAAGAGGAGAAGAAAGAGGAGGAGGAGGAGAAGAAGAAGAAATCAAGAAGAAGGAGGAGGAGGAGGAGAAGGATAGAAGGTCCTGGGCCTTCTCCTCCTCCTCCTCCTCCTCCTCCTCCTTCTCTTCTTCTTCATCTCTTCTTCTTCTTTCTTTTCAATTTGCCTATTTATTCTCCTCTTCTCCTCTTGTTGGAGCTAAATTACCTAATTATGTCTTTTTTGAGCTAAATATTCCAATTATGTCATTTTAGAGGAAAACAAGCTAAGTATATAATATTCATGAGCTAACCAAGGTTCTTATGCCATTTTGAGCTTATTATGGTATTTTGGAGCTAAATGGGCTAATTATGTCATTGTTGGGTTAATTAAAGCAAGGATAATATGAAAGAGGAGAAGAAAGAGGAGGAGGAGGAGAAGAAGAAGAAATCAAGAAGAAGGAGGAGGAGGAGGAGAAGGAGGAGGAGGAGAAGGATAGAAGGAGGAGGAGGAGAAGGATATTATCTTCTGATGCCCGGCTCTCCAAGGAGCCAGAACCCTAGCCTCCGCCGCACCTAACCCTAGCCGCGACGGCGCCATCTCGCCGGCGCGTCCGTTCTAGCCTTCGCTCCCCTCCTCCCTGCCCTTACAACCTACGCCGGAGGCCCGGTAGGAACCCTAGTCCTACCAATTTGGTATCCAGAGATTCCAGGCTGATCATGTCGCTCCCTCCACCATCGCCGCCGCTCAACACCACCATCGCCCCACTGCCGCAAACCACCACCACCGCCCCGCTAGGACCCAACCCCCGCCGCCGAGCGTCGCCCCCACTACCTACGGGCCGCCGTCGCTGCCGTGGGCCACCCCGGCCTTCCAGCCACTCCACGAAGGGGCGCCGCCACCGCCGCTGCAGCTGCTGCTGCAGCACTACCACGCCGCGGGCACTCCCTGGCCAGTGTGGCCGGCCACCACCGCGCCGCTGGGGGGGCTGCCCCAACAGTCGCTACCGGCCACCACGGCGCAAGCTCCGGCGCCGCACCAGCAGCCGCCGCCGCCATCGACAGCAGCACCTCCAGCGCCCCGAACCACCGGTCGGCCCCTGCACCAGGTGCAGTTCCCGTCATCGCCATCGCCAATTCCCGCGTGGGCAGCCGGATCATCTTCGGGTCCGATCTATACCCAGGCACAGGCACTGCAGCAACCGCCCGGACGGGGCGGCCGCCAGCTCAGTCGACCCATGCCGACCCTTCCAGCACCGGGCCGGCCTCCGCCAGCCGCAACGGCCGCACCTCCGGCCGCCACACGGACCTTCCGCAGGTTGTCCCTGACCGAGCAGCAGGAGCGTCGACGTCAGGGTCTTTGCTTTAACTGCGATGAGCCCTACACGCCAACACATGTCTGCCCCCGCCTCTTCTACTTGGAGACGGTCGACTACACCGAGGCGAACGAGACGAACGACGCACCAGACCCGGCCGCAGATTCTACGGCGACGGCCTGCGTCGTCTCTCCACGCCCTCGCCGGCATCCGCCATGAGCGGACCATGTTGCTGCCCGTGACGATCCATGGCGAGCAGCTGATCCACTCTTCTTATTCTTTTCTTATTTTCCTTTTGCCTTTTCCTTTCATTCCTTCTTATTTTCCTTCTTCTTCTTCTTCTTTTTATTCTTCTTCTTCTCCTCCTCCTCCACTAGCTCTTCTTCTTCTTCTTCTTCTCCTTTTTTCTTCTTCTACTTATTCTTCTTCTTCTACTTTTTCTTATTTTCTTCTACTAAACAGGAAACTACCTACTAAATCTACTAATTAACTAACAGAAACTACCTACTAAATCTACTAATTTATTATTCTTCTTCTTCTTATTATTTTATTTTTTTCTTTTTTCCTCTTATTCTTCTTCTCCTTCTTCTTGTTTTCTTCTTCTCTTCTTCTTCTTCTTCTTCTTCTTCTTCTTCTTCTTCTTCTTCTTCTTATTTTCTTTTTTCCTCTTATTCTTCTCTTCCTCTCCTATTTTTCTTCTTCTTCTTCTTCTTGGTTCTTCTCCTTCCCTTCCTTTTCCTTCTTCTTCTTATTTTTTTCTTCTCCTTTCTCCTTCTTCTTCATCTCCTTTCTCCTTCTTCTTCTTCTTCTAAACCTAAACTAAATAAACCTAAAATAAAACTGAAACTAAAACTAAAACTAAACTAAAACCAAAACTAACCTAACTAAAACTGAAACTAACCTAACTAAATCTGAAACTAACCTAACTAAAACTGAAACTAACTAAACTAAAACTGAAACTAACCTAACTAAACCTAAACTAAAACTAAAACTAAAACTAAACTAAAAGTAAGAACTAATTAAACAAAAACTATTAAAAAAAGAAGAAACTTACCAGGGGGAGGAGGGCCGCAGGGGGAGGAGGCCGGCGGTGGAGGAGGGTGCAGGGCAGCGGTGGGGTGGGGTGGGGAGGTGGGGTGGGGGTGGCGGCGGCGGCGCAGGGAGGAGGAGGAGGGCCGCAGGGGGGGGGCGCAGGGCGGCGGTGGGGTGGGGAGGTGGGGTGGGGTGGCGTCGGCGGCGGCGGCGGTGGGGCGGCGGCGGCGGTGGGGCGGCGGCGGCGCTGGGGGCGCAGGGAGGAGGAGGAGGGCCGGAGGGGGGGTGCACGGCGGTGGTGGGGTGGGAGAGAGAGAGAGTGCGTGGGAGAGAGGAGAGAGGTGGGGCGCGCGGCGACCGTTAACTTTTGGGGGGTCCATCCCCTTTGCCGTCTGCCACTGATCCCCTTTGCCGTCTGCCACGGACGGCAAAGCTAGTCAGGCAGACGGCAAAGGGGTGGGTGGGGCCGGGGTGGGATGGGGAGAGAGGAGGGGTGGGGTGGGATAGCTTTGCCGTCTGCCATCCCCACCTTTGCCGTCTGTTGACAGACGGCAAAGAGGTGGCTGATGGCAAATATATATTTTGCCATCAGCCTCCTCTTTACCGTCTGTTTTTTGCCAACACACGGTAAAGAGGTTCTTCGCCGTCCGCTGGCTGATGGCAAAGATTTGGCAGACGGAAAATAAAGGAATTCGAGTAGTGTTTGTGTGCAAGTAGTGCTTACATAATATTTTGGATCTTCCTGCTGGTTCGATACCTTGGTTCCAAACTGAGAGAATTCTTGTCATCGTTGTGCTACATCACACTTTACACTTGGAGGAAAAAACCAACGCATCAGCAACACCAAGCAAAGACCTCGGGCATTTTAGGAAGTACGTCATCAGAATATACAAGCCAAGTTCTATAATGAAAATTTTCCACTAGCATATGAAAGTGACAAAACGTGAGACTCTTTATATGAAAAACATGGTGACACTTTGAGGCACTAATACTTTTGATCTGTGTTGGGTTTTCCGTGAGGAGGAACGGGTGATGCAACACAATATAGGTAAGTATTTCCATCAATAGAGAACCAGAACGGGTGATGCAACACAATATCGGTAAGTATTTCCATCAATAGAGAACCAAGGTTTATTGAACCAATAGGAGTATCAACTAACCCCCATCTTCAACAACTACACACAAAAGAAACAAACACTTGCACCCAACACGGGCAACAGGGTTGGCAATCCCCTTGTCTCGTTATTTGCAAGCAAGTAAGCAGTGTGGTTGGAAGTTGCAAAGTGAAAGTAAATAACAAATAATTAAAGGCAGCGAGGAAATTGTAATGTTTGTAAATTTTTAAGTGACTAGATTCGGGGGCCATAATGTTCCCTAGTGTAATCTCTCATGAAAGAAACCATATGGTGGGTAGACAAATTACTATTAGGAAATTGATAGAAAAGTAGATAGTTATGCAATATTCATGGAAATGATCATGTGTATATAGGCATCACATCCATCAGCAAATATGCCGACTCCTGCGGGCACCTATTACTATTACTCCACTCATTGACCGCTATCCAGGATGCATCTAGAGTATTAAGTAAATACAGTAATGCTTGGAGAACAATGACATGATGTAGACAAAGAGAACTCAATTAATATGAATTAACCCCATCATTTTATCCTTAGTGCCAACAATACAAAGACGTATCTTGTCCCCTACTTTGTCACTAGGATATATAAATCCACCAGATTGAACCCACTACAACGCACCTCTCTCACTGAAGAAAGATCAAACTACTTTCCCAAAGAAAATCAATAAATCGGAGGGATTTATGAAGCTATGATGATCATGCACATAAGAATCATATTTAGAATTCAAGGAAGACTCAAATATTTATCATGAATAATATCAACATAAAGCCACAATTCATCGGATCCAAACAAATGCACCGCACAAAAGAGTTACATCGGATAGATCAAAGCGAAAATGTGATGATCATTGTATTGAAGATCAAGAGAGAGATAGAGATAGCCATCTAGGTACTAGTTATGGACCTGTAGGTCTGTGGTGAACTACTCACACATCACCATGGGATAAGAGAGGTTGATTTAGAGGTCCTCCATGATCGATTCCCCTTCCGATAGGGTACAGGAAAAAGGCTCCAGATGGCCTCATGGCGGAGGAGAGACTTATGTCAGCGAAAAAAGTGCTTCACAATTTATATACGAAGAGGTACGCCAGGAGGCAGCCGAGGGGGCACGAGGCAACAAGGAGGGACCACCCTCCTTGGGAGCGGCCTATTATGTGGTGCTCCCCTTGTGAGGCTTTTGGCCTCCTCCCTAATCTTCCAGATATTCTTTTGGTCCAGAAAAAATCACCAAAAAGTATCATGGCAATTGGACTTCGTTTGGTACTGTAAACCTGAAAAGCAAAAAACGCGTACAAGACAACAACTCGCACTGGGCAGTGGGTCAATAGGTTAGTGCTCAAAAATAATACAAATTGATATATAAATACCCAAAAGGTATCCTAGAATGATAATATAGTAGCATGGAACAATACAAAATTATAGATACGTTGGAGACGTATCAGGCACAAGTGTGGAAAAGGAGGTAGTAGCAGTGTCCCTTCTCCCTTTTCTCTCATTTTATTTATTTATTTTTATTTTCTTTCTTTTCCTTTCTTTCTTTATTTTTCTCTTTTTTTATTTTATTTTTCATCCAGAATCTCATCCCGACTTGTGGGGGATCATTGCCTCCATCATCCTTTCCTCACTAAGAGAGTGCCCTAAATAATGAATACCATCACACTTCTATTTACTTACAACGCAATATGAAAAACTACTAAATAATATGACTCTATAGAAATGCTTGTGATAGTGTACCAGGATGTGTAATGATCTAGTGTAACATGTGTGATAATGATGAACAGTGGCTTTGCCACAAATACTATATCAACTACATGATCATGCAAAGCAATATGACAATGAATGTACTAGTCATATGATGTGATGGTGGAAGTTGAATGGCAATATATCTCAGAATGGCTATGGAAATTCCATGATACGTAGATATGGTGGCTGTTTTAAGGAAGATATAAGGCGGCTTATGTGCAACAAAGCGTATCATGTTGTGGAGTTTGGATGCATCGGCAAAATTCACACCGATCCTCGAGGTAATAATGGGAAATGCATGATAATAAAGAGGGTAGAAAATATGAGGTGGTAAGAGTGCGGACATCTATGGATTCACATTAGTCATAAATAACTCACATGCTTATCGCAAGGTTTTATTAGCTTTCTCGAAGCAAAGTACTACTTGCATGCCCCTAGGAGGGAGGTTGGTAGGAGTTAACCATCATGCACCCCCGACCCATCATGCTCACACATCATCACCATGCCGCAACCAATACTTAGATAAAAAGAAAATTAACATCCTTTAACAATCTATGTTTTACAAACCAACAATCATGCAATCATACGCTTTCATATTACCACATCAATATCATTTACCCATAATTTCTATTTTATGCGCTACATGTGGTTTTGATTATGCACTCCTTGAATACCTATTATTTTTGGACTAATATTAAAACCCATGCCAATTACCATTGTTCTTTATTAATTCTCAAACAAATATAAGTGAATAGTGAGAGTGCCATTATTTGTGTAAAATCAATATGCCACTCTACTCTAAAAGATATAAGTGAAGCACTAGAGCAACTTCTTAGCTCAAAAGATATAAGTGAAGCACAAAGAGTATTCTAACAAATCATGGTGAAAATGTCTCTCTCTCATGTGGGTGTCCCTCGCAAACAATGATTTCGGAAAACTAAAACCATAGCAAAATAAATCAAATGATGCTCCAAGCAAAAAATCATATCATGTGATGAATAAAAATATATATCCAAGTGACATACCGATGGATTGAGACGAAAGAGGGGATGCCTTTTGGGGCATCCCCAAGTTTAGACACTTTAGTATTCCTAGAATACTACCTTGGGGTGCCTTGGTCATCCCCAAGCTTAGTCTCTTGCCGCTCCTTATTCCTTCATCCATCGTGATAACACCCAAAACTTGGGAACTAAAACACACAAAACTCAAAAGTAAACTCGTGTGATCCGTTAGTACGATAGGAGAACCATAAACATTAGGTACTATTATATATTTTGTTATTGCATAACTTACTGTATTCTAACTTCTCCATGACTTATAACCCCAGATATAATCCATAGAATCATCTAAACAAGCAAACTATGCAAGCAAAAAATAGAATTTGTCTCAAACAGAACAACTATAGTGATAAGCAAAGACACCCTTCTTCTATAACTCCAAAATTTCTGAAAAATTAGGACAACCTGAGAAATTTGTATAACAATACTGTTTTTAAAAATTAGATCAAAAAGACATTCTAGCAAAAATGATAGAAATTCTGCAATGGACGTTAAATTTTATGTTTTTGCACCGTATCAATTCTACTTATCATTTAAATCATCCCAAAGGCTTTACTTGACACAAACACTAATTTATACATACAAAAACAATCAATGCAGTAGCAATAATCAGGTTAACTAAAATAACAACATGTATTGGTTTGTCTCCCAACGAGCTCTTTCTTTATAGCCATTAAGATAGGCTTGTGATGAAAATGATGCTCACATGAAAGATAGTAATTGAAACATAAAGAGAGCATCATGTAGCATGTAAAAACATATTTAAGTCTAACATGAAAAACAAACTTAAGTCTAACAAACTTCCTATGCATAGGTACTTTATCAGTAAACAAATTATCAAGACAAGAAGTATCAAGTATATGCATGTAGGAAGAATGTGGCATTAATAATTTTAACACAAAGAGAGATAAGTGAGTAACATGAAGATTTCTATAACCATATTTTACTCTCTCATAATAACTACATGTAGGGTCATACTCAAATTCAATAATATAGCTCTCATATAAAATACACTCTCCATGATCCACATGCAGAAAAGTTATACAATATTCCAAGGTAGTGGGATCAACGTTAACTAAAGTCATGACTTCTCCAAACCCACTTTTATCAATAAAATCATAAGATTGAAAACTCTTCGGATATGTGGGATTCTTATCTAAATTTGACACTCTTCCCAATCCTTTCAATATTATTGCAAACATTATTATCTATAACATATTCATCATACGATTAAATAAATTTTCAAGAACAAAAGAAACATCACCACTCCAATAATGATCATTGCAATATGTAGTGGACATAACAAAACTATCATCCCCAACCTTCTACCTTTGAATATCACTATCACAGTCTCCATTAATGGAGTTTATAGTAACATCATTGCAACCATGCTTTTTGGGTGCAATAGCAATAATTTCATTTTCAACATAAGGAACTATTGCAGGTTCATCTCCATAAGCATCATTAATATTGGTATCCTAACCATAAGAATAGCAAGCATCACATCGTCAGGAGGTTATATTTCAATCGAATCAATGGAATCATCATTTCTTCCAATGCAGTAGGCATTCTGTCAATAAATTCTTTAACATAGGCATTAGGAGCATAGTTTTTGTAGCAATATTTAAGTATGGCAGAATTTTCAGATTTGTAGAGAGTAGCATCATACTTTTAAATCAAAGAAGTGACTTCATAAGCACCCTTAAAAGCAACAAATTCCTCAATTAGTTTGATATCATAGTAACTATGAACACCCTTGGCATAAGAATGTAAGATCTCATTATCATCAAACTCACATAGGCAGGGAAGGTGTTTTTTAGGGTTCTCAAAACAACTAAAATTATAAATTTCACACATATTCCAAGGATAGCATAGCAAACAATTTATTTGATGCCATAAGAGTCTCCCCTTTTGAGACAACCGGCGACACACAAAATAAGCATGCTCATCTAATGATTTTCCCTCAGATAAGCTAGTTCGGGTTTTAGCACGAGCACGTATGGATCGAAGATGGTCCAAGTAGAAAACTTTAAGTGTATACATAAGTCTTTAACATCCATTTTTGTGTGATAACATAGTTATTGTAAGCAAACAAGTAAATTAGCAAAGATAAATATTTTTGATTTTTGATTTTTATAACAAGAAAATATAACAACAAATGAAAAGTAGAACAAGTGAATGATAATTTGTGAGAAGGTACTTGATAGGAAATTTGTGATACTCCCCACCAACAACACCAGAAATCCTTGCTGATACTTATGATTTGTGTTAGCTTTTTTCATGAAGAGTAGGGGATGATGTAGCACAGTATAGATAAACCAATAGGAGGACCATACAACTCCCGTCTTCAACGCCTACACAGAAAAGAACAAACACTTGCACCCAACGCGGGCAAGAGGGTTCTCAATCCTCTTGAACTCGTTACTTGCAAGAAGATAAGTAGTGTAGATAGATAGTTCAATTTTATTAAATATATAAAAAAGACAAAGAGGTATTTGTATTTTTTGTAAATTTATATGTGAATAGTGAATAGGCCCCGGGGACATAGTATTCTCTAGTGGCATCTCTCTCGAAGAAAGCATACGGTGGGTAAACAAATTATTGTTGGGAAATTGATAGAAAAGCTCATAGTTATGCAATATTTATTTGTAGGAAAGATCATTTGTATATAGGCATGATACGTCTCCAACATATCTACTTTTACAAGCACTTTTGCTCTGATTTTGGCCTCTAATTTGCATGATTACAATGGAACTAACTCGGACTAAAGTTGTTTTGAGCAGAACTACCTTGGTGTTATTTTTGTGCGTAAATAAAAGTTCTCGGATTCCGACAAAACTTTTTGTGAATTATTTTTGGAATTTATAAGGATTTATGGAGCATAGACCTATCGAAGGGGAAGTGTCAGGGGGCCACAGCCATCACGGCGCCCCCCAAGTCGCGGCCTGATGGCTTGTGGGGCCCTCGAGGCTCCTCCGACCCTAATTCCAGTCCTATAAATTCATATTCTCCGAGAAAAAATGAAGAGAAGTTTTCATCACATTTTATGAGATGGAGCCGCCGCCACCTCCTATTCTTCCTTCGGAGGGCTCATCTCGAGTCCGTTTGGTGTTCCAGAGAGGGGGATTCGTCGTCGTCGTCGTCATCAACCCTTCTCTATTAACACCACCATGATGCTCACCACCGGGAGTGAGTAATTCCTTTGTAGGCTTGCTGGACAGTGGTGGAATTGGATGAGATTGATCATGTAATGGAGTTAAGTTTGATAGGGCTTGATCCCTAGTATCCACTATGTTCTGAGATTGATGTTACTATGACTTTGCTATGGATAATGTTGTCACTAGGGCCCGAGTGCCATGATTTAACATTTGAATCTATTATGTTTTCATGAATATAAGAGTGATTTGGATCCTATCTTGCAAGTTAAGCTACCTATTACGTGTCTTGATCCGCATACCCCAAGGTGACAATAATTGGAATTCTTTTTGGTGATTGTCGTAGTTTGAGGAGTTCATGTATTCACTATGTATTAATGCTTTGTTCGAGTTGTCTATTAAAAGGAGGCCTTAATATCCCTTACTTTCTAATAGGAGCCCGCTGCCATGGGAGGGTAGGAAAAAATATGTCATGCAAGTTCTTATCTTAAGCACATATGACCATACACGGAATACATGCCTACATTATATTGATGAATTCGAGCTAGTTCTGTGTCACCCTAGTGTGTAACTGTTATATGAACAATGTGTCATATAAAAATGCCTACATTATATTGATGAATTGGAGCTAGTTCTGTGTTACCCTAGTGTGTAACTTGCTAGGGAGCATAGCTATATTTATTGTGTTAAGTTGAGGATCTCCAATTGCTACTATGAAGAAACTGAAAGATACTCGAACTAAGATCGTACCCTCTCGCACGAGAGGAGGTACGGAACCGCCATCTAGCTGTGCTTTTGACCCACCTACTGTTTTGAATCAGCTTTTTACACCACCATATGTTGCTCGCCTTTATATGTCACATGAACTTGACGATGCTACTTCTGAAATTAGTGATGATACTATTGGTATATTTTATGAAACTGAAACTGCGCCACTGAATGAATTGCTTTATGCTCATCTTGCTGAAGCTAGAGAACTTTAAAATGCTAAAGCTGATGAAGATTTTGAATCACTTGTTGCACCTCGCCCTCCTAATAGATGTGAATTTCCATATGTACCTGAAGGTTATGTTATGGATGGGGAAGTAGCAAGGGATTTTCTTGCTTTTGAGGATAGGAATGATTTGAAGAAACTACTATGCAAACTATATTTATCACTCATAAGGACTATGAATTCTCTATAGACGCACGAGTGATTCCTATAGTTGAGTCTGATCATTTCCATGATTATGACAATAAAACTGTTGTTGAACATCTCATGAAGCTGAATGATATTGCTGCTCTATTTACGAACGATGAAAAGATACACTACTATTATATCCTTAAGCTTTTTCCTCTCTTGCTGAAAGGCGAGGCCAAGGAATGGTTCCTTTCTCTGGCTCCTGGTTGTATGTGTAGTCCCCATGATATGCTTCACTACTTTTCTGAAAAATATTTTCCTGCTCATAAGAAACAAGTTGGTTTCTAGGAAATATTTAATTTTGTGCAAATTAAAGAAGAGAATCTCCCTCAGGCTTGGGGAGACTTCTCCATTTACTAAAAGCTTTGCTTGATCATCCGCTTAAGAAAAATGAAATTCTTGAAATATTTTATAATGGGAAAATTGATGCTTCTAGAGACTTCCTAGATAGTTGGGTTGGTTGTGTTTTCAGGGAAAGAACTATTGGTCAAGCTGAATACTTATTGAATAACATATTGCAAAATGTCGATGATTTGACTCTCCCTGGACCAACTCCGAAACTTATTCAAAAGAACAAAGGTATTCTATTCCTCATCCCTAAATATATGCATGAAGCAAACAGATCTACAAAAGAGAAAGGTATTAAAATTGAAGATGTTAAGAATTTACCACCTATTGAAGAAATTGATGGACTCGATATCCCGACACAGGTAGTAGAGGTAAATTCGCTATGTTCCTTTATGAAAGTAATATACCTTACACTAAGACTCCTAGTGAATGAATGGCTGAATTTGATAATTACGTTGTTAAGCAAAAGAACTTCAATAATTATGCCAAAGATCAATTAAGACGTAATGTCATGATGATAGATCGCTTAAGTGACTTGATGTTTAGAATTTCTAATGATGTGAAAGGTCTATGTAAACAGGCTTCCACGGTTCATACCCAACTAGACCAAGTTGCTAAGTGATACATCTCCAACGTATCTATAATTTTTGATGGTTCCATGCTATTATCTTGTCAAACTTTGGATGTTTTGTATGCCTTTTATATCTTTTTTGGGACTAACTTATTAACTCAGTGCCAAGTGCCAGTTCCTGTTTTTTCCGTGTTTTTTACCCTTTTCAGAGGAGGATTTTAAACGGTGTCCAAACGGAATAAAACTTCCGAAAAGATTCTTTTGGAACAGAAGATATGCACGAGACTTGAGAACTAAGGCAGGGGCCACCAAGGGACCCCCACAAGCTCGTCTGCCCTACCTCTTTCGCCTATAAATTCAGAAAAATCCAAAATTGCGAGAGAGATCCACGAAAATACTTTTTCGCCGCCGCAAGCTTCTGTCTCCGCCAGATTCTATATGGGGCACGTTCTGGTGCCCTGGCGGAGGGGGGATCCGGATACGGAGGGCTTCTTCATCAACACCATGACATCTCCGATGATGCGTGAGTAGTTCACCATAGACCTTCGGGTCCATAGCTAGTAGCTAGATGACTTCTTCTCTCTCTTGGATCTTCAATACAAAGTTCTCCATGATCTTCATGGAGATCTATCCGATGTAATCTTCTTTGCGATGTGTTTGTCGAGATCCGATCAATTGTGGATTTATGATCAGATTATCTATGAATCTTATTTGAGTTTCTTCTGATCTCTTATATGCATGATTTCATATCCTTGTAATTCTCTTCGAGTTGTGTGTTCTGTTTGGCCAACTTGATATATGATTCTTGCAATGGGAGAAGTGCTTCGTTTTGGGTTCATACCGTACGGTGACCTCTCCCAGTCACAGAAGGGGCAGCGAGGCACGCATCGTGTTGTTGCCATCAAGGGTAAAAAGATGGGGTTTTCATCATTGGTTTGAGTTTATCCCTCTATATCATGTCATCTTGCTTAAGGCGTTACTCTGTTCGTCATGAACTCAATACACTAGATGCATGCTGGATAGCGGTCGATGTGTGGAGTAATAGTAGTAGATGCAGAAAGTATCGGTCTACTTGTCTCGGACGTGATGCCTATATGTATGATCATTGCCTTAGATATCGTCATGACTTTGCGCGGTTCTATCAATTGCTCGATAGTAATTTGTTCACCCACCGTAATATTTGCTATTTTGAGAGAAGCCTCTAGTGAACAATATGGCCCCCGGGTCTACTTCACACCATATTTTCAGCCTTACACTTTTACTTTGTTGCACTTTCCACCTTCATATCTCACTTTGCAATCAATCTTGAAGGAATTGACAACCCATTTATAGCGTTGAGTGCAAGCTCTTTTGTGTTTGCGCAGGTAATCTGGACTTGGCACGATTCTCCTACTAGATTGATACTTTGGTTCTCAAACTAAGGGAAATACTTACTGCTCCTGTGCTACATCAACCTTTCCTCTTCAAGGGAAAAACCAACGCAAGCTCAAGAGGCAGCAGAAGGATTTCTGGCGCCATTGCCGGGGATTTCTGTCGCTATAGCAGAACGATTTCTGGCGCCGTTGTCGGGGAGGATCAAGTCAAGAACTCATCCAAGTAAGTGTCGCAAACTCATCTCTTGCATTTACTTTTTTGCCTCTCGTTTTCCTCTCCCCCACTTGTGAAAAACAAAAATTTACAAAAATATTTTCCTTTTTTCGTTTGCCTTTTTCGTTCGCCCTTTTCTCTCGCTTGCTTTCTGTTTGCTTGTGTGCTTGTTTGCTTGCTGAAGTCACCATGACTGAAAACACCAAACTTTGTGACTTCTCAAATACTAATAATAATGATTTTATTAGTACTCCGATTGCTCCCGCCACTAGTGCGGAATCATACGAAATCAATGCTGCTTTGCTGAATCTTGTTATGAAAGAGCAGTTCTCCGGCCTTCCTAGTGAAGATGCCGCATCCCATCTTAATACCTTCATTGAGCTTTGCGATATGCGAAAGAAGAAAGATGTGGATAATGATGTGATTAAATTGAATCTTTTTCCGTTTTCATTGCGAGATCGAGCAAAAACTTGGTTTTCGTCTTTGCCCAAAAATAGTATTGATTCTTGGAACAAGTGCAAAGATGCTTATATATCCAAGTATTTTCCGTCGGCTAAGATTATCTCTCTCCGTAATGATATCATGAATTTTAAGCAACTTTATCATGAACATGTTGCACAATCTTGGAAGAGAATGAAATTGATGATTAGAAATTGTCCCGCTCATGGCTTGAGTCTTTGGATGATTATACAAATCTTCTACGTTGGCTTGAATTTCGCTTCTAGAAATATCTTGGACTCCACCTCAGGTGGAACGTTCATGGAAATCACATTAGGAGAAGCCACAAAACTCCTAGACAATATCATGACGAACTACTCTCAGTGGCACACTGAAAGGTCACCTGCTAGTAAGAAGGTACACGCTATAGAAGAAATTAACTCGTTGAGTGCTAAGATGGATGAGTTAATGAATTTGGTTGCTAGTAGAAGTGCTCCTTTAGATCCTAATGACATCCCTTGTCTTCCTTGATTGAGAGTAGCAACGCTAGCTTGGACGTTAATTTTGTTGGTAGGACTAATTTTGGCAACAACAATGCTTTTAGAGGAAACTATGTTCCTAGGCCTTTTCCTAGTAACGCCTCTAATAACTTTGGCAACTCCTACAAAAATACTCATGGAAATTACAATAGATTATCCTTTGATCTAGAGGTTAATATCAAAGAGTTTATCAACTCGCAAAAGATTTTCAGTGCGTCCATAGAGGAAAAACTACTCAAAATTGACGATTTGGCTAGGAGCGTTGATAGAATGTCTAATGATATTGATGCTTTGAAAGTTAGATGTGCTCCTCCCAAGATCAATATCGATGAAACTTTGAAAGCTATGCATGTTTCCATGAGTGAGAGCAAAGAAAGAACCGCCCAAATTCGTGCTAGGCATGAATGTCTTAAAAGGGCGTGTTCTCGTGATAAGAATCATGAAGATCTTAAAGTGCTTGGTGTGACTCCCATTGAATCTTTGTTTTCTTGTGTCAAACCTAATGATGATGGGGCTGGATATGAATCCACTTTGGTTGAAAAATGCCCCAATGATTCGGAGTCCATTTATCTTGATGCTAAAAGCATTGAAAGTGGAGTAGAAGTTATTAAAACCTTGAGTAGTAATGAAACTAATACTTTGTATTTCAAGGAATTCAATTATGATAGTTGCTCCTTGATTGAATGCATTTCCTTGATGCAATCCATGCTAAACTCTCCACACGCTTATAGCCAAAACAAGGCCTTTACCGATCATATCGTCGATGCTATGATAAAATCTCTTGAAGAGAAACTTGAATTGGAAGTTTATATCCCTAGAAAACTTCATGATGAGTGGGAACCTACTATCAAAATAAAAATCAAAAACTATGAATGCAATGCTTTGTGTGATTTGGGTGCTAGTGTTTCTGCGATTCCAAAGTCTTTATGTGATGTTCTGGGTTTTAATGAGATTTAGGAGTGTTCTCTTAATTTGCATCTTACGGATTCTACAGTCAAGGAACCCATGGGAAGGATCAATGATGTTCTTATTATTGCAAATAGGAACTATGTACCCATGGATTTCATTGTGCTTGACATTCATTGCAATCCTACATGCCCTATCATTCTTGGTAGACCTTTCCTAAGGACTACCGGTGCTATCATCGATATGAAGGAAGGGAATATTAGATTTCAATTTCCTTTAAAGAAGGGCATGGAGCATTTTCCTAGAAATAAAATAAGATTGTCTTATGAATCTATGATGAGGGCTACTTATGATTTGAGCACCAAAGACGACGATACGTGATTGTATTGCCTTATGCCTAGCTAAGGGCGTTAAACAATAGCGCTTGTTGGGAGGCAACTCAATGAATTTATCTTTTTTATTTCTGTTTTGTTGCATCCACACCATCATAATTCTGTGATGATTGTGTCTTTTGTGTTTCTTTTTGTGTTTGAGCCAAGCAAAACCTTTATGACTAGTCTTGGTGATGGTTGTTTGATCCTGGTGAAAAAGACAGAACCTTTTCGCTCACAAGATTATTTTTCATTTTTATTCACAAAGATATTTCGAGAGTTTATTCTATTTGCTGCTGGTTGATATGCCTTTTGCACAGGCAGTCGTAATGTTTCAGAATTTTTGAGGTACTAGAAGTATACAAAGTATACAGATTGCTACAGACTGGTCTGTTTTTGACAGATTCTGTTTTTATTGAGTTGGTTGCTTGTTTTGATGAAACTATGGATAGTATCGGGGGGTACTAGCCATGGAAAGTGAGAATACAGTAATCTAACACCAATATAAATAGAAATGAATATTGCTACAGTACCTAAAGGGGTGGTAGTTTGTTTTCTTGTGCTAATGATATCACGAGTTTCTGTTTAAGTCTTGTGTTGTGAAGTTTTCAAGTTTTGTGTGATGTTCTCATGGAAAAATGGATAAAGAGTGGAAAGAGCTCAAGGTTGGGGATGCCCAAGGCATCCCAAGCCAAATTCAAGGACACCAAAAAGCCTCATCTTGGGGATGCCCCGGGAAGGCATCCCCTCTTTTGTCTTCAATCCATCGGTAACATTACTTGGAGCTATATTTTTATTCACCACATGATATGTGTTTTGCTTGGAGCGTCTTGTATCGTAGGAGTATTTTTTTTTGTCACAATCCTCCTTGCTGCATACCTTTTGAGATAGACATGCACTCATCGTGAATTTGCTAGAATGCTCATTGTGCTTCACTTATATCTTTTGAGCTAGACCATTTTTCTCTATGTGCTTCACTTATATCTTTTATAGCACGGCGGTGCGTGACTTGGTAGTTGGTTTGTGCTATGAAAATAGTCCCAAAGGTGATAAGTATTGTAGCGACCCTACTCAAAACGAGTCAAGCCTCTGTGTATCTCTGCCATCCCTGGATCAGTATGTTGGCACACACAGTACATCAATGTATATATCAAAGTGCAACCACATGTAAATAACGTTAAATTAATATATAGCTCAAAATCTCAGCGGAAACAGTCAAAGGGAGTGGAGTCCCAAATAACACCAACGGCAGGTTGAGTGCGGACCGTAACCGTGAATTGTACTCTTACTCTTCGAAGAAAGTATCTGCAACATAAGACGTTGCAGCCGTGTAGGTCAGCATATTGAATATGCCGGCAAGTCACAAAAAGAGAGGGGTAAAAATATCATCTATACTATATGCATATATGGCAGGTGGGGGTGTAAATTTTAGCGGAAGAAACGTTTTCTCCTACAACAAGAGAGGGGCTAAAAGCAAAATATTACTACGTTGTTGGTTGTTAATGAGATGGTTCCGCCAACCAATTCTCGTACCCAAGTTGTCCATAATGCCCACATCAATATTATTATTTTTGTTGAGAATTCCTGATAACTTCAGTTCCTTTAGCTCAACTTGTCCATGACCGTGGACACGGCTAATCGATTAGGTTTGAGTACTCTGCAGAGTTTTGCACACGTTCCCCACAAGATTTGATCGCCTCCGTGTATGTCCTCGCACTTCAGGGTGTTTGAAGACCGGGTGATCAAAACATGGTCTTTCAACGGGTTCCTATGATCCTCTTTCGGTGCCCATCCAATCCTACCGTTCTTCTACATCTCGTAGCACCGCCTGTCCAGAGTCACCATGTTGTCCAGCCAAGCCAGAGCCCATAATGACTTGTGGCTGTGCAGGTAAGCCTTGGGTCTTGAAAATATCCGTCCGTTTCTTTGAGCATGGGTGAAGCTTTCCGCAAGATGTCATGGCGCTTCCCCATGCATCCCGGGTCGTCCACTGGTTTCTCCAGGGAGCCCATCTAAACCGTCCTTCACCCAGAGGTATATTTCGTTCTGAGGTCTTGCAAGTCTTGGAGTCTTCAGGTCTTGATTCTTAAGTTCTCACAATACTCATGGTAAACACTCAGCCAAAACCCCGTCTACTAGGAGCATAGCATAATAACGTCCCGGCCAAAGTAACAAGGGGGTGGGTGCCTACCACATGATACTACATCAAGATCCAAAATTTCCAAGTACCTACTTTGCATGCAATTGGGTGAAGAAAGGTAGAACTACAATGTATATAAAACATAGGTAATAATATGATCACCGTGACTTGCCTGGTAAGGTTGATGAAGAAGAATTATCTTTCTCGAGAAATACGTGATAGAACTATTCATCACTCTCCGATGAAATCTATATAATCAAACATAGTATTCACATAAGCACTCACACTAGCAATCATTCTAGAAAACAAATAACAAACTACAATAAAAGTTGATGCAATCAAAACAATAAGAAAGATCAAAAAGAATCCAAAGGAAATTTCACAGAAATCTAGGAAGTCTTCTACTACATCAAACACTAAATAGTTTTTGTTCTAATCGAAAATAAAATACTAAAATAACAGAGAATAAAATATAAATTTAACTAAGATAAAATAATGTATTTTTCCTAAAACTATTTGAAAGTATTTTCAAATGGGAGTAAACTAGTAGGGAAAATCAATTGCAAGTTATTAGAGAACTAGAATTGATTTCATGATAACAAATAAAAATAAATTTTTGTTTTTGTTGAAAACCTACTGTTCACTAACAGAAAAGAAAATAAAATCTTTAACACCTAAACACTATAGCACCAAGTGAACAAATTCACTTAACATAACCAAAAAAGAATCTGTTTTTGGTAAAACCCCAAGTAAAAATATCTAAAAAAATTGAAACTTAAACTACTGAAAGATATGATCACTAGGAAACACCAGCAAAAAGAAATTAAATTAAAAGCTATTTTTAAACTCCGAGAATAAGCAAAACAAGATTTAAACTAAATCTATTCTAATTCAAATTTTGACATTTCAAACATAGGCAAGTAATATGTTTTCGGAAACTACTGGAAAATTGTGATCTACTGCAAAAAGAATCAACTTCATTGGACTTCTAGATTAAAAGATATAAGGGAAATGAAATTGGAACTGGTTCTGTTTCGGAAACAAAAACTGAAAGAGATAAAAACGAAAAAGTGACGTGGCGGATCCTGATTGGTTGTCGGGTGTGCGCGTTTTTAGCTATCTAGAGGGCGGTCGCAAACTAACCAAACCACGTCGGCTAACTAACTAAATAAAAATAAACCGCCGGTTCTTTTAAAAGAATCGAAGAGGTATTCCCTCTCTAATCTACAGCGTCAATTAGAGATCTAAGGGTGGGAGGAAAATAAGGGAGAGAGAGGAAGAACTTACCGTGCTCCAGGAAGAAGAACGTCGGCTCTTGGCAGGCCAACGTGAAGGTGGCGGGGAGGGCGCTCCGGCGAGGAAGAACAGCGGTGGAGGGAGCGAGCGGCCGGCGGGGAAAGGCCTCGGTGAGGAGGGGGTTCCCAGGGGCAACGGGGGCGGCTCCTGGGCGACAGGGGCGCTCCTGGCGAGCTCCTGTGCTTTGGTCCAGACAGGGAAGTCTCGCGAGTGGGGGTGGTGGTGCCGGGCGAGGAAACGGAGATTTTTTTAGGGGGATGGAAAGAGGAGAGGGAGGGGGTTCTTATAGGGGGCTCGGGAGGCGCCGGGATGGAAGGACGAGGGAGATCGAGAAGGTAGAGATTCCCTGTCTCCATGGCTAAGGTAGTTCCTAGGAGGAGGGTGAACGTGAGGAAGAAGAAGATCCTCTTGGGCCAGTTTTTGGAAACCTCTTAATGGGCGAGCTCTATTTCCATTTAAAAGAGATATCTTTCCTATTTTCAAAAACCAGAAAGTAAACAATTAAAAAGGAAACCAAATAAATTCGGAATAAATAGTTTTTATATACTAAAATTATTAGAAAAATAAAATCTAAATGATGGACATTTTTCCACGGCCAAAATAAAAACTAAAAAAAATGTTTTTCAGAAAATCCCTAAATGCTTTATTTCCTTTTGCAAATATTTTCTCAAATAAATCTTGGGTTTCATGGCTCAAATAATTCAAAGAATATACCCGAGTTTTGGAGGGGCATGTTCCTCCTCTCTTTTTCACTTGTTTGGCAAAGTATTGTTCCCGGCATTCCGTGAGTGAGGAAGAAACAAAATGCAAAGCAAAATCGAAATGAATAGCAATGCCACCTTGATTCAAATTCTTTATAGCTCAAGAAGTCATGCTATCTCCTCTCGCTGGTTTTAAAAAGATGAAATTGAATTCACAGGAAACGGGGAAAGTCATTTTATTCCCTCTCATTCAAAAGTTTTTTAAAAGTTTCAAACTTCACTCAACTTTCAATCACTCAAATAAACAAACAAACAATCTAATAATTATATTAACATTCCAAAATTTGGGATGTTACAAACCTACCACACTTCAAATGAATCTCTTCCTCGAGATTCGAAGAGGCTAGAAAGATAGGTTAGGGTTTGGGGTTCTTCTAACAAATTGAATCTCCTGCAAAGTGGGATGCTACCACACTTAAAATGAGGATTAGTGGTCCCTCAAAATGTTTTAACAATCGTGTCGGGTTTTGGCATCTGACTCCTCACTTTCTTCATACTAACTCCTTTGGTGATGCTCTTCCGTTATATGAATAACATTTTCCATCAAAATCGAGTGCTCTTCTGTTGTTATAAGCTTCTTCTGTCACTGAGTCTTCTTTACTAACAGTCTCATGATCATTCTAAATAACCTATCGATGATTCTCATGGTGGTCTGCCATTTGTGGTTATCCTGCTGAGAGAGGGGTCTTGGTTTCATCCTCACCATAAAGTTTCCTACGCGTGACAACAAATGCCATGTACATGGGGCTTTCATCATACCATTCTAAGGCTTAAAAAAAGCTTCAAAGAACGTCGTCTTTCACTATGGGTAAGTCTCTCAGCTTTACCATTCCGAATAGCAAGAGAATGATAATAGTAAGTCGTCATGGTGGCCAAGCCATGTCGCACTGGAATCATTACCTTGTATAAGGCTTAGTGAATCTCGTATTCTAACACTTGGGCGTCCTCACAAGCATTGCAGAATTTCTCTTGTCCACGAACTAAGTTCAGATAATCCATTGGTTCTGCAAGCTGAACAAAACATCTATTGTATCTTCACAACTCTCAGGGTTTCGTATGCTCCTAAGAAAACGTTTGCTGATCCATCATAGCTTCTTCCAAGTTTCTTTGTTCATAAAGGTAGTACTTGATCCTTATTAGTCCCGGGGTCTATGGGTTGCAGGCATACTTGGAATTACTCTGCCTTTAAATCCTAAAGTGTTTCATTCCATCATACTCTTGGGGTAACCATCATATAATAAAATCCTCAGACTTATTTTTGGTACACACTCCACTCCGTGGGATACTTTATTTTTTCCATTGGTGTGTTTCCCATTAAAAGGTATTGGTTCATCCAAAAATCATATTCATTTCATAATCAATCCTTTATTACATCCTTAATTTCTTCTCAAAACTCCAAATTCAAAAAAATAACTTTATTACAAATGCTGCCATCCACATTGTTCGGTATGGTCAAGCATTTTTGCCAACTTTATTCATTTGTCTCCCTTGGGGATACTTTAGTTCCACTGGAACATCCCAATGAGCTCCTTGAAATCATCCATCTTTTTCTTTCTCATGGTGGCCATGAGCTTCATCTCCATCATCTCTGCATGCACTTCACTCAGGTATTCCTGAGTATGACGGAGTCTTGCTTCAAGTATTTCTCCAATCTGACGTATGGCTTCCATGGCAGCTTCACGAACAACATCAAAGAAGGTTGCTCGTGGTACGCGTCAAATGAAAAAGTATTGACCCATAGTCTGTGACATCCTCGACTTTTGCAACAGTAATTATTGTAATTAAGCTATAGTGATCACCCGCTAATGATGCCACGTCATTGAATTTCCATCTCAGACCCGCGTTGATTCGAGTTTGTCCGGATCCAAAAATTTGAAAACAAAAGAAAAGTATTTTTATAAATTCATGTTAAATATCGAAAGAATATATATGAAAAAAAAGAAAGTATTAAAAAATAATAATGATAAAAGAAAGAAAAGAAATTAGAAAGAAAGAAATAATAAAACAGGGAAAAGGCAAAATAAAACAAAACAAAACAAAACAACAACAAAAAAAGAAATAAAAAAGCAACCCCCCCACCCCCTGGCCGAGCTGGGCCAAAAGGCCCAACTAGCCAGGCCCCCGCGCCCCTCCCGCTCAAACCCTAGTCCCCCCTGGCTCGCTCCCTAACTCCCTCCCCCCTCGCTACTCCCTCCCCCCCTGAGCGCCGCCAGCCTCCCCCTCGTGGGGGGCCCCACCCCCTCCCACCGACAACTCCCCACGAGGGGCTCCCTCTCTCTCTCGTGATCCTCTGCCCCCCCCCCCCCACGCCACGAGACCTCCCCCTCCCCCACGACGCCCGCGCCCCCAGGAGCCACTCTTCCCCTCAGATCCACGCCCTCCAACCGCCGGCGGCCTCCCCCCCCTGTCGGCCCCTCTACTCCGGCCGGCGCGCCCCTCGGCCTCCATCCTCCCACCGGCGAGCCCCCCCCCCACGGCCTCCTCCTCCCCCGGCGGCCCCTCCCCTCTCCCGGCGGCGAGCCCCCCCCCCCCCCCCCCCCCCCCGCTCCACCGCGCCGGCCAGCAGCACCACCCTCAGCCTCCACCCCGCCGGCAGGGGCCCCGACCACCTTGGCCCTCCACCTCGGCCGGCCATCCCCCGGCCCACTATCAGCCGGCCCCCTTCACCAACTCCGGCAACCACCACCACCACGGCCACGGCGTCCCGGCCACCTCGGGCTCCTCCTTGCCGGAACCACGCCGTCACCGTCACCGTCACCGCCTCGTCCGCCTCCACGCCGTCTCCTCCACCTCTTCCCGCGAACTCCGGCTTCACCGGCCCCTCCCGTCAACGTCGGTGAGCCCCTCCTCGGGCTCCTCCCACCATGTCGTTCTCCTCGCCGCCCCGGTTCCGTTCTGGCAAACGGGACCCCGATCCGTCGACGGTAGACTCCGGTAGGAGGGATTGAAGTTTATGTTCTTCTATGTTGAGTTGGAGCAGAGAGAGTTCTTTGTCTCTTTGTTAACAGAGAGGGAGATGAGAGTTTTGAGAGAAAATAGAAAAAACAAATGTTGTATTCCGTATGTATGTATGTATGTATTTGATACCCGTATTTACGTATGTATTTGCGTATATAGGCATGTGGAGAAATACGACATGTGTATGATTATGTATTTGTGATTAATGAAATGAGTAAATAGCCTTAGGCCACTTACCGGTGGGGCCAATGCACCCGCTGTCTATGACAGGGAGGCCCCACGCGATAGTTAAAATAAAAATAATGTTTTTATTAAATAAATAAATAGATATATTAGTTAAAATAATTAATTAACATAATTAGAGTATGACACGTGGGTCCCTCCTTAAATTAATCTGATAAATCAATATTTAATCGATATTAAACCTTGTGCCTATGACGTTCGGGACCCGCTGGTCAGTTGACCAGTCAACTGCTGATGCCAGCCTCACATCGCGATGATGTCATAATATGATTTTATTTAAAATAGCTAAATCTGTTTTTAATTCCTAAATAATTAATAAAACTTTGAAAATTAATATTAAATAATCCGTAAGTCAGATCGAGATATTTTCAACATGAAAGTTGATCAGCAAAGCGAGACAAACCCGGATACACGGTCCATTCGTCTGTCACGCGTCCCTAGCATAGCAAACATGGAACATTTCCATCGTTTCCCGTATAACCGGTAGTAGCCCGAGACCCGGAAAATATCATCAGATATTCTTCCGACCCGTCTATGACGGATGTTGCTGCGTTAGTTCATGTCTAGCCTGCATCTTGCCATGTCATGCTTTGTGTTGCATCGGTGCTATTATTTATTGTTTCTTCCCCCTCTTCTTACCGGTAGACCCCGAGACTGACGCTGCTGCCGGGTACATCTATGACCCTGCCGATCAGTCCTTTGCCGCAGAGCAGCAAGGCAAGCAACCCCCCCCCCTTGATCATTCCTATATCGCCTATGTCTTTCTTCCTACTGCTTGCATTAGTATTTTGCTACTGTTGTAGTTAGCTCCTATATCTGATGCATAGCCTATTTTTGATGAACTGCTACTTTCAGTCTAGTACCTTTAATCTGCTTAGTATAGGTGGAGCAGTCATCCCCTCTGACCCCGTAGTTCAGTTGCCCCGCTTGTTTTCAAATCTCGGTCTCTGATCGACGAGCCAGACCCGACACAGCACATTCACCCCCCTTCGTTGTACGACTCTATAGGGATACTATCGGGTACCGAGGGTGACACCTCGCTAAGTACTCCTGATGATATCTCTGTAGTATAGCTAGTCGGTCGTGGTTATCGAGGGTGATTCCTCTTTCACCATTCCCGATGACGCCTCTGTCGTGCAACCCCGCGAGTGTGGGACCCCCGAGGGTGATTCCTCTAAGCCCACCTTGACGGGTACATCGTTCAGAATCCAACGAGGGTGATACCTCGGATTCCCCCCGATGTTACAACCACACAGTTACTCGACCATGTTACTGGGATCATTGGTGATTAGTTGTAAGACGGGTGGATTCCCGTGAGACTGTGTTGTTGGCCTAATTAAAATGCTAATGGATTTGGGTATTTGATCTGGGTTGGTCGGAGACCTTTTCGCACTAACCGGCTACGCGGGAAGAATTATGGGTACTCGGCGTCGCGGTATCAGCCGAAGCTTTTCAGATGCCACCAATGTAGCGGCGCGCGCCCGAGTGGTCCTGAGATGCATCGCACTTGTGATTAAGGGATGCTAGGACTGACGTCGGCCGCCCACGCCACGTGTAGGAGCGTGAAGGGGAACTGGGCCCATGAACCCTTTGTGCTTAGGATTTAGACCGGCGGGCTGGCCTCTCTGATTAGTCTTGGGTGGGGCTGCGACGTGTCGATATTCCGAGGCGGGGCAGGACCCAAAAAAGAATGCCCGGCCAGAGTGTTATTGAGCGTGACGGGACATGTGGTGCACCCCTGCAGGGATGAAAATTAACTATTCGGATAGCCGTGTCCACGGTTACAGGACGACTTGGAGTTGTGCCCCGATCTTTTACAACTACAATTGTTACTTAACTGGAATTAGTTTGCCTCGGGATTGCTTCCTCGCAGGGAGTCGAGGAAGGATCTTTAGGCGCGACCTCACTTTAATATTGCTGCAACAATATGACTATTAATGTGTTACCCCCTGTTCTACTCTCGTCTATTGCTGCAAGACCCTGAAGATGCTAGTCTTCGATAGGACTAGGCCTTCTCTCTCTATTTCTCGCATTGCTGCAGTCAGTCCACATATAACCCCCCCTTCTTTGATACTGATGCATAATTAGAATAGTTATGATGTAAGACTTGCGGGTACTTTGGATGAGTACTCACCGCTGCTTTGCTCCCCCCTTGTCCCCTTGATCCGTTGCTGCGACCAGATGATGGAGCCCAGGAGATGGAGGTCCCCGCCGCCGACGACTGCTACCCCGACGGTGCCTACTACTACGTGGAGGCCGCTGATGATCAGGAGTAGTTAGGAGGTTCCCAGGCAGGAGGCCTCGCCTCGTCCGATCGTTGTATCTTTTGTGCTAGCCTTCTCTAAGGCACCCCATGTTGTTTTATGTCTGTACTCAGATATTTGTTGCTTCCGCTGACTCGTGTGTTTATCGAGCTTTCGTATTCTAGCCCTCGAGGCCCCTGGCTTGTAATATGAAGCTGATGTATTTTATTTGTGTCTAGAGTTGTGTTGTGATATCTTCCCGTGAGTCCTTGGGTTTGGTCGTACGCATTTGCGTGTATGTTTAGCGTACGATTAAATCGAGGGCGTCACAAGTTGGTATCAGAGCCAACTGCCTGTAGGTAGCCCCCTTTCCAACTCCTTGGCCGAAGTTGAGTCTAGTGTTTCAAAAACTTTACTAACACTGATGTTGTGGCTTACGGGCCCACATCTCAATTGGGTGGTATTAGTATCTTTTACTCCTTTCCTATACTCTGGGCTCTACTTTCTCTTCTCTTTCGGGTCAAAGATTTTACTAACTCTAACATTAGGTTCTCGAATCACATCGATCCGGAGCGCTGGACGATCTACTCTTTTTCTCTTGAATATGTATTACACACACAGTCATTGACATCCGTCAATCTTATTTTCAGATGCGTCCCGCAAGACAGCACGTGCGCCTGACACAGGCCACTGAGACGATTGGGTTCCCGGCCATTTTGGTCGATCTCCTGACCAGGCTGGGATATCGCTGATACCCCGAGTACACTGTGTTCGAGGATTTCCGCGAGTACAACCAGTACCAGTACCAGGCTGAGGTTCGCATCTTCAACCAGAGGGGCGGCGAGACCCTCGAGCGCCACGTGTTCTGTGGTATTGGAGTGTTGGTCGAGATGGCCGTCCATGATGCGGCCTACATCGCCATCACCCGTCTCCGTGGAGCGTACCCTCACCTGGAGGAGAGCCCTTTCAGATACATACCGCATGCTCCTGCTGGGGATGAGACTGGGTCTGATCTCACTGCCTACGCTTCTGACGTTCGGGAGCGCAGTGACCGTTCCTACGTCGCTGTCTGCGCCCCCTACGTGACGCGTCGCTACGACGCGCGGGTTCTGGTGCAGTACACTGAGGCAATGGATCGTGCTTTCCGAGCTCTGACTGTGGAGCTGTATGCTACGCGCGCTCGTCTTTACGACGCATTGACAGAGCTGCAGCCATCACACTGTCCGAGGGTTCCACCTATGCGCATCCGCGAGTCGGGCAGGACAGAGCTACCATCAGCTCTCGAGTGGACTGATGTTGGGGGTAGAACCCCTGCACTTGGACCTCAGCTGCTCGACTGGATGCGGTACCCTCACCAGAGTCACAACGGGACACAAGGTCCTGTCCCTACCTTCTATCACCGCCAGCTACCAGGATTCGATCGTCCTCTCCGACGTTGATGTAGCCTTATCGCTACATCTCGTTGTGGTACTCTTCCACCGCGTGCTTGCGCGCCGCCTAGTGAGTCCAGGGTATCGTCAAATGCGTCCGGGCTATCGCCAAATTTCGAATTTGTAATCGTTAGTCTGTAATCGAACTTATGTATGGGTCTGTATGTCGAACTCAACTACTATGGAGTATCTATCGCATTTCCCTTTCATTATGCTTGATTACTTCATGAATGCGTGCGATGCCTTTCAATTACTTTAAGCTAAACTACCCCTGCTAAATATTTAACAGGATGGTTAGACCAGCTGGCCGCCCGCGTGGCCCTGCCAACGATGCACCACCCCCGCCTCCTGAGTATATGGCGGGGATGATCCAACAGTTTGAGCTGAACCGCCAGTTTATGCAAGGGCTCATGGATCAATTCCAAAGGCCGAACATGAACCAACCGCAAGGCGTGACACTGCAAGACTTCTGCCGTCTCAACCCTGCGATCTACCGCAGCTCAACTCAGCCTCTAGATGCTGATGACTGGCTCCGTGACATTTCTTATGAGCTGGAGTCTGCCAATGTGCCCCTGGCGAGCTATGTCAACTTTGTCGCCTACTTTCTGAAGGGTCCCGCTGCTCAATGGTGGGACAGCCACAGGCGCTCTCAGCCCGATGGAACTATCATCACTTGGGCAGAGTTCAAGGCTGCTTTCCGTGCTCGATACATTCCCCAGGGAATCATGGACCGGAAGAAGCGTGAGTTCCGCAACTTGGTCCAGGGCAACAAGACTATGGATGCTTATCAGCGGGAATTTCTGGAATTATCTCGCTATGCTGAAGAAGACATTGCGACTGATGCACGCAGGCAGGAGAAGTTCCGTGAAGGCCTCCACCCTGATATGAAGCTGACACTCCTCGTTCAGGACTATGCTGACTTCGCCACCCTGGTGAACAAGGCTATTCAGGTTGAGACTGGTCTGCAGGAATACAAAGATAGCAGCAAGCGCAACAAGGGCTCATCTTCGGGCTCATCTGCACAGAAGCGGAAGATCTGGATTCCCAACAACATGTACCATGCACCTGCTCCTACTCCGAGGCCGTCCTATGCTGCACCTCGCCTGCCTCCTCCACCACCTAGGCAGCCGAGGCTTCCAGCTCCACCACCTCGAGTTCCTCCTTCCCGTCCTGAGGACGGGCTGTGCTTCAAGTGTGGCCGTCCAGGTCACCGTGCTAGAGACTGCAGGCAGAATCCGAATCAGCTGGCACTTCCCACAACTGGCAGTGGCAACAACCGGAACCGCAACTTCAACACTAAGCCTGCTTATGTTCGTGGTCAGGCCAACAACATTGATATGGGTCAAGCTCAAGACCAGCCTGCTACCGTGATGGGTACACTTCTCATTAACTCAGTACCTGCTTCTGTATTGTTTGATACAGGAGCATCGCATTCCTTTATGTCGGAAAATTTTGCATACATGCATGACATTAGGAGCGAAGAGATGAACATCCCGATAGTGGTAAACACCCCTGGGGGCGAATGCCGAACCTCTGTGGTTTGCCCCCATGTTCCAGTTAAAATTGAAGGATTAGAATTCCTTACCAACCCCATCCTACTAAAGTCATCCAACATTGATCTCATATTGGGGATGGACTGGTTGAAAGCTCATACGGCATCGATCGTTTGTGCCACCAAAACCGTCCACCTCCTACACCCTTCAGATGAACTAGTAAGCTACCATGCTCATCTCGTCCGTAATGCTGAGGCACGGCTGTATGCTTTGAATGCATTAAATGCGTCGCCTCTTGAAGGGATTGAAAACATACCAGTGGTCTGAGAATTACAAGATGTCTTTCCAGAAGAACTTCCGGGGATCCCCCCTGCTCGAGCTGTCGAGTTTGTCATTGACTTGGTATCCGGTACCACTCCTATTGCCAAGCGTCCTTATAAATGCCACCACATGAACTCCTTGAACTTAAGCAAGAAATTGACAACTCGCTCCGTCTGGGTTTCATCCGTCCGAGTTCCTCTGCTTGGGGAGCACCTTCTCTCTTTGTTAAGAAGAAGGATGGGACAAATCGATTGGTTCAAGACTACCGTCCTATCAACCAGGCCACTATTCAAAACAAATATCCTCTCCCTCGGATAAATGATTTGTATGATCAACTTGCTGGTTCCACCGTTTTCTCTAAGCTCGACTTGAGATTGGGATACCACCAGATCCGTGTTCGCAAGGAAGATATTCCAAAGACCGCCTTTGTTACTCGATATGGATCATACGAGTACACCGTCATGTCCTTCGGCTTAACCAATGCACCGGCAACCTTCTCTCGATTGATGAATTATATATTCATGGACTACCTCGACAAATTTGTTGTGGTATATCTCGATGATATTCTGGTATTTTCGAAGAACAAAGAAGAGCATGCTGAGCATCTTCGTCTTGTACTGGATAAGCTTCGGGAGCATAAACTCTATGCGAAGTATTCCAAATGTGAGTTCTGGCTAGACAAAGTGACTTACCTTGGTCATGTGATTTCCAAGGATGGTATTGCGGTCAACCCCGAACGAATTCAAGCTATTCTTGACTGGACTCCCCCGAAGAATGTCAAGCAAGTCAGAAGTTTTCTCGGGCTCGCCAGCTATTGCCGTCGATTCGTCGAGAACTTCTCCAAGATTGCGAAGCCCTTAACCAACCTGCTTCACAAAGGTGTTAAATATGAATGGACTGATAAATGCCAGCAAAGTTTTCAGGCACTCAAGGACAAACTGACGTCCGCTCCAGTACTTGCTCCTCCAGATACGAAAAGGGATTTCGTCATATACTGTGATGCTTCTCGTCAAGGAATAGGTTGTGTCCTAATGCAGGATCGCAAGGTGATCGCTTATGCTTCACGTCAACTGCGTGCTCATGAAGAGAACTACCCAGTTCATGATCTCGAGCTTGCCGCAGTCATTCGTGCATTGAAGGAATGGCGACAATACCTTGTCGGTAATCGCTGTGAAATCTACACCGACCATCAAAGTCTGAAGTACTTGTTCACTCAACCGGAGCTGAACCTGCGTCAACAAAGATGGATGGAGCGTATAGCAGATTTTGACTGTAGTATATCATATACCCCTGGCAAGGCTAATGTAATGGCTGATGCCTTAAGTCGCAAGTCATACTGCAACCACCTCCAGGTTCATCGGGTTCACGATCGACTGCAAGGGGAATTCCGTAAGCTGAACCTCCACATTGTTCCTCAGGGTTACCTTGTTCCCCCTCCTGAAGATTGTCAAAAGATGAACCTTCGTGTTGTTAATCAGCGTTCCCTCAGTAACCTAGTGGTTGAACCAGATCTTGTGAGCTCCATAAAGAATCTGCAAGACTTTGACGATGATGTCGACAGGATTAAGAGCTATATTGCGAAGGGTAAACCCTCCTTTTTCACTGTTGATGAAGGTGGCGCCTTGTATTTCAAGGGTCTCCTATTCGTCCCAAATAAGAAGGAAAATCTCAGGATGACTGGGAAGGTGATGGAAGAAGCTCATGACACACCATTGTCTATTCATCCGGGTAGTACCAAGATGTACCAAGACATCCGGCAAAGATTCTGGTGGCCCAATATGAAACAAAACATTGCATGCTATGTGGCAGAATGTGATATATGCCGGCGTATCAAAGCAGAACACCAAAAGCCTGCTGGAACCCTGCAACCTATCTCTATTCCCGAGTGGAAATGGGACCATGTTGAAATGGACTTCGTCACTGGTTTTCCCAGATCTCAGAAAGGTAATGATTCTATTCTTGTCGTCATTGATCGACTGTCCAAAGTTGCACATTTCCTGGCCGTCAAAGAAACGATTAATGCTAGTCAGCTGGCAGATCTTTATATGTCAAGAGTTGTTTCACTTCACGGTATTCCGTTGGTAATCAGTTCGGACCGTGGCAGCTTGTTCACTTCAAAATTCTGGGAAAGTTTTCATAAGGCTATGGGGACTCATCTGTCCTTCAGCACTGCATTTCATCCTCAATCCCAGGGACAAGTTGAACGAGTCAACCAAATTCTCGAGGACATGCTTCGAGCTTGTGTCATTTCTTTCGGTAAGAAATGGGAGGAATCTCTCCCGTATGCCGAGTTCTCTTACAACAATAGCTATCAAGCTAGTCTGAAGATAGCCCCTTTCGAAGTATTGTATGGGCGAAGGTGTCGAACTCCTCTGAATTGGTCAGAAACTGGGGAACGATCACTCTTCGGTCCGGATATTATTCAACATGCCGAAGATCAACTCCGCATTATTCATGAGAATCTGAAGGCTGCTCAGTCTCGTCAGAAGAGTCAGTATGACCGTCATCATCAAGATATGGTCTATCAACCTGGCGAAAAGGCTTATCTTCGTGTCACACCAATGAGAGGTGCACACCGTTTCGGAATCAAGGGCAAGTTAGCTCCTCGTTATATTGGTCCTTTCACTGTTCTCGAAAGGCATGGAAGATTGGCTTATCAACTGGAACTGTCGGCGAACCTTTCTCAGGTTCACGATGTCTTCCATGTTTCTCAGCTCCGTCGCTGCTTCAAGGACCCTATTCGAGCAGTGGATCACGATATGCTCGAACTATAACAAGTCCTCTCTTATAAAGAGCATCCGGTCCGCATTCTCGACCAAGCTGAACGTAAGAATCGTCGCAAGGTCACTAAGTTCCTTAAGGTGCAGTGGTCAAATCATTCTGAAGATGAAGCCACTTGGGAACGCGAGGATCATCTTCGTGATGAATACCCCGGCTCTTTCCCTCTACCTCTTAATTCTCGGGACGAGAATTCTTGTTAGTAGGGGAGAATTGTGACATCCTCGACTTTTGCAACAGTAATTATTGTAATTAAGCTACAGTGATCACCCGCTAATGATGCCACGTCATCGAATTTCCATCTGAGACCCGCGTTGATTCGAGTCTGTACGATCCAAAAATTTGAAAACAAAAGAAAAGTATTTTTATAAATTCATGTTAAATATCGAAAGAATATATATGAAAAAAAAAGAAAGTATTAAAAAATAATAATGATAAAAGAAAGAAAAGAAATTAGAAAGAAAGAAATAATAAAAAAGGGAAAAGGCAAAATAGAACAAAACAAAACAAAACAACAACAAAAAAAAGAAAAAAAAGCAACCCCCCCCCACCCCTTGGCCGAGCTGGGCCAAAAGGCCCAACTGGCCAGGCCCCCGCGCCCCCTCCCGCTGAAACCCTAGTCCCCCCTGGCTCGCTCCCGTAACTCCCTCCCCCCTCGCTACTCCCTCCCCCCTGAGCGCCGCCAGCCTCCCCCTCGTGGGGGGCCCCACCCCTCCCACCGACAACTCCCCACGAGGGGCTCCCTCTCTCTCTCGTGATCCTCTGCCCCCCCCACGCCACGAGACCTCTCCCTCCCCCACGACGCCCGCGCCCCCAGGAGCCCCTCTTCCCCTCAGATCCACGCCCTCCAACCGCCGGCGGCCTCCCCCCCCCCCCCCCCCCCGTCGGCCCCTCTACTCCGGCCGGCGCGCCCCTCGGCCTCCATCCTCCCACCGGCGAGCCGCCCCCCCCCCCCCTCACGGCCTCCTCCTTCCCCGGCGGCCCCTCCCCTCTCCCGGCCGGCGATCCCCCCCTCCACCGCGCGGGCCAGCAGCACCACCCTCGGCCTCCACCCCGCCGGCAGGGGCCCCGGCCACCTCGGCCCTCCACCTCGGCCGGCCATCCCCCGGCCCACCATCGGCCGGCCCCCTTCACCAACTCCGGCAACCACCACCACCACGGCCACGGCGTCCCGACCACCTCGGGCTCCTCCTTGCTGGAACCGCGCCGTCACCGTCACCGTCACCGCCTCGTCCGCCTCCACGCCGTCTCCTCCGCCTCTTCCCGCGAACTCCGGCTTCACCGGCCCCTCCCGTCAACGTCGGTGAGCACCTCCTCGGGCTCCTCCCACCATGTCGTTCTCCAAGCCGCCCCGGTTCCGTTCCGGCAAACGGGACCCCGATCCGTCGACGGTAGACTCCGGTAGGAGGGATTGAAGTTTATGTTCTTCTATGTTGAGTTGGAGCAGAGAGAGTTCTGTGTCTCTTTGTTAACAGAGAGGGAGATGAGAGTTTTGAGAGAAAATAGAAAAAACAAATGTTGTATTCCGTATGTATGTATGTATGTATTTGATACCCGTATTTACTTATGTATTTGCGTATATAGGCATGTGGAGAAATACGACATGTGTATGATTATGTATTTGAGATTAATGAAATGAGTAAATAGCCTTAGGCCACTTACCGGTGGGGCCAATGCACCCGCTGTCTATGACAGGGAGGCCCCACGCGATAGTTAAAATAAAAATAATGTTTTTATTAAATAAATAAATAGATATATTAGTTAAAATAATTAATTAACATAATTAGAGTATGACACGTGGGTCCCTCATTAAATTAATCTGATAAATCAATATTTAATCGATATTAAACCTTGTGCCTATGACGTTCGGGACCCGCTGGTCAGTTGACCAGTCAACTGCTGATGCCAGCCTCACATCGCGATGATGTCATAATATGATTTCATTTAAAATAGCTAAATCTGTTTTTAATTCCTAAATAATTAATAAAACTTTGAAAATTAATATTAAATAATCCGTAAGTCAGATCGAGATATTTTCAACATGAAAGTTGATCAGCAAAGCGAGACGAACCAGGATACACGGTCCATTCGTCTGTCACGCGTCCCTAGCATAGCAAACATGGAACATTTCCATCGTTTCCCGTATAACCGGTAGTAGCCCGAGACCCGGAAAATATCATCAGATATTCTTCCGACCCATCTATGACGGATGTTGCTGCGTTAGTTCATGTCTAGCCTGCATCTTGCCATGTCATGCTTTGTGTTGCATCGGTGCTATTATTTATTGTTTCTTCCCCCTCTTCTTATCGGTAGACCCCGAGACTGACGCTGCTGCCGGGTACATCTACGACCCTGCCGATCAGTCCTTTGCCGCAGAGCAGCAAGGCAAGCAACCCCCCCTTGATCATTCCTATATCGCCTATGTCTTTCTTCCTACTGCTTGCATTAGTATTTTGCTACTGTTGTAGTTAGCTCCTATATCTGATGCATAGCCTATTTTTGATGAACTACTACTTTCAGTCCAGTACCTTTAATCAGCTTAGTATAGGTGGAGCAGTCATCCCCTCTGACCCCGTAGTTCAGTTGCCCCGCTTGTTTTCAAATCTCGATCTCTGATCGACGAGCCAGACCCGACACAACACATTCACCCCCCTTCGTTGTACGACTCTATAGGGATACTATCGGGTACCGAGGGTGACACCTCGCTAAGTACTCCTGATGATATCTCTGTAGTATAGCTAGTCGGTCGTGGTTATCGAGGGTGATTCCTCTTTCACCATTCCCGATGACGCCTCTGTCGTGCAACCCCGCGAGTGTGGGACCCCCGAGGGTGATTCCTCTAAGCCCACCTTGACGGGTACATCGTTCAGAATCCAACGAGGGTGATACCTCGGATTCCCCCCGATGTTACAACCACACAGTTACTCGACCATGTTACTCGGATCATTGGTGATTAGTTGTAAGACGGGTGGATTCCCGTGAGACTGTGTTGTTGGCCTAATTAAAATGCTAATGGATTTGGGTATTTGATCTGGGTTGGTCGGAGACCTTTTCGCACTAACCGGCTACGTGGGAAGAATTATGGGTACTCGGCGTCGCGGTATCAGCCGAAGCTTTTCAGATGCCACCAATGTAGCGGCGCGCGCCCGAGTGGTCCTGAGATGCATCGCACTTGTGATTAAGGGATGCTAGGACTGACGTCGGCCGCCCACGCCACGTGTAGGAGCGTGAAGGGGAACTGGGCCCATGAACCCTTTGTGCTTAGGATTTAGACCGGCGGGCTGGCCTCTCTGATTAGTCTTGGGTGGGGCTGCGACGTGTCGATATTCCGAGGCGGGGCAGGACCCAAAAAAGAATGCCCGGCCAGAGTGTTATCGAGCGTGACGGGACATGTGGTGCACCCCTGCAGGGATGAAAATTAACTATTCGGATAGCCGTGTCCACGGTTACAGGACGACTTGGAGTTGTGCCCCGATCTTTTACAACTACAATTGTTACTTAACTGGAATTAGTTTGCCTCGGGATTGCTTCCTCGCAGGGAGTCGAGGAAGGATCTTTAGGCGCGACCTCACTTTAATATTGCTGCAACAATATGACTATTAATGTGTTACCCCCTGTTCTACTCTCGTCTATTGCTGCAGGACTAGGCCTTCTCTCTCTATTTCTCGCATTGCTGCAGTCAGTCCACATATAACCCCCCTTCTTTGATACTGATGCATAATTAGAATAGTTATGATGTAAGACTTGCGGGTACTTTGGATGAGTACTCACCGCTGCTTTGCTCCCCCCTTGTCCCCTTGATCCGTTGCTGCGACCAGATGATGGAGCCCAGGAGATGGAGGTCCCCGCCGCCGACGACTGCTACCCCGACGGTGCCTACTACTACGTGGAGGCCGCTGATGATCAGGAGTAGTTAGGAGGTTCCCAGGCAGGAGGCCTCGCCTCGTCCGATCGTTGTATCTTTTGTGCTAGCCTTCTCTAAGGCACCCCATGTTGTTTTATGTCTGTACTCAGATATTTGTTGCTTCCGCTGATTCGTGTGTTTATCGAGCTTTCGTATTCTAGCCCTCGAGGTCCCTGGCTTGTAATATGAAGCTGATGTTATTTTATTTGTGTCTAGAGTTGTGTTGTGATATCTTCCCGTGAGTCCTTGGGTTTGGTCATACGCATTTGCGTGTATGTTTAGCGTACGATTAAATCAAGGGCATCACATAGTCTTTGGACAAAGTCCTTTCACATGGTGGAGTTGTACTTCCACATACCAAAGTTCCACTCCACTTTCCATGAACGGGTAGCCTTTGTAGACTGCATCTCCTTCAAGATGAATGTGTTTCATCATGTCCTTTAGGATTTTCGGGTAATCATGATCACTAGTCAGGGTCATGATCGTTTCTAGGCCCTTAAGGAATGACTCGTAGAGGGTTGTCATCTGCAGGTGTCAGAAAATAGGTACTCAGAGGAATGTATGTGTCTCCTTGGTAAGCATGGTACATTCCTACTCAGTGGATCCTGTGGGTTTACCGATTACTACCACACTTAAAATGAATTATACTCGTGCCTGCATAGACCATATTTTCTCATATCCTCATAAATGTTCAGAGATCTTTGTTCGTAGAGAAACAACGCATACAGTTTCAACATAGGCAATCATGACACAATAAATTTTATTGATTCATGAAGTTATTACAATCTCAGGGACTTCTGTTACAAAAATTCAACTCCATGATCTCATGAAAAACAAGAGTGCTTCAGGTTACACTTATTACCACTGTCAAAACATAACTACTCCATTTTAGCTTTCTTCACATGTGGACAATCACTAGCATAATGTCCTGCTTCCTTGCAACGAAAGCAAATGAGTTCGGACAAGTCTCGAGGCTTCTTAGTGTTTGCTTTTGCTCCTTAGGTTTACTGCTTCCATCCTGGGCACATATTGATGTAGTGGCCCAACTCCTTACACTTGAAACATCTGATATGGCTCGGGTCCTTAGGTGCCGGGATTTGACTCTGGCTCATGTATTTTCTCTTCTTTCCGGACTCCTTCATTTTGGCCAGTTCTTCTATTTCAAGTGGATCAAACTCTACTTTTTCCGTCGGGAAGTTTCCTAGATACTCTTGGCTTTTCTTCATGCACTCCTGTGAAAAATGTCCTTCCTCTCCACATGAGTAACAGGCATTGGAGAAAAATATGGTTAGGCTCTGTCCATCAGGGTCTCCAATATTTTCCTTCATCACATGTTCTTCTAAAATCTTCTTCGGGAGTGTTTCCTCCATTGCTTCTTTCTGCTGCTTGACAACTTGTTGCACCTTGGGGTAAATGTAACACTGGGCTGGGTAGTGGGTGGTTCCTTCACACAAGAAACAAGTCACCTCACTAGTTGGGCATTCCTCCGCTGGGTGATTCTCTTCACAATGAGTGCATCCATCCTTGTGTTCCTCCTGGGTGTGTCCTATTCCTCCACAGATCTTGTATGCACAAGTCTTCTTCTTTGGATTATCATAGCACTTCTGAATAAGGCGGGATCTTAACAGAGTCTTCTTGAATTCGTCCCAAGTTTCTACTCCACTAAATACTTGTATGGCATGATGCATTTTCCACCAAATAGCAGCACTTTGTGTAAAGTACTGAAGAGCATGTGCCACTTCATACTTTCTTGAAATCAAATTGCTCCCGAAGTGGTTCCCCATGTTCTGAATCCATATTTCAGCCTCCAGCTGGGTCATTGGTCCAGAGACTACAAGTCCAGCTTCATACGCCATCTATTGGGTCCAAGGTTTTTGGGATGAGATGGGTAAGAGAGAGAGGGATAGAGGGATATACACACAATACAAACAATATTTTTTGAGAATAGGATTTATTTGTGGCTGTCGGAAAACACACACAAAGGACGGCTCACAAATCATCGTATCTAACGTGGGTATGTAACAGGGTTTGGACTTCTAATGGCCATAGAAATATTGGAAACACATTAGGGTCTTAGAATTCTTCGGGTCTTGAGAGTCTTCAATTGGTGTAGATTCAATTCTTCAATTGCATGGTGAAATCCTCTTTACTTTGAAGTAGAACTCCGTTGATTCTTCATGTGGTCAAAGGGGAAAGGTATTGTCTAACTATTTGAGGCGAGAGAGAACATTCGATGAAATCATAAGGGATGAGAAGTAAAGGATGTTCTTGGAAATAAAATTTTAGAGAGATCCTTTCCTAAGGGATTTCAAGTTTCTAGGGTCACGTCCTATAGTCAACATGTGCTCTGATACCATATCTGTAGCGACCCTACTCAAAACGAGTCAAGCCTCTGTGTATCTGTGCCATCCTTGGATCAGTATGCTGGCACAAACAGTACATCAATGTATATATCAAAGTTCAACCACATGTAAATAATGTTAAATTAATATATACCTCAAAATCTCAGCGGAAATAGTCAAAGGGAGTGGAGTCCCAAATAACACCAACGGCAGGTTGAGTGCAGACCGTAACCCTGAATCGTACTCTTACTCGTCGAAGAAAGTATTTGCAACATAAGACGTTGGAGCCGTGTAGGTCAGCATATTGAATATGCCGGCAAGTCACAAAAAGAGAGGGGTAAAAATATGATCTATACTATATGCATAAATTGCAGGTGGGGCTGTAAGTTTTAGCGGAAAGCAAAGTTTTCTCCTACAACAAGAGAGGGGCTAAAAGATAAATATTACTACGTTGTTGGTTGTTAATGAGATGGTTCCGCCAACCAATTCTCGTACCCAAGTTGTCTATAATACCCACATCAATATTATTATTTGTGTTGAGAATTCCTAATAACTTCAGTTCCTTTGGCTCAACTTGTCCATGACCATGGACACGGCTAATCGATTAGGTTTGAGTACTCTGCAGAGTTTTGCACATGTTCCCCACAAGATTTGATCGCCTCCATGTATGTCCTCGCACTTCAGGGTGTTTGAAGACTGGATGATCAAAACATGGTCTTTCAACGGGTTCCTCTGATCCTTTGTCGGTGCCCATCCAATCCTACCGTTCTTCTACATCTCGTAGCACCGCCTGTCCAGAGTCACCACGTTGTCCAACCAAGCCAGAGCCCATAATGGCTTGTGGCTGTGCAGGTAAGCCTTGGGTCTTGAAAATATCCGTCCGTCTCTTTGAGCCTGGGTGAAGCTTTCCGCAAGATGTCATGGCGCTTCCCCATGCATCCCGGGTCGTCCACTGGTTTCTCCAGGGAGCCCATTGATAACCCACAAGTATAGGGGATCAATTGTAGCCTTTCTCGATAAGTAAGAGTGTCGAACCCAACGAGGAGCTAAAGGCAGGACAAATATTCCCTCAAGTTCTATCGACCACCGATACAACTCTACGCACACTTTACGTTCGCTTTACCTAGAACAAGTATTAAACTAGAAGTACTTCGTAGGAGTGATAGGAAAGGCTTGAAAGAATGTAAAGAACACGTAAATAAAACTAAGGGCTGGTTAGAAAAAGAAACAAATACGAGTGTCTAACGAGTGTGGAAAAGTGGTGGTAGGAGTTGCGGAATTGTCCCTTAGCAATTGACTACGTTACTAGATCGATAGCAAGTATCATGTGGGAGAGGCCTCTGCTAGCATCTCATCCCTTACTTGGAATTCTATGCACTTATGATTGGAACTATTAGCAAGCGTCCGCAAGTACTAATGTTCATTAAGGTAAAACCCAACCATAGCAATAAGATATATTGGTCCCCCTTCAATCCCATATGCATCAATTTCTATGCTAGGTTTGAAGCTTCTGTCACTCTAGCCTGCCAATACATAGTCCTATCACCATACAACTAACCCTATGGTGTGATCCACGCGCACGATCATATGATGGGCACCAAAGGACAGCAACATAACCACAAGGAAATTAAACCAATCATAGTAATTCATTAATCACCGATAGGACAATGATAATCTACTCAGACATCATAGGATAGCAACACATCATTGGATAATAATATGTAGCATAAAGCACCATGTGCAAGTAGTGGGTACAGTGCATTGCGGGAGAGTGAACTGCTGAATATAGATGGGGAAGATGATGGAGATGTTGGTGAAGATGACGGAGGAGTTGGTGTAGATCGCCGTCACACGATGATGTCTCGGGCGGCGTTCCAGCGCCGCCGGGAGAGAGGGGGAGAGAGCCCCCCTCCTTCTTCTTCCTTGACCTCCTCCCTAGATGGGAGAAGGGTTTCCCCTCTAGTCCATGGTTCCATGGTGGCGGAGGGGCGAGATCCCCTCCGAGATTGGATCTCTCTCTCTCTCTCTCTGTGTCCTTCTGTTTCTGCGCTCCCAGATTCTGCGTTTCACCGTTTCTTAAATTCCTGGAGATCCGTAACTCCGATTGGGCTGAAATTTTAACACGATTTTCTTCCGGATATTATCTTTCTTGCGAAGAAAGAAGGGCTCCAACCTCCTTAAGGAGTGGCCACAAGCCTGCCAGCCGCCGTCGTACCTCCTGGTGGCGGCTACAGGGCTTGTGGGCCCTCCGTGCATCGCCTCGCGTTGATTCTTCTTCCCAAAAATCATAAATATTCCAAAAAAAATCCCTGTAAGTTTTTATTACGTTTGGACTTGATTTGGTATGGATATTCTGCAAAACAAAAAACATGCAACAAACAGGAACTGGCACTGGGCACTGGATCAATATGTTAGTCCCAAAAATAGTATAAAAAGTTGCCAAAAGTATATGAAAGTTGTAGAATATTGGCATGAAACAATAAAAAATTATAGATACAATGGAGACGTATCAGCATCCCCAAGCTTAATTCCTGCTCGTCCTCGAGTAGGTAAATGATAAAAAAGATAATTTTTGATGTGGAATGCTACCTAGCATAATCTTGATCATATAATCTAATCATGGCATGAATACTAAAACACGAGTTATTCGAAGCAATAGTCTATCATTTGACATAAAGACAATAATATTTCAAGCATACTAACAAAGCAATCATGTCTTCTCAAAATATCATGGCCAAAGAAAGTTATCCCAACAAAATCATATAGTCTGGCTATGCTCCATCTTCCCCACACAACGTATTTAAATCATGCACAACCCCGGTTTTAGCCAAGCAATTGTTTCATACTTTAGTGTTCTCAAACTTTTTAAACTTTCATGCAATACATGAGCGTGAGCCATGGACATAACACTATAGGTGGAATATAATATGGTGGTTGCGGAGTAGACGAAAAGGAGGAGATAGTCTCACATCAACTAGGTGTATCAACGGGCTATGGAGATGCCCATCAATAGATATCAATGTGAGTGAGTAGGGATTGCCATGCAACGGATGCACTAGAGCTTATAAGTGTATGAAAGCTCACAAAAGAAACTAGTGGGTGTGCACCCAACTTGCTTGCTCACGAAGACCTAGGGCAATTTTGAGGAAGCCCATTATTGGAATATACAAGCCAAGTTATATAATGAAAATTTCCCACTAGTATATGGAAGTGACAACATAGGAGACTCTCTGTCATGAAGATCATAGTGCTATTTGAAGCAAAAGTTTGGGAAGAGGATAGTAGAAATTGTCCCTTCTCTCTTTTCTCTCATTTTTTTGTGGGCTCTTTGGCCTCTCTTTCTTTCATTTTTTTTATTTTGGTGGGCATCATTGGCCTCTTTTTATAAATGGGCTTCGCTGGCCTCTTTTATTTCCTCACATGGGACAATTCTCTATTAATGATGATCATCACACTTACAACTCAATACTTAGAGCAATGATGACTCTATATGAAATGCCTTTGGTAGTGTGCTGTGACAATGATCTAGAATAGCAATGACATCAAAAAAATGGACAAGCCATGGAAACATCATGCTAGCTATCTTACGATCATGCAATGGCAATATGGAAGTGGTGGCACATGTCATGAGACGGAACGGTGGTAGTTGCATGGCTATATATCTCGGAATGGCTATGAAAATGCCATAATAGGTAGGTATGGTGGCTGTTTTGAGGGAGGCTATATGGTGGGTGTAATGCACCGGCGAAAGTTGCGCGGTACTAGAGAGGCTAGAAATGGTGGAAGGGTGAGAGTGCGTATAATCCATGGACTCAACATTAGTCATAAAGAACTCAAATACTTATTGCAAAAGTCTATTAGTCATCGAAACAAGGTACTACACGCATGCTCCTAGGGGAAATGTTGGTAGGAGTTAACCATCGCGCGATCCCGACCTCCACACAAAGGATGACAATCAATAAATAAATAATGCTCCGACTTCATCACATAACGGTTCACCATACGTGCATGCTACGGGAATCACAAACCTTAACACAAGTATTTCTGAAAAACACAATTACTCACTAGCATGACTCTAATATCACATATTCATGTCGCAAAACTGTTGCAAGGAATCAAATATATCATATTCAGTGATCTACAAGTTTTATGTAGGATTTTATGACTAACCATGTGAATGACCAACTCCTGTTAACTCTCTAAATAGGTATAAGTGAAGCATGAGAGCTTAATTATTTGTACAAAAGATATGCCCCGCTCTAACAAATATAAGTGAAGCAAAAGAGCATTCTACAAATGGCGGTTTTCTAGGTGTAGGGAAACATGCAATCCAAACTTCAAAAGATATAAGTGAAGCACATGAAGCATTCTATAAAGCCAACCAAGGACTATATCATACCAGCATGGTGCATAAAAGAAAAAGGAAAAATAAACACAAAAGACGCCCCAAGCATTTTCACATATGATGTGACGAATTAAAATATAGCTCCGAGTAAAATTACCGATAGATTGTAGACAAAAGAGGGGATGCCTTCCGGGGCATCCCCAAGCTTAGACGCTTGAGTCTTCCTTGAATATTACCTTGGGGTGCTTCGGGCATCCCCAAGCTTATGCTCTTGCCTCTCCTTATTCCTTCATCCATCGTGCTCTCACCCAAAACTTGAAAACTTTAATCACACAAAACTCAACAAAACTTCGTGAGATCCGTTAGTATAATAAAATAAATCACCACTTCAAGTACTGTTGTGCACTCATTCTAAATTCATATTAGCATTATATCTACTATAATCCAACTTCACCATGGTTAATACCCCCCGAGACTACCGATAGATTCATCAGAATAAGAGAACAATGCATAGAAAATAGAATCTGACAAAACAGAACAGTCTGTAGCAATTTGTATATTCCTTATACCTCTGATATCTCAAAAAAATCTGAAAAATTACGAACGTCTGGAAAATTTGCATATCAATCAGAATCAAAAAAGAATCAACTCAAAATCTCTTCCAGAATAAAAATGAAAATTAATTTCGTGAGCAGAAAGTTTCTGTATTTTCTCAGCGTGATCAAACAACTATCACCCAAACTAATCGTAAAGGCTTTGCTTGGCACATTATTTTTAAAAAAAACAAAGGAATTGTACAAGGGGATAATTATTTTTGTGAGAAACTTCCATGAAAAATTCTACATTGTTTCCATGAGTATGAACACAAGTGTTCAAGGTCGAGCCTCACTTCCACAATGCATCACCTTTCAATCACCTCTCATTTTGAAAAAGATTTAAGTTCCCCTCTATTTTTTTAAACTAAATAAAAGCACTCAACAGAAATAAATGACTCTTTAAAACTTCAACGTTGTCTCCCAGGCAGCGCTTTCTTTAAAGCCATTAAGCTAGGCATAAAGTGCTCAAGTAATGGATCCACCCGGATCCCAAGGTATATCAAAGCCAATTTTAATTAGCAATGGTTTGAAATTTAGTAGTGATCACAAGGTAACATATATCAAGCAATCACAAAGTCTAACTCTCTTCCTATGCATTGGCATGTCATAAAAGAACAATTCATGCACATCAAGTAAAGGCCAATACATAGCATAAGCAGTTTCTTGCAATTTTATCATACTGGAAATGTAGTTCCTCTCTCATAATAATTGCAAGTAGGAGAAGCAAGCACATGCATATTATATTCATCAAAATCATCATGTGTAACATAAGGAACTATAGCTAGCTCATCTTCGTAAGCATCATTCATATTGGCATCATGGCCACAAGCGTAGCAAGCATCAAGTTCATCAAAAAGGGATATTTCAAACGAATCCAAGGGATCATAGCATTCATCTTTCGGTAAGAACGAAGGAAAATTGAATAATGTATGAGTAGAAGAGTTACTATCATTAGAAGGTGGGCAGGGGTAGCTAGTCCGCTCTTCCTCCTTTTGTTCTTCGCTCTCCTCTTCATCTTTTTCATCTAATGAGCTCACAATTTCAGCATTTTCTTCTTCCATAGTTTCCTGCAAAATAATAGTCTCTTCTTGGGCAGCATAGGATTTCTCCTTAAATCGTTCAATATGGGAATTATATTCATAATTAGTATAACAATAACGAAGCATAGCCAAAATTTCAGATCGGTAAGGAGCATCATCATTATCATCATACCTTTTAAACAGAGCCTCAATTTCATAAGCACCCATAAAAGCAACAAACTCTTTTATTTGATCCACATCATAGTAATCATCTATACCATTAGCATAAGAAGCCAAGGTTCTATGATCATTAAATTCACAAGAAAAGGGAAGGTGTGGAGCCTTCATCCTAGAGCAACAAGTAACACCATATCTCTTGCATAGTTCCCAAGCATACCATTTCAACAAATGGATTTCATCCCATAAAAGTTTCCCTTTTTGAGTTAAGCGATAATCCCTAAAGTATTCACGTTGATCCAACATGTATCCCATTATATAATTGAATGGGGCTTTCTCAAGATTATTAAAGAAGTATACAGTATTTTCCACGTAACGAGCATCGAGGGTTTTAGGAGGTTCCCCATCTCCATGAGTAGCAAGTACACCTAATTTTTTGGGTATTTCGTGTTCCATATCCATAACTAAAGATAGAGAACAACTTAGAACAGAAAATAAATCTACTTAGTGATAAAGCAAACAAGCACAGACGAGGATATTCACCCCACGCTATTGTTCCCCGGCAACGGCGCCAGAAAAAGGTCTTGATAACCCACAAGTATAGGGGATCAATTGTAGCCTTTCTCGATAACTAAGAGTGTCGAACCCAACGAGGAGCTAAAGGCAGGACAAATATTCCCTCAAGTTCTATCGACCACCGATACAACTCTACGCACACTTTACGTTCGCTTTACCTAGAACAAGTATGAAACTAGAAGTACTTTGTAGGAGTGATAGGAAAGGCTTGCAAGAAAGTAAAGAACACGTAAATAAAACTAAGGGCTGGTTAGAAAAAGAATCAAATACGAGTGTGTAAAAGTGGTGGTAGGAGTTGTGGAATTGTCCCTAAGCAATTGACTATGTTACTAGATCGATAGCAAGTATCATGTGGGAGAGGCCTCTGCTAGCATCTCATCCCTTACTTGGAATTCTATGCACTTATGATTGGAACTACTAACGTTCATTAAGGTAAAACCAACCATAGCAATAAGATATATTGGTCCCCCTTCAATCCCATATGCATCAATTTCTATGCTAGGTTTGAAGCTTCTGTCACTCTAGCCTGCCAATACATAGTCCTATCAACATACAACTAACCCTATGGTGTGATCCACGCGCGCGATCATATGATGGGCACCAAAGGACAGCAACATAACCACAAGGAAATTAAACCAATCATAGCAATTCATCAATCACCGATAGGACACGATAATCTACTCATACATCATAGGATAGCAACACATCATTGGATAATAATATGTAGCATAAAGCACCATGTGCAAGTAGAGGGTACAGCGCGTTGCGGGAGAGTGAACTGCTGAATATAGATGGGGAAGATGATGGAGATGTTGGTGAAGATGACGGAGGTGTTGGTGTAGATCGCCATCACACGATGATGTCCCGGGCGGCGTTCCAACACCGCCGGGAGAGAGGGGGACAGAGCCCCCCCTCCTTCTTCTTCTTCTTCTTCCTTGACCTCCTCCCTAGATGGGAGAAGGGTTTCCCCTCTGGTCTCTCTCTCTGTCCTTCTATTTCTGCGCTCCAAGATTCTGCGTTTCAACGTTTCTTAAATTCGCGGAGATGCGTAACTCCGATTGGACTGAAATTTTAACACGATTTTCTTCTCGATATTATCTTTCTTGCGGAGAAACAAGGGCTCCAGCCGCCTTAAGGAGTGACCACAAGCCTGCCAGCCGCCACCGTATGTAACATCCCAAATTTTGGAATGTTAATATTATTATTATATTGTTTGTTTGTTTGCTTGAGTGATTGAAACTTGAGTGAAATTTGAAACTTTTCAAAAACTTTTGAATGAGAGGGAATAAAATGACTTTCCCCTTCTCCGGTAAATTCAAATTCAATCATTTAAAAACAAAGAGAGAAGATGACATGACTTCTTCAACTATAAAGAATTTGAACGGAGTTTGCATTTGAATCCTTTCAAATATTTGCCCTTGCTTCTATATTTTTCTTCCCCGAGAAATACCACGAAAATAATTCTTGCCAAGCAAGAAAGTGAGGAGGAACATGACCCTCCAAACCGGGGATATTCCTTTGAAATATTTGGACCATAAAACCCAAGGTCTATTTGAAAAATATTTGCAAAAAGAAAATAAACCAATTTAGGGATTTTCTAAAAAACAATTTTTTTTGAAGTATTTATTTTGGTAGTGGAAAAATGCCCATCTTTTTGGATTTATTTTTCTGAAAATTTTAATATATTATACCCCTATATTCCGGGGATATTCTATTTCCTTTTAATCGTATTAATTCCTGTTTTAATAAAAAGGGAAAAAGATCTCTTATTTTAGGAATGTACTTGGGCCACGTTAGGAAACCAATCTGGCCCAATCCCACCTTCTTCTTCCTCCTCACGAGCTTCCTTGTGTGGCCATGGCAGAAGCTTCCCAGGAAGCTTCCCTCCCCCGGTTCGCGGGATACACTTCCTTCCCGAGCCTCCCACCACCCCTATAAGAACGCCCCTCCTCTCCTCGTTCCATTTTCCCGAGCCACGGCGCCACCATCCTCATCTTCCTGTCAAGAACGGAGTACAGTAGGTCTCGTGGCGCTTCCCCATCACCCCTGCCGAGCCTCTCCAGTGCCCCACCCCCTGCCGTTCTACTCCTCCGCCGATTCCCCACTCCGCCGGTGACCTCCCCACCTCGCCGGAGCAGCCACCTCGCCGGAGTTCTTCCTTTGTGTCACCCACGGTGAGATTCACGAAATCCCGTATTGCAGTTTTTTCAGAAAATTGCAATCTTATAAAATTCATATCTATTAGTCTATAACTCCGAATTAGGTGATTCGTTTTGCGTTAGATCACAAATTTCTTGTAGTTCCCGAAAATATATAATTTGTCTATGTTTGGATTTATAAACTTTGAATTAGATCAGATTTAGTTTAAACCTTGTTTTGCTTATTCCAGGAGTTTAAAAATAGCTTTTAATTTGATTCTTTTTGCTACTGCTCCCTAGTGATAAAATATTACCGTGGTAGAAGTTTCAAAAAATTTAAAGTATTTTTACTGGTGTTTTGAACAGAAACAAGTTTCTGCCATACCGGCGCGTGATAAATTCTTTTGCTTAGGCTTTCGCAAATCATTACTTATGATGTTATTTTTACTTGTGGCATGATTGAAGTGCTTATGGTGTGCTTTGTGTTTGTATCGGTAGATCATCCGGAGTGCGAAGCGTGTTACTTAGAAGCGCTCGAGCAAGACAACTATCATCAAGGCAAGTCACTTTGATCATACTATCACCTATGTTTTATGCATTGTAGTTCTACAATCCTACGCCCAATTGCATGCTCCTTAGGTACTTGGAAATTTTAGTATAGATTGTAGTATCATGTGGTAGTCACACAACAACCCCGATACTTGGCCCCGGGACGACAAATTTCATATTGCTATGCTGGAGTAGACGGGTTATCGGTTGAGTGTATATCACGAGTGATGCGAGGTTGATAGAATAATCAAGACCGGACTAAGACAAGATTTTCAAGACCTCGGACGCAATGCAACTCTGGGTGTAGGATGGTTGATCGGCTCCCTGGAGAACCCAGTGGATGCTCGGGATGCTGGAGAGGCCATGTCATCCCGCGGAAAGCTTCACCCAGGCTCAAAGAGACGGACGGATATTTTCAAGACCCAAGGCTTACCTGCACAGTCACAAGTCATTATGGGCTCTGGCTTGGTTGGACAACGCGGCGACTCTGGACAGGCGGTGCTAGCAGATGTAGAAGAACGGTAGGAATGGATGGGCACCGACAGGGATTCAGAGGGACCCGTTGAAAGACCATGTTTTGATCATCCGGTCTTCAAACACCTTGAAGTGCGAGGACATACTCGGAGGCGATCAAATCTTGTGGGGAACGTGTGCAAAACTCTACAGAGTACTCAAATCTAATCGATTAGCCGTGTCCACGGTCATGGACAACTTGAGCCAAAGGAACTGAAGTTATCTGGATTTCTCAACACCATTAAATATATTTGATGAGGGTAATTATTGACAACTCGGGTACGAGAACTGTTTGGCGGAACCATCTCGTTAACAACCAACTTTTGTAGTAACATTTTGCTTTTAGCCCCCTCTTGATGTAGGAGAAAACTTGCTTTTCTCTAAAAACTTATAGCCCCACCTGTCAAATATGCATGTAGAATAGATGATTATTATTTTACCCCCTCTCATATGTGACTTGCCGGCATATTCAATATGCTGACCTACACGGCTGCAACGTCTTATGTTGCTGATATTTTTTCTTCGACGAGTAAGAGTACGATTCAGGGTTACGGTCTACACTCAACTTGTCGTTGGTGTTTATTGGGACTCCACTCCCTTGGCTGCTTCCGCTGAAATATTTAAGGTATATATCAGTTTTACGCTATTTACATGTGATTGCACTTTGATATATACATTGATGTACTGTGTGTGCCAGCATACTGATCCAGGGATGGCACAGATACAAAGAGGCTTGACTCGTTTTGAGTTGGGTCGCTACAGAGATGGTATCAGAGCACATGTTGACTATAGGACGTGACCCTAGAAACTGGAAATTTCTTAGGAAAGGATCTCTCAAAAAATTTATTTTCAACAACACCTTTTACTTCTCATCTCTTCTGACTTCATCAAATGTTCTCCCTCACCTCCAATAGTTAGACAATACCCTTACCCCTTTGACCTCATGAAGAATCAACGGAGTTCTACTTCAAAGTAATGAGGATTTCATCATGCATTTGAAGAATTGAAGCTGCGCCAATTGAAGACTCTCAAGACCCGAAGAATTCCAAGATCCTGAAGTGTTCGAATAATTATATGACCATTAGAAGTCCAAACCCCAATTATATACCCATGTTAGTTACGATGATTTGTGAGCCGTCATTGGTGTGTGTTTTCCGACGGCCACAAATAAAATATATTCTCAAAAATATTGTTTGTATTGTGTGTATCTCCCTCTCTCTCTCTTACCCGTCTCATCCCCAAAACCTCAACCCTACCAGATGGAGTATGAAGCTGGACTTGTAGTATCTCGACCAATGACCCAGCTGGAGGCTGAAACATGGATTCAGAACATGGAGAACCACTTCGGGAGCAACTTGATCTCAAGGAAGTATGAAGTGGAACACGCTCTTCAGTACTTTACCCAAAGTGCTGCTATCTGGTGGAAAATGCACCATGCCATACAAGGATTTAGTGGAGCAGAAAGTTGGGAAGAATTCAAGAAGACTCTGCTAATATCCCGTCTCATTCAGAAGGGCTATGACAATCCGAAGGAGAAGACTTGTGCATGCAAGATCTGTGGATAAATAGGACACACCCAGGAAGAACACACGGATGGCTGCACTCATTGTGAAGAAAATCACCCAGCTGAGGAATGCCCAACTAGTCAGGTGACTTGTTTCTTGTGTGAAGGAACCACCCACTACCCAACTCAGTGTCACATTTACCCCAAGGTGCAACAAGTTGTCAAGCAGCAGAAAGATGAAGTGAAGGAAACCCTCAAGAAGAAGATTCCAGAAGAGCCGGTGATGAACGAAAATATTGAAGACCCTGATGGACAAGGTCTGACCAGATTTTTCTCCAATGCATTCCACTCATGTGGAGAAGAAGGACATTATTCACAGGACTGCACGAAGAGAAGCCAAGAGTATCTGGGAAACTTCCCGATGGAAGAAGTGGAGTTTGATCCACTTGAAATAGAAGAACTGGCCAAAATAAAGGAGTCCGGAAAGAAGAAAACGTACCCTCGGAAGAGCCAAATCTCTACAGACATAGACCTGAGTCATCTCAGATGTTACAAGTGTATGAAATTTGGCCACCACAAATACATGTGCTCAGGAAGGAAGCCGGGAATCCAAGGAGCAAAAGCAGAAGCTAAGAAGCCTCGAGACTTGTCGGAAATCATTTGTTTTCGTTGCAAGGAAGCATGACATTTTGCTAGCGATTGTCCGCAAAGGAAGAAAGCTAGAATGGAGTAGTTAAGTTTTGACCATGGCAATAAGTGTAATCCGAAGCACTCTTGTTTTTCATGAGATCATGGAGTGAAATTCTTGTAACAGAAATCCCTGAGATTGTAATAACATCATGAATAAATGGAATTTATTGTCTCATGATTGCCTATGTTGAAAATGTATGCGTTGTTTATCTACGAGCAAAGATCCCTGAACATTATGAGGATATGAGAAATATGGTCTATGCAGACATGAGTATAACTCATTTTAAGTGTGGTAGTAATCGGTAAACCCACAGGATCCATTGAGTAGGAGTGTACCATGATTATCAAGGAGCACCTCGGAAAGTTCCAGTGGAACTAAAGTACCTCCAAGAGAGGCAGATGAATAAAGTTGGCAGAAATGCTCGACCATACCGAACAATGTGGATGGCAGCATTTGTAATAAATTACTTTTGAGTTGGAATTTTGAAGAAAGCAAGGATGTAATAAAGGATTGATTATGAAATGAATATGATTTATGGAAGAAGCTATGATGGATCAGCAAACGTTTTCTTAGGAGCATACGAAAACCTGAGAGTTGTGAAGATACGATAGATGTTTCGTTCAGCTTGCAGAACCAATGGATTATCCGAACTTCGTTCGTGGACAAGAGAAATTCTGCAACGCTTGTGAGGATGCCCAAGTGTTAGAATGCGAGATTCACTAAACCTTATACAAAGAAATGATTTGGGTGTGGAATGGATTGATCACCATGACGACTTACTCTTCTCATTTATCTTGCTATTCGGAATGGTAAATCTGAGAGACTTACCCATAGTGAGAGACGACGTTCTTTGAAGCTTTTGTTTAAGCCTTAGAATGGTATAAGAAAAGCCCACGTACATGGCACTTGTTGTCACGCGTAGGAAATTTTACGGTGAGAATGAAACCAAGACCCCTCTCTGTGCAGGATAACCCCAAATGGTAGACCACCATGAGAACCATCGATATGTTATTTAGAATTGATCACGAGACTGTCAGTTAAGAAGACCCCGTGACGGAAGAAGCTTATATCAACGGGAGAGCATCACCAAAGGATTTAATATGAAGACTGTGCGATGTGAGTTGCCAAAACCCCAGAGGATCGTTAAAGCATTTGAGGGACCAGTATCTCTCATTTTAAGTGTGGTAGCATCCCACCTTGCCGGAGATTGGATTGCTAGAAGACCCCCAAACCCTAACCTTTCTTTCTAGCCTCTTCGAATCTCGAGGACGAGGTTCATTTTAAGTGTGGTAGGTTTGTAACATCCCAAATTTTGGAATGTTAATATTATTATTATATTGTTTGTTTGTTTGCTTGAGTGATTGAAACTTGAGTGAAATTTGAAACTTTTCAAAAACTTTTGAATAAGAGGGAATAAAATGACTTTCCCCTTCTCCGGTAAATTCAAATTCAATCATTTAAAAACAAAGAGAGAAGAAGACATGACTTCTTCAACTATAAAGAATTTGAACGGAGTTTGCATTGGAATCCTTTCAAATATTTGCCCTTGCTTCTATATTTTTCTTCCCCGAGAAATACCACGAAAATAATTCTTGCCAAGCAAGAAAGAGAGGAGGAACATGACCCTCCAAACCGGGGATATTCCTTTGAAATATTTGGACCATAAAACCCAAGGTTTATTTGAAAAATATTTGCAAAAAGAAAATAAACCAATTTAGGGATTTTATAAAAAAACATTTTTTTTGAAGTATTTATTTTGGTAGTGGAAAAATGCCCATCTTTTTGGATTTATTTTTCTGAAAATTTTAATATATTATACCCCTATATTCCGGGGATATTCTATTTCCTTTTAATCGTATTAATTCCTGTTTTAATAAAAAGGGAAAATGATCTCTTATTTTAGGAATGTACTTGGGCCACGTTAGGAAACCAATCTGGCCCAATCCCACCTTCTTCTTCCTCCTCATGAGCTTCCTTGTGTGGCCATGGCAGAAGCTTCCCAGGAAGCTTCCCTCCCCCGATTCGCGGGATACACTTACTTCCCGAGCCTCCCACCACCCCTAAAAGAACGCCCCTCCTCTCCTCGTTCCATTTTCCCCATCACCTCGCCTTCTCCCTGCTCGTAGCCACGGCGCCACCATCCTCATCTTCCTGTCAAGAACGGAGTACAGTAGGTCTCGTGGCGCTTCCCCATCACCCCTGCCGAGCCTCTCCAGCGCCCCACCCCCTGCCGTGCTACTCCTCCGCCGATTCCCCACCCCGCCGGCGACCTCCCCACCTCGCCGGACCAGCCACCTCGCCGGAGTTCTTCCTTTGTGTCAGCCACGGTGAGATTCACGAAATCCCGTATTGCAGTTTTTTCAGAAAATTGCAATCTTATAAAATTCATATCTATTAGTCTATAACTCCGAATTAGGTGACTCTTTTTGCGTTAGATCACAAATTTCTTGTAGTTCCCGAAAATATATAATTTGTCTATGTTTGGACTTATAAAATTTGAATTAGATCAGATTTAGTTTAAACCTTGTTTTGCTTATTCGAGGAGTTTAAAAATAGCTTTTAATTTGATTCTTTTTGCTACTGCTTCCTAGTGATAAAACTTACTGTGGTAGAAGTTTCAAAAATTTTAAAGTATTTTTACTGGTGTTTTCAACAGAAACAATTTTCTGCCATACCGGCGCGTGATAAATTCTTTTGCTTAGGCTTTCGCAAATCATTACTTATTATGTTATTTTTACTTGTGGCATGATTAAAGTGCTTATGGTGTGCTTTGTGTTTGTATCGGTAGATCATCCGGAGTGCGAAGCGTGTTACTTAGAAGCGCTCGAGCAAGACAACTATCATCAAGGCAAGTCACTTTGATCATACTATCACCTATGTTTTATGCATTGTTGTTCTACCATCCTACGCCCAATTGCATGCTCCTTAGGTACTTGGAAATTTTAGTATAGATTGTAGTATCATGTGGTAGTCACACAACAACCCCGATACTTGGCCCCGGGACGACAAATTTCATATTCCTATGCTGGAGTAGACGGGTTATCGGTTGAGTGTGTATCACGAGTGATGCGAGGTTCATATAATAATCAAGACCGGACTAAGACAAGATTTTCAAGACCTCGGACGCAATGCAACTCTGGGTGAAGGACGGTTGATAGGCTCCCTGGAGAACCCAGTGGATGCCCGGGATGCTGGAGAGGCCATGTCATCCTGCGGAAAGCTTCACCCAGGCTCAAAGAGACGGACGGATATTTTCAAGACCCAAGGCTTACCTGCACAGCCACAAGTCATTATGGGCTCTGGCTTGGTTGGACAACGCGGCAACTCTGGACAGGCGGTGCTAGCAGATGTAGAAGAACGGTAGGAATGGATGGGCACCGACAGGGATTCAGAGGGACCCGTTGAAAGACCATGTTTTGATCATCCGGTCTTCAAACACCCTGAAGTGCGAGGACATACTCGGAGGCGATCAAATGTTGTGTGGAACGTGTGCAAAACTCTGCAGAGTACTCAAATCTAATCGATTAGCCGTGTCCACGGTCATGGACAACTTGAGCCAAAGGAACTGAAGTTATCTGGATTTCTCAACACCATTAAATATATTTGATGAGGGTAATTATTGACAACTCAGGTACGAGAACAGGTTGCGGAACCATCTCGTTAACAACCAACTTTTGTAGTAACATTTTGCTTTTAGCCCCCTCTTGATGTAGGAGAAACTTGCTTTTCGCTAAAAACTTATAGCCCCCCCTACCATATATGCATGTAGAATAGATGATTATTATTTTACCCCCTCTCATATGTGACTTGCCGGCATATTCAATATGCTGACCTACACGGCTGCAACGTCTTATGTTGCTGATATTTTTTCTTCGATGAGTAAGAGTACGATTCAGGGTTACGGTCTACACTCAACTTGCCGTTGGTGTTTATTGGGACTCCACTCCCTTGGCTGCTTCCACTGAAATATTTAAGGTATATATCAGTTTTACGCTATTTACATGTGATTGCACTTTGATATATACATTGATGTACTGTGTGTGCCAGCATACTGATCCAGGGATGGCACAGATACACAGAGGCTTGACTCGTTTTGAGTCGGGTCGCTACACCGTACCTCCTGGTGGCGGCTACAGGGCTTGTGGGCCCTCAGTGCATCGCCTCGCGTTGATTCTTCTTCCCAAAAATCATAAATATTCCAAAAAAAAACCCGTAAGTTTTTATTACGTTTGGACTTCGTTTGGTATGGATATTCTGTGAAACAAAAAACATGCAACAAACAGGAACTGGCACTGGGCACTGGATCAATATCTTTCTCGGGAAATACGTGATAGAACTATTCGTCACTCTCCGATGAAATCTATATAATCAAACATAGTGTTCACATAAGCACTCACACTAGCAATCATTCTAGCAATCAAATAACAAACTACAATAAAAGTTGATGCAATCAAAACAATAAGAAAGATCGAAAAGAATCCAAAGGAAATTTCAAAGAAATCTAGGGAGTCTTCTATTACATCAAACACTAAATAGTTTTTGTTCTAACCGAAAATAAAACACTAAAATAACAGAGAATAGAATATAAATTTAACTAAGATAAAATAAAGTATTTTTCCTAAAACTATTTGAAAGTATTTTCAAATGGGAGTAAACTAGTTGGGAAAATCAATTGCAAGTTATTAGAGAACTAGAATTGATTTCATTATAACAAATAAAAATAAAATTTTGTTTGTGTTGAAAACCTACCATTCACTAAGAGAAAACAAAATAAAATCTTTAACACCTAAACACTATAGCACCAAGTGAAGAAATTCACTTAACATAACCAAAACAGAATTTGTTTTTGGTAAAATCCCAAGTAAAAATATTTAAAAACATTGAAACTGAAACTACTGAAAGATATGATCACTAGGAAACAGCAGCAAAAAGAATTAAATTAAAAGCTATTTTTAAACTCCCAGTATAAGCAAAACAAGATTTAAACTAAATCTGTTCTAATTCAAATTTTGAAATTTTAAACATCGGCAAGTAATATGTTTTTGAAAACTACAGGAAAATTGTGATCTACTGCAAAAAGAATCTACTTCATTGGACTTCTAGATTAAAAGATATAAGGGAAACAAAATTGGAACTGGTTCTATTTCCGAAACAAAAACTGAAAGAGATAAAAACGAAAAAGTGACCGGGCGGATCCTGATTGGTTGTTGGGTGTGTGCGTTTTTGGCTATCTAGAGGGCGGCCGCAAACTAACCAAACCGCGTCGGCTAACTAACTAAATAAAAATAAACCGCCGGTTCTTTTAAAAGAACCGAAGAGGTATCCCCTCTCTAATCTACACCGTCTATTCGAGATCTAAGGGTGGGAGGAAAATAAGAGAGAGAGAGAGGAAGAACTTACCGTGCTCCAGGAAAAAGAACGGCGACTCTTGGCAGGCCGACGTGAAGGTGGCGGGGAGGGTGCTCCGGCGAGGAAGAACGGTGGTGGAGGGAGGGAGCGGCCGGCGGGGGAAGGCCTCGGTGAGGAGGGGGTTCCCAGGGGAGACGGGGTTGGCTCCTGGGTGACACGGGCGCTCCTGGCGTGCTCTTGTGCTTCGGTCCACACATGGAAGTCCGGCGAGTGGGGGTGGTGGCGTTGGGCGAGGAAACGGAGATTTTTTTAGGGGAATGGAAAGAGGAGAGGGAGGGGGTTCTTATAGGGGGCTCGGGAGGCGCCGGGATGGAAGGACGAGGGAGATCGGGAAGGTAGAGATACCCTGTCTCCATGGCTAAGGAAGTTCTTGGGAGGAGGGTGAACGTGAGGAAGAAGAATATCCTGTTGGGCCAGTTTTTGGAAACCTCTTAATGGGCCAGCTCTATTTCCATTTAAAAGAGATATCTTTCCTATTTTCAAAAACAGGAAAGTAAACGATTAAAAAGGAAACCAAATAAATTCGAAATAAATAGTTTTTTATAAACTAAAATTAATAGAAAAATAAAATCTAAATGATGGACATTTTTCCACGGCCAAAATAAAAACTAAAAAAAAAATTAGAAAATCCCTAAATGCTTTATTTCTTTTTGCAAATATTTTCTCAAATAAATCAAGGGTTTCATGGCTCAAATAATACAAAGAATATACCCGAGTTTTGGAGGGTCATGTTCCTCCTCTCTTTTTCTCTTGTTTGACAAAGTATTGTTCCCGGCATTCCGTGATTGAGGAAGAAACAAAATGCAAAGCTAAATCGAAAGGAATTCCAATGCCATCTTGATTCAAATTCTTTATAGTTGAAGAAGTCATGCTATCTCCTCTCGCTGGTTTTAAAAAGATGAAATTGAATTCGCAGGAAATGGGGAAAGTCATTTTATTCCCTCTCATTCAAATTTTTTTAAAATTTTCAAACTTCACTCAAGTTCAATCACTCAAACAAACAAACAAACTATCTAATAATTATATTAACATTCCAAAATTTGGGATGTTACAAGTACCCAAAGAGGATACAAAAACTTCCGTCTTCATGAGCATTGAGTAGAAAGAGAAGTTTGATTCCTCTCAATTAGTTTTGAGACGTGGATTTGGTAATATTAAGAGTTACGTTAGTAGGGTGTTGTGAATCTAGAAATACTTGTGTTGAAGTTAATGATTCCCGTAACATGCACGTATGGTGAACCGCTATGTTAGGAAGTCGGAGCATAATTGATCTATTGATTGTCATCCTTTGTGTTGAGGTCGGGATCGCGCAATGGTTAACACCTACCAACCCTTCCCCTAGGAGTATGCGTTTAGCACTTTGTTTCAATTACTAATAAAAACTTCCGCAACAAGTATGTGAGTTCTTCATGGCTAATGTGAGTCCATGGTATAGATGCACTTTCACCTTCCACCATTGTTATCCTCTCTAGTACCGCGCAATTTTCGCCGGTGCACAAACCCACCATATGCCTTACTCAAAACAGCCACCATACCACCTACTATGGCATTTTCATAGCCATTCCGAGATATATTGCCATGCGACTCCCACCGTTCCATCTCATGACATGTGTCGTCACTCTCATATTTCCATTGCATGATCGTAAGATATCTAGCGAGATGTTTCAACATCATACGCCAAGCTAGATCGTTGCACATCCCGGTACACTGCCGGAGGCATTTTCTATAGAGTCATCATTGTTCTAAGCTTTGAGCTGTGAGTAAATAAAAGTGTGATGATCATCATTATTAGAGCTTGGTCCCATGTGAGGAAATAAAAAAAAGAGGCCAAAGTTGCCCACAATAAAAAAGAGAGAAAAGAGGCCAAAGAGCCCAAACAAAAAAAGAGAAAAAGAGAGAAGGGACAATGCTACTATCTCTTTCCACACTTGTGCTTCATAATAGCACCATGTTCTTCATGACTGAGAGCCTCTCGTTTTGTCACCACCATATACTAGTGGGAATCTTTATTATATAACTTGGCTTGTATATTCCAATGATGGGCTTCCTCAAAATTTCCCTAGGTCTTCGTGAGCAAGCAAGTTGGATGCACACCCACTAGTTCTCCTTTTGAGCTTTCACATTCTTATAGCTCTAGTGCATCCTTTATATGGCAATCCCTAATCATTCACATTGATATCTATTAATGGGCATCTCCATAGCCCTTAGATATGCCGAGTCAATGTGACCATCTCCTCCTTTTTGTCTCACAACCACCACACTCTATTCCACCTATAGTGTTATATTCATGGCTCACACTCATGTATTGCGTGTTAGTTGTAAAAGGATTGAGAAAGTAAGAGTGTGAAAACAATTACTTGGCCAATATCGGGGTTGTGCATGATTTAAATTAGTTGTGTGAGGATGATGGAGCATAGCCAGACTATATGATTTTGTAGGGATAACTTTCTTTGGCCTTGTTATTTTGAAAGTTCATGATTACCTTGCTAGTTTGCTTGAAGTATTATTGTTTTCATGTCAATAGCAAACTATTGTTTCGAATATTATGGATCTGAACATTCATGTCACATGAAAGAAGTTGCAAAGGACAACTATGCTAGGTAGCATTCCACATCAAAAATTCTGTCTTTATCACTTCCCTACTCGAGGACGAGCATGAGTTAAGCTTGGGGATGCTTGATACGTCTCCAACGTATCTATAATTTTTTATGGTTCCATGCTATTATCTTGTCAAACTTTGGATGTTTTGTATGCCTTTTATATCTTTTTTGGGACTAACTTATTAACTCAGTGCCAAGTGCGAGTTCCTGTTTTTTCTGTATTTTTGACCCTTCTCAGAGGAGGATTTTAAACGGTATCCAAACGGAATAAAACTTCTGAAAAGATTTTTTTCCGGAACAGAAGATACGCAAGACTTGAGAACCAAGGCAAGGGCCACCAGGGGACCCCACAAGCCCCCTAGGCGCGGCCAGGGGGGGCCGCGCCTAGCAGGCTTGTGGGCCCCCTATGTCTTGTTTGCCCTATCTCTTCCGCCTATAAATTCAGAAAAAAAATCCAAAACTGCGAGAGAGATCCATGAAAATACTTTTCCGCCGCCGCAAGCTTCTGTCTCCGCCAGATTCCATCTGGGGCACGTTCTGGTGCCCTGTCGGAGGGGGGATCCGGATACGGAGGGCTTCTTCATCAACACCATGACCTCTCCGATGATGCGTGAGTAGTTCACCATAGACCTTCGGGTCCATAGCTAGTAGCTAGATGGCTTCTTCTCTCTCTTGGATCTTCAATACAAAGTTCTCCATGATCTTCATGGAGATCTATCCGATGTAATCTTCTTTGTTGTGTGTTTATCGAGATCCGATGAATTGTGGATTTATGATCAGGTTATCTATGAATCTTATTTGAGTTTCTTTTGATCTCTTATATGCATGATTTCATATCCTTGTAATTCTCTTCGAGTTGTGGGTTTTATTTGGCCAACTTGATCTATGATTCTTGCAATGGGAGAAGTGCTTGGTTTTGGGTTCATACCGTGCGGCGACCTCTCCCAGTGACAGAAGGGGCAGCAAGGCACGCATCATGTTGTTGCCATCAAGGGTAAAAAGATGGGGTTTTCATCATTGGTTTGAGTTTATCCCTCTACATCATGTCATCTTGCTTAAGGCGTTACTCTGTTCGTCATGAACTCAATACACTAGATGCATGCTGGATAACAGTCGATGTGTGGAGTAATAGTAGTAGATGCAGGAAGTATCAGTCTACTTGTCTCGGACGTGATGCCTATATGTATGATCATTGCCTTACATATCGTCATAACTTTGCGCGGTTCTATCAATTGCTCGATAGTAATTTGTTCACCCACCGTAATATTTGCTATTTTGAGAGAAGCCTCTAGTGAACACTATGGCCCCCGGGTCGACTTCACACCATATTTTCAGCCTTACACTTTTACTTCGTTGCACTTTCCACCTTCAGATCTCACTTTGCAATCAATCTTGAAGGGATTGACAACCCCTTTATAGCGTTGGGTGCAAGCTCTTTTGTGTTTGCGCAGGTACTCTGGACTTGGCGCGATTCTCCTACTGGATTGATACCTTGGTTCTCAAACTGAGGGAAATACTTACTGCTCCTATGCTGCATCACCCTTTCCTCTTCAAGGGAAAAACCAACGCAAGCTCAAGAGGCAGTAGAAGGATTTCTGGCACCGTTGCCGGGGATTTCTGTCGCCGTAGCACTAAGTCACACAAATGATTCGCTTGCTGAAATAAAAAACAATATGAATGATCATGTTGTTAGAGTAATGACTAGAGGAGGTAGAAGGACTCAGGAGCCTCTTTACCCTGAAGGTCACCCTAAAGGAATAGAACAAGATTTACAAATAATTAATGAAGATACACCTAGTCTCACTAAGAGGAAAAATAAAAAGAAAAATGATAGGACTTTGCATGCTCCTAGTGAACCTGATATTGAGAAACATGCTGAGAATCATAATGATGTTTCTATTTCTCATGCTGAGACACAATCTGGTAGTGAACATGAACTAAATGATAATGATAGTGGTAAGAATAATGTTCATGTAGAAGATCCATCAGATAGTAGTAAGGAACCTAATAATGATGTGCAAATTGAACCTGCTGAAGGTATTGATAACCCACCTCCGATAGGGACCATTTAGGACAGTCGTCATACAATGCATAGTCTCACAAACAAGTCACATTCTTGTTAATACACATTATTGATAATGTCTAAAGACTATCTTTATTCATAAACACATAGGAAATATCATCATACATGGTCGCCTCTAGGACATATCTCCAACATGTAGCTCCCTAGGACAATTACTTCCAAGGAATGGAGCGGGGTAGTTGAAGACCTGCCTGCTCGTGGTCAATATCAATCTCCATGTGTGAAGTTAGGTGCTTTTGAATCTAGGAACTGTCGAAGGAAGATTCTGGGACGTGCAAAGAAGGTTAGCCCAAGACTCTTTGTTAGAAATAACTTGTTATATCAGATATGATTCGCACACTTATAGTGTGTTATTTGATTCTATATGTGATTAAGACACTGTCATAGTTCTATGTATGTGAGTGATATTTTAATTGATATCATAAATAACAATTTATAAAATTTATGCATGTACCTACATGTTACTATTAATTCGATGTCATTCAAACATTTCAGTTGTGCGTCATGTACTACAAAGAGTGTTGCATTAATATTTGGCTTCCTCGTAAAATTGGCAATCTGTTATTACACATAACAAAAACAGAAGAGGGATGAGAACCATAGAATCCTACTACAAAAACTCTTTGACCATAACCATGGCATACCTGATAAAGAAATTGACATGACACTTTTTAAGAATAAAGAAGACGCATTTGAATGATGCAATTACAAGCATGGCCAGCCATTCCTTGTTCTGGTTGCCACAAGTTACATAAATATTGCATAGAGAAATGTCAGAAGAAGGTCATAACGTTCTAGAAGTGCACTACAAGTCTAAGCATTTCTTTCACCTATCGGGTACCATCGGTGTGGAATTCGAGGACTTTCGTCTCTTCTTCAACTTCGGTATACTCGTTGGCATTCTTATTAAATGTTGATGGTGTAAGTACTTCACAAACTCCGATCAAACATCTCCATAGAAGGTTGTTGATGCAATAAAGCTAAATGTATTATATTCCTCTCAGGGGATTGGTCAATCAGAGAACAATAAGAGATCATGCGCATTTCATAGATCCTGATGTAGCAAAAGGCAATTTATTACTGTGCAATTGTTCACGCCGTGACTCTGTGGATCTTGATAAGGCTACACGTAGAAGAACACTTCTTGTTGCCATATCATGAATGGGAAGTTAAATATACAACCACACATACATTGATCACCTTTCACTTTTCTAAATTGTTCTAAATTTCATGATTTTCTTAATTTGTAGCAATCGCTGGATCTTGGTAGTCATTGGTTCAAAACGCAACACAGTTTACTATCAGGATTCTCTAAGAAAATGCAGAAAACCCTCGGGATCTTAGGCATCTTCAGGAATTCATGGATTGGCCATGAATTCTTTGATGTTCATATTGTATATTCATATATGGTTCAAGAATTGAGTATATGAAAATTCATCTTCATTTGCAGTGTATTCTCAAGGTACATAACTTTAGGAGGAGGATTTCGGTTAGACCGCCAACTACATATGCACCACGAGATTGTTTCTCCGGTAAGACACCGCAATCCATTATTTTCAGAATATGCTAGTCAAATGTTTAAGTTTCTAAGTAAACATCTTTCTATTTCTTTCTGAAGAAAAAAGAAACAACTTACACCGGTTAGCTTGTTCCTAACATGGCAAATACAAGACTGATTATGTACAAAAATGTCATTGTCCTTGACAATAAGGAGGGATCAACTTTTGTGGATACTATGTTTGCACACACAAGATATCCACATTAAAATCTTCTAGTTGTTGTAGGGATGATGACCGGATAGTATGACCAAGTTTGTATCTTAATTACTATCTTCTACTCCACAATATGACACATTCTGATCTAAAAATCCTGAAGTTGATCTTTAAACCGATGACACCTGAACCGCTTGCCGCAACTGAATTGCTAGATGTTAGGATATTTATGACAATCTCCTTCCTGCCACACTGTATCAAGCCCAGTCAACATGATGAATATTTCACTGTTCCTTTTCCTTGAACAATAAGTATGCATTCAGTTAGTGTTAGCAGCTACATTGTACATTTTTATTATGTTTCACATATGTTGATACATCTATAGAGTTTAGCTACCATGTGTTCAATTGCATATTGTAGCGTATTTTCATGAGTGTTGCTCTTCTGGGCGCTATTTGTTCAATTGCATATCATGGCGAATTTGCTTTGTGCAGGGCGTTTCAAATGTGATATCCATTTAAGCGAACACGGTTCAAGAAACTAAGCTTGTGGGATCCAGAACGGAAAGCACACATCACTCATAGTGTGACCGCCTGTGATTTAGTGCGAAAGCACACGGGATCTGAAGTGAACTGTTGGTGATATAGATCCAGTCGCAGTCGGTTTGCAGCACATTATCTCACACGTGAGCTTAAATAAAACCATGCCCAATGTAAAATGCAATCCCACTCGTTAATTATTCAAGAAACGTGTGCAATGATATCATCCATGGCCGGCGCTTGCCATACAAGACTCGTGTGCGATGATCCAGAAATGGTGCACAGTTTCTACGAACGCCCTTGTGGCTTAGGTAATATTTCAGAAACGGTTACATGTCAAACACCATTTGTTTTCCATGTGCAATTAGACGTGTGTGAATGGTCCCCAATCTCACAGGTTTTACCAAAATGTAGTTCGTGTGATATTATCCTGCATCAGACACGTTTATTTTTGGCGGAGCGTTTGCGTTCATCGGTCACTATCACCTATGATTTTTGTCCGGCGTGTGGGATGGACCTCCCTATCTCCCATAGAGGCAAAAGCGGTGGTTTAAAACTCTGTTGCGGAAAGGAGATAAAAACCATTTGTATAGGATGTCGATGCACGAGTTTTAGTTATAGCATAGAATATAAACTCTTAATTATAAATATGGAAATATGATAATAAAATATTATTGTCCCTAGGGCATATTTTCAATAGTAGGCCATGGTCACTATCCTCCATGCCCCAAAATTCAACGTTGATTCGTGCTTCATGGAAGCGAAGACTACTCTTTCCCTCCCGCCGAAGCATATCCCTCGAAGCTTAGAGCGGTTGAGTGAGCTTGCTTCTGGACATGGGAAGACATATCGTGGGAAATGGTATCTATCACGGCTGACGATAGACTTGTTAGAATGGAATAGCCCAGCCCGTTATAGTTTAGTTGAAATATGTTGAAATGTAGAAAATTTTGGCTTGTTTATATGAAAATCATCCGGTTTACATAAAATTTATCCAGTTTGGAATGAGTTGAATGGTCAGCTTTTGCATAAGTATTCGTGGATTGTGCCCCCTTCCCGTGAGGTTCGCGGATGAATGCGGTGTCAGGTTTAGGGGTCTACATTGGATTATTGTTTAATGAAGGCAGAACTCTAAACCATGGGGCGGCACAACTCTAGACCACAAAACACCACCCGAGCCTCTAGCCTAAACTCTTAGAGCATCTCAAGTCATTCGGCACCCACAGGGGATAAAATAGCGCCACCTGGGGGTGCACCGGCAAAACAATCGGCATGGGGGAGCTCGAGTTCCCAGCCGCCCCCCGAGGTCGCCCCCCAGCCATCGATTTCGGTCCCCTTTCGGCGCAAATTGGCCCACTTTTGGCGCAAAATTGGACCAATTTCGGCCCATATTCAGCGTGCTTTGGCACAAATTCCACAAATGCTTATTTTTTATCACATAGTTCATCACAGAAATCGATACAAATCAAAATAGTTCAAAAAATCAATACAAATCAAAATAGTTCAGCAAATAAAAAGTCATAATTCATCACATGTTAAGCTAGGCGTTACCCTTGAGCCTCCATAAGTGATCCACCAAATCATGCTGCAATCTTGACGTATGTTGAGTGTAACGACTAAGATGAGGTCCTTTCCGATCTGGGGATCGAGGCCCCGAATTGGAAAGAAGCGCATCTAAGCATTTCGCAAACATGGTAACATAGCACATACATAAATAATAGAGGAATGACAATAAGGGATTCAACTGTCATCTCATTAATATATCAGAGTACATCACGCATCCAAACAAGGTAGTTCCGCTACGGACTACAAAACATGAGAAATGACTATGCTACCCTGCATGCTGGCCCATGATCACGACCACGCCTCAATCTTCTGGATAGTTCACATACACGCGGCCGTTCTCCTCATCGTACTGCCACGCCATCTGCGTGCCATCGGGACCACCTGTCTCGGGGGTACCTGAACCTGTTGGTTTTGTGAAGGAATCTGTGAGTCACGGGGACTCAGCAATCTATGACCTCGGTGCCAGAACTAGTCAAGTTATTAGGTTGGAAAGATGGAGTGTATAGGTTGCAGCATCCTAAGCTTAATACAGTGGCTAACTTACGTAGAGCATGTATGAAGGTGGTCTATACTAGCGGTCGATAACAAATGACCACTAAGTGATCCTGAACACCTACCTACGTCAAACATAACCCCACCATGTTCCCGATCGAAGAGAGATCTTCGAAGGGGACAGTCACGGTTACGCACACAGTTGGCAATTTTATTAGCTTATGTTTAAGTTATCTATTACCCGATGTTAACAAAATATTCCAAGTTTCCACATAACAGCGGGCACGACTTTCCGAAAGAATAAACCCTGCAGGGGTGCTCCAACTAGTCCATCACAAACGTACATGGGCCACAAAGTAATCCTCTATCACGAATCTTGTGATCTCGTCGGATTCCTTAGAGGAAAACCTCAACTCTTGGGAGAACCAAAGCTTCACCGGGATTCCTATACGCAAGATATATCGCTAAGGTAAGACAAGGCTAGCAGGACCTCCCGTCATATCGACGACCCTGATAAGAGCCGCGTATCTCAGTCTCTGGACACGATGGATGAGTCACACTACAGGTATACCAAACCTCAGGTTGCCCTGTGGTGGCCCCATAGTCTGCCCAGTTTGAACCAACACTCATGAGGAGCACTGCCCCGGGTTGTTGATTAAATTCCTCAGGGTAGCTATTCCCTATGCAGATTATTATTAAGTGATTAGCAAATTAACACCAATGTTGGGTCCTGTCGGACATTTCTTAACACTACGCGATTTATCAAGGGGGTCCCCATAACAACCCCGAACGTGTTAGGAGCGATCAATATGGAATCAAACACCTCTAGGCGGTAACTATGGCGGCAATAACGGAACAAAACACCCGGCAAAAGGCTAGGCCTTCCGTTATTTACCAAGTATATAGGTGCATTAATTAAATAACAGATTTAAAATAATGATATCAAACTCATGTTATCACATGAGAGAAAGCACCTGCATCTAGCAACGCTAACATTAGTAGTTGATCAAAGCCTACTTAGCCATTCAGGATTTGCTAGGAAGGGATAAGTGTTTGGGTTTCATGGCATATCAGGAGGCAATTATTTCAGTGGTAGGCAGCGAGCATATGATAAGGAAACGTAATCTAGCATAACAAGTCTAGAGATGGAATCAAGGTCATATCATCTTGCCTGTGATATCCTCGGCCTGGAACAGTTCTTGATCGTCCTGCACGTACTCTCCCGAACCCACGTACTCGTTCTCCGATCCCGATGCTGCCCAACATAAGAATAACATCCAATGAACAACAGCACCTCAAGATGCAACAAGCACATGATGCATGAGATGAATATGAGCATGCATCACTATTTCTATCACTAGCACAAGCATGAGAAGTAAATTCATGTTCCTGGACAGATATGCATCCTAAGCTATCTTTCCATGCATGAGAATGACACGATCAGATGCGTCTCATGAAAACAATGCAAAACCATATAAAGAAGATAACAATCGGAGCTACGGATCAACGGGAATCAACAAAACAAGATATGAAGAGCTACGTGTCAGATTCATCACCACACACTCCAATGGCTCAACTCTGGTATTTCCAGGTAGCAAAGACATAAAACAACCCAACATGGAAGGGGTGGAGCAAAGAAGATCAGCACATCATCAACTAAGCACTCGCAATCATCAAAACATCAAAACTACACAATCTGCCATAAACTGCATCATAGCACTTTGTGAGCCACATGCAAAGCACCTACAGCCACCTAAACATGCCAAATATCTGGATGTGGCCGTAGCTATCCAATATTACTACAAGCACAAGCAAAAATATCACACAAAGGATTTAAACACAGAAAGTTACACAGCTCCAAACTTGCCCAAAAATATCAGATTTCACGGACTTGGTGAAAATTCCAGATTCTCACTATCTGTTTATGCTCTGAAGCATTTTGAGAGCAGCCAAAACAATATCTACAGGACTCCAAACGGAATTAAAATTTACACGGAGCTAGACAAACATATCATCTTCAACTTTCCAGATGAAAGCTAAGCCAGAATCACAACATATTGACCTGCACAACCTCATCTACATGGGAAGAAAATATAAACAGATTCTCAGACTTACTAATCTGGAATTTCAGCCACATGCCTATTTTGATTGGGCACACCTTGCACATATAGATTCCAAAACATGAAATGAAACCAACATGTGGTAGAGGGGGTCACCCTCTACTACCACAACCAAGAAACAAACCCTTGGGCTCACCACATCACATGGAACCAAGCTCTCAACATGGAACAAATCTGAAATATGTCATCTCCAGAAAATGTTCCAATGGCAAAAATGATTTCACCAATGGATTCCTGGGATCTTTCTACCCCCAAAACCATATATAAAACATATGCACTTGCTTGGAACAAGTGGGCACAAACTAGGAAAGAAAATCTACAAAGAATCATGTCTAGTGAATAGTGCATCATCCCATGTGCTATTCACTAGAACTACACCTACAAGCACAAGCATAAGTTCCCAACATCAATGGGGTACATGAGGGGTAGACCTCATGCCCAGGTGCCTTGGCACACCACTACATCATCATGAGACCACAAGCATAACAAAAGGAAACAATCTACACAACTAATAGATGTCACAACTAACTAAACTCACATAAATGCTTCTACTCTACACATGTTATCTTGCACATGTGCTCCCCAAGTCATATCTTGCCATGACATGGGTGAGACACACACACATGGTCATACACACACCCACAAACAATCACACTAGTTAGGACACACTCACACATATGATATGTGGTGAGGGGGGGAACCCTTCCACACACATACTCATGCTTGCACAAGGCCACCTCCACATCACACTTATATCATGCACTCTTATCCACTAGAACATATATACACAAGTTAAACTCCTAAACAAGGCAACTACTCACATACACAGACTACACAATCTACCCCATCACATGCATCACAACTAGCTACTACACTAAGCTACACAAGCTGCACTTGAGAGGAGAAAAACAATAAATAAATTCCACTTGTTGTTTAAACACCATAGCCCACATCTAGAAAACACAAGAAGCAAAAACAACAAGAAGGCATAAAAAAAGGGGTTGAGGAGGAATCGAACCCTGGATCCCCCTCGTACACCACGGTGCACCCTACCACCCTGCTAGGGACCTTTACTTGACAGAACACGGGAACTGAGCAGGTAAGCTTGTGTGCTGCGGCAATCTACTATTGCCAGGAAATATAATGCAAAAAGGGGGGAGTGCATCGACTAGGGATCAAACCCTACACCTCACGTGTACACACACATACACACACCACTGCGCTACTATACAGGAGTCTAACAGAATGGGGGAGTAAATCTAGGTAAACTAGCAACAGCACCTGGTGCTCTGCTAGCACACAGGGTCGCCGGTGACAGGAAGGATGTTGTACTGCCCTGCTGCTGCTGCTGCACCACGTGGGAACACCACCTATTGCTACTGCGCGACTGCTACGCCATGCTAGCCTACACGCTGCCGCGCTACTACACGCGCACGCTCCCAAGATCACTGCAACACACATATCACCACGGTCTACTTCCTGACAGAGAAAGCTCTGGCGAGCACTTGCCCATCTAGTCGAAGAGAAGGAGGGAGGAAGGAGGGGTCCTCACATAGGGAAGGAAGAGGGAAGCCGCAGAGCTTGGAGGATATGCCAAAGGGGAAGGAGACGATCGGAGGGGTACTGTCGTTCAACCGAAGTAGAACCGAGGTAGGCGAAGGAGAGCAGCGGGGCCGAGGCGTTGGCGAGCTCCCGGCCGTCGATGTGGGCGTTCCTCGGCCTCAGCGAGGTCGGGAATGGGGCGCGGGGAACCTCTCCGAGCTCCTGGACATGGCGGTCGCGCTGGACAACGTGGATGCAGGGGGTTAGATGCCGGCGATGCTCTCTTCTCTCTCTGATCTGAATCTGCAGAGGCTTACCTTTGGGGAGAAGAGAGATGGGATGGAGTGGCGGTGGCGGATGGGGGAGAGGGGAACCCTAGGACAAGGGCACGGACACGCACGCTTATAAAGGGGGGGTCCTCGACGGTTGTGCCCTCACGGCGGCAACTCTCTATCTCTGCAAGTAGACGGAAAGAGAGAACGCGGGAGTGTAGACGGCGTCAGACGAGGAAGGAGGGACGCGGGAGTGGGCTAGCACGGGGAGAGAGGGGAACTGGGCCACGCTGTGCGGGAGTAAGCCCACCAGAGCGCCACTTAAGAGAAAACAATTCCCTGGGCTTAACTATTTACAGAAACAAAACAGAGAAGAATAGAAATGCACAAGGAAAACTACAAGTGCTAAAAATAATACCAGCACATCCCTGGACATGATAATTCAAGACCTATTTGACTAAAATGTAAAATTAATATACGGGGCAAATTAATATTTACAAAACAGCAATTCTTTGACCTGTTTTGTAATTATTTGCACCTCTTGCACCCCTATTTAAAATAGCAACTACACATCACAAATTCACCACAAACAAGAGCTAAAACAGGAACATTTTAAAAACAGAAAAGGACCAAGTGAATCTTGATGTTGAGGTGAAATAGAGAGGGGGAGAAGATGGTTTTCAAACTTAAGCAATCACAAGGTTCAACTCCTACTATCACATGTATACTCCACACAATCTTCACCTCTCACATCACCACATAAGATCACAAGCATCACATGAAATCATATGACCACAAAGCAACAAAACATGACACATGGAATGATATGATATGGCATGCATGCATGCAAGGAAGAATAACAAGTGGCATCACATGAAATCACATGCATTCAAAGCCCTCATGACATTGACAAGGTGGACCCACATGAAGAAGGTTCCAAAAAGGGAAGGCTACACACTTGGGGCATTACAAACTCTCCCACACTACAAAAAGATCTCGCCCCGAGATCTACGCCTGAAAGAACTCCGGAAATTCAGAATAGAGGTGATCCTCGCGTTCCCATGTAGCCTCTTTATCGGAATGGTGTGACCACTGCACTTTGAGAAATTTGACAGTCTTGTTGCGGGTCTTGCGCTCAGTCGCCTCGAGAACCGCAACTAGATGCTCACAATAAGATAGGTGAGGCTGAAGGTCGATGTCTTGAAGACGAACAGTGCGCTCGGGGGTCTTGAAGCACCTCCGGAGCTAAGAAACATGGAACGCATCATGGACATTTGCAAAGTTTGAAGGGAGCTCGAGCTGGTACGCAAGGTCGCCTCTCTTGCCGACCACTCTGAACGGACCAACGAATCGAGGCGCAAGCTTGCCTTTGATGCCAAACCGCTGCATACCCTTCATAGGCGACACCTTGAGATAGACAAAGTCATCAAGCTCATAAGACATGTCACGGTGCTTGCTATCATAATAGCTCTTCTGACGGGACTGAGCTGCTCTGAGGTTGTCGCGAATGACCCGACACATCTCCTCAGCTTCTTCTATCAAATCATTCCCAAGGATATGACGCTCGCCAGTCTCGGACCAGTTGAGCGGGGTACGCCACTTCCTGCCATAGAGAATTTCAAACGGAGCCTTGCCGGAACTAGCTTGATAACTGTTGTTATATGAGAACTCCGCAAAAGGCAGACAATCCTCCCACTTCATACCAAAAGAGATAACACAGGCTCTCGGCATATCCTCAAGAACTTGATTGACTCGCTCCACTTGACCACTAGTCTGAGGATGGAACGTTGTGCTGAAGAGGATCTTCGTGCCCATGGTAGACTGAAAAGAGTCCTAGAACATGGAAGTGAAGATACTTCCGCGATCCGAAGAGATCATCATAGGCACACCGTGCAAAGACACAATCCTGGAGGTGTACAACTCTGCAAGCTGAGCTGCGGAAATGGATTCCTTGACTGGAAGCAAATGAGCCAGTTTACTCAACTTGTCGATGACGACGAAGATGGCATCATTACCCTTCTTGGACTTCGGAAACCCGGTGACGAAATCCATCTCAATGTGATCGAACTTCCACTCAGGAATCGGCAAAGGCTGCAAAAGACCTGCTGGACGTTGATGCTCTGCTTTCACCCTTCGACATACATCACATTCATTTACGAACTGAGCAATCTCATGCTTCATACGAGTCCACCAAAAAGGTCTGTTTCAAGTCCTGGTACATCTTGGAACTTTCAGGATGAATAGAGAGCAGAGAGTTATGAGCTTCTTCCATGATTACCTTTCTGAGACCACCTTTCGGGACGACAAGACGATCCTCGAAGAACAACGTGTCTGTGGCATCAACACTGAAGCACTTATACTTGGGAAGACTCTTTGCCACGCCAATCCTGACTTTCTTCACCATAGCGTCAAGAAGCTGTGCTGCTCGGACCTGATCTTCCAAGGTAGGAGAGATCTGAAGGTTTGCAAGAAATCCCTGAGGTACTAACTGAAGGTTGAGCTTCCGGAAAGACTCACAAAGACTAGGCTGTAGAGGTTGCAGAATCAGACTGTTGCAGTACGCCTTTCTGCTCAAGGCATCTGTCACGACATTAGCTTTGCCTCGCGTGTACTCAACACTCGGATTATAATCTTGGAGCATTTCCACCCAACGTGTTTGCCGAAGATTCAGGTTGGGTTGAGTGAAGATGTACTTGAGACTCTTGTGATCGGTGAATATTTGAAACTTTCGTTCCAACAAGAGGTGTCTCCAAGTCATCAGACCGTGTATCACAGCTGCTAGCTCAAGATCATGCACATGATAGTTCTTCTCCACTTGCAGCAACTGCCTGGAGGTATAAGCAACCACCTTCTTCTCTTGCATCAGAACTGCACCAAGACCCTAGAGAGAAGCGTCGCAGAACACCTGGTAAGGCTTGGAATCATCTGAAGGAACCAAGACTGGAGTGGAGGTGAGCTTCTCTTTGAGTGTGTCGAAGGCCAACTAACACTCTGGAGACCAAGCATATTTCACGCCTTTCTGAAGAAGACTTGAGAGCAGCTTGGCGATCCTGGAGAAGTTCTCAGCGAACCTTCTGCAATAGCCTGCAAGCCCGAGAAAGCTTCGAAGCTGCTTCACATTCTGCGGAGGCTCCCATTCAACAATGGCCTGCACCTTGGACGGATCAACTTTAATGCCCTCGGCAGAGATAATGTGCCCAAGATAGACAACTTCTTTCAGCTAGAACTCACACTTGGAAAACTTTGCATACAATTTTTACTCCCTCAGTTTATCAAGCACCAATCTGAGATGTTCTTCATGTTCTTCCTCAGTTTTAGAAAAGACCAGAATGTCGTCGAGATAGAGCAAGACAAAGTCATTCTTGAACGGAGAGAATATGTAGTTCATGAATCGACAAAATGTCGGAGGAGCATTTTCCAGACCAAAAGACATGACCGTATACTCATACGAGCCAAAACTAGTCCTAAAGGCAGTCTTCGGAATATCTTCTTCGCGAATGCGAATTTGATGATAGCCCATTCTGAGATCAAGCTTGGAGAAGACCTTAGCACCTTTCAGTTGTTCGAACTACTCAATTATGTTCGGAAGTGGATATTTATTCCTCATTGTATTCTTGTTCAATGGACGGTAATCGACACACAGTCAGTCTGTGCCATCCTTCTTCTTGACAAACAGAACTCCACAGCCCCACGGAGACGAGCTTGGTCTGATTAGACCCAAACGCTCCTGCTCATCGAGTTGCCTCTTAAGTTCCTTCAATTCTTCTGCACCCAATTTGTACGGCCGTTTGCACACGGGCTCGGTGCCTAGCTCAAGCTCAATCACAAATTCAACTTTTCGGTGCGGAGGCATGCTTGGCAGCTCTTCAGGAAACACATCTTCATATTCGCATACCACTTGGACTTGCGAAATAGGATTAATCTCACCCTTTTCGTTCAAAGAGAACATACGGATTGTATCATCGCGCGCCACGAATATAATCACGTCCTCCGAAGAGTGGGTAAGCTTAACTTCTTTAGCTTCACAATCAATTGATGCCTTGTTCATGGCCAGCCAGTCCATACCAACGATCAAGTCAATGTCGGAATTGCCCAAAACAATAGGAGATGCCAGAAAAGCATAAGCACCCATCTTGATAGAAACATCCGGAACAACCCAAAGAGAACTCATAAGCATACCCGTAGAAACAATGTCCAAAGACCTAGCCAACTCTTGAAGATGGAAATCATGCTTTGCCGCAAAAGGATATGACAAGAAAGAATGTGATGCGCCAGAATCGAATAACACTTTAGCAGGAATATCATTGACGAGGAGGTTACCCATGATCACATCTGACGAGTTTTCTGCCTCAGCCGCATTCACCATGTGTGACTCGAGCTGATCTAGGGTTGAACTTGACAAGAGCATTACTTGGAGGTTTGCCTGGAGGAGGAGGCGGCAATCGGAGCTGAGAAGTGCACTTGTTGGCATAATGACCCTTCTGACCACACTTGTGACAAGTAACCTCTGTTGGCTGCCAGTACTGAGTCTGAGGAGGCCCTTGCTTCTGATGTTGGAATCTCTACTAAAATCCAGGGTTGGGTGGGTGGGAAGAACCACGGCCACCAGAATGCTTGAGCTGCTGCGAGTGCCGAGGAGGAGGAGGAGACACCCAAAACTTATGTTGCTTCTGAACCACCTGAGTAGAGGAAGAGCTGGAATCTCTGAAGCGCTTCTAAGAATTCTCCACCCTGAGCAAGGTTGTCTCTACTCTGAGAGCTAAGTTGTAGAACTTGCCGAACTCCTCAGGATCATGGAAAGCAAGAGCTAACTGCAAATCTTCTTTCAAGTCACCTCTGAACTGATAAATCTTGCTCTTTTGATCAGGGATATCCTGCAAGGCGTACCGGGCTAGCTCGTGGAACTCAATGTCGTACTTGTACATGGAATTGCCACCCTGCTTCAAACGCCTGAACTTCTCACGCATCTCCTCCACGAAGCTGGAAGGAATGTAGTGGGACCTGAAGTCATGGCAGAACTCATCCCAAGTAATCACTCTAGCGCCTCTGGAGTCCTTCAGCTGTTGCCACCAGATAGAAGCCTGCCCCTTCAACTGGAATGTTGCAAATTTGACAAAATCCTCAGGACGAACATTGCTACACTTGAAATGCTTGTTCATATCACGGATCCAATCCTCTGCATCAAATGGCTGGTCACAAGAAGTGAAAGTCTTTGGCTGATTCGACAGGAACTGACTCAGATTAGCAAACTGATTGCCACCATGCTGGAAATTGCCTTGCTGCTGATTAGCTCTCTCTTGCAACAAGTGTAGCAGCATCTGAGTATTTGCATTAGCAGCAGCCATCACCGCTTGCCAAGCCTCAGCAGGAGGAGGCGGCGATGGAGGAGGAGGTGGTGGCGGCACATCCTCACGCCTTGGGTTCTGACGCGTTGGTGGAGCCATCCTGAAGACGGACAATACATTAGCCCACAGAATAAATTGAAGATATAGCTGAATCAAAATGACAGGAATATCTGAATAGGAATAAAGCAATTGCACTCGAACAAAATAGTAAGAATGCTTCCTCAAAGTGACGGTCGACAAAATTCTGATTAAGACCACTGCAAACAAGTATGAGCTAGAACTGCTCGGAACAAACATATGATCGAGATTTCACCCGATATCTTCGTGGATAAGATCGCACGGGCTCGAATTTACAGTAGCCATCCTGTGCAAGGTAGTGCACACGACATACGAAGTATCCCCGGGTCGTAGCGAGCTACAAGGACTCTTTAAGACACAATGAGAACCGTTGTAAGACGACCGTGAACAAACACTCCCACTGAACATCGAATCCCAACCTCAATCATACATCTATAGGAAGATAGTCCTATAAGATACTACTTGATATCCCACCTATGAATTCCCAAAATAACTGGTCATGCAATTTGGTACACGGATACAAGGAGTAATATCACACAACTCCTATACTAACCCGTCACCTGTATCACATCCGTCAACACACAACTAGTATCTCGGACCTTCATCTACAATAGACCCTCGTGATCACAACGATACCAAGTATGGCAGTACTCCCAAACAATCTGCACTAGTACTGAGGATATCGGGGTTATCTCGCCACTACCAGTATTGAAGCAATAATGAACTGTTGGGGAACGTCGCATGGGAAACAAAAAATTTCCTACGCGCACGAAGACCTATCATGGTGATGTCCATCTACGAGAGGGGATGTTTGATCTACGTACCCTTGTAGACCGCACAGCAGAAGCGTTAGTGAACGCGGTTGATGTAGTGGAACGTCCTCACGTCCCTTGATCCGCCCCGCGAACCGTCCCGCGATCAGTCCCACGATCTAGTGCCGAACGGACGGCACCTCCGCGTTCAGCACACGTACAGCTCAACGATGATCTCGGTCTTAGCAAGAGAGACAGAGAGGTAGAAGAGTTCTCCGGCAGCGTGACGGCGCTCCAGAGGTTGGTGGTGATCTTATCTCAGCAGGGCTCCGCCCGAGCTCCGCAGAAACGCGATCTAGAGGAAAAACCGTGGAGGTATGTGGTCGGGCTGCCGTGGAAAAGTCGTCTCAAATCAGCCCTAAAACCTCCGTATATATAGGGGGAAGAGGGGGAGCCTTGCCTTGGGGCTCAAGAGGCCCCAAGGGGGTCGACCGAGCCAAGGGGGGAAGGTCTCCCCTTCCAAACTGAATCCAACTTGGTTTGGAAGGTGGAGTCCTTCTTCCCTTTCCCACCTCCTCCTTTTTTTCTTTTCTCTTTGATTTTCTTCCTATGGCGCATAGGGCCTTCTTGGGCTGTCCCACCAGCCCACTAAGGGCTGGTGCGCCACCCCCAAGGCCTATGGGCTTCCCCGGGGTGGGTTGCCCCCCCCCCCCCCCACGGTGAACACCCGGAACCCATTCGTCATTCCCGGTACATTCCCGGTAACTCCGAAAACCTTCCGGTAATCAAATGAGGTCATCCTATATATCAATCTTCGTTTCCGGACCATTCCGGAAACCCTCGTGACGTCTGTGATCTCATCCGGGACTCCGAACAACATTCGGTAACCAACCATATAACTCAAATACGCATAAAACAACGTCGAACCTTAAGTGTGCAGACCCTGCGGGTTCGAGAACTATGTAGACATGACCCGACAGACTCCTCGGTCAATATCCAATAGCGGGACGTGGATGCCCATATTGGATCCTACATGTTCTACGAAGATCTTATCGTTTGAACCTCAGTTCCAAGGATTCATATAATCCCGTTTGTCATTCCCTTTGTCCTTCGGTATGTTACTTGCCCGAGATTCGATCGTCAGTATCCACATACCTATTTCAATCTCGTTTACCGGCAAGTCTCTTTACTCGTTCCGTCATACAACATCCCGCAACTTACACTAAGTCGCATTGCTTGCAATGCTTGTGTGTGATGTTGTATTACCGAGTGGGCCCCGAGATACCTCTCCGTCACACGGAGTGACAAATCCCAGTCTCGATCCATACTAACTCAACTAACACCTTCGGAGATACCTGTAGAGCATCTTTATAGTCACCCAGTTACGTTGCGACGTTTGATACACACAAAGCATTCCTCCAGTGTCAGTGAGTTATATGATCTCATGGTCATAGGAACAAATACTTGACACGCAGAAAACAGTAGCAACAAAATGACACGATCAACATGCTACGTCTATTAGTTTGGGTCTAGTCCATCACATGATTCTCCTAATGATGTGATCCCGTTATCAAGTAACAACACTTGCCTATGGCCAGGAAACCTTGGCCATCTTTGATCAACGAGCTAGTCAACTAGAGGCTTACTAGGGACAGTGTTTTGTCTATGTATCCACACAAGTATTGTGTTTCCAATCAATACAATTATAGCATGGATAATAAACGATTATCATGAACAAAGAAATATAATAATAACTAATTTATTATTGCCTCTAGGGCATATTTCCAACACGAACATCCTTCGTTCTTAGATACTCAGAAATCTGAATGATGGCGATGTGAGCAAGAATCCCCTGGAGCTCAACTCCCCGGAAGAAATCAAGGCAGACAGGAGGCACCAAGACAGAACTCCATCACATCAAAATCATATATATTTCACAAATACCCGCGTGATCCTAAAAAAAATTGAGCGAGAACAGGAGTAGAATTAAGATTTCCTAAGACGGGAACCTCACCAGAGCATGGAAGAGGAGAAAAAAGAATCCTACTCACCGATATAACTAAGACTCAAAACATTTTACTAGACTCGACTCGGCCAAGTAGATCACACAAAGGCTCATATGGTCGTAAGGCTCTGATTACCAACTTGTAACGACTAAGATGCGGTCCTTTCCGATCTGGGGATCGAGGCCCCGAATTGGAAAGAAGCGCATCTAAGCATTTCGCAAACATGGTAACATAGCACATACATAAATAATAGAGGAATGACAATAAGGGATTCAACTATCATCTCATATATATATCAGAGTACATCACGCATCCAAACAAGGTACTTCCGCTACGGACTACAAAACATGACAAATGACTATGCTACCCTGCATGCTGGCCCATGATCACGACCACGCCTCAATCTTCTGGATAGTTCACGTACAGGCGGTCGTTCTCCTCATCGTACTGCCATGCGAGCTGCGTGCCATCGGGACCATCTATCTCGGGGGTACCTAAACCTGTTGGTTTTGTGAAGGAATCTGTGAGTCACGGGGACTCAGCAATCTATGACCTCGGTGCCAGAACTAGTCAAGTTATTAGGTTGGAAAGGTGGAGTGTTTAGGTTGCAGCATCCTAAGCTTAATATAGTGGCTAACTTACGTAGAGCATGTATGAAGGTGGTCTATACTAGCGGTCGATAACAAATGACCACTAAGTGATCCTGAACACCTACCTACGTCAAACATAAGCCCACCATGTTCCCGATCGAAGAGAGATCTTCGAAGGGGACAGTTACGGTTACGCACACAGTTGGCAATTTTATTAGCTTATGTTTAAGTTATCTATTACCGGATGTTAACAAAATATTCCAAGTTGCCACATAACCATGAGCACGGCTTTCCGAAAGATTAAACCCTGCAGGGGTGCTCCAACTAGTCCATCACAAATGTACATGGGCCGCAAAGTAATACTCTATCACGAATCTCGTGATCTCGTCGGATTCCTTAGAGGAAAACCTCAACTCTGGGGAGAACCAAAGCTTCACCGAGATTCCTATACGCAAGATATATCGTTAAGGTAAGACAAGACTAGCAGGACCTCCCGTCGTGTCGACGACCCTGATAAGAGCCGCGTATCTCAGTCTCAGGACATGATGGATGAGTCACACTACAGGTATACCAAAACTAAGGTTGCCCTGTGGTGGCCCCGTAGTCTGCCTAGTTTGAACCAACAATCATGAGGAGCACCGGCCCGGGTTGTTGATTAAATTCCTCGGGGTAGCTATTCCCTATGCAGATTATTATTAAGTGATTAGCAAATTAACACCAATGTTGGGTCCTGTCGGACAAGTCTTGACACTACGCGATTTATTGAGGGGGTCCCCATAACAACCCCGAACGTGTTAGGAGCGATCAATATGGAATCAAACACCTGTAGCCGGTAACTATGGCGGCAATAACGGAACAAAACACCCGGAAAAAGGCTAGGCCTTCCGTTATTTACCAAGTATATAGGTGCATTAATTAAATAACAGATTTAAAATAATGATATCAAACTCATGTTATCACATGAGACAAAGCACCTGCATCTAGCAACGCTAACATTAGTAGCTGAGCAAAGCCTACTTAGCCATTCAAGATTTGCTAGGAAGGGATAAGTGTTTGGGTTTCATGGCATATTAGGAGGCAATTATTTCAGTGGTTGGCAGCGAGCATATGATAAGGAAACGTAATCTAGCATAACAAGTCTAGAGAAGGAATCAAGGTCATATCATCTTGCGTGTGATATCCTCGGCCCAGAACGGTTCTTGATCTTCATGCACGTACTCTCCCGAATCCACGTACTCGTTCTCCAATCCCGGTGCTACCCAACATAAGAATAACATCCAATGAACAACAGCACCCCAAGATGCAACAAGCACATGATGCATGAGATGAATATGAGCATGCATCACTAGTTCTATCACTAGCACAAGCATGAGAAGTAAATTCATGTTACTGGACAGAAATGCATCCTAAGCTATCTTGACATGCATGATAATGGCATGATCAGATTCTTCTCATGAAAACGATGCAAAACCATATAAAGAACATAACAATCGGAGCTATGGATCAACGGGAATCTACAAAACAAGATATAAAGAGCTACGTGTCAGATTCATCACCACACACTCCAATGGCGTAACTCTGGTATTTCCAGGTAGGAAAGACATAAAACAACCCAACATGGATGGGGTGGATCAAAGAAGAACACCACATCATCAACTAAGCACTCACAATCATCAAAACATCAAAACTACATAATCTGTCATAAACTGCATCATAGCACTTTGTGAGCTACATGCAAAGCACCTACGGCCACCTAAACATGCCAAATAAGATATGTGGCTGTAGCTATCCAAGATTACTACAAGCACAAGCAAAAATATCACACAAAGGAGTTAAACACAGAAAGTTACACAGCTGCAAACTTGCCCAAAAATATCAGATTTCACGGACTTAGTGAAAATTCCAGATTCTCACTATCTGTTTATGCTCTGAAGCATTTTGATAGCAGCCAAAACAATATCTACAGGACTCCAAATGGAATGAAAATTTACAGGGAGCTAGACAAACATATCGGCTTCAACTTTCCAGTTGAAAGCTAACCCTGAATCACAACACATTGACTTGCATAACCTGCATAATAGATTCTCACACTTAGTGAAAATCTCAGATTTTCACTAATGTGGAATTTCAGCCACATGCTTATTTTGATTGGGCACAACTTGCACATATAGACTCCTAAACATGTGGTAGAGGGGGTCACCCTCTACTACCACAACCAAGAAACAAACCCTTGGGATCACCACATCACATGGAACCAAGCTCTCAACATGGAACAAACCTGAAATATGTCATCTCCAGAAAATGTTCCAATGGCAAAAATGATTTCACCAATGGACTCCTGGGATCTTTCTACCCCAAAACCATATATAAAAGATATGCACTTGCTTGGAACAAGTGAGCACAAACTAGGAAAGAAAATCTACAAAGAATCATGTCTAGTGAATAGTGCATCATCCCATGTACTATTCACTAGAACTACACCTACAAGCACAAGCATAAGTTCCCAACATCAATGGGGTACATGAGGGGTATACCTCATGCCCATGTGCCTTGGCACACCACTACATCATCATGAGAGCACAAGCATAACAAAAGGAAACAATCTACACAACTAATAGATGTCACAACTAACTAAACTCACATAAATGCTTCTACCCTACACATGTTATCTTGCACATGTGCTCCCCAAGTCATATCTTTCCATGACATGGGTGAGACACACACACATGGTCACACACACACCCACAAACAATCACACTAGTTAGGACACACTCACACACATGATATGTGGTGAGGGGGGGAACCCTTCCACACACATACTCATGCTTGCACAAGGCCACCTCCACATCACACCTATATCCTGCACTCTTATCCACTAGAACATATATACACAAGTTAAACTCATAAACAAGGAAACTACTCACATACACACACTACACAATCTACCTCATCGCATGCATCACAACTAGCTACATCACTAAGCTACACAAGCTGCACTCGAGAGGAGAAAAACAATAAATAAATTTCACCTGTTGTTTAAACACCATAGCCCACATTTAGCAAACACAAGAAGAAAAAACAGCAAGAAGGCATCAAAAAACATAAAATGGGTTGAGGAGGAATCGAACCCTGGATCCCCCTGGTACACCAGGGTGCACCCTACCACCCTGATAGGGACCTTTACTCGACAGAACAGGGGAACAGAGCAGGTAAGCTTCGCTGCTGCGGCAATCTACTGTGGCCAAGAAATAAAATGCAAAAAGGGGGGAGTGCATCGACTAGGGATCGAACCCTGCACGTTAGGTGTACACACACAGACACACACCACTGTGCTACTATACAGGAGTCTGACAGAATGGGGGAGTAAATCTAGGTAAACTAGCAACAACACCTGGTGCTCTGCTTGCACACAGGGTTGTCGGCGACAGGAAGGACACCGTGCTGCCCTTCTGCTGCTGCTGCACCACGTGGGAACACCACCTACTGCTACTGCTCGACTGCTACGCCACGCTTGCCTACACGCTGTCGCGCTAGTACACGCGCACGCTCCCAAGAACACAGCAACACACATATCACCACAGTCTACTTCCTGACAGAGAAAGCTCCGGCGAGCACTTGCCCATCTAGTCGAAGAGAAGGAGGGAGGAAGGAGGGGGTCCTCACATAGGGAAGGAAGAGGGAAGCCGCAGAGCATGGAGGAGATGCCGAAGGGGAAGTAGACGATCGGAGGGGTACTGTCGTTGAACAGAGGTAGGCGAAGAAGAGCAGCGGGGCCGAGGCGTTGGCGAGCTCTTGGCTGTCGACGTGGGCGTTCCCCGGCCTCAGCGAGGTTGGGAATGGGGCGTGGGGAGCCTCTCCGAGCTCCTGGACATGGCGGTCGCGCCGGACGACGTGGATGCACGGGGGTTAGACGCCGGCGATGCTCTCTTCTCTCTCTAATCTGAATCTGCACAGCCTTCCCTTTGGGGAGAAGAGAGATGGGAAGGAGTGGTGCTACTGCAACAAAAGACCTTCCAACGGCACCAGAAACACGTGCTGACGGGAGACTGTTTTTGTCTTGATACTCCTCAGCAACGGCACCAGGAATCATTTTGCTACGGCTACGCCTTAAGGGAATTCCTAGGCAAATATGCAAAGGATTTCCCCGTGGCCTTGGAGCCTTGCGTTGGTATTCCCTCGAAGCGGAAAGGGTGATGTAGCGCAGCGGTGGTAAGTATTTCCCTCAGTTTGAGAACCAAGGTATCAATCTAGTGAAGGAGTATCACAAGTGCCTGCACAAACACAAAAAGCTTGCTCCCAACGCTATGAAGGGGTTGTCAATCCCTTATAGATTGTTCGCCAAGTGAGAACTGAAAGCAACAAAGTAACAAAGCAAAATAAAAGCAAAAGTGGAAACGATAGGTGTGAATAGACCCGAGGGCCGTAGTGTTTACTAGTGGCTTCTCTTATGAAAGCAAGTAGACGGTGGGTGAACAAATTACTGTCGAGCAATTGATAGAACCGCGCAAAGTCGTGACGTTGTCTATGGCAATGATTATATCTATAGGCATCACGTCCAAAACAAGTAGACCGATACTTTCTGCATCTACTACTATTACTCCACACGTCGACCGCTATCCAGCATGCATCTAGTGTATTAAGTCCGAAAGAACAGAGTAACGCCTTAAGCAAGATGACATGATGTAGATGGACAGTCTCATATCTACGACAAATCCCACCTTGTTACCCTTGATGGCAACTACGCGATGTGTGTCTTGCTACCCCTACTGTCACTAGGAAAGGTCACCACACGGTAATAACCCAAAACCAAGCACTTCTCCCATTGCAAGAATCATAGATCTAGTTGGCCAAACAAAACCCAAGACTCGGAGAGACTTACAAGGATATCAAATCATGCATATAAGAAATTAGCAAAGACTCAAATATATATCATAGATAATCTGATCACAAATCCACAATTCATCGGATCTCGACAAACACACCGCCAAAGAGGATTACATCGGATAGATCTCCACGAAGATCATGGAGAACTTTGTATTAAAGATCCAAGAGAGAGAAGAAGCCCTCTAGCTACTAACTACGGACCCGTAGGTCTGAAGTGAACTACTCACGAGTCATTGGAGGGGCGATGATGTTGATGTAGAAGCCCTCCAACTCCAAAGTCCCCTCCGGCAGGGCACCGGGAAGGGTCTCCAGATGAGATCTCGCGGAAACGGAAGCTTGCGGCGGCGGAAAAGTATTTTCGTGGATCCCTTGATTTTTTTCTGTATTTTAGGGAATATATAGGGGAAGGATCTAGGTCAGGGGGCGCCAGGGAGGCCACAAGCCTGCCATCCGCCGACCCCTGGTGGCGGATGGGGGGCTTGTGGGCCCCCTGTAGCCCTCCTAGCTTGGTCCTCAAGCCCCGTGATCTTCTTCCGTTCGGGAAAATTTATTTCGGGGATTTATTCCATTTGGAGTCCGTTCCAAAATCAGATCTGAAAAGAGCCAAAAACATAGAAAAAACAGGAACTGGCACTTGGCACTAAATTAATAAGTTAGTCCCAAAAAAAGATATAAAAGGTACATAAAACATCCAAGGATGACAAGATAACATCATGAAACCATCAAAAATTACGTATCAAGCATCTCCAAGCTTAACTCCTGCTCGTCCTCGAGTAGGGAAGTGATAAAGAATGAATTTTTGATGCTTTCATGCTACCTAGCATAGATGTCCTTTGTAACTCTTCTTATGTGACGTGAATGTTCAGATCCATTAGATTCAAAACAATAGTTTGCTACTGACGTGGAAACAATAATAATTCAAGCAAACTAGCAAGGTAATCATGAACTTTCAAAATAACAAGGCCAAAAGAAAGTTATCCCTACAAAAGCATATAGTCTGGCTATGCTCTATCATCATTGCACAACGAATTTAAATCATGCACAACCCCGGTATTGGCCAAGTAATTGTTTCACGCCTTTACTTTCTCAAACCTTTTCAACTCTCACGCAATACATGAGCGTGAGCCATGGTTTTAGCACTATAAGTGGTGTGGAGTGTGGTGGAGGTTGCAAGACAAAATAAGGAGAAGATGATCACATTAACTAGGCATATCAATGAGCTCTGGAGATGCTCATCAATAGATATCAATGTGAATGAGTAGGGATTGCCATACAAATGATGCACTAGAGCTAAGAGTATGTGAAAGCTCTTAAAGAAAACTAGTGGGTGTGCATCCAACTTGCTTGCTCACGAAGACCTAAGGCAATTTTGAGGAAGCCTATCATTGGAATATACAATCCAAGTTACATAATGAAAATCTCCCACTAGCTATATGGTGGTGACAAAACGAGAGACTCTCAATCATGAAGATCATGGTGCTTAATATGCACAAGTGTGGAAAAGTGGTAGCATTGTCCCTTCTCTCTTTTTCTCTCATTTTTTATATTTTTTGGTGGGCTCTTTGGCCTCTTTTTTTTGGTGGGCATCTTTGGCCTCTTTTATTTCCTCACATGGGACAATGCTCCATTAATGATGATCATCACACTTCCAACTCAAAACTTAGAGCAACGATGACTCTATATAGAATGCCTTCGGTAGTGTACCGTGATAATGATCTAGCATGGCATAGACATTAATGGGAACATCATGATAGCTATCTTACGATCATGCAAAGGCAATGTAGACGTGGTGGCACATGTCATGGTGGTAGTTGCATGGCAATATATCTCGGAATGACTTTGAAAAATCCATAGTAGGTAGGTATGGTGGCTGTTTTGAGGGAGGCTAATGGTGGGTTTTGTGCACCTGCGAAAGTTGGACGGCACTAAAGAAGATAGTGATGGTGGAAGGTGAAAGTGCACCTAAACCATGGACTCAACATTAGTCATGAAGAACTCATATACTTGTTGCAAAAGTTTTATTAGTAATCGAAACAAAGCATTCAACGCATACTCCTAGGGGCAGGGTTGGTAGGTATAAACCATCACGCGATCCCGACCGCCACGCAAAGGATGACAATCAATAGACTAATCATGCTCAGATTTCATCACATAGCGGTTCACCATACGTGCATGCTACTGGAATCACTAACTTCAACACAAGTATTTCTAGATCCACAACACCTTACTAGCATGACTTCAATATTACCAAAACCACAACTCAAAACTAATTGAGATGAATCAAACTTCTCTAACTATTCAATGCACATGAAGGTGGAAGTTTTCGTATCCCTTTGGATAACTACCCCTTTTGAGACTAATTTCAAAGCATAGATCAACTACCAAGCCACGCACCGCTGTGCTCTAAAAGATATAAGTGAAGCACATAGAGCAAAAGTATCTAGCTCAAAAGATATAAGTGAAGCACATGTGAGCTGAATTGTCTACCAAAAGATATAAGGGAAACTCGACAAAATCACGGTGACTGCATGTCTCTCTCTCTAGGTGTGAAGCAAGGATGATTGTGACACAACAAAAATAAAAGACTCCTACAATACAAGACGCTCCAAGCAAAAACACATAACATGTGGTGAATAAAAATATAGCCCCAAGTAACGTTACCGATGGATTGAAGACGAGAGAGGGGATGCCTTCCCGGGGCATCCCCAAGCTTAGGCTTTTACGGAATCCTTGAATATCTTGGGGTGCCTTGGGCATCCCCAAGCTTGAGCTCTTCCCACTCTTTATCTCTTTGTCCATAAGAACTTCACCCAAAACTTGAAAACTTCACAACACGAAACTTAAACAGAAACTCGTGATAACATTAGTATGAGAAAGCAAACCACCACTTCCTTTGGTACTGTAGAAAACTTAAATTCTACTTATGCTGATGTTGGGTTACTGTATTTTCAATTTTCCATGTCTAATACCCCCTGATCCTATCCATAGTTTCATCAAAATAAGCAACCAACACAACAAAAACAGAATCTGTTAAGAGCAGACCAGTCTGTAGCAATCTGTATATTTTGTATACTTCCGGTACTTCAAAATTCTGAAAAATTACGAAAGTCTGAATAATTTGTGTAGAAATCATCATAAAAAAGAATCAACTCAAAATCTCTTACAGAAAAAAAATGAAAATTCTTTTCGTGAGAAGAAAGTTTCTGTCTTTTCCATCATGACCAAACGATCAACCCCAAGACTAATCATAACGGTTTTGCTTGGCACAAACGCAAAAAGAAACACAAAAAACACAATCATAACAGAATTATGAAAGTGTGGAAAACACAAAACAGAAATAAAAAGGATAGATTTGTTGGGTTGCCTCCCAACAAGCGCTTTTGTTTAACGTCCTTAGCTAGGCAAAAGGTGATGGAATCACGTACAGTCATCTTTGGTGCTCAAACCATAAGTAGCCCTCATCATAGATTCATAAGGCAATCTTATTTTCTTTCTAGGAAAGTGCTCCATGCGCTTCTTTAAAGGAAATTGAAATCTAATATTCCCTTCCTTCATATCGATGATAGCACCAATAGTCCTTAGGAAAGGTCTACCAAGAATAATGGGACATGAAGGATTGCAATCTATGTCAAGTACAATGAAATCCACGGGTACATAGTTCTTATTTGCAACAATAAGAACATCATCGATCCTTCCCATGGGTTTCTTGACAATAGAATCGCAAGATGCAAATTAAGAGAACACTCTTCAATCTCATGAAAACCAAGAATATCACATAAAGACTTTGGAATCGCGGAAACACTAGCACCCAAATCACACAAGGCATTGCACTCATAGTTTTTGATCTTGATTTTGATTGTAGGTTCCCACTCATCATGAAGTTTTCTAGGTATAGAGACTTCTAATTCGAGCTTCTCTTCAAGAGATTTCATCATAGCATCTATGATATGCGCGGTAAAGACTTTGCTTTGGCTATAAGCATGGGGAGAGTTTGCAATGGATTGCATCAAGAAATGCATTCAAACAAGGAGCAATTATCATAATTGAATTCCTTGAAATCCAAAGTGGGAGTTTCATTACTACCCAAAATTTTGATTTCTTCTACTCCACTCTCCACACCTTTATCATTAAGATGGGTGGACTCCGAATCATTGGGGCGTTTTTCAACCAAAGTGGATTCATATCCAGACCCTCCATAAATAGATTTGACACACGAAAATAAAGATTCAAGAGGAGACACACCAAGCACTTTAAGATCTTTGGGATTTGCATCACTAGAACGCACCCTTTTAAACCATTCATGCCTAGCGCGAATTTGGGATGTTCTTTCTTTGCTCTCATTCATGGAGACACGCATAGCTTTCAAAGTTTCATCCAAGTTGACCTTGGGAGGAGCACATCTAACTTTCAAAGCATCAATATCACAAGACATCCTATCAACGCTCTTAGCCAAATCGTCTATTTTGAGTAGTTTTTCCTCTATGGACGCATTGAAAATCTTTTGAGAGTTGATGAACTCTTTGATATTACTCTCTAAATCAGAGGGTAATTTGTTTTGTTTTCCATAAGTGTTGTTGTAGGAATTGCCATAGTTGTTAGAGGAGTTACTAGGAAAAGGCCTAGGAACATAGTTTCCTCTAAAAGCATTGTTGTTGCCAAAATTGTTCCTACCAACAAAATTCACGTCCAAACTAGCGTTGCTACTCTCAATCAAAGAAGATAGTGGCATGTCATTAGGATCTACAGTAGTGTTTCTACTAGCAACCAAATTCATCAACTCGTCCATCTTAGCGCTAAGCGAGTTAATCTCTTCTATAGCGTGTACCTTTTTGCTAGCATGTGACCTTTCAGTGTGCCACTGAGAGTAGTTGGTCATGATATTGTCTAGGAGTTTTGTAGCGTCTCCTAACGTGATTTCCATGAACGTTCCACCTGAGGCGGAGTCCAAGATATTGCGAGAAGCGAAATTCAAGCCAGCGTAAAAGATTTGTATAATCATCCACAAACTCAAGCCATGAGCGGGACAATTTCTAATCATAAGCTTCATCCTCTCCCAAGATTGTGCAACGTGTTCATGATCAAGTTGCTCGAAATTCATGATATCGTTACGTAAGGAGATGATATTAGCCGGCGGAAAATACTTGGATATGTAAGCATCTTTGCACTTATCCCAAGAATCGATACTATTTTTAGGCAAAGAAGAAAACCAAGTTTTTGCGCGATCTCGCAACGAGAAAGGAAAAAGTTTCAACTTAATCACGTCATTATCCACATCTCTTTTCTTTTGCATATCACAAATCTCAATGAAGGTATTGAGATGGGATGCGGCATCTTAACTAGGAAGGCCCGAGAATTGCTCTTTCATAACAAGATTCAGCAAAGCAGCGTTGATTTCATACGATTCCGCACTAGTGGTGGGAGCAATCGGAGTACTAATAAAATCATTATTATTGGTATTCGAGAAGTCGCAAAGTTTGGTGTTTTCAGCCATGATGACTTCAACAAACAAACAAGCACACAAGCAAGCAAGAAAACCGGCAAAGGAAAACGGCAAAAGGCAAAAGGCAAAAGAAAACGACAAAGGAGAAAGGCAAATGAAAACAACAAATGTGAAGTGGGGGAGAGGAAAATGAGAGGCAACTCGCAAAAAAGTAAATGCAAAAGATGAGTTTGTGAGACCTACTTGGATAGATCTCTCCTTCCCCGGCAACGGCGCCAGAAATACTTCTGCTACTGCAACAAAAGACCTTCTAACGGCGCCAGAAACACGTGCTGACGGGAGACTGTTCTTGTCTTGATACTCCTCAGCAACGGCACCAGGAATCATTTTGCTACGGCTACGCCTTAAGGGACTTCCTAGGCAAATATGCAAAGGATTTCCCCCGTGGCCTTGGAGCCTTGCGTTGGTGTTCCCTCAAAGCGGAAAGGGTGATGTAGCGTAGCGGTGGTAAGTATTTCCCTCAGTTTGAGAACCAAGGTATCGATCCAGTGAAGGAGTATCACAAGTGCCTGCACAAACACAAAAAGCTTGCTCCCAACGCTATGAAGGGGTTGTCAGTCCCTTATAGATTGTTCGCCAAGTGAGAACTGAAAGCAACAAAGTAACAAAGCAAAGTAAAAGCGAAAGTGGAAACGATAGGTGTGAATAGACCCGGGGGCCGTAGTGTTTACTAGTGGCTTCTCTCATGAAAGCAAGTAGACGGTGGGTGAACAAATTACTGTCGAGCAATTGATAGAACCGCGCAAAGTCGTGACGTCATCTATGGCAATGATTATATCTATAGGCATCACGTCCAAAACAAGTAGGCCGATACTTTCTGCATCTACTACTATTACTCCACACGTCAACCGCTATCCAGCATGCATCTAGTGTATTAAGTCCGAAAGAACAGAGTAACGCCTTAAGCAAGATGACATGATGTAGATGGACAATCTCATATCTACGGCAAAGCCCATCTTGTTACCCTTGATGGAAACTACACGATGTGTGACTTGCTGCCCCTACTGTTACTGGGAAAGGTCACCACACGGTAAGAACACAAAACCAAGCACTTCTCCCATTGCAAGAATCATAGATCTAGTTGGCCAAACAAAACCCAAGACTCGGAGAGACTTACAAGGATATCAAATCATGCATATAAGAAATCAGCAAAGACTCAAATATATATCATAGATAATCTGATCACAAATCCACAATTCATCGGATCTCGACAAACACACCGCCAAAGAGGATTACATCGGATAGATCTCCATGAAGATCATGGAGAACTTTGTATTAAAGATCCAAGAGAGAGAAGAAGCCATCTAGCTGCTAACTACGGACCCGTAGGTCTGAAGTGAACTACTCGCGAGTCATTGGAGGGGCGATGATGTTGATGTAGAAGCCCTCCAACTCCAAAGTCCCCTCCGATAGGGCACCGGAAAGGGTCTCCAGATGAGATCTCGCGGAAACGGAAGCTTGCGGCGGCGGAAAAGTATTTTCGTGGATCCCTTGATTTTTTTTCTGTATTTTAGGGAATATATAGGCGAAGGATCTAGGTCAGGGGGGCGCCAGGGAGGCCACAAGCCTGCCATCCGCCGCCCCCCTGGTGGCGGATGGGGGCTTGTGGCCCCCCTGTAGCCCTCCTGGCTTGGCCCTTAAGCCCCCTGATCTTCTTCCGTTTGGGAAAAATTTATTTTAGGGATTTTATTCCGTTCGGACTCCGTTCCAAAATCAGATCTGAAAAGAGCCAAAAACACAGAAAAAACAGGAACTAGCACTTGGCACTGAATTAATAAGTTAGTCCCAAAAAAGATATAAAAGGTACATAAAACATCCAAGGATGACAAGATAACAGCATGAAACCATCAAAAATTATAGATACGTTTGAGACGTATCAAGTAGCGGCGGCGGATGGGGGAGAGGGGAACCCTAGGACGAGGGCACGGACGCCCACCCTTATAAAGGGGGGTCCTCGACGGTTGTGCCCTCTCGGCGGCAACTCTCTCTCTGCAAGTAGAAGGAAAGAGAGCACGCGGGACTGTAGACGGCGTCAGAGGAGGAAGGAGGGACGCGGGAGTGGGCTAGCGCGGGGAGAGAGGGGAACTGGTCCACATTGTGCGGGAGTAAGGCCACGAGAGCGCCACTTAAGAGAAAACAATTCCCTAGGCTTAACTATTTACAGAAACAAAACAGAGAAGAATAGAAATGCACAAGGAAAACTACAAGTGCTAAAAATAATACCAGCACATCCCTGGACATGATAATTCAAGACCTATTTGACTAAAATGTAAAATGGATATATGGGGCAAATTAATATTTACAAAATAGCAATTCTTTGACCTGTTTTGTAATTATTTGCACCTCTTGCACCCCTATTTAAAACAGCAACTACACATCACAAATTCACCACAAACAAGAGCTAAAATAGGAACATTTTAAAAACAGAAAAGGACCAAGTGAATCTTGATGTTGAGGTGAAATAGAGAGGGGGAGAAGATGGTTTTGAAACCTAAGCAATCACAAGGTTCAACTCCTACTATGACATGTATACTCCACACAATCTTCACCTCTCACATCACCACATAAGATCACAAGCATCACATGAAATCATATAACCACAAAGCAACAAAACATGACACATGGAATGATATGATATGGCATGCATGCATGCAAGGAAGAATAACAAGTGGCATCACATGAAATAACATGCATTCAAAGCTCTCATGACATTGAGAAGGTGGACCCACATGAAGAAGGTTCCAAAAAGGGAAGGATGCACACTTGGGGCATTACATTGAGGAAGGTAGTCCAAGTTGTCGATAGCTGGTGATCAACTTGGGCAAGAGAATCGTGCCTGTAATATGGTTCACTATCAAACAGTAGCTCTTCGTGCTCGCTCACAATGATCTTGTTGTGCAAGATGACATAGCAAGTCATCACTTCCACATTTGATCTTTCGAACAGGTCTGGGCGGGGTACCGGACAACCGAAAATCGAGATTGGAGCACACCAAATGTCGGCTCGACATCCTTCCTACAAATCTATTGACACTTGGCAAAGTAGGATTTATTGCCTCCTCGCACATGGGTTGAGATAGTCTTCACAAATGTGGACCATCTCGGATAGATGCCATCTGCTAGGTAGTATCCCTTGGTGTAGTGGTACCCATTGACCTCGAAGTTCACCGGAGGAGCATGACCTTAAGCAAGCTTGGCAAAGACATTCGGGCACTGGAGTGCGTTGATGTCATTATGAGTTCGTGGCATAACAAAGGAGTGCCAAATCCAGAGGTCATGTGTGACCATTGCCTCAAGTACCACACTACAAGCACATTTGGCGCCTTTGTACATCCCCTGCCAAGCAAATGGACAGTGTTTTCCATTTCCAATGCATGCAGTCGATACTTCAAACATCCCAGGAAAACCTCTTGCTGCATTCTGGGCTAGGATCCGAGCAGTGTCTTCGGCATTGGGTGGTCGCAAGTATTGAGGTCCAAACACTCCCATCACTGTCCTGCAGAACATGCACAAACACTCAATGCTGGTGGACTTGGCCATGCATCCATAGTCTTCGTGAGCATCACCGAGAGCTCCATATGCAAGCATCCTCATAGCTGTCATGCGCTTTTGGAGTGAGGTAAATCCAAGTGTGCCGGTGCAATCCTTCTTGCACTTGAAGTAGATGTTGAACTCCTTGATGGAATTCACAATCCTGAGGAAGAGCTTCCAGCTCATCTGATAACGGTGCCGAAATACTTTCTCGCCATGCAGTGGAGCGTCGGAGAAGTAGTCGGAGTAGAGCAAGCAATAGCCTTCTAGTCGATGTCTCAGCTGGCCCGGCGTCGAGCCACCTCGCCGCGACTTTGTGTTGCTCGCGAATAGGCTGGCCAGAGCGGCAAGGACCATGAGGTGCTCTTCATCCTGGGTGTCGGTATTGGCTTCCTCATCTAGCGGCACCGCCAACGCTTCCTCCTCATCGGAGTCCATCGCTGAGACAAATCATCTCTTATCCCCGCTTGCGTGGCCAGAGCGCCAGAAAAGCTCGCCCAGAAGCAGGGGGACGATGTCGCGGCAAACCCTCTCTTTCTCGTCGGGGAGATGACCTTACTAGCGGCGTAGGCAGGTGGACGCCACCGGGATCGGCAAGACGACGAAAGGTGTAGTGCGCGTGGGGGCGAATCTAAAGGTGGAAAAAACGTTTTTGTGTCACAGTGGTGGCCCACGTGTCATTTTCCCTTTCGTCGGAACCCCCAAGCCCCTTAGTGCACTCGGTTCGGCCTAGGATCGTCGGGCCAAAAAATGGACCGAACCGGCGAAAATCGCCGTCCTAGAGGCGCGACTGGGGGATTTTTCGGCGCGTGCGAGAAAACACATCCTAGAGTGAGCGCCCCTCAGTGCGCTGGGTTCTACCTAGGATCGTCGTGCCAAAATATGGATCAACCCGACGAAAATCGCCGTCCTAAAGACGCGACTGGGGATTTTTCGGCGCCCGCAGAAAAAAAAACCTGCAGTGTGTGGGGGCCGAACGACTGAAGATGCTCTTAGGCCTACCACTATATAGGCCAAAAGAGGTGCCAAATCCACTTTATCATCATTTGGCACCGGTGCCCTCCATAGCCCATGCGGTGCCACATAAAAAAATTTGGGAAACGGAGCAAGTTGCTACTCCGGTGCCTACTTCCAACATTGTAATATAACATATTAAACTGTAACTATCATATGTACATGAGCATTTCTATCTCAACTACCACTGAACAACAACCTTCAATTCCTAGCAAACAACATTAATTCAGAACATATGACCGTTGCATTGCACCAGCAAAATTGGCCCGTTTGGAGAAGTTGAAGATCTCTATATAATGTACGTCACAAGTTCATAGAACACAATAGCTCCTGGAAAACCTATCCCCCAAACCATGGATCATTCATCTCTCAAAGCTTCACAAGCATGATGAACTCCTTCTCACCTTCAGGTGCACAGAGCCCAAACAGCCTACAAAATCTACAAAACCCCATTAGCCTGCAACACGATCCTAGTTTTCAGCCCCATCATCCACATATGAACTATCCACCCACATAATATATTCCTAGTTTTCAACATCAACACCCCATTAGCCTGAGATCATGTATGCTTGCATTATATTGCATAACACGATTGTTGTAGATGAGAGGCACACCTACAAGTAGGGATGAAAATGGAGTGGAAACTTTCCGCTTTTCCGGAGAAAAAATGAAAACGGAGAGGAAATATGAAAGCGGAAATGGAAATTTGCAAAACGGAAATGGAAATGGATTTTTTAATGCGAAAACGGAAACAAAAAACGGAAGAGTGTTTTGCGGTGGAACATATGTGGAAATGGAACTTTCCGTTTCCGTGAATATGAAATTTCTCATTTTTACTATAGGCCTACGGCTGCTTTGTAGCCCAACCACCAAATAACACATAATGACACAATGAGCATAATGGATCATTTGATGCCCAACTTATACGACCATATATGTACTCACCTAGACCCTATACACAATTGTCATGTACTAATACAATACTAGGATATGTTGCTAACATAATCAAATTATTTTGTAGACATGTTAGCAATTCATTAATTTTTGTTGTTGTCTGTATTACTCTATGATTCAAGGGGTTTTGAAATTCCGGTCAATGCCCACCTCTATTTTTGTATCTGTTTTGTATTTGCTCCGTGTCTGTTTCTGGTAGTATCTGTTTCCGTATTCATTTCCGGGATTTCTGTATTCGTTTCCACTTCTATAAAACAATATGAAAACAAATGTGATAGCACTCAGTTTCATCCGTTTCCGCTCCGTTTTCATCCCTACCTACAAGTGCTATGACAAATATGATTGTGACTATGAATTGCTACAAGGCGCTCAGATACCATATCTTGAAACAGAACAAGGACCATTTGATGGGTTTGATGTGGTTCTTGAGACAGATGCTGCCATCCGGGATGGACGCACACATCGTCGTCTCAAGGCTGATTTGGTTGAGAACATTTGGCAAAAGTTCGGAGGAAATGAACATTAGCATTTATAAGTTTTATATGAGTCCATCTAATTAGTTTGCACCCTAGTTCTATTTTAGTTTTCCATTCAAGCATCTTTATTTGTAATTGTGTAATTTAAATTACAAACTGTTGAATGAGAACATTCTAATTTATTTCTTGTTGCTGCTTAGTGCAATAGTTAACATTAATAACTGAATATTGCTATCTCTTAACTAAACAAGGGCACACCACACATAGACTGAACACCATCGCATATTTCTATTACCCAATTTATAGACTGAACATTACTATTTCCTAACTTAATATTGTTAGCCTTTTTTTCTTCTTTATATCCGGCATGTAAACACCACGCATCCTCATCTATGGTGCTTCCAGTCGCGTGTCTGCTCGTGTAGCAGGAGCGGTCGGTCGGTCGTCCACGCATCCTCAGCAGCAGCAGTTGCGTACCTACTCGTGTAGCAGCAACGGCCGACCGACCGTCCACGCATCCTCAGCAGCAACGGCCAGCCGTCCATCAGTTCGAACGGCAACGCTTGTTGCAGCATCGACCAGTCGTCCCCCGCCGCACATCAGCCCGCTCACAGCGCCACCTCGGACCATTCGTCCTCCACGGCACAACACCTCCACTCACCGCGACGCCTCGGCGGACATCGCCGGATTCTTCTCCTCGCTGCTCCCATCGGCCGAGCCCTTGGGCCGACTAATACGTAGCTTGAAGGTGAGGAGGTGAGGAAGGAGATCCACACTAAATCGGGACAAGGAGGTGAGGAAAGAGATAGATCTGAGGAGAAAAGGGATTTTTTTTAGAGGTACGGGGAGGTTGGTTTCCTCGATTTTTTTTATATACATATGAATTTCATTATTTTACGAGCTACACCCGTACGATGTGAGACCGATGCCAAATAAATTTATCAAAGCAGGATGTCCGGTTTGCTATATTTTAACGTAGCCGTACGTAGTGGAAGGCAGCAGATATGCCCCGGACCTGATTCTTCCAATCTGGACACTCATACGTGTGGAGTAAAAAAGCCAGACGAGAAAGATTGATTGCGCTCGTCACAATCTGGCCCAAGTGATGCTCGTAACTTAGCTTCGAGGAGCCGGCTCTAATCTCGGGGTCCTCTCTCCCTGTCCCTGAATCCTACAGCTTGATTGTGGCCATCCGTTGCGGATGATGGTGCTCGCAGCCGCAGCGAGCGCACCGTCCCTCCAAGGTGTGCATAATTTCCCATCCATGTCCCTCTTTTTCTTGCCCTGATTGAAGTTCTTGAATTGGGCACTGGAAACCAGAACCAGAATTTGGGATGAAATCCACAGTCTGGCAGTTGTTTTCTGATTACCCTAGAATCTTCCGCCCGTCTTCTGGCATTTATCTTCCTTTTTTCCGTCAATTTTTGGGGCACTTAATTATGTCATGTAAATGTGAATTCAATCATCATTTTGATGTCCTTACATTGGCAGATCATATTTGATCAGGTTGGAAACGCCAGATCTCAGCTGTTACCTGCCAACATCCACATTCAGCCCCACGAACTGTACGTCTACACACTCTGAACAGTCAAAAAAAAAATTCAGTTTAGTTCCCCGTGTATCCATCAGTGACAACCAGACCTCACTTGCCTGATACTGAAGGTGTTCAGAACATCTGCAACAAAGAATAATGAGAGGAAACGGAGACGCTCCCGAAATCTGTCCAAAGGCCCAGCATTAATCGCCGAAGAAGCTTCTCCGAGTAATGGTGAAAATCCCACGGCCATTCTTGATCTCAATGGCGATGGTGATGCTACTATCGATGAGAAAGCTGCGGGTGCCCCAAGGAGTGCTGTTCTTCAGTCTTGCACTCTCACATCCGGCTTGCTGCTTGCTGCAGGTCTCCTTCTTCGTGAGGTAAAACATTGTGTTTGCAGTGGTTCCAAAGCTAGTTTTCTCTGAAAAAAATCTCAGCTAGTGGAAGCACAAGCCATTCTAAAGCATGCATAATTTAGTACTCCCACTGGCCCGAAATGTAAGACCATTGTTGACACTTTTCGGGACGGAGGGAGTACTCTCTAGTGTGGCAGAACATCCTAGTGATCAAAATGTCATACCATCTCTTTTACAGGCATCACACGTTGCATCTTCAAATGGACTGCCGTTTGCTGACCCTACGGCCGTATCTTGTCAGTTTGCTCCTTGTTCTGTTACGAAATAAATGAGATGTCATGTAATGGTTTGTCTTAAGTCGGCTAAATGTCCCCAAGCAAAACTGATCCAGTGCCTTTCTGCAGTCAATTTTGAAACTTGGCATCTCGAGTTGGTCGCGGGACTAGTAATATTGATATCGTCTACCAGATACATTCTGCTTCAGACATGGCCCGATTTCAGAGATTCCAGTGAAGCTGCAAATACACAGGTATGTCCATCCTTTGAATAAAGTCTCATTTACTTACGAGTATCTTTTTTTTTTTTAGAAAAGGAGGATGACCCCCGGCCTTTGCATCTGGGAGATGCATGCGGCCATTTTATTGATTATTCTCGAGGACCTTACAAAGCAGTACAACAATATGTCTGAATCCGCCATCTTGGCAACATTTGTCGCTACTCCTATTCATATGATGAAGGGGTGCAAGCTGGACCAAATACCCAGACCTCTCACCTAAGCCTAACATCTAAAGCCGGAGACCCTGACCGAGCCACATACCGGGTCCGGGACACAAACCGATCCGACGCACTCACATGTGTTGTCGCCGCCATCTTCCACTGGTCCATCTTCAGATCAGATTGAGGTACCAGCCTTGGCAGGTGCCTCCGTCATTGACGCCATCATGACGCCAAACGACGACCTCCACCTACGCGAGTCCATCTCCAAGCAACGGACGGAGATCCATGCTAGGATAGGGCCGCACCACCGCCGTCGCCCACCACCCACAAGCGCCACTCAGCCCCAAGGTTCCCAAAGCGGCGCCTTCAAGAAGGGAACGACACCGTGAGCGCCGCCGCCGCCCAACAAAGTTAAGGCTTTCGCCCGGGAGACCTAGGGGAAGGGGAAGTGGGGGGATCAGTCCATACCGACGCCTCCAAGGAGGGGAACGGCGCCCTCAGGCGTCGCCATCGACGCGGCCGGCCATGGCCGACCAGGGATTTCGCCCGAACTAGATCCCCACCACCAGCAGCACCTCCTGTACAAAACCGGCAATCCAAGAAAGCGCGGCCCGACCAGGCTGCCCCGCACGCCGAACAGGGGAGGAGGGGAGAGGCGCCAGATCGCGCGCACCGGCCACCGCAAAAGCCGCCGCAGGACGCCAACGACCACCGGATCTCGCCGCCCGCACGGCCGAGACGCCGGATCCACCTCCCTAGCCTGTCGTGCCTCGCCAATGGAGCCGCCGCTCCAGATCCGGATCTCCGCATGCAGATGCAGGGCAGCCTAGGCCCCGCCGCCACCATCCTTGGCGTCCCGGGCTTGCCCGGCGGCTGCCTCAGGCGACGACGAGGAAGGGAGGGGGAGGGGGAGGCGGAGGCGGCTAGGGTTGGGAGGGAGACGTGGGCACTTACGAGTATCTTTGCTAAAGATGCGAAACTTTAGGTCAACATGCAGAATTTGTTTGGGTAATTAATTATGCCTTTTGCATATTTGCCTAAACATTTCAGAAAGGATCTTGTGAATTTGGATGAATTATACAATGGACAACCAGGCTTGTGTTTTACTAAATTTTATTTGTATTAATCGATATGTGCCTTGTATGTAAACAATTACCGTTCACAATCTATGTAGCTTTGTGTAAAATGCCTTATTTTATTAAATTTACTTGTGCTCTTTTCTGATGTCACTTTCAACTTAACTGGACCTTGGCAAACTTACCTAACGGTATTAGCTAGTGAAAGTCCCCTTATTTCGACACTAACTTCTATTGATTTTATTCTTATCTGTTAGATCCTTACTTCCCTGGAGTCTCTGGATTACATTGTAGTTGCTTGTCTCCCTGGGATAAGCGAAGTAAGCATATATTTTTCTTTAAAGCTTTATTCAAGAATATTTATTTTCTTGAGAACAAAGCTTCATTTCTACTTTCGATATCAGGAGTTCCTGTTTCGAGGGGCACTGATGCCAATTTTTGGATTGAATTGGATAAGCGCCCTGGTAACTGGTGCCTTTTTCGGTGCTCTTCACTTGGGCAACGGCAGGAAATATTCATTTGCAATCTGGTAACTGTTCCCCCTGCGCTACTTTCGAACATTTCTAGTACTCCCTCAGTCTCAAAATGTAGGACGTTTTTTTACACTAAAAAAAGTGTAAGGGCCATAGGTTTGTTCGCAGTTCTTAAAACATGCCAATTACCACCTTTTATTTTGAAGGGAGTTGCCACTCACCAACCAACTTTACTAGTATGTGTTCTTATATCTTAATATCTTCTATATTTCCAGGGCAACATTCGTTGGCCTTGCCTATGGTTTAGCAACCATAGCTTCCTCAAGCATCATAGTCCCAATGGCTTCTCACTCCATAAACAATATTATTGGAGGCTTACTTTGGCGCTTCAGGGACAACTCAGAAAGAGAAATGTAGAATGGGCAATACTTCCTCTTGAACATGTGGTACTAGCATAGACTGTTTAGTTCTTACTGGACTCGTTGGTTAAATCAGTTGCTACATGTATTATCTGTGGATAAGTAGTCTTCAAATCATTTGGTGGCGATGTAAGCTGGTGATAACAGTTTTACTTGTGTCATGTTATCTCCCATACTTTCTGAGCTGCTGGCACTCTGGCTTATACCGAACCTGAAACCGTTTGCTACTCCCTCCGTTCCTAAATACAAGCCTTTTTAGAGGTTCCAATACGGACTACGTAGATACAGAGCAAAATGAGTGAAACTACGCTCTAAAATACGTCTATATACATTCGTATGTAGTCTATATTGAAATCTCTAAAAGGGCGTATATTTGAAAACGGAGGGAGTACTATTTAACAAAAACTGCCATGTGTAGGTCTGATATGCCAGAATCAGATCATGTTGCTTCAAAGTAACAAACATAATGAGTTATCGGAAAAGTAACATACAGCACGACTGAAAACTTAAGGGTTTCCAGGCGTTTCCATGTTGTTGAAACTCAGACTTTCAGATGTATTTACTATGAAATCATGCCAAGACAGCACACCGGAAGTATCTCCTGCCTTGTTCCAAAGATGGAGGAAGTGAAGACTTCGTATTACTCGCAGCATTTCTCACAAACAGGTGGAAACCTGTGGATGTTACAGTAGCAGCAGGCCACGCTGCAGTAATTGTTGCAACCTGAAAACAGTATCAGTTCATAGCTGTCATCTCCGGGCATTCCATTTCAAGAAAATCAGTGATTTCATATGACTTGCAACAAATGCATGCATTCTATGACTGTTTGAAGACTGATGATGCAAAGCAATACATGTCAGCACAATCTCCTAATAGCCAAAAGCGTGTCAAAGCTTACATAAGCTGCGGAAAAGCATCATGATAAGAGAGAGAGTTTTAGCAGATTACCACTGATAACAATGTATCCAGACTTTCGTGCGCTTCTCGAGCTAGCTGCGGGTAGAGGTGGTGCAAGAGAAAGAAACCCAAGGGGGAGTAGAATGCAAGAGATGAGAATTATCCTCATGAAAATGATCTTGCCACTAGCAGACATGTTGAGTTTGATTGGTTAAGCTGATAGCAACACCAGGCTCAAGATGATGGCTAGTATGTATAATGCGTGGTTGTTGGGTGTCCTTTTTTGGCAGGTGATTGTTAGGAAGAGGGAGATCGGTAACTCATTCCCTTTGCCAGGCCTATATAACTTTTTGTCAGGAGGTTTGGATAATGGATGCGCTTGCCAGGTAGAGTTGTTGATTCCTGCAGGTAAGGTGTGATTGATTGTTTTCCTTTTTAAGGGACGCAGTAATATTGCAGGTGGCAGGCAGGCATGCATGCATGCATCAACGCACTGATGAAATGGTGAGAGCAGAACGGTTCAGTTTACAAAGTGCAAAACTACCGGAACGCCAAAGTAGTGTCAACCCAACTACTCCCTCTGTCCCATACATAATATAAGATGTTATTACAATCATCATGTGTTGTTCGTCCGAAACCTCCGCCTACCAGTGCACCATTTTCTCTGGCGTGGCATCCTATTCATTTTTTCTCGATCAAGACATTACTTATTCTTTCCCCTAAGGTCACTATTCCATTGTGGCTGCCTCCACTGATCAGATGCGAAACCCAGACCAAGTAGAATCTTCAAACAAATCTGTCCATCATGCATGATATCTCCTTATGCAAAATGGATTTTCGTATAAGAGTGCAGCGTTTCGGTGTCCAGGCTCATCTGCACCCAATCAGAAGAAAAATAAAAACAAATACTAAAAAATTCAAACAGTTCCAGTTTTTTCCGGTGAAGATAATTTAATGCGTGAGGTCCGCTTCAATTTTTGAATCATTTAAACATCTGAGCAGATCTCAGCAAAAAAGATAAATCGGGTCAAAACAATGCATGAACAATATATTTTTTTAGAAATTTCGGATTTGTTCTTTTTGCCGAGAGCTACTCAGATATCCAAATGATTTTAAAATTGGAGCAAACCTCGCGTATCAGATTATCTACCACACAAAAAATAGAATTTTTGAATCTATTTAGTATTTACTTTGATGTTTTTATCCAACGTAGGTGCAGATGAGGTTGGGCTCAGAAATGTGAATTTTCGCATAAGATAGAGAATTCAAAGCCCATTATGTTTCTCACTAACTTATTGGCATAGAGTGTCCAATGACTAATGGGCCTCCTGATTACATATAGCTCTTGTGTAGCTCAAACAGAGAACTTAACCACATAGCTCTTGCCATCGGTTGATCAGGACCTTTTTTTTTAAACACGGTCCCTTAGGTACCGATCTCATTAAAATAGGTCGAAGAGAGTTGCCCGGTTAATAATCAAAAAACCGGGCAAAAACTGTCACAATGCGCCCACAACAAGGCACATAGGGCGACCTGGCAACCTACACAAGAACGCACACACGCCGCCAAGGGGAAGAGCTCCGTCGAGGTTGTAATCCGGCGTCATCGTCATCACGCCTCCGCAAGGGCGACTCCGACTTCACCATCGACGACCATCGATGTAGCCTCCACCGCAGACGAGCGAAGAGGCCTGCGTCGGACAACGCCAAACAGTCCACCACACGCACTGGCGACCAGGCAGCTTCGACTTAGCCGACGAGCATTGTAGGATAAAAAGCACTGGACCTGCGCCGAGCCAGCGCTAGAACCGACCATCCGTCTTTACGTCGTCGTCGTCGCAAGGTTCCTCCTCAAACAACTCTAACTTCAGAAGACAAGATAGGCACGACGACTCCTCGAACACGTCGGATGAGACCGACTATCAGAACCCAACAACAAATCCTACTCCGCTTGAAGGGGCCATCGTTGCCACACAAGAAGCCGCGCAGATCAACCACATTGTCGGACGAGCCCCAGCCGACCGCAATGTCGCGAGCGTCTAGCCCCTTGAGAGTGCAAACGAGATCCAAAGCTCTTCAAGACGACACCCCCAAGGAGGAAGCAACGATGTCGACGCCGTCGTCCGACCCAACCGGGCCTAAGGTTTTCACCCGAAGAATTGGATCCGAGGGTGTGTCGGGAGAGAACTCCTCAACGGTGGGCCCGAGGCCAGTTAGCAATTTTAGCCATTGGAGTATATGCTTGTCTCCCCCATGAGTGACAAACTACTTCCGATCATGTCTTGGAATGTCCGAGGCATCAACAACCCCGCCAAGCGAGCTGCCATCTGCGAGATTGTCACTGCACACCGCGTGGCAATACTCTGCCTGCAGGAGACTAAGATCACTGATTGGTCCCCTAACATTATTAGCGAGATTGGGGGAGCCTCCCTCACTGACTGCATTGTAGTGTCGGCGATCGGGGCCAGTGGCGGGGCGGCGATACTCTGGAATAGAAACCTGGCCACGGTCACCTCCCATGTTGTCGGAGTTTTGGCGATTATGACAAAGGTCACCCTGCTAGGACAACCGGAAGGCTTCTGGCTCTCCTGTGTCTATGGCCCTGCGGATGATGCCAGAAAGGAAAACTTCCTCCTGGAGCTGTCCCGCTCGGCCCCGCCATCAGCAGAACCATGGCTTATTAACGGAGATTTCAACCTCATCTATGAAGCACGAGACAAAAACAACCTCAACCTAAATCGTAGACTGATGGGCAGGTTTAGAACAACCATCAATGTCGCGGGTTTGAAGGAGATCAAATGCAAAAACCGTCGATACACTTGGAGTAACGAGCGTCGTGACCCCACCCTAGTCAGCATCGACAAGTTTTTCTGCAATCAAGCCTGGGAATGCATCTTCCCCTCTGCTTCACTAATAGCGGCCTCTACGGCTACATCCGATCACTGCCCGCTGCTCCTCACCGACACGAGCGCTGCGCCTCGCTCCGTTATTATCAAGTTCGAAAGCTTCTGGCCAAACTTCCCTCGCTTCCATGCCACAGTAGAAAATGCGTGGAGTAGACCAGTGCAGTCCACTTGCGCCTTTCAACGACTACATACAAAAATGGTGCGAGTGGCGCGCGACCTGAAAGTTTGGAGCAAATCCTTTTCAGCAATGCAAAGCTGCAATTTCATATAGCTGCCGAGTTGGTTCTTCGCTTAGACGTAGCACAAGAGACACGTCGACTGTCGGATGCTGAATTCAGCCTTCAAAAACTGTTGAAGCTGCGCCTCCTTGGCCTTGCAGCAATGGAGCTCGCTAGAAGACGCCAGGTATCCCGTCTAACTTGGTTACGGGTAGGCGACGCGGGAAAAAAAATTCCATGCAAAAATGAGATCACGTAGACGTAAGAACTTCATCCACAGCCTCCAGGTGGGCAATGAGATTGCCACAACGCACGAACAAAAAGAGGCGGCAATCTACCAGCATTTTAACGACAGCTTAGGCACCAAAGCTGTTCGTCCCCTCGGCATCAACTGGAGTAGTTTAGATATGCCCTCAGTCCAAGGTGGAGGCCTAGACAACCCCTTCTCCGAAGCGGAAGTCTGGGAGGCGATAAAAGCTTCACCATCAGAGAAGGCCCCAGGTCCCGACGGCTACATAGAGATGTTCTTCAGGAGTTGCTGGCAGCACATCAAAGCAGACATCCTACTAGCTTTCAACAGTTTTTACCATCTGGCGGGAGGGGACTTCAATAAGCTAAATACTGACATGGTAGTACTCATCCCCAAAAAAGATGGCGCCACAAAAATTCAAGATTTCAGGCCAATCAGCCTGATACACTCATTCGCAAAACTAATAGCTAAGGTGCTCTCTATGTGGTTCTCTACGGTGATCGGAAGCATTATCTCGCTGGCACAATCAGCGTTCCTGTGCTCCAAGTCTACATAGGATAGTTTCCTATATGTACAAAATGCGGTTAGATGTCTACACCGAAAAAATATACCCGCACTCCTGCTTAAGCTAGACATCGCCCGAGCTTTCAACAACGTCTCCTCGGAGTACTTACTAGAGCTGCTGCAAGTGCTAGGCTTTCCGACACGATGGCGGGACTGGATCTCACTGCTTCTCAGCACAGCGTCATCACTCTTTATGCTCAACGGGACGGTAGGCCGCCACATTTGTCATCGTAAGGGCCCGCGCCAGGGAGACCCGCTCTCGCCCCTGCTCTTCATCATCGCCATTGACCCCCTACACAGGTTGCTGGCAAAGGCGACCGGGCATGACATGCTCGCCCCCTAGCCGGGTAGAGACACCCCTCTTCGGGTTAGCCTCTATGCGGATGATGCAGTAATTCTTGCCAACCCCAATATAGAGGAGATCGACACCCTGCTAGACATTCTACGGGATTTCGGACAGGCAACTGAGCTGCGTGTGAACCCCGCAAAATCAACTGTCTCCGCTATCCGATGCGAGGGGATCAACCTGCAAGAAGTTCTGCAAAATTTCGGGGGTGAGACAGTGGGGTTCTTGGTGAAATACCTGGGCCTCCCGCTAACTCTCTCGAGATTGTGCCTTGTCCACATCTAGTTCATCCTTGACCGGATAAGGGCCAGACTAGCGGGATGGAAGGGGAGACTGCTGACCATAGCTGGCAGACGAGTCTTGGTTCGCAGCGTACTAACCGCTCTGCCGACTTTTGCCTTGTCGGTGCTACGAGCACCGAAGAAATTTCTAGATGAAGTAGACAAGGTTCGACGTCGTTACCTATGGGCACAAGAGGAAGAAATCAGCGGGGGAAAATGCAAAGTAAGCTGGCCCATAGTCTGCTCTTCGGTTGAAAATGGAGGACTGGGAATTTTGGACATGACACGTTATAGTAGAGCGCTCCGGCTGCGCTGGCTTTGGCTGTCTTGGACAAGCCACAACAGGCCATGGAATGGCATGCAACTGCCATGTGACGATGGTGACATGGCTTTATTTAGCGCCTCCATGGTTGTTAAATTGGGCAATGGAGCAACGACATCGTTCTTGCACTGCTCATGCACCGGTTCGGGGAACCTGAAGACATCTTTCCCAAAGCTATTTAAACACGCCCGAAGAAAGAATAGATTGGTGAGAGAGGCACTGCAGAACAACAACTGGATAGCGGATCTCGCTCACGGGGACACACTGCATATTTGGGAAGAGGCAGTCACGTTGCACAGATGGATACAAATCAGAAATATTCAGCTTCAAGAGCAAGTAAGAGACACCATCAAATGGACACACGAGGCATTAGGAATGTACACAGCCAGCTCTACATACAAGGCCCAATTTCAGGGATTCTTGAAATCAGATTTCAGGAAACTAATCTGGGGCACTTGGGCACCTGCTAGGCTGAAGTTTTTCGCATGGCTGCTTCTTAAGGATAGGTTGTGGTGCAATGACCGCCTACAAAGAAGGGGGCGGACGAATGTATACTTCTGCCAGTTATGCCTCCAAAACCTGGAATAATCGGTACATTTGTTCTGGCAGTATCCGATAGCAATAGTAGTATGGACACAAACTGCATCATACAACGGCTGTAGCTCCCTACACCCAAGCAGATGGACGAGCAATAGCAAGCCAGTAGCCATCATAGCTCAAATGGTGAGCAACGCAAGACCGGAGCAAAAAAAGGCCATTAGAACTATGATCATCCTGATCCTATTCGAGCTTTGGAAGGAGTGAAATGACTGCACCTTCAGGAACAAGGCAGTGGAAGTGGTAAACATAAACACAGCAATCACAAGAACACTTCAGTTTTGGCGCGGAGCAGGCGCGGTTTTTCCGGAGCACCCTTTTGGGGAGACGCCGTGAAATTTAGCTAGGGTTGTTTAGGTCCTTTTTCTAGTCTTCTTTTTATCTCCTTGATCCTCAGATCAACACCCACCTCTTTCTATTACCATGTGCTTCCTCCTTCAATCAATACAAGCCAGCCAATCGCTGGATCTTTAAAAAAAAGGAGGTGAGACGACATCCACAGACGCCGACACCGTCGGCCGACAAGCTTTCGCCCAGAGCACCTCCCAACACCACAACCCCATGCGAAGCACCTCCTCTAGCACGCACGCCTCCCACCAAGCCATCACGCCATGACCACGTAGGAGCCACCACAAACCTCAACGGAGCCAGCCCGTCCCACAGAATCAAGCCAGCCCAGATCTGACGGAGCCAGCCAGATCTGATCCAGAACGGAGAGGAGATCCACCCCGCTGGCTTGCTCCATCACCAGCTCGCCGCCCGACACACGGGCAGGCCCTGCCGTCGACGAGACAACATCGGAGAGCCGCCGCGCCCAGCGCCAGTGCAACGTCCCAAAGTGGTCGCCTCGTCCCGCGTCGGGGCCGCCGCGTGGGGAGCCGAGAGAGCCCCGCCCCCGCCGACGCCGGCCAGGCTTTGCCCAGCCGCGCCCTGTGGCGGCGGCAAGTAAGGAGGAGCGGGAGAAGGGGGGATGGAGGTGGCGGCGCAGGCGCCCTCCCTGTCGCAAGCGAGGCAATGCGGGAGGGGTCGGGAGCTGGTCCCCTGGTGGATGTCCACGAGAGATGGTCTTCAGTGGCAAGGATACAAAAGAAGCTGAACTGCATATGTGTGATGACTGTTTGAGCCTCTCTCTTTTTAACACGACTGTTTGAACCATTTGGAAGAAGCGTAATGCACGCGTCTTTTACAACAAGTACACCCGGTTAAACATGTCAATGACCATACCTGTTACGTTTCACACATGATGTCGTTGCCGTGGATGATCAAGCCTGGGAGATCAAGTAGTTGGATACGCTGGAGTTAGTTTAAACTTCTGTTATCTCTTGTAAACCAAATCTATTTCTATCTCTAGATATTCCTTATAATTCAAGGCAGTAATCCTAACTATACGCTATCGAGGGGGTTGCAACCCTGCGCAATATTACACGAAGTCATCGCCCAGTGCTATGGTACGACGTTCTCACATGGTAATCAGAGCCTCACTCTTTCCATCTAGCGCTAAACCTCCTCCACCGCATCCGGCTGTCATGGCCTCCTCCAGCACCTCCCCACCGGCTGTCATGGCCTCCTCCAGCACCTCCCCACCGGCTGTCATGGCCTCCTCCAGCACCTCCCCACCTTCCCTCACCAGCCAGATCACCGAGCGTCTCACCCGTAGCAACTACATCTTGTGACGCACCCAGATCAGACCGCAGCTCCAAGGAGTTGGTGTCTTCGGCTACGTGGACGAGAGCATACCGAAGCCAGCCAAGGTCGTCGTCAGCAAGGAGAAAGATGGCAAGGAGGAATCCATCCAAATCCTCTCCATGTAGTCTGGATCAGAGAAGACCAGCAGGTACTTGGCTACCTTCTAAATAACACCTCCAAAGAGACACTCGTGCAGGTTACCTTCATTAGCCATGCACACGAGCTCTGGACAACGTTGGCAGCATGTTCTCGTCAACCTCGCTGTCACGCATCAACACAATCCGTGCAGCCCTCACGAATGCACTGAAGGGGACACAATCTGTGACCTCCTTCTTCGCCCACATGAGAGGCCTCGCCGCAGTAGGACGACGAGCTGATCTCCTACATCGTCAATGCCCTTGATGCCTGCAATATCGGGTAATGAAGAAGGTGCTCTATCGAGGTAGATGTGTTTGTGGGCTTTACCCTTCATTCTGAAGCTTAGAATATTGAATAAACAAGTGTTTAGTGCCACCAATGTGTCTTCAACACGATGGCATGATTGTCGGTGTCAAAGTGGGCATATCTAGTAGTAGGGGTAGTGATGGCAACATGGACACATGCATGATTTTACCTAGGTTTGGGCTCTCTCAAGGAGATAATACCATATGTCCTGCTTTCAATTGTATTGATATGAGGATAGTACATAGTACAGGTATCTACCACGAGATTGTCGTAACGAATATGAGATTATCTATTGACTAGCCTGTCCTCGGTTTATATAATGTACCGTAGGCCTAGGGTTAAGAGGAGTCCTTGTCTTGTGCGCCAAATCTTATGGAATCTCCCTTGTATGCTTCATGGGTTGTCCAAACTAGCCCATTAGTGAACCACCATGGGGGTCCTCGGCCCGCCCTACTGGTCGGGAGACGTGGTGAGTACCCCCTAAACCGGTCTTCAAGTTTGGGATGCTCCTCGGTTCTTCAGAACTGTTCTTCATCTTTGGCTGACGGTCTTGAAAACTGGATCAACAAATCTTCCAATCTTCCATCTTGAGGATCGCCGAAGTGTATCCGAAGAGTTCACACATCGGGCATCTGAGGAGCCCCTTTAAATTTTCGGCCGTTCGCAATGCCTTGTAATTTTTACACCACACGTCAGGTTTGAAGTGTTTCCGTGTGGTAGTGTCCTCTTGCTTCCAAGCTCCAATGTCGAACTACATCTGAGGTGTCTTTTTACAGCCGAGCTCCAACGCTAGTCAGCATCCAAGGTATCCTCTTGCATTCGAGATCCAAGGTTGAACTATATCTGAGGCATATGAGGCGTCATAAATTACCTCGACCTTTGATAATTTTAAGGAGTTCATCCGACGTTAATGCCGGCAATGCCCTCGAGCCTTAATTTGGGCACGGGTGGCCGAATTGGCGCTCTACCTCGGTCTCGGTCTATTTTTTGTGAAATTTATTTCCGATCGCCCTGATTTATTTACTACCAAAATGTATAGCCAATAGCCCTCAAGTTTTGTGTCGGTCTAAAATCCGAGATGTGCATGAAGGGTAAATATAAAACCACTAATCCTAGTAGCCCTGAGACTTGGGTCGATTTGTAAAATCGGCCTGAGGATCAAGATCTTGCTCGGCGGCATATGTTAGGGATGGAAACGCGGTATGCAATAGTTCACGAGACTCGGGTTGGGTGTGGCCGACCAATCTGAGGATCAAATCTCCTCGGAAACTGTATTGCACTTTGAATTTGCTGCATTGAATGGGCAATGTAGTAGCCCTCGAGACTTAATTTGGGCATGGGTGGCCGAATTAAGGATCGACATTTGTTTGAAACAAACTTTGTTACATTTGACACAATTTATGTGCAATAATTCTATGTAACCAAGTAATTTACATTACCAATGCTCTGATCCGCATCGTACAAGACTTTGTTGACCGACCATCGGCTTCAATCTCCTCAGCCAATAGCCGAGGAGTGGTTTCCCTACTTTATAAAGCCTTTATAAGGGCAACGATTTACGGCAAACAAGGCAATTCGTCCATATCGTTTTACAAACAAAGGTACGGAGAGAGATATGTTATATATTACTATTTATTGTGAGAAGCATCTTCTAGGAAAAATAATTCATTTATAATCTCTTTTTCCCAGGATATCATGATGACCATGATCGTGAAACCTCAATTCCGATCAATGTGGGAGGAAAATATTAAGGATTCAGTTCGGGGAATGGCCCCGAAGTCTGTGGCCTTTAATGAACCAAAATTTTCACTTCCATCGTTGCCGACCAATTATATTCTTAACATGGCTAGCTTTCGGATTCACCCAGTCTGAGGTACTAACCTGGATGACCCGGAAGTAACAATCTAGAGGTGCTCCCTTTACCCACTAGCCGAACAATCGGGAACATAGGGGCTAAGGCAACCCAGCTTGGCTAAAATCTTAAGTCTAACTGATGCATATCTATGGATTTATAACGATCACTATGGAAGGCAGATTTTGTATATCAAATACAAACGCTGATGATATGTTGGCCTCTCGTGGATCTAGATGTATCTATGCTGAGGTGCCACAAAGGAACCCTCGGTATGGTTTATTTTGACTCCGTAGGGTATGTTTATAATTTAAAAGTGGCCTATCGTCGGCTTCCACCCCTTTGTAGATGCTACGTAGGGTGCTTATGTACAAACAAGACAACTCTTCGTCGATGTCCCGGTGCCCAGAGGCGGTTGTGTTAGTGGAAACAATGCGATCATATATTCGGGCTTTATAACTTTCACTTAGTCACAGGAGCATATGTTTGGGGGCAACTTAATAGCCCCCGGTATACTTCTACTCCTTGGATTATTCGAGGTTGAACCACCCACAACTTGGCCTTTTCACGAAAGAAAGGCCCTTCGTTTTACTTGGATAACCTCGATCGGCCATATTTGGTTGAACCCCGCCTATGGTTCACTGACCGATTTACACTTGTTGTAACAGTCAGCTTTTGGCTTTCTCCAACTGAGGTACTTAACCAGTTAAACTGGAAGTGACAATCGCATTGGTTCTCCCTTTACCCCTTAGCCAAACAAAGCGGAAACGTAAGGCGTAAGCATAGGAGTCGGAGAATCCAGCTATAGACCAAATACACAAGTCAAAATCAATGCATATAATGCGAAATACTGAGTCATTTTGCCGAGGACTGCATGGAATACCTCAGTGTTTGGTGGGTGGGTGCTAAGCGCAGACCCCCCCTTTAATATTGTCGTTGCGTGAAATGCATCAGGCGTTGTGCTGCAAAAGTTATGCTCGGAAAAACCAAAAAACTTATGCAGAAAAAAACTTTAAATTTAGATAAAAGAAAATTGCGCCAATCCAAAATTGGTCTAAAATTTAATTTGTGCTTCGGTCATGCTTTAACATGATACATCCCATCTCCGGACTCCAATCGGGTCAACCTTTGGCTTCAACTTCCATATCATGAATGCAGAGTGTTTCTCCGAGGCCTATTTAGTAAACTAAACTTGAACGGATTTAGAAACAAACTAGGCTATCCGGCTATTGACCACACACTAGTGTCGGAAAGAGGAGTAGTAGAAAAAGACTTTGCAACCACCAAGAAGAAAACACATTTATTATAAAACGACTCATACAAATTTAAGAGCCCCCGGTTAAGTTGGGTAAAGGAAATTGTTTTTAACAAACAATTGTTTTGTTCAACAAAAAAATATAATGTCTCCTTAAATCGAACAAAAAGGAAAATTTCAAAAAGAGTTGAGCACGAAAAGACTTTGCTGGTTAATGTGCTCGGTGTGGTCCGTGGTTGTGGCAGGAAGGAGACGTAGTCCTCGGCCTAGCCGAGGTCCTAAACCCCAAGCTCGAAGTAATCGAGCGAAGAGCTCAAGTCAAGAAGTGACAATGCAACACAGTTGCTGGGGCGAGGTGAAGTCTCCAGTCCAGCCGAGGAGACCGAGTAGTTCGGCAACGTGATGCGAAGGCTGGTTTTTCTGGGATTTTAAGTTCGCATCAAAATGACCCTTATGCATACCAGCCACAGGAATAATATTAGCTGGTGCATAAATCCTTGATACAAATGTCCAATCAAGTTACAAATTACAACTACAAGACCAAGATGGCCTATGGAGTACATCAAAAAGGTTTCTACTAGTTGATGGTGGAAGCTGTTCCGGGATCTCCAGCGTCTATGGGACTCCATCTCCCACTGGAACAGCCGACGTAAATAATTCCTATCTCACGCTTCTGCTGTCTTCGGGGCCTAGGTTCCGGGGCTGTCGTCAGGATGCTCCTGTCCAAACATGCAATCTGGCCAAGACAATAGCCATAGACAAGCCAGTGAGTTGAATGTACTCGCAAACATCACGAAATCAGACATAAAATAGCAGGCGGTTAATATGCACTTGAAATAATTCAACGATATTTCGTCAGTCATACTCCAACTTCTTAAGTGCAAGCAAACATATAATTTAACCATACTGAGAATTTAATAAGTAATCAAAGAAAGAAAGATTTATTGGAACATCGAGCGGTAATCCTCCCGAATAATTCCAAGGAAAAGTAAATAGTCTGATCGGGTTTCTGGAGCGATGCCTCAAAAGGATAAGATATAAAGGATGCCTGAGTCGAGCGTCTCAGCGACACCTCATAAAGGGCTTATAAGAAATAATAACATGCATGCCACAGTCGGGCGTCTGAGCGACACCACATAAAGGGCTTATATGAAATACTAACAAGCATGCCACAGTTGGGCGTCTGAGCGACATCACATAAAGGGATTATATGAAATAATAGCAAGCATGCCACAGTCGGGCGTCTGAGCGACACCATATAAAGGGCTTATAAGGAATAATAACAATGAATATCTAGGAGATAAAACTGTCCCAAGGATATTCAACATTCATATATCATAAGGGTTAGTCCATGGTAAAAATAATAATCATAATCATCCACCAGGTTTCCTAATTTAGTCCCATGGTTAAGTTAACTTCCTCTGAAGACAGACACCCAGACCAACACTTGACATGTTAACCAGTCATCCATGACTGTGGACACGGCTACTCGAATAGTTTTGACTCTATAGAGGGTGTACTCTTTACCCAGACCATACGGGTTTCAATAGTCACTCGTACTAACCCCGTGTACGGTATTTTAGAAGTCAACACTCAGAACCAGTACATGATATGTCTCCACCGCATCTATAATTTTTATGGTTCCATGCTATTATCTTGTCAACTTTGGATGATTTGTATGCATGAATATGCTATTTTATATCTTTTTTGGGACTAACCTATTAACTCAGTGCCAAGTGCCAGTTCCTATTTTTTTCGTGTTTTTGACCCTTTTCAGAGAAGAATATTAAACAGAGTCCAAACAGAATAAAATATTCGGAATGATTTTTTTGTAACAGAAGATACGCAGGGAACTTGAGAACCAAGGCAAAGGACCCAGGGGGAGGCCACAAGCCCCCTAGCCGCGGCCTGGGGGGGGGGGAGCCTACCAGGCTTTGGCCCCCCCGTGGCTCCTTTGCCCTACTTCTTCCGCCTATAAATTCTCCAAAAATCTGAAACTGCCACAGAGAGCCACAAAAATACTTTTTCGCCGCCGCAAGCTTCTGTCTCCGCAAGATACCATCTGGGGCACGTTCTGGTGCCCTGCCGGAGGGGGGATTCGGACACGGAGGGCTTCTTCATCAACACCATTGCCTCTCCGACGATGCGTGAGTAGTTCACCACAGACCTTCGGGTCCATAGCTAGTAGCTAGATGACTTCTTCTCTCTCTTGGATCTTCAATACAAAGTTCTCCATGATCTTCATGGAGATCTATCCGATGTAATCTTCTTTTGCGGTGTGTTTGTCGAGATCCCATGAATTGTGGATTTATGATCAAATTATCTGTGATTATTATTTGAGTTTCCGCTGATATCTTATATGCATGATTTCGTATCCTTGTAATTCTCTTCGAGTTGTGGGTTTCGTTTGGCCAGCTTGATCTATAATTCTTGCAATGGGAGAAGTGCTTGGTTTTGGGTTCATACCGTGCGATGTCCTCACGAAGTGACAGAAGGGGTAGCAAGGCACACATCGTGTTGTTGCCATCAAGGGTAAAAAAATGGGGTTTATATCTATTGCATGAATTTATCCCTCTACATCATGTCATCTTGCTTAAGGCGTTACTCTGTTTGTTATGAACTCAATACACTTGATGCATGCTGGATAGCGGTCGATGTGTGGAGTAATAGTAGATGCAGACAGTATCGGTCTACTTGTCTTGGACGTGATGCCTATATGTATGATCATTGCCTTATATATCATCATGACTTTGCGTGATTCTATCAATTGCTCGACAATAATTTGTTCACCCACTGTAATATTTTCTATCATGAGAGAAGCCTCTAGTGAACACTATGGCCCCCGAGTCTACTTCACATCATATTTTCAGCTCTACACTTTTACTTTGTTGCACTTTCCACCTTCAGATCTCACCTTGCAATTAATCGTGAAGGGATTGACAACCCCTTTATAGCGTTGGGTGCAAGTTTGTTTGTTTTTGCGCAGGTACATTGGAGACTTGTCTTGATACTCCTACTGGATTGATACCTTGGTTCTCAAACTGAGGGAAATACTTACTGCTACTGTGCTGTATCACCCTTTCGTCTTCAAGGGAAAAACCAACACAAGCTCAAAAGGTAGGAGTACACACCCATTTTTTTACCCCCGCAAGGTCCAGATTCACCCGGACTACGCTGCCAGGGAAAAACCATAATACGGGGAGGCCAAAATCCTCAAATAGCATGGAAGCAGATTTCTACCATGCGCTACAAGGGGAGAGCTCTTCCCCTCTCGGTCCTAGACAGGAAACACCCATGCCCTCTGACCCGATGACTGGCTTTATTCAGTGCCCTCGAGACCTTCCACTACTAGGAAAAGGCCTGCTAGTGGCGCACCTATTTTGGCTACTAATGGCGCACTACAGGTGCGCCACTAGTATCACGCCATTAGAATTTTTTACTAATGGCGCACCACAGGTGTGCCATTAATATGTGGTATACTAATGGCGCACCAGGCAGTGCGCCATTAGTATAGCTCAGGGTGCGCCATTAGTATCTGGTATACTAATGGCGCACCAGGCAGTGCACCATTAGTATAGCTCATGGTGCGCCATTAGTATCTCGTATACTAATGGCGCACCAGGCAGTGCGCCATTAGTATAGCTCATGGTGCGCCATTAGTATGCCTCCCAGGGGCCATATTTACCCATGTGCTCTGACTTACTAATGGCGCACTAGTTGACGATGCGCCACTAGTGTGCTTTTGCAGTGCGCCACTAAAGTGCTGAGTGGTGCGCCACTAGTATGAATATTAGGTATTATTATTTTTTCCTGATATTTGCACATATTACAAAACATATTATTGCACATAATATAGAGAGAACAACGTATAAACAGCAGATTTATCGAGAGAATATTAGGTATTATTATTTTTTCCTGATATGTGTCATGACGCTGTTGCTCGAGCGATGGCTTTCCACGGCGGCGATGACCACGATGACTAGGCTTCTGCAAAGTGCATGAGTGGGTGCTAGTGTTCTCGCAGCAACTCTGCAAAAATAAAATACCCACAAATGTTTCCTTTCGGAAGAACTTTGGTGTGCTAGTGAGGCAATTAGCTAGGTGTTAAGTGTGTGCGTGGTTCTGCTCTTAGTGCATTTGGCAGAGTGAGTGTGGTTGTGAGGCGGTTAGCATGCAAATGAAATTTATGTTGGGAAAAGTTTTGCTGTAGTGTTTAAGAAAATCCTATTCAAAGGATTGCTGTAAGGAAAATAATCCAAACACAGAATTAAAGCAATCAAAAAATTGAAATCGTGACATACACATGTGATAAAATACTAGGCAAGGCACAATCATCACATCATACACTCAATCTAGGCTAGCAGATACAAACATGGCGTTCATAGAACAAGCATAAATCTAACGGTCGGGAGGAAATATTTCTGACAGTGGAATATATCCTTCGCCTTCAGGGGATAGCGGGTGGAGGACTCGCAGAACGTGTCTTCCTAGGTCTGGCTTGAGAGGTCCGCCGATGGTGATATGAGGATTCATAATCGCAAGGGTTCCGAGAAAATCCATCATTTGCTGGGTCAAACGCTCTTGAGCGATGACATTCTACAAAAGCTTGATCAACATGGGGTGTCTTTCTACACAGGTGCTTGGAAAAGACGTTGCTTCTTTGGGCGATGTACGACTCGAAAAATAACAATACCCCCGGTCACTGGCATATGGTACTGCAAAACGAAGATGAGTAATCATTTCGTAAGTAGCAACATCTAAGGCCATTTCAGAGTGGGCATAGATTTCCCGATAAAGGAGGCTTCTGTAGGGTCTTCATTTGGGTCTACGGGTGGGATGTGCACAACTATCCAATATTTCAAGGCGATGGAAGTGATCGTCGATTTGAACAGCTCGTATTGGGGTGGATGGAGAGAACCCATGGTACTACAGGTAAAATCCCACAATACCCTAAAAAACTACCCGGAGTTGCCTCCGGAATCCTTAGGTAATTCTAATGCGTGGCATGAGGAAAAAGTGGTTGTGAAGGTAGTGCACAAGGTGATTTATGCCTGGTCACTGAGTGACTCTTATATAGGGCTGGGTTAGGTACACATTTATGTTGGGTAGGTCATGGTGGCTGGGCCTGATCTAACATGGTTCGATCAAGGCCACAGCTAAAAGTCCACTTAATGCGACATATTACTATGGTGGTCGTTTGGGATTGGCTTCCTACGGTTATGCTTAATTATTAAACTATAAGGCGAATGGCATGTACACATGGCCGCAAGAGGTATTATTAAAAATAATGGCACACAAATAGTGTGCCCACTTATTCATGATAATACTAGCTCATACTATTACATGGCATAGGAATAATAAGGCGGGGTTATGGCTTAGTCTACTTCGTTTACATCCATGTGGGCGGGTCTCGCAGACGTCGAGGCTGCTGGAACCATAGCATCAGGGTTGCTCGGGGAAGAAGGCGGGGCTATAAGACTAGGGTAGCAGTGGTGTCCATTGCGGGTTTCTGTGGCTACTGTCCCATTGGAGGGAATCCCCAAGATGCGGCGAAGCTCCTCAGGGGAGATAGGCGCATGATTCGTTTCGACAGCAGGGTCAGACCTCAGGGGCTCAATCGGTCTTCCAAACATCACTAGAGTGTTGCTGACATTGGGCTACGATTCTCTCCTCCTTGGATCAAGACGATCCAACTCTGCACGAGCTGCAATCAGGTCGAGGGTGACTTGCTCGTATAGTGCATCTTGCGCTCTAATGTAGCGCACGAGATGCAAGAGGGTGGGGTCGGTCTCATTGTCTCTGTTGGATACTTGGGGCGACTTACCATAACCTTCACGGCTTGGGTAGTAGTAGAACGAGCGGCAGATAACTCTTGGCGACAGGTGTCGGAGTTGGACTATTGCCTCTCGAGCTGCTAGACGGATGGCTTGTGGCTCGTTGGGAGTTGACCTTCCGGCGAACCGATAGGGGCTCTCTTAGGTGATACTCCTGTCGTACATGTGTACCATGGCCCAGAAGTGAAGGTTGGCATCCCTCGTGTGCTCTTGGTACACAACGTACTCTCGGGGCTCTCCCATCACAAAGGCACGATGGGTGAGGTTTGCAAGGATGGTTACAAAACCTCCCTGCTCAGCGACAGTGGTCTCGTTGTGAATGACGGGGCTAGCATCTTGATGCCTTGGCTTCTTGATACGTCTCCAAAGTATGTATAATTTTTGATTGTTCCATGCTATTATATTATCTATTTTGGATGTTTTATATGCATTAATATGCTATTTATATTATTTTTGGGACTAACCTATTAATCTAGAGCCTAGTGCCAGTTTCTATTTTTCCATGTTTTTGAGTATTGCAGATAAGGAATATTAAACGAAGTCCAAACGGAATAAAATCTCCGGAATGATTTTTCTTGGACAAGAAGACACCTGCCAAGCTTGGAGAAGGGGGAACGAGACCTGTCGGAAGGCGACAAGCCTGCAGGGTGTGCCCTAGGGAAGCCACGCCCCCTAGCTTGTGGGTACCCTGCATGCCTCCTAACCCTTATCCTTGGCCTATAAATTTCCAAATATTCCCTCAATACCAGAACGAGCCACAAAAATACTTTTCCGCCGCCGGGAGCCTCTGTTACCGTGAGATCGAATCTAGGAGCCTGTTCCACTAATCTGCCGGAGAGGGAATTGATCACAGAGGCCATCTACATCAACTCCATTGCCCCTCTGATGATGCGTGAGTAGTTCACCACAGACCTACGGGTTCATTGCTAGTAGCTAGATGGTTTTCTTCTCTCTCTTTGTTCTTCAATACCATGTTCTTTATGATCTTCATGGAGATCTATCCGTGTAATACTCTTTTGTGGTGTGTTTGTCGAGATCCGGTGAATTGTGGGTATATGTTCAGATTATCTATGAATATTATTTGAATCTTCTCTGAATTCTTATATGCATGATTTCATATCTTAGCAAGTCTCTTCAAGTTATTGCTTTGGTTAGGCCAACTAGATTGGTAATTCTTGCAATGGTTGAAGTGCTTAGTTTTGGGTTCAATCTTGTAGTATCCTCACCCAGTGACAAAGTAGGGGTAGCCAGACACGTATAGCAATGTTGCCATCGAGGGTAAAAAAGATGGGGTTTTCATCATATTGCTTGAGTTTATCCCTCTACATGATGTCATCTTACTTAATGTGTTACTGGTGTTCTTCATGAACTTAATACTCTAGATGCAGGCAGGAGTCGATCGATGTGTGGATTAATAATAGTAGATACAAAATCGTTTCGGTCTACTTGACACGGACGTGATGCCTATATGCATAATCATTGCCTTAGATATCTTCATAATTATTCGATTTTCTATCAATTGCTCGACAGTAATTTGTTCACCCACCGTATTATCTTACTTCATGAGAGAAGCCTTTAGTGAAACCTATGGCCCCTGGATCTATTTTCTTTATTATATTTTCAAATCTATAAACCAAAAATACCAAAAAAATATTGATGCCATTTATTTACTTTTGTTTTAATTTTCTTTTCTGCAATCTTTTATACCTATCTCCATGAGATCTCATCCTTGCAAATAACCATGTGGGATTGACAACCCCTTTGTTGTGTTGGGTGCAAGTGTTTGATTGTTTGTGTAGATGCTAATATTGGGGCCTTGCTTGTTCCTCCTACTGGATCGATACTTTGGTTCTCAACAAACTAAGGGAAATACTTATCTACTTTGTTGCATCACCCTTTCCTCTTCAAGGGAAAACCAACGCAAGCTCAAGAAGTAGAAAGAAGGATTTCTGGCACCGTTGCCGGGGAGGATACATAGCAAGATCAATCAGACCAAGTACCCATCACAAACTCATCTCTTGCATTTACTTTATTTGCCATTTGCCTCTCGTTTTCCTCTCCCCCACTTCTAAAGAGATGTTCAGAAAATACCAACAAGATTTGCCTTTTTATTTGCCTGTCTTCCGCTCGTCTTTTTTGTTTGTTTTTCGTTTGTTTGTTTCCATGGCTCAACCCAAAAGTTTTGGTCCGTATCTTAATAAGTTGGAAGATATTGAGAATAATGCTATGGGATTCATGTCGCTCCAATTTGACCATAATAGTTTCTTTAGGAACGAGCTTAAAGAAGAAAGGTTTATGCTGGATTACATGAATAAAGAACTTAATGATATGACTAAGGAATTTTCTGGTTTGAAATCTCAGTTTGCTCACCTTGAAAATTTAGTAGGCGAGATTTCTGATAAAGAAGCCACCTTAGTTAATAAAATGGTCGCGGAGCCAGAATCTTTAAGCAATGATGAAGATCTTCTAGTGATTGATGTGACTCCTATTGAATCTTTGTTTTCTAGTATAAATCTTGAAAAAGATGGGACTGGAGATGAGTCAACTTTAGTTAAAAGGCGCCCCAATGATTCGAAGTATATATATCTTAATGCTAAGATTGATAAAAGTGGGATTGAAGAGGACTTCAAAGACTTTAATTATAAACTTTAAATAACAATGAACCCACTCTTTTGGATTTCAAGGACTTCAATTATGATAGTTGTTCTTTGATTGATTATGTTTGCTTGTTGCGATCCATGATGAAGTCTCCGCATGCTTATAATAAAAATAAAGATTTTACTAAACATATTGTCGATGCTATGATGAAATATTTTTAAGAAAAACTTGAGTTGGAAGTTTATATACCTAGAAAGCTTTATGATAAGTGAGAACCTACTACTAAGATTAAAATTAAAGATTATGATTGCCATGCTTTGTTATTTGGGTGCTAGCGTTTCCGCGATTCCAAAAACTTTATGTGATGTGCTAGGATTCCATGAATTTGATGATTGCTCTTTAAATTTGCATCTAGCAGATTTTACAATTAAGAAACCTACGAGAAGGATTAATGATGTTCTTATTATTGCAAATAAGAATTATGAGCCCGTAGATTTCATTGTTCTTGACATAGATTGCAATCCTACATGTCCTATTATCCTTGGTAGACCTTTCCATAGAATGATTGGTGCAATTAAGGAAATATTATATTCCAGTTTGCATTAAGGAAAGGCACGGAGCACTTTCCTAGAAATAAAATAAAATTACCTTATGAATCTATTATGTGAGCTACCTATGGATTGCATACCAAAGATAACAATACCTAGATCTATTGCATCATGCCTAGCCAGGGGCGTTAAACAATAGCGCTTGTTGGGAGGCAACCCAAATTTATTTTTATGTTTTTGTTTTTGCTTCTGTTTTTGAGTGTTGCAAAAAATATTACCTCTGTAATAATTGTGTTTTCTTGTCTTAATTTGTGTTTGAGCCAAGTAAGACCTTTGGGATGGTCTATGGTGTTTGCAAGTTGATTTTGGTGAAAAATAGAAACTTTCGCTCTAAGTCCAGGAATTTTGTAAATTTACTGGAACGTGCTTTTGATCTGAAGTTTTTAGACAATATTGATATACAAATTTCCCTTATTTTCCTATTTTTTCATAATTTTTGACGTTACAAAAGTATTTAAAGTTTATAGATTTCTACAAACTGTTCTGTTTTTGACATGTTTTGTTTTCTTTGTGTTGTTTGCTTATTTAGATGAATCTATGGGTTGTATCGGGGGCATGAAACATGGAAAAATTGGAATAAATTAAATATTACATAAATACAAATAAAGAATGAGTTCACAACAGTACCTAAAGTGGTGATTTAATTTTCTTATACTAACGGATCTCATGAGTTCTCTGTTGAGTTTTGTGTTCTGAAGTTTTCAAGTTTTGGGTAAAGATTTGATGGACTACGGAATAAGGAGTGGCAAGAGCTTAAGCTTGGGGATGCCCAAGGCACCTCAAGCCATATTCAAGGATACCAAAGAGACTAAGTGTTGACACCTCATTTTGGCACGATGCAAAATGCAGTAAAGATGGACTCAAACGAGAAGGTTTTTTATACGAGAAAGTTCATATTGCCGAGTTAAACAACCTTGATGTTTAGGCCATCGCCATTCAGCATCATTTCAAGGGCCAAATTACGCTTGGATTGTCATGGATGTTCTGAGTGCTTTTTTGGTCGATTACGCCTCCAAGACAACCTCGGATGAAGGAATGCTCTACATGGATTGTCTTCGTCTCGTCGAGCTGATCGATTTTAATATATGAATCCGAGTTCGTATGCAAAATTTAGAAGGAAGACACTGCGAACAGACCATGAGCAAAAGTACAAGAAGTCCAGATACATGAATTCCAAGTGGAAAAATTGTTGTCCGAGTGAGCAATTTCAGTCGACCGACTAAAGGGCTCCAAGACCGAGTGATTCAACCACAAGGCCATTATCATCTGAGGTAGTATACAGCCTGCAGGGACGCTACAACACTCGGACGGTCTAGTCCGCTACATGACCGAGGCTGATTCAAAGTTAAAGATGACCTCATGTTGTATTCGAGATGGCTTTATTTGGGAAAGTGATCAATATACGGATTGCTGGCCTCGTCGAGGCATACAAAATTGATGTTTGAACCGTCTCCATCGGAGGTCATATGCAGATTACATGGCCCACACAAGGAGCAAGACAGAAGATTGGGCTAGATTTAGGCTGAATCCGAATTAGACCGGAATTAGGACTCTAGGACGTGATTTGCTATAATTTTCTTGTAAGGAAATCCTAGATGGATCATTTGCTTGTACGGGAAGTCCATCCGCCTCTTATATACATTAGAGGTGATGGCAGATTGAAACAACACACAATCGAAACATCAATATACTACTTTTTCATCTATGTTTTATCTCTCCATCGTATTTTATCTCTCGTTCTTTGTTGTTCCTCAAGTTTGAGAGTTGCGAATCATGAGGCTCTAGGGGCGAGCGAATCGACCTAGGGCAGCCCATAGCCGCCGCATTCCCTGACAGGGTCCCTCCCGGGTGTGTGGGGTTTCGGGTCCTCAAAACCATCCACCGGCTGTCTTGCGTATCGCGCTGTCGGTCGGGTCTGCTTAGACGTGAGTTATGGTGTATCACCCCCGGCGTCGAGGGTAGACGTGACGTGTTCGTGTGTCAACACACTTTTTGGCGACTCCGATGGGGAAGAAAGATCAACCATCATGTCTGATCTGCCCAACCCATCTGAGGTAAACGCCGATAATATCATTAAGCCTAAGCTTGATGAACTATCGGCCAATCATCGTCAAGCCTATGAGGAGTACAAGAAGGAACGCGAGAAGATGGAGCTACAAGAGTTCCTTGCACACTTCAAGAAGGATCGCCAAGGCAATATCACTCCGATTGGAGAAATCAAGTTCCCTTCTCTTCAAGCCGAGCAGGTTAAACCCCCTGTGAGTACTACCTTTTCTCCTCAGCAATGGGCTAAGATTGAGAGTCATATTGCCGATGGTAACAATCTGGTCTATCAATCTTTCTTGGAAAATACCGTTCCTCAGAAAAATATGCCTCAATCATCTGCTCATAATGTTGGTATGCCGAGTGGTGCAGAAAACCCTAATATGTCTTTACCTATTGCATCGACACCTACCATGCCGATGAGTTATTATCCTGCTCAAAAAAACCAGATTGTAGCTGCACCCATTAGTTCTATCATGAGCATACCAAGTTCGGTGGCAACACCAAGCCAAGCGTTACCTATAGGTGCAAACGTTGCTAGACCATTGCCGAATTATAGTTCGGCATATATACCACAGCTTGTACCTGCCGTTAGTAATCCTACTCCTCCTGTGCCACTGCAGCAAACTTCATCGTTCGCTATGGACAATGTTCTAGATAATTTCAGAGAGGAGATGGCTAAAATGCTTCGAGAAAACTTTGGTGTTGAATTACCTAGGAATCGGATTTATCAAAAATCGTATCTCGGGTACTTCGATGCAATACAGTGCCCTCCAGGATCGAAAATCCCAGATTTTGTTAAATTTAATGGAGAGGGCACAAAAACCACATGGGAGCATGTTAGTCAATATTTAGCCCAGTTCGGTGAAGCAGCTTCATTGAATGAATTGAAAGTGCGTTTGTTTCCTTTGTCCTTAACTGGTACTGCATTTTCATGGTTTTCTTCCTTACCACATGGCTCTATCCATGTATGGTCGCAGCTAGAGCAGAAATTTCATGATCATTTTTATAGCGGCGAAAATGAACTTAAGTTATCACATCTTACATCGGTTAAACTGAAGAATGATGAATCGGTCTCCGATTACGTCAAGAGATTTGGAGATACAAAAAACCGGTGCTATAGTTTGGTGATAACTGAGAGAGACTTATTTGATCTGGTGCTTAATGGTTTTAAAATTCACATAAGAGAAAAGCTAGAAGGCTATGAATTTGTAAGTATCAACCAAGTCTTGCAAAGGGCTTTGGCTCAGGAAAGCCGAAGTAAATATCTTAAAGAAGTGCGTAGATATAAAACGGATCGTCCAAAGATGAATATGGTTGAATATGATAGTGATCACTTGGACGATGAGGGTGTCATCTATGCTACTTAATTTGTTTGGCCATCAAAGACCAAACCATTTACTTGCAATCATCGGAAACCGATTCATAAGAATCGTGATGAAGAGATGAGGTTCACCTTTAACATTGCTAAGTGTGAAAAAATATTTGATGCTTTGCTCCAAGCTAAGATTACTAGAATATCTCATACTCTACCGCTGTTTGAAGAGCTGAAATGGCGTGCTTATTGCAAGTATCATAATTCTTTTTCTCATGCTACTAACGATTGCAATGTTTTTCAATGACAGATACAATCGGCCATTAGCGATGGACGATTGAACTTTTCTGAGATGGAAGCTGATAAACAGCCTTTTCCTATGAACACCATGGATTTGGAGGGGAAGAAACTGCTCATTCGACCGGAGTTAGCCGAATCTGCTAGTAAGTCCAATGTTGTCATAGGTGAGCCCGGGAAAAGCAAGGAGGGCGACAAGGTCTTGGAGAGACAAGTTATGCTTGACAAACATCCTGGTGGCAAGAAGATAATTAAGATCACCATCAGTAATCCTACACTCGAGGGGGGGGGGCAACCACATGTACAAGGGAACACTCATGTCAAGTTTTTTAAGCCCAAGATTCCAGAAGTTGGCAGGTGGAAGTTGAATGAAGGCAAGGTACATCGTAAGTGGATCAAGCCAACTTTCGACATGTTGTTGTCCAAGTATGCATATCAATCAGCTAGTTCTAGATCTAATTGGTCATCGTACCTGAAGCGACCAAGGTCACCATCAGTTGGTATGTTCAGTCGGTATGCAAAACCGACTGGATCGAGGGTACAGTTTCCAGAAGAACAATGACAGCCTGTTTGGGATCGACTTGGATGCTCGTATGAAAACTGACTAAATATTGGTGTCCATCACTTGGTTGTTCAAAATATGCCGCCGAGTGGAAATTATCCGAGTGTAAGAAAGCACCCAGGTGGAAGTTATGTGAATGAAAGAACACGACCGAGTGGATTCTACTTAGTTGAACGTCTGAGTGGATTTCATCCGAGTAAAAGGGTGCGCCCGAGTGAAACCTTCGTAGACCAGAAAAGTCAACAAGAGAGGCGTGTCAAATTGCCAAGTGTTGCAGCAGTGGAGTCGGGAAAAGGCAAGGAAAATGTTAATGCCGACTCACTCATCTTGGGAGACAAAACATTCACCATACAGTAGCCGAATGTGCATAGCAATCCGACTGAGCCGATACTAGCTATCGCGCCAAAGCATTCGGCTAATGATCATGAGGCTAGTACTAGCCAAGCCAAGCCACGAGATCCTAGATACATTCAACCGAAGTGGTGTCCTCCAGGGCTAATGAAATCACAAAAGAGGAAACTACAGAGGTTAGGAAATCAAGAGATGGCAGAACGAGAGGCCGAGAAGCAAAGAGATAAATTGTTCAATGATACTCGACCCATGGTGCCTACAAAACAAGTATGTAAGGCTAAAACAATGCAAGATGCAGCGGCTTCTGCACCTATAACAGCAACACTTACACCGCCAACGGAGGACGATGCAGCCGCCACTACATCATCCACTTCACCTTTTACTACTTCTTCACTTGGAGATATTCGGAAACGGTGGACATGCTTGAGGATGGAGATGATGTTTTGGACTATGATCCTACACCAGTTCATGAAGGCATGGATATCAATATGGTGTACTATCTACCCACTAAGTTTCGTGCTGTGGACGAAAAAGGGGAGGTGGCTCTACTGGATTTTGGCCCTAAAATGCAATATTCGAGAAGCCAAAAGAACCAGTGACGCACTTGAAACCATTGTCCCTTAGAGGTCATATCAATGGATCACCACTCACTCGGATGCTTGTTGATGGTGGTGCTGTGGTGAATCTCATGTCCTATTCTGTCTTCGTGAAATTGGGTTTGCCCGATGACGAATTAGTCAAGATCAATATGGTGCTCAATGTGTTTGAGGGCAAAGAGAAAACTGAAGCCGAAGGTGTGATGTACGTGAAACTTACAGTCGGAAGCAAAACTTTGGCTATTGCATTCTTTGTCGCCGAGGTGCAAGGTAATTACAATGTTATTTTAGGCCGCGACTGGGTTCATGCAAACTAGTGCGTGCCATCTACTATGCACTAGTTCTTAATTCAGTGGGTTGGCGATGAAGTGGAAGTTATTCATGTGGATAACTCAGCTTGTGTTGCTTTGGCCGATGCATCAGTGCATTGGCAACATCCCAATGCTACTTGCTTAATAGGACGCGACCTATCAAAGTTTGATTTTCTCACTGCTACAAAGAGTGGGTTTGTGCCAGTTTCTTTAAAGCTGGCTGGAAGCAATCGACTCCAAGGTATGATATGATTAAATGGATTCTAATTCCGAGTGGTTGCAGAAACGTCTTACGAAATATCGTTCTAGAGAGAACGATATGTATGGATCTATAGAAGAGTTAGATGACATGGATAAATTAGGACAAGATTTTACGCCGGCCGATCCATTAGAAGAGATAGATATAGGAGATGGTTCAGTCACTCGGCTGACTTTTGTAAACAAGAATTTGAGAGCCGACCGTAAAGTTGAGCTGATCGGGCTACTGAAATAATATTTTTGTTGCTTTGCATGGGAATATCATGAGATGCCAGGTCTAAGCCGAGAGCTAGTGGAGCATCGATTACCTATAAAGACCGGTTTTAGACCTTACAAACAATCGGCCAGAAAGTTTATACCATCATCATCACTATCCAACACATATATCATTATCCAACACAAATATCATCAAATCTCGAAAATAGCAATACACACAAGTCATGGCACAAAGGTCATGGCACAATTATAATGTCATGTAACTCATCATCATCTTACGTACTCATCTAACAACTCATCATCATCTTAATCATATACCAAGTTAAAATCCCATAAAACATAAAAACATCATAATAGTCATCATATGCATGCATCCTAATCGATCATGCCAAGGTAATATAAACCAGAAAAAACTTGTCTCTCATAAGACCTAGTCCTCGCTCCTAGGTATAATGTCAAAAAACAGAATAACACATATGTCTCCGTGATGAAGCATAGAGATCCAACGGTCTCCAACTTGTGGCTTGCGATCCTTCTTTATTTCTCTCGATGCCTGAATTTGGAGCCTTTTTGAATTGCGGTCAATCGAGTATGGAGCATCGAACTCAGTCCTCAGCGGGCTTTTAATTTTCATATGACCTTCTGGGTGCATCAATAGAGGCACTACATGATTTGGCAGTTGTTGTTGAAGAATACAATAATAACCTAGTTAGCAATGTAATCAACACCATTTATGCAATAGTAGAGCATACTCAATTAGCAAACTCTTACCAAGATATTTTGGCGACCTTGCAGGTATGCCGAGTAGATTTCTAACATTGTACTAGTGGAGAAAAGGGGCCGGGCAAGTTAAGAGTCTGCATTGATTTCAGAGATTTAAATAGGGCTACACCAAAAGTTGAGTATCCCATGCCAATAGACGACATGCTTATTAATGATGCTTCTGGACATAAGGTTATCAGCTTTCTTGATGGTAATGCATGATATAATCAATTTTTTATGGCCAAAGAGCACATGTACAAGACAACATTTCGTTGCCCTGGTTTCCTTGGTCTATTCGAGTGGATAGTGATGACATTCGGGTTAAAAAATGCTCGTGCCACATATCAAAGAGCTATGAATTTAATTTTCCATGATTTACTCGGTATTATACTTGAAGTCTATATTTATGATATTGTTGTCAAATCATATGCTTTTAAGTCTCATTTGGCCAATTTGCGTTTAGGATTTCAAAGAATGAAAAATACGGACTGTACATGAATCCTTTGAAGTGTGCATTCGGCGTGTCGGCTAGAAAGTTTTTGGGTTCCATTATTCATGAGAATGGCGTAGAAATTGATCCCAAAAAGATAGGAGCTATACAGAAAGTGGAGGCTCCATCATGCAAGAGAGATATGCAAAAATTCCTTATCAAGATCAATTATTTGAGAAGGTTCATAGTTAGTTTGTCAGGGAAGGTTGATGCATTCACTCATATCCTTCTATTAAAGAGTGATGCTGATTTTACTTGGGGGGCAAAACAACAAGAGGCATTCGACCTGATTAAGACTTATTTGAGCACTCCCCCGGCGATGAAAGTTCCCAAACATAAAGAGCCCTTTAGGCTTTACATTGCGGTGGAGGAAGGTGTTATTGGTGTTGTTTTGACTCAAGAGACCGAAGGAAAAGAGCATGCTATTACATATTTGAGTCGGCGTTTATTAGACCCCGAGACAAGGTACACATTTATTCAAAAATTATGCCTTTGTTTATATTACGCTTGCACAAAACTGATACCTTACTTGGTGTCGAGTGCTTGCATAATAACTTGTCAAACCGATGTCATTAAGTATATGTTGCATAGGCCAATTCTTAGTGGTAGAATTGTCAAGTGGGCTTATGCTTTGATTGAATATGATTTGTACTATGTTTATTTGAAATCCATGAAATTCCAAATAGTTGTTGATTTCATTGTTGAGCATCAGATTAATGACGAGCACGATGTTGATGTAAACATTATCTCGGTAGTGCCGTGGAGATTATATTTTGACTGTTCATTTTGTAGCAATGGAAAAGGTGTTGGTATTGTTTATATATCTCCCCATGGTGCTGTTTTTGAAGCCTCATGTCGATTAGAATATTTTTGCACAAATAATCAAGCCGAATATGAAGCACTATTATTCGGCGTAGAGATGTTGATAGTTGTAGGCACTACACATATTGAGGCTTTTGGCGATTCCTTATTAGTGGTACAAAAAATATCTAGAGTTTTTCAATGTATTGACGAATCACCTAAGATTTATCTTGACAAATCTCTAGATATAATTTCTTGTTTGGATTCTTTTAGCATTGCTCATATATCTATACATGATAATAGGAGAGCGAATGATTTGGCACAACAAGCATCCTGCTATCATGTTGATAATGGCATGTTTCATATTTCTAAAAAGCCGATGTATAGCTTTGCCAGTATGAGTGAGGCTGAACCAGAACATACAACTTCGGCCACTAACAAAAAATCTAGTGCAAATGAAAATCTAGACTGGAGGAAGCCCAATATTGATTACTTGTGTGATCCGAGTGAAAAGGTGGACAGGGCTGTATGGCGTATAGCTTTCAAATATGTGATGAGGGATAATAAAATTATCGCCAAACGTTTGATGATATTATTTTGAAGTACTTCGACGAAGACCAAGCTAGAATTTCTATGGGAGAGGTACATGAAGGTATTTGTGGAACTCATCAGTCGGCTCCCAATATGAAGGGGTTGTTGCGACGTGCTGGGTTTTACTCGCCGATGATGATTAATGATTGCTGCAGGTATTATAAAGGATGTGAAGCTTGCCAAAAATTTGGTGATATTCAGTTGGCTCCTGCTGCTATGTTACATCCAATTATCATGATGTGGCCTTTTACAGGATGGGGTTTAGACTTCATTGGACAAATTCATCCATCTTATTCAAAGGGACATCGGTTCGTGTTGGTGGCAACTAATTATTTCACTAAATGGTCTGAAGCAGTACCTCTCAAGAACATGAGGCATACAGAGGTAATTCAATTCATAACCAAACACATTATTCATAGATTCGGCATTCCTCAGACGTTGACTACAGATCAAGGTTCATCTTTTATGTCACATCAAGTTAGAGAATTTGTTGAATCATACAGCATAAAGTTTCTCAATTCATCTCCGTATTATGCCCAAGCTAATGGACAAGCTGAGTCTAGCAACAAAATATTGATTAAACTCATCAAGAAGAAGATTGAGGATAATCCAAGAAATTGGCATGAGTTGTTGTTTGAGGATTTCTGGGCGCATAGAATCTCAAGGCATGGTGCTACAAAGGTAACTCCATATGAGCTAGTATACGGTCAAGAGGTTGTTTTACCAGTAGAAGTAAATTTGAGTGCTTTGAGAATAGCCCCAAAAATGATTTATCGGCGGTGGACTTTAATGATTTGATGATGGACAATATTGATGAAGTTGCGGATAAACGTTTGGCTGCATTAAAGGCCAAATAGAAGGACAAGTTAAGGGTAGCAGGAGCTTACAATAAAAAGGTCAAGTTGAAGAATTTTCAAGTTGGCGATCTTGTGTGGAAAGTAATTCTGCCGATTGGTTCTAGAAATAGAAAATTTGGGAAGTGGTCTCCAAACTGGGAAGGTCCTTTTAGGATTGCAAGAATAGTTCCTGAAAATTCATATTTGGTGGAATCCATACAAGGAGTATTATTACGTCGAGCTCTCAATGGTAGATATCTGAAGAAGTACCACCCGAGTGTATGGCAAGAAACCTAATTAGGCAATGGCCGGTATATGATTATCGCCCTTAGCATAAATATGCCAAACACATAATTATCGCCATGAGAAATATAGATGGACGATGGAGTGTTGACATCATCCTTAGAACAAATATAGTGCCAATTATTTTTCGGCGTGCAAGCTTTGCCGAAAAACAGGGGGCATGTGTTGACACCTGATTTTGGCATGATGCAAAATGCAGTAAAGATGGACTCAAACGAGAAGGTTTCTTATACGAGAAAGTTCATCTCGCCGAGTGAAACAACCTTGATGTTTAGGCCATCGCCATTCAACATCATTTCAAGGGCCAAATTACGCTTGGATTGTCATGGATGTTCTGAGTGCTTTTTTGGTCGATTACGCCTCCAAGACAACCTCAGATGAAGGAATGCTCTACATGGATTGTCTTCGTCTCGTCGAGCTGATCGATTTTTATATATGAATCCGAGTTCGTATGAAAAAGTTAGAAGCAATACACTGCGAACAGACCCTGAGCAAAAATACAAGAAGTCCAGATACATGAATTCCAAGTGGAAAAATTGTTGTCCGAGTGAGAAATTTCACTCGACTGACTAAAGGGCTCCAAGAATGAGTGATTCAACCAGAAGGCCGTTATCATCTGAGGTAGTACATGGCCTACAGGGACGCTACAACACTTGGACGGTCTAGTCAGCTACATGACCGAGGCTGATTCAAAGTTAAAGATGACCTCGTGGAGTATTGGAGATGGCTTTATTTGGGAAAGTGATCAATATACGGATTGTTGGTCTCGTTGAGGAAGACAAAATTGATGGTTGAACCGTCTACATCAGAGGTCATATGCAGATTCAACAGCCCACGCAAGGAGCAAGACAGAAGATTGGGCCAGATTTGGGCTAAATCTGAATTAGACTGGAATTAGGACTCTAGGACGTGATTTGCTGTAATTTTCGTATAAGGAAAGCCTAGATGAATACTTTGCTAATACGGCAAGTCCAGCCGCTTCCTATATATATTGGAGGTGACGGCCGACTGAAATAACACACAACCGAAATATCAATATACTACTTTTTCATGTATGTTTTATCTCTCCATTGTATTTTATCTCTTGTTCCTCGCTGTTCCTCAAGTTTGAGAGCTGCGAATCCCGAGGATCTAGGGGCGAGCGAATTGACCTAGGGAAGACCATAGCCGCCATTCCCTGATAGGGTCCCTCCTGGGTGAGTGAGGTTCCGGGTCCTCAAAAGCATCTGCCGACTGTCTTGCGTATCACGCTGTCGGTCAGGTCTCCTTCGATGTGAGTTGCGGTGCATCACCCCCGACATCGATGGTACACGTGATGTTTTCGTGTGTCAACATTAAGCTTGGGGATTCCTCGGAAGGCATCCCCTCTTTCGTCTTCAATCCATCGGTAAATTTACTTGAGGCTATATTTTTATTCACCACATGATATGTGTTTTGCTCGGAGCGTCTTGTATTATATGCATCTTTACTTTTTAGTTTGCCACAATTATCTTGGTGCACATCTTTTGAGACACACACTGAATCATGAATTTATTAGAATACTCTATGTGCTTCACTTATATCTTTTGAGATAGGCAATGTTGCTCTAGTGCTTCACTTATATCTTTTAGAGGACGGCCGTGTTTTAGTTTATAGAAATTATTAAGCTCTTGTACCTTGCTTATATTATTTTAGGAGTCTTTAAACAACATGTTAATTGGGTTAGGTTATGAATTTAGTCCTAATATAATGGCATCCAAGAGGGATATAATAAAAACTTTCATATTAAGTGCAGTGAATATGATGAGAAGTTTGATTCCTTGCATATAGTTTTGAGATATGAAGATGGTAATATGAGAGTCATGCTAGTAAGTAATTGTGAATTGGAAGAAATACTTGTGTCAAATCTTGTGATTCCCGTAGCATGCACGTATGGTGAACCGTTATGTGATGCAGTCGGACCATGATTTGTTTAGTTATTGTCAACCTTTGTGTGGAAGTCGGGATCGCGCGATGCTTAACTCCTACCAACCCTTCTCCTAGGAGCATGCGTCTAATACTTTGCTTTGATAACTAATAGGCTTTTGCAATAAGTATGTGAGTTCTTTATTACTAATGCTTTTGATCTGATTTTTTTACACATGATTGATATACAAATTTTCTGGATTGTCCTAATTTTAAAAAAAAATTAGAGATAGGGAAGTATGGTTACACTACAGATCTTCACAGACTATTCTATTTTTGACAGATTCTGTTTTGCATGCATATTTTGCTTGTTTTAGTGTTCCCATAGCTAATATTCGGTGATATAAATTATGGAAATAGTATAATACAGTAGGTATCATGTGGGAACAATTATGAATCTTGTCTTGACAGTACCTAAGTGAATGATCATTATTTATTGTACTAACCCATGTGACGAAGTTCCGTTAAGTTTTGTGTGATTGAAGTTTTCAAGTTTTGGGTGAGACACTGATATGACGAGCATAAGGATTGACAAGAACCTAAGCTTGGGGATTCCCAAGGCACCCCCAAGGTAATATCCAAGGAAGACTCAAGCGCCTAAGCTTGGGGATGCCCCGGAAGGCATCCCCTCTTTCGTCTTCAACATTATCGGTATATCTTACTTCGAGCTATATTTTTATTTGTCACATAATATGAGTTTTGCTTGGAGAGTAATTTTATTTTGTTGTTCTCTGTTAGGTGTTATTTATAATCTTTTTTCTTGGAGAGTTCCAAGAATTGCATTTAGAATGCTTGAATTGCATGTGTGATGTGTGCCGTACAAAAACAGAAACATCTGTTGTAGTATTTTAATTATGGTATTTTACCAGAACATGGAAAGTTTCTGAAATTTTAACACGATACTTTCATACAAATTCTTTAGCTTGTCCTAAATTTTCATGATTTTGTGAGTTACAGAAGTACACTTTTTTAATAACTTTCTATAGATTGTTCTATTTGGACAGGTTGATGTCATAGTTTTGCTATCTACTTATCATATAGTTTCCATAGCCTATATTCATAGATATAAATTATTCAAATGAAAGTAAACAGTAGATGATGTTTGCAATTATTATTCAACTTTTCTTTGCAGTACATAAAAATTTGATTTATTATTATGTGCATTGACCTATCTTACGAGTTCTTTTCATGTTTTGCGTGGATGAAGTTTTTGAGAATAGGTGAAACTGAGATACGAGAGGATTGAAAAGGATAAAAAAGCTCAAGATTGGGGATGCCCAAGGCACCCCAAGTAAATATTTCAAGAAGTCTCAAGCATCTAAGCTTGGGGATGCTACACATTTCACCTCTCTTCGTCAACCATCGATTAGCCTATCTTGAGCCTAAATTTTTATTCGTTCACATGATGCGTCCTATTCTTGGAGTGCTATATTTATTTTTTTTGTTGTTTAAATAAAATACTCAGATCTAAAAATCTTTATTAAGAGAGAGATAAAGTCCTCGCATAGCTACTTAATTGTTTGACTACTCATTGATCTTCACTTATATGCAAGGTTGTCAGAGTCGCACTTCTGAATCGGATCAGAGCTCCGTTGGTAGGATCGTGAATCATAGAATCATCACTACTAGGATCGTAGAAACTTAGATTCTATGAGAAAAATCGTAGAATCATAGGGGCTAGTTTGGATCGTAAAGTCGTAAGATTCTAAGACTTGAGTCACGATTCTGACAACTTTGCTTATATGTTTTGGAGTAGTTTTGTCATTTACTCTCGTGCTTCACTTATATCCTATGAGTAAATGGTTGAATGAATTGAATATAATAAATCTGAAATTAAATATGTTTTATATGGTTATCCCCTTGGGAGTAATGACTTCACAAATAATAAGTATAGGTGGTAAAACTTATTGAAAGTTAGCAAACACCGCATTGGTCACTTGAACAATTCATGAAAGAATATTGAAGGAATAGAGATTTCACATATAAATATACTATCTTGAAAATATTCTATGATTGTGAGTACCCGTTAATTATTTTCAAACTTGAGCAAATTAGTTGAAGTTGGACAAGGAAGACAACATAATGATTTATGCTTGGGTATATTTGTATAGAAGTTATATTGTTATGGATCCTCCAACATGTGGTTCTTGCTTCCACCTCATACTAGCCAAAACTTCGCACCAAGTAGAAATACTACTTGTGCATCCAAACACCCTTAAACCCAAACTTGTTCCTTATGAGTCCACCATACCTACCTATATTCGGTATTTACCTATCGTTCCAAGTAAATTTGCCTGTGCCAAACTCTAAACCTTCAAATAATATTCTGTTTTGTATGCCCGAATTGCTCATATAGTGAATAGGGGCTGTGGGTATCTTCCATGCTAGGTGGATTATTCTCACCCGATATAATGAACAAAACTCGCCCGATGATTGTTGTTTGTATGGACGGTACCCGTGGATTCGGCTCGCCGTGGAGTGTGATTGATTGGTGGAGGGGGAGTAAAAACTTTACCATTCTTTTTGGGAACCGCCTATAACGTATCTAGCATGGAAGATACCGAGATCTCTCGGTTGTTATGTTGACAATGAAAGCATACCTCTCAAAAATATTATTCATCCATGTTGTCAAAGCTTGAGCTCTGGCACCTCCACAAATCAATGCTTCCCTCTGCGAAGGGCCTATCTTTTACTTTCTAGTACTTAACTTTATGCAAGAGTCATGGTGATCTTCACCACTTCCTATATTTTCGCCTTTTTTATATTGGCAAGCGTCATGTGTTGGGGAATGATCTAGACATATATATGCACACAAATATATTTGATCATGAATTAGTATTGTTGAAAATTATCTGTATGATAAATAAGTTGGGAGGCGAAACAATAAGCCATATGTTTCTCTGTGTTCAATGGAGGCTATTTGCTCTAAAAATATGATTTGAGTGTTAGCAATCATGAAAGACTACATGAAGTTGAGTATGTGGAATTTTCTAAATCAAAGCTCTTACATAGACCCTTCCCGAAAATAAGATGAATTGCAATTGTTCGATGACTAGGATTATGGTTTGTTAATTTTCAAGAAACTTTTTGGTCTATACTTTAAACATGTGAATAGCTTGTTACTTAATCACGAGAAGTTTTATGAGATGAGATACTTTTTATGGTTTATATTGGTGCTAGAAAAAGTGATTGGAAGTATCATTTGTCAAACTTGTGCACTTGCTAGCATTCACACTTCATAAATTATTTCTTTTATCATTTACCTACTCGAGGACGAGCAGGAATTAAGCTTGGCGATCCTGATACGTCTCCAACGTATCTAGAATTTATGAAGTATTCATGCCATGTTGACAATAATTCTATATGATTTTGGTATGACTGTGTTAGAACTAACCCGGACTAGCGCTGTTTTTAGCAGAACTACCATGGTGTCATTTTTTGTGGAGATATAAAAGTCCTCGGAATGGGCTGAAAATTTATGGTGATTTTTTATGGACCAAAAGGGACCCCCCAAAGCACCAGAGCTAGAACAAGAAGTGGATGAGGAAGCCACAAGCCTGCTAGGCGTCCCAACCCCCCTGGGCCGCGTCCCCTGGCTTGTGACTTCCTCGGGAACCTTCCTGGCATGAGACTGACGCCATAAATTCCTATAAATACTAAAACCCACAGAAAGAAATCTAGATCGGGAGTTCTGCTGCCGCAAGCCTCTAGAGACAAGAAAAACCAATTGTGAGCCCATTCCGGCACCCTGCCGGAGGGGGAAACCATCGCCGGAAGCCATCTTCATCATCCCAGCAGTCTCCATGACGAGGAGGGAGCAGTTCACCCTCAGGGCGGAGGGTATGTACCAGTAGCTATGTGTTTGATCTCTCTATCTCTCGTGTTCTTGATATGGCATGATCCTGATTTATCACGAGCTTTATTAATATAGATGAATCATATGGAGTTTTCCCCTCTCTATCTTCTTGTGTTGAACTGAGTTTCCCCTTTGAAGTTTTCTTATTGGATTGAGTCTTTAAGGATTTGAGAAGACTTGATGTATTTCTTGTGATGGGATATCTATGGTGACAATGGGATGTTCTATTGATCAACTTGCGGGTTTCGTGACCTTGGGAATCTATGCATACGGGTTGGCACATGTTTTCGTCTTGACTTTCCGGTAGAAAATTTGGGGCACTCTTTGAAGTTCTTTGTGTTGGATTGAACATGATGAATCTGAAGTTATGTGATGCAAATCGTATAATCAAGCCCATGGTTACTTGTGGTGACATTGGAGTATCTAGATGAAATTAGGGTTTTGGTTGATGTGTATCTTAAGGTTTTATTTTAGTACAAACTCTATGGTTGTTCATGACACTTATAGGGATAGCTCATAAGTTTGACCGGAGAAGATAACTTTGAGGTGGTTTTGTACCCTACAATAATTTCTTCGTTTGTTCTCTTTGTTGCACGTGAGGGATTTATATATGATTCAACTATCTTAGTATTGTTGGGAGAACTTGCACAAGTGAAATTATGGAACCTATGTTAGTATTGTTTTCAAGCATTTATACAACGTTTTGCTCGCTGTTTACTATTTGTTTCCTTGATGTTTTTATATTTTCATATTACAAAAACCAATATCTACCATCCATATTACACTTGTATCACCATCTCTTCGCCGAACTAGTGCACCTACCATTGTATTGGGTGCGTTGGGGACACAAGAGACTCTTTGTTATTTGGTTCTTGGTTTACTTGAGAGAGACCATCTTCATCCTACGCCTCCCACAGATTGATAAACCTTAGGTCATCCACTTGAGGGAAATTTGCTACTGTTCTACAAAACTCTGCGCTTGGAGGCCCAACACGAGTCTACAAGGAGAAGGTTGTGTAGTAGACATCACATTGCTATGCTAGATCATTGCACATCTCGGTACACCACCGGGGGCATTCATATAGAGTCATATTTTGTTCTAGGTATCGAGTTGTAATCTTTGAGTTGTAAGTAAATAAAAGTGTGTTGATTTGCATTATTAGAGCATTGTCCCGTGTGAGAAAAGGATGATGGAAGCTATGATTCCCTCACAAGTTGGGATGAGTCTTCGGACTTAAAAAAATAAAAGAGGCCAGCGAAGCCCACTGAAAAAATAGAAGAGGCCAAAGATTCCCATCAAAAAATGAGAGAAAGAGATAAGGGACAATGCTGCTATCTTTTTCCACACTTGTGCTTCAAACTAGCACCATGTTCTTCATAGAGATTCTCCTATTTTGTCACTTTCATATAACTAGTGGAATTTCATCTTTTGCACGACCACTTAGTTTTCTTTTTGAGCTTTCATACACTTATAGCTCTAGTGCATTTGTTGCATGGCAATCCCTACTCACTCACATTGATATCTATTGATGGGCATCTCCATAGCCGTTGATACGCCTAGTTGGTGTGAGACTATCTTTGCCTCTTTCTTTTTGCAGCCTCCACCATATTCTATTTTCACCTATAGTGATATATACATGGCTCATGCTCATGTATTGCGTGAGAGTTGAAAAGGTTTGAGAACATAAAAAGTGTGAAACAATTGCTTGACTTTCATCGTGGTTGTGCATGACTTAGATACTTTGTGTGGGGAAGATGGAGCATAGCCACACCATATGATTTTGTAGGGATAACTTGCTAAGACCATGTTATTTCGAAAGGAAGCAATTCGCTTGTTAGTATGCTCGAAGTATTGTTTTTTTGTCAATATTAGACTCTTGTTTTTAATCTTATGGATCTGAATAATCATGCCACAATAAATAATATTACATGGATAAATATGTTAGGTAGCATTCCACATCAAAAATTCTGTTTTATCATTTACCTACTCGAGGACGAGCAAGAATTAAGCTTGGGGATGCTTGATACGTCTCCAACGTATCTATAATTTTTGATTGTTCCATGGTATTATATTATCTGTTTTGGATGTTTTATATGCATTAATATGCTATTTTATATTGTTTTTGGGACTAACCTATTAATCTAGAGCCCATTGCCAGTTTATGTTTTTTTCCATGTTTTTGAGTATTGCAGATAAGGAATATTAAATGGAGTCCAAACGGAATAAAATCTTTGGAATGATTTTTCTTGGACCAGAAGACACGTGCTAGGCTTGGATAAGGGGGTAGGAGACCTGTCGGGAGGCGACAAGCCTGTAGGGCACGCCCTAGGGGGCTGATGGGGATATGTACGTGTGATAGGGTCACAAGCCTGACCTAAGTGTCCTACCTAGGGGTACCTCATTATTAACTTGAAGGACACAAGGAAGATTCCGACTGAATATCCATGGCATCTAAGTCACTTGGTAAGCAATTACTCAGAGTATGTTCCCCTTCACTCAACAACCAACTTCCACTCGAAAGAAACCATTTGACGCAGAAGTCCAGAAGCCACTCCAAGGAGGCCAACATGAGAGTGTTCTCCTCGTCATCATGAATAGCATTGATTACACACGTTATCAATAACATACACCTCTAAACTCTATTGATCGAGCCCTTAGATGCTGGGCTTTGATGAGGGGTAGCGCACTCTATATAAGCCGCCCCTACCCTCTCGCAAAAGGGTTCGCACCCCCTGTAACACGTATTACACACCGCAAGAGCTCCCGAGCACTGAGACGTAGGGTTGTTACCTCTACGAGTGGGGCCTGAACTCATACATCTTGCGTACAAGCTTGCCGTAGCTAGGACTCTGCCCTCTCCATTCGTACCCTACACCTCTACTATGAGGTTCATTCCCACGACAGTTGGCGCCCACCATGGGGCAGGCGTCTAAGCGACTTCTAGCAAGTTTGCAATCTTCACTCTCCGTCATGTCTTCCAGCTGCGACTTGTTCTTGGGCGGCGAGATCCATTTCGGCACGCTCATATTCATTGCCGATGACTCGATATGGCTTCACGAGGCGCCTCTCGACATCGAGGCACTCCCGATCTGCGGGGCAACGCACTTCCGTGAAAGCCCCTTCGGTGTACTCCTTCGACAGTCGTCGACCCCGTTGTCGACCGTTCGCTCCGTTGTTCGTCGTCACAAGCGATCCGGTCGCTCACGACTTCAGCGATGGGTGATAACCCACAAGTATAGGGGATCGCAACAGTTTTTGAGGGTAGAGTATTCAACCCAAATTTATTGATTCGACTCAAGGGGAAGCGAAAGAATATTCTCAAGTATCAGCAGTTCACTTGTCAATTCAACCACACCTGAAAGATTTAGTGTCTGCAGCAAAGTATCAGTAGCAAGGTAGTATGATAGCATCAGTAGCAACAGTAACCAGTAGCAGCAAAGTAACAGCAGTAGCAATAGAGTAACAGCAGCAGCAGTGACAGCACTAGCGGCAAAGTAACGTAGCAAGCACTAGTAGTAAAAGACTCGTAGGCATTGGATCGGTGATGGATGATTATGGCGGATATGATTCATCATGTAACAACTATAACACGGAGATATAAGTAACTAGCTCCCGTTCGTCAATCTAATGTAGGCATGTATACCGTATGTAGTCATACGTGCTTAGGGAAAATAACTTGCATGACATCTATTGTCCATCCCTCCCGTGGCAGAGGGTCCTAATGGAAACTACAGGATATTAAGGTTCTCCTTTTAATAAAGAACCGGACAAACGCATTAACACTTGGTGAATACATGAACTCCTCATACTATGGTCATCTCCGGGAGTGGTTCCGGCTATTGTCACTCCGGGGTTGCCGGGTCATAACACATAGTAGCTCACTACAACTTGCAAGATAGGATCTAAAACACACATATATTGGCGACAACATAATAGGTTCAGATCTAAAATCATGGCACTCGGGCCCTAGTGACAAGCATTAAGCATGGCAAAGTAGTAGAAACATCAATCTCAAAACATAGTGGATACTAGGGATCAATCCCCGTCAAATTTAACTCGATTACAAGATAGATCTCATCCAACTCATCACCGTCCAGCAAGCCTACGATGAGATTACTCACGAATGGTGAAGAGCATCGTGGAATTGGCGATGGAGGAAGGTTGATGATGACGATGGCGACGATTTCCCTTCTCCGGAGCCCAGAACGGACTCCAGATCTGCCCTCCAGATGAAGAAGAGGAGGTGGCGGCGCCTCCGTATCGTAAAACGCAATGAATCCTTCTCTCTTATTTTTTCCGGGCGAAACGGAATATATAGAGCTGATATTGGAGGCAGTGGAGCTCTCTGGGCCCCACAAGCCTGCCAGGCGGGGCTAGGGGGTGGTCACGCCTAGTGGGCTTGTGGCCCACTCGCTCACCACCTCCGGTGGATCTTTGCGCAGGTATTTTTCATTAATTCCAGAAAAATTCTCCGTAAATTCTCAGGTCAATCCGAGAACTTTTATTTCTGCACAAAAACAACACCATGGCAATTTTGCTGAAAACAGCGTTAGTCCGGGTTAGTTCCATTCAAATCATACAAATTAGAGTCCAAAACAAGGGCAAAAGAGTTCGGAAAAGTAGATACGACGGAGATGTATCAACTCCCCCAAGCTTAAAGCCTTGCTTGTCCTCAAGCAATTCAGTTGACAAACTGAAGGAGACAAAAGAAAAACTTTGACGAACTCTATTAGATCTTGTGGTTGCAACTATGTCTAACTCATAACCAGAATTTCAGCAAGATCACAACCAAACCACATAAGCAAATGACATCTAGGTCTCACGGTAAACTCATATCAATGGCATAATCAGCTAGCGAGCAAATAATAATAAGCCTCAAATGTCAACACTTCAATCAAAACAACATGAAGCAGTACAAACAGATGGTATCTCGCTAGCTCTTTCTGAGACCGCAAAACATAAATGCAGAGCACCTTCAAAGACCAAGGGCTGACTAAACATTCTAGTTCATGGCAATGAAGATCCAGTCACAGTCATACTCAACACAGTTAAAAGCAAAGCATAAAAATGGCAGAGGTGCTCTCTAATTGGTGCTTTCATAAGAGGAGGATGACTCAACAGGAACATAAATAGACAGGCCTTTCGCACAGGGAAGCATTGATTTGTAGAGGTGCCAGAGCTCAAGCTTTGAAAATAGAGATAATAATTTTGGGTGGCATGCTTTCATTGTCAACGCAATGACTAAGAGTTCTCAACATCTTCCACTCTACACATGCTATAGGCGGTTCCCAAACAGAAAAGTAAAGTTTTGACTCCTCCACCACAAATCAATCACACTCCACTGCTAGCCGAATCCTCGGGTACCGTCCATACCAACATCAATCCTGGGGGAGTTTTGTTTGCAATTATCTTTTCGATTTGAGCATGGAACTGGGAATTCCAATTTCAGGCCCCTTTCTCGTGAATGATAGTGAATAAACACATACCGAGGATAACACGCCTAGCATGGAAGATACTAATAGCCCCCTGTCACCACATGAGCGGTTCGGGCACGCAAAACAGATTATTTCTTGAAGGTTTAGAGAGTGGCACATGCAAATTTACTTTGAACGGCAGGTAGATACCGCAAATAGGTAGGTATGGTGGACTCATATGGAACAACTTTGGGTTGATGGAAGTGGATGCACAAGCAGTATTCCCGCTTAGTACAAGTGAAGGCTAGAAAAAGATAGGGAAGCGACCAACTAGAGAGCGACAACAGTCATCAAAATGCATTGAGATTAACTAACATTGAGTGCAAGCATGAGTAGGACATAAATCACCATGAACATGAATATCATAGAGGCTATGTTGATTTTGTTTCAACTACATGCGTGAACATGCGCCAAGTCAAGCCACTTGAAACATTCAAAGGAGGATACCATCCTATCATACTACATCACAGTCATCTCAAAATTCATGTGGGCATCCAAGACAACCATTATAAGCTCCTAGCTAAGTAAGCATGTCATCAGAAACTATCATCTCTAAGTTGTCATTGCAAACATGTTTCTCTCACAACAAAGATGAATCAGGCACGATGAGCTAGTCGTATTTACAAAAACAAAATAGATCGAGTTCATACCAGCTTTTCCAGGCTCAGCCACTTCATCATATATCGTCATTATTGCCTTTCACTTGCATGACCGAACGATGTGAACGATAATAAGAGTGCTCGTGCATTGGACAAAAGCTGGAATCTGCAGGCAAACACAAAGGAGAAGACAAAGTAATATGGCTCTATGACAACTAAACAGGTATGCATGCGAGAGCCACTAAACATTGTAACCATGATATTCTACCTTGACCCAAAGAAAAAGAAAACTATTTACACAGGAAAACTCCCAAGAAGCAAAAGAAGAAAAAGAAAATCTTTTGGGTTTTCTCAAACTAGAGAGACACACGAAAAGAAAACGAGAAAAATAAAATAAACTAGCATGGATGATCCAGTGGGAAAGTGTGAACACCGACGAACAAAGGGAAAGCATAAGCAAGAATGTAAAGTCGGTGAGAAACACGTACTCCCCCAAGCTTAGGCTTTTGGCCTAAGTTGGTCTACTCCCAAGGATGGTATTGGCGACACCCAAAATCATAATGGGGGTTATACGGGAGCTGCAGCCACTGCCTGAAAAGCTGCCTCACGGAGACGAGCAGCCTTTGCCTCCCTCTCATACTCCTCTGCCTCTCCTCTGGTTATGTAATATCTCCGTTTTACCTGAAAGTCAAAGTGGGCAGGAGCAGGAAGGGTAATATGGGAAACACTTTGCCGGTTAAATATCAGACGGTATAGGCGGGATTCATCATCCCTCTCAAGGAACTGGTAGTGTGTCAAAGCGACGCGGTCAAGGAAAGCTGTATAGAGCGAGGGATCTCCTTCGCGGATGGGCACTCCAAGAAAATTTGCTATGCGGGTGGCATAGATCCCACCAAATAAATCCCCTTCATTAGCATTCTTATTCAACCTCCTTGCTATTATAGCTCCAATGTTGAATCTCTTGTCACCCGTCACTGCACTCTTAAGGATACTAAGGTCGGGTGCGCAGAGGTGACAATGCTCAATCTTGCCATTAATGCATCTGCCTATGAAGAGGGCAAAGTAATGCAAGGTAGGAAAATGAATATTCCCCATGGTAGCTTGCGTAATGTCTCTAGTTTATCCAACAGTAATACCAGAGAAAAAATCTCTAACCGAAGATTTAGGAGGATCATTGAGGCTACCCCAAATAAGTATTTTGCAAATTCTATTAAATTCTCTAAATCCATGGTATACGATTTATCACAGAGATTAAATTGTACCGATGTGTCACGGCCAACTGAAAATTTGAATCTAGGAACAAAAGAGGCACTGAGAGCAACATAGTGTTCACATTTATCGGAGATGAATTCTTCGAGTCCGACGTTGCGAACAAGTGCATCAAACTCGTCTTTGAAACCTGCCTCAATCATAAATTCATCAGAAGGCCATTCACATGGTTGTACCTGCGCGTCCCTTGGTTGGTAAGGATCAGGCTCCCGAATCGCAAGACAGGGACCTATCTTGCTTGAGGAACCACCATGATAGTTTCTCCTGAACATCTTCCTTTTCTGAAATTTTCAGTGACCCAAAGGAAAAGTGAACAAGGCTCAACTAAACTAGTAGCAACTCCTGCCACAAGTGCCTAGAGGCCATATTACGCATCAAAACTACTTGGGACCAGCTATAATTAGCATGCAAAGATCAAGAACATGGTCACCAAGGCATCAAAAATACGCGAAGTATAAGGAAGTAGAGCAAAAACTAATTGGACTAATCGAGGAGTCACTTACCAAGGAGTAATTTCCCCAAAACAGTTCGGAGAATGGTGATTTGAGCAAAGAGTTCGAAATTCCCAACAAGAGGAGCAAGAACACGGGTTTGAGCTGTGAAACAATTTTTTTCTGGAGGTAGGAGAACCAGATGAGAGCAAGAATGAGTGGAGGGGGTGCCTGTGGGCCCCACAAGCCTAGGTGGTGCGGCCAGGGGGGTGCCCGTGCCTCCAGGGCTTGTGGCCCACTGGTGCAGCCCCCAGACAAGCTCTTCGTCTGAGAATTTTTCAAAAATTCCAGAAAAAATCATACTTGATTTTCACGGCGTTCGGAGAACTTTTATTTTCGGGGTACTTTTCTACCGGACGCTAAAACAGAAAACAGGGAAAACTAAATTAAATGTATCATTGTTCTTCTAAGCAACCGAAGGTGAAAGCTTGGAACAGAGGTTTGTGACTCCTCGATTCATCCATCTCATGGTCATCGAAAGAAATCCGTCAGTGAGGTTGATCAAGTCTTCTCGACAAACCTTTTCGAATCGCAAAAGAGAACGGAGAATTTTCAAATAGTCACTAGGTCACCTCAATGGGGATGTGTATTTCCCCAAAAAGCAAATCGTACTTCATCTTAACAGGAGGAATAGGGCATTCAAAGCTCCCAATAAGAATCGATGAAGTCTTTTCGATAGCATTGATGCAATGTACTCGATATTTCTTCTTCGGAAAGTGCACCGTATGCGCATTACCGTTGACATGGAAAGTGACATTGCCTTTCTTGCAATCTATAACAGTCCCTGTAGTGTTTAAAAAGGGTCATCCGAGGATGACAGCCATGGCATCGTCGTCGGGAATATCCAAGATAACAAAGTCTGTTAAGATAGTGATGTTAGCAACCACAACAGGCACATCCTCGCAAATGCCGATAGGGAAAGCAGTTGATTTGTCGGCCATGTGCAGAGAGATTTCAGTGGGTGTCAACTTATCCAGTTCAAGTCTATGATAAATAGAGAGAGGCAGAACACTAACACCGGCTCCAAGGTCGCATAAAGCAGTTCTAACGTAGTTGACTTTAATGGAGCAAGGTATAGTGGGCACACCGGGGTCACCTAGTTTCTTAGGAGTTCCACCCTTGAAGGTATAATTAGCGAGCATGGTGGAAATCGCAACCTCAGGTATCCTCCTCTTATTAGTCACAATATCTTTCATGTACTTAGCATACAGACACATCTTGAGCATATCCGTCAAACGCATTTGCAGAAAGACAAGTCAGATCATTTCAACGAATCGCTCAAAATCCTCATCATCCTTTTTCTTGGATGGTTTGGGAGGAAAGGGCATGGGTTTCTGAACCCATGGTTCCCTTTCTTTACCAAGCTTCCTAGCAGTGAAGTCATTCTTATCATATCTTCTATTCTTAGGTTGTGGGTTATCAAGATCAACAGGTTCAATCTCCACATTTTTATCATCGCTAGGTTGAGCATCAACATGAACATCACTATTGATATTATCATTAGGCTCATGTTCATCACCAGATTGTGTTTCAGCATCAGAGACAGAGACATCGTTTGGACTCTTAGGTGTAGCAGCAACAGGGTTGCTAGTGTGCAAGTTCCTATCATCTTTCTTATTCTTCCTAGGATGACTAGGTGCATCAGTGCTAACTCATTGAGAATCTTGTTCAATTCTCTTCGGATGACCCTTAGGATACAAAGGTTCCTGAATCATTCTACCGCCTCTAGTGACGACTCTGACAGAATTGTCATTCAACTCATTGAGCAAGTCATTTTGAGCCTTAAGTACTTGTTCTACTTGAGTAGTAACCATAGAGGCATGTTTACTCAGAAGCTTAAGATCATTGACATTTCTGTCCACACAAGCACATAAATGACTAAGCATACGAGCATTCTGTTCCAATTGTCTGCTAACATAATCATTGAAACTATGTTGTTTGGCAACAAAGTTATCAAATTCATCCAGGCATAGGCTAGCAGGTTTATCAAAAGGAATATCACTCTCATCAAACTTACGCAGAGAATTTACTTCTACTACCTGTATCGGGTTATCGAGACCATGGATCTCTTCGATAGGTGGTAGATTTTTGACATCTTCAGATTTAATGCATTTCTCTCTCATAGATTTCTTAGCTTCTTCCATATCTTCGGGACTGGGGAATAGAATACCTCTTTTCTTCGGAGTTGGCTTAGGAGGTGGTTCGGGAATAGTCCAAGCATTCTCATTGCACAAGATGTTATTCAGTAGAATCTTAGCTTGTTCTATGGTTCGTTCCCTAAAAATACAACCGACACAACTATCCAGGTGGTCTTTGGAAGCATCGGCAAGTCCATTATAGAAGATATCAAGTATTTCATACTTCTCAAGAGGGTGATCAGGCAAAGCATTCAGTAGCTGGATGAGCCTCCCCCAAGCTTGTGGGAGACTCTCTTCTTCAGCTTGAGAAAAGTTGTATATTTCCTACAAGGCAGCTTGCTTCTTATGGGAAGGGCAATATTTTTCAGAGAAGTAGTAGACCATATCCTGGGGGCTACGCACACAACCAGGAGCAAGAGAATTGAACCAAGTCTTAGCATCATCCTTTAGCGAGAAAGGAAACAGCTTGAGGATATAGTAGTGGCAGATCGTTTCCTCACTAGTGAATAGGGTGGCTATATCGTGCAGTTTGGTAAGATGGGCTACAACCGTTTCAGACTCATAACCGTGAAAGGGATCAGATTCGACTAGAGTGATTAACTCAGTGTCGCATAATCCTTATCGGTCACAAAGATAGGCGAAGTAGCAAACTTCGGGTCGTATTTCATCCTAGCATTCAGAGATTTTTGTTTCCACTTACGGAGTAATTTCTCAACATCATAGCTATCCTTACACGCAAGAAAATCCTCAGCTATCTCTCCCTCCATAACATAACGTTCAGCCATAACAGGCAATTCACGCATAGGAGAGCTAGTTCTAGCAGGCAAAATAGCAGGTTCTACTTCAATAGTATCAGCAGTTTCAGAAGCATCATCACATCTAGCAGCAACTCTAGCAATTTGTGCATCAAGGAATGCACCTAGTGGTAGAGCAGTATCAGGCATAGCATCATCTGGCAAAGCAGTATCAAGCATAGCATCATCAGGCAAAGCAGTATCAAGCATAGCATAATCAGGCAAAGCAGTATCAAGCATAGCATCATCATAAGGATCATGGGAAGCAGAAGTAGCATCATCAAGCACACGCGACATATCAAGATTTCTAGCAGGAGGTGGTGTCGCAAACTTACTCATAACTGAAGGTGAATCAAGTGCAGAGCTAGATGGCAGTTCCTTACCTGTCCTCGTAGTTGACGCCAAGATTTCAGTTCTTCGATCTTTCGGATGCCCCATAGTGACCAGCACACGTCAGTCCCAAGTGACTCAGAGAATATAGTTGTGCTTCCCGGGCAACGGCGCCAGAAAATAGTCTTGATAACCCACAAGTATAGGGGATCCCAACAGTTTTCGAGGGTAGAGTATTCAACCCAAATTTATTGATTCGACTGAAGGGGAAGCGAAAGAATATTCTCAAGTATTAGCAGTTGAGTTGTCAATTCAACCACACCTGAAAGATTTAGTGTCTGCAGCAAAGTATCTGTAGCAAGGTAGTATGATAGCAGCAGTAGCAACAGTAACCAGTAGCACCAAAGTAACAGCAGTAGCGACAGAGTAACAGCAGCAGCAGTGACAGGAGTAGCGATAAAGTAACATAGCAAGGACCAGTAGTAAAAGACTCGTAGGCATTTGATCGGTGATGGATGATTATGCCGGATATGATTCATCATGTAACAGTTATAACACGGAGAGATAAGTAACTAGCTCCCGTTCGTCAATCTAATGTAGGCATGTATTCCGTATGTAGTCATACGTGCTTAGGGAAAAGAACTTGCATAACATCTATTGTCCATCCCTCCCGTGGCAGCGGGTTCCTAATGGAAACTACGGGATATTAAGGTACTCCTTTTAATAAAGAACCGGACCAATGCATTAACACTTGGTGAATACATGAACTCCTCATACTATGGTCATCTCGAGGAGTGGTTTCGGCTATTCTCACTCCGGGGTTGCCGGGTCATAACACATAGTAGGTGACTACAACTTGCAAGATAGGATCTAAAACACACATATATTGGCGAGAACATAATAGGTTCAGATCTGAAATCATGGCACTCGGGCCCTAGTGACAAGCATTAAGCATGGCAAAGTAGTAGCAACATCAATCTCAGAACATAGTGGATACTAGGGATCAATCCCCGTCAAAACTAACTCGATTACATGATAGATTTCATCCAATTCATCACCGTCTAGCAAGCCTATGATGAGATTACTCACGAACGGTGAAGAGCATCATGGAATTGGCGATGGAGGAAGGTTGTTGATGACGATGGCGACGATTTCTCCTCTCCGGAGCCCAGAACGGACTCCAGATCTGCCCTCCAGATGAAGAACAGGAGGTGGCGGCGCCTCCGTATCGTAAAACATGATGAATCCTTCTCTCTGATTTTTTTCCGGGCGAAACGGAATATATAGAGCTGAGATTGGAGGCGGTGGAGCTCTGTGGGCCCCACAAGCCTGTCAGGCACGGCCAGGGGGTGGTCGCACCTAGTGGGCTTGTGGCCCACTGGCTCACCCCCTCTGGTGGATCTTTGCGCACGTATTTTTCATTAATTCCAGAAAAATGCTTCGTAAATTTTCAGGTCATTCGGAGAACTTTTATTTCTGCACAAAAACAACACCATGGCAATTCTGCTGAAAACAGTGTTAGTCCAGGTTAGTTCCATTCAAATCATGCAAATTAGAGTCCAAAACAAGGGCAAAAGAGTTCGGAAAAGTAGATACGACGGAGATGTATCAATGGGTGAAGCACGAAGTGGCTTGCTAGGCATCATCTCCGTCATCTCCGCAGGATGCTGCCATCGAGCCTGCTGAACCTCTCCAGAGCCCGATCCACTCGGTGTTAGATCAGTGTGATGTTCCTTCCGAGTGCGAGAGCTGCAATCCAATAGAGAAGGTCTTTATGGCGGGTTCTATGGAGAGCCCGCCTGGGTTCGGTCGCGGTGAACACGAGGTCGGCGAACCATCGAGTGGACATGCCCGTCGACGTCCTCCAACTTCTAGTTAGCATTAGTGGCAACTCTTCTCGAGTGGACGACAGGACAACATTGAGTTATATCATACTCCGGTACTAAATGTTGCAGCTGCCGCTAAGATAGCAGATTCTATTCAGCCAGCAAACTCAGAGGCTGGTAGAGGCTTAGAGCAGATTCGTACTTTGCTTCAAGCAGCGCATCAACAAAACTCAGCTGTATCACAATCTCTCAATAAGTTGCACAGTAATTCACCTACAGCAGATACAGTTCATTCAGTTTACAGTCCAGGGTCACCCCAACATTGTAGAGACGGAGGTTACCGAGAGAATCAACACAGAGGTCAGGGGCGGAATTAGTTCGCTCCCCGTTATCACCGTGATGACCACCGTCGGGTGCATTCTCCTCCGAGGTGTGGTACGTATGTTTCCCAACACTACGACGATAGGCGCCCGTTCAATGATGAGCGGAGTCCTGGATTTATTCCAAGAAATGTACTCGTCCAGAGGAGGATTGACAGGGGCCGAGCTCACAAAGATGGTTTCGACAGAGATCGTCCGAGTGGAAGCAGTACTGCAATTTCTGGTCTCGAGTGCTTCAGTAGAGCAATCTGTTCTACTGATATTCCCCCAACTTCAGGTTTGTGGCTGGAATAAGTAAGTTCACATGAGAATCTAAGCCTGAAACATGGCTTGATGACTACCGAGTGGCAGTGCAGATTGGTGGAGGTAATGACAGCGTCGCCATGAAGCATTTGCCTCTGATGTTGGATGGTTCAGCCAGGGCGTGGCTGAATCAGTTGGCTCCTTCTAGCATCTACTCCTGGGAGGATCTCGCCTGAGTGTTCATCAAAACATTTGAAGGTACATGCAAACGTCCTACCGGTTTGTCCGAGTTACAGCTTTGCGTGCAGAAGTCGAATGAATCTTTGAGATATTATATTCAGCGATGGACCATCCTTGATCACACGATGGAGAATGTTTCTGAGCACCAGGAAGTCTGTGCCTTCAAAGCTGGCGTCAAATACAGAGAGCTGTACTTGAAGTTCGGTCGTATAGGCGACATGTCCATGAGCAAGAGGATGGAGATTGATGCCCGATACGCGAATGGCGAAGAAAAAGACCGCATCCATAGCAGTAAAGGGAAAGCAGTCGACAATGATGCTGGTGGCAATTCCAATCGGAAGCAGAAGCGCAAGGCTGATGGTTCCACTCCGGCAGAAGCAGCCGCTTTGGCGACACAAGGAAAATTCAAGGGAAAACCCAAAGGAAAATTTCCCCCCAAGAAGTCTAAGGGTCAGTTGGATGTTTTGGATCAACCGTCTCTACTCCACATGAAGAAATATGAAGATGGCAATCTGATATTGCCTAAGCACAACACTCGTTAGTGTAGGTTGTTGATCCAACAGTTTAAAGAGCATGAGTCGAGTGGAAAAGGTCCTGAAAAGGAGAACGAGGAAGAAAAAGATGATTTCCCAGAAGTCCAAGCAACCCTGATGATTTTTGCTGACATAGAGAGCAGGAGTCGACTGAAGGTCATCAACAGAGAAGTCAACATGGTTGTACCCTCCACCACCACATACCTCAAGTGCTCACAAACCCCCATAACATTTGATTAGTCGGATCACCCATCTCATGTCCCTACTCGTAGTCGACAGGCTCTGGTGGTTGATCCAGTTGTGGAAGGCGTTCGGCTTCGCAAGGTCCTGATGGATGGAGGAAGCGGGTTGAATATTTTGTATGCACAAACTCTTAAGGGGATGGGCATTCCGATGTCCTGACTCAGTGAGAGCAATATGCAGTTTCATGGAGTCATTCCTGGAAAGAAGGCCAAGTCACTCGACCAGATTGCATTGGACGTTGTTTTCGGTTCTGATAAAAACTTTCACAAGGAGAAGTTGACATTCGAGGTGGTGGATTTCCATAATGCATATCATGCCATCCTTGGTCATCTAGCCTATGCTCATTTCATGGCCCGACCCTGTTACGTGTATCTAAATATGAAGATGCCAAGGCCTAAGGGAGTCATCACAGTCACAGGCAATCGACAGAGAGCCGAAGAGTGCTTGGAACAAGGCTCTAAAATTGCTGATCAACAAATGGTTGTGGTCAAACTGGAGTAATATCGGAAGAATGCTGACCCTCCCGACCTGATGCGCTCCAAGAAGCCCACTTCTGAGTCCGCTTTTTAGTCAGCGGGCGAAGTCAAACCAGTGAATATCCACCCGACATATCCTAATGTTGCTCCGACCAACATATCCACAACACTCGACAACAAATAGGAAGCCGAGCTCATACCGTTCCTCCGTGAGAACTGGGACATCTTTGCATCGAAGCCTTCTCACATGCCGTGTTCCTCCGTGAGCACCGATTGAGAGTGGATTCGAAGTCAAAGCCTGTCAAAGAGCATTTGCGTCAGTCTGCAGCAGAAAAGAGCAAAGCAATCGGCAAGGAGGTGGCACGACTCTTGGAGCCGAAGTTCATACGTGAGGTCTACCACTCCAATTGGCTCGCGAATGTCGTCATGGTCCCCAAGAAGGACAAGTCCCTTCGTATGTGTATCGATTTCAAGAACATCAATAAGGTCTGCCCGAAAGATCACTTTCCGCTCCCCTGGATTGATCAAATTTTCAATTTGACTGCGGGGTGGGAGCGTTTATCTTTTCTTAACGCTTATTCTGGCTACCTATAGGTCCATCTATTTGGCCCAGATGAAATAAAAACGGCCTTCATCACCCCTTTTGGGTGTTTGTGTTATATCACCATGCCTTTTGGTTTGAAGAATGCCGGCGCCACTTTCATGCGTATGATCCAGAAGTGCCTGCTCGATCAAATCAGTTGGAATGTTGAAGCATGCATGGATGATATTTTGGTCAACTCTCGCAAAGGTTCCGACCAGTTGACTGACCTAGCAGAAACATTCGCCAACCTGAGGAAGTATGATATCAAACTAAACCCAGCTAAGTGCACTTTTGGATTCCCTGGCCGCAAGTTACTCGGTTTGCTCGTTTTCGAACGTGGGATCAATGTCAACCCCGAGAAGATCGGCGCCATCGTCCGGATGAAAAGCCCTGTGCGTGTGCACGACGTCCAGAAGCTCATAGGCTGTGTGTGAAAGTGTGTTATATCGACTAGAGGGGGGTGAATAGGCGATTTTTAGAATTTCATCGCTGAGGAAATTCCTCAATGATGAATTAAGTGCAACGAAAATAGTGCAGGATCAGAAGTGCAAAGACTACTACAGCAAATTACTTGGTGAAGATTATGAGAATCGGTTTGCACAGTACGTAGGTACAAAGAACGCAGGTGAAGATTAACTCGAGTGAAGAATTTTAGGTTGAGGATATTCAGAGAGAGTCTTCAGAAAAATTCTTCAAATAGCACAGATGAATGTCTTCAACATACAATTTTGAGGAAATGAAAGAGTTGAAGGAATAGAACCCGTATCACGATGAAGACAGTTGTTGATGACCCAGTTCCAACTGTTGTTATAGTTGTACGTCTGGTTTGGAGCGGCTTGCTATTGAAACCAAAGGAGACACAGTCCCGGGACACACAGTCCCTACCGTATTCTCCTTGAGCTAAGGACACACAGTCCTCGCTCGACATTCGTGGTAAGTCTTCAGGGCAGACTTCCAAACCCTCACAAACTCGGTCACCTGGCGATCCACAATTGACTGCTGGATGCTCTAGACCATGACGCCTAACCGTCTGGAGGATGCACAATCCTCAAAGGTAAAAGGCTTCAGTTCCACACATGAACAAATTCTTAAGTGATGCTCAATCACTTAGTTTTTGGTTTGGGGTTTGGTGTTTGGGGTATTTCCTCACTTGATGATTCTCTCTCGAAGACTCTCAGGAATTTGGGTTGCTCTAAATGACAAGTGTGAGTTTCTCTCGGAGCAGCCAACCAACTAGTGGTTGTGGGGGCACCTATTTATAGAGTGGGAGCATCCCGACATGATTTAACATAAATGCCCTTCAATAATGTGACCGTTGGGTGGATAAGATCAGTGAGGTGGCACGTGTCGCGGCAATGGTCGGAACTTTCAACTGTGAAAGTCCTCATGTCTCTCATATTTCTCACTTGAGGCTTTGGTAGGTTTAGGCTTGGGTTAAGCATCATGAGGAAATTCATTCCGTAGAATTACTTCGACCCCCTTTAAAAGTACGGTGTTCCTATGACTCAAGAGTAAAGAAAATGGAACGGAAAGAGTAAGTCTTCACGCGTCAAAGTCATCAGTCTGTTTTTCTTCAGGATACACCGAATTCCTCATCTTCAATATCTTCATGAGGAATATCAATTTCATCGCAATTTCTTTCCGACTAAAGTTTTCAAGGTAAGACCAAAGTCTTCAGCCGAAGACATACATTTTTAGGGGTCAATATTCATCGTATAACTCAAACTCCTCGGCGACTTATAGAGCATGTGTACACTTACAAACACATTAGTCTCTTAACCTATAAGTTCTCAAACCACCAAAATCACTAAGGGTACTAGATGCACTTACAGTCTGGCGACGTTGAGTCGGCTCATCTCTCGCCTCGGTGAGAAGACATTGCCTTTATACCGACTCATGAAAAAATCTGATGTGTTTGAGTGGAATGACGAGGCAGAAGCAGTGTTTGTCTACCTAAAAGCCCTGCTTTCCACCTAGCCGGTGCTTGCTGCTCCACACGGCAAAGAATCCCTGCTCTTATACATCGCAACTACCAATCAAGTTGTCAGCACGGTTCTGACCGTCGAGCGAGAAGAAGAAGGCAAAGCTTATTAGGTCCAGCGCCCAGTCTATTACATTTCGGAATTATTGACCCCTTCGAAGCAAAGGTATCCTCATTACCAGAAGCTCCTTTATGGAATATATTTATCAGCGAAGAAGGTGGCGCATTACTTTCAAGATCATTCTATATCAGTCGTCAGCGATGCTCCACTATCAGAGATTCTTAACAATCGTGACGCATCGGGTCATGTGGCTAAATGGGCCATTGAGCTGTTATACTTTGACGTCAAATTCGAGGCAACGAAAGCTATCAAGTATCAGGCCCTTGCTGATGTCATGGCCGAGTGGGTGGAACAACAAGAGCCAGCTCAAATTCACTCGGCACACTGGACTATATTCTTTGATGGCTCCAAAATGTTAAATGGGCCCGGTGCTGGTGTGGTATTGGTGTCCCCAAAAGGCGACAAGCTCAGCTATATTTTCCAGATTCATTTTGATTCCTCCAACAACGAGGCTGAATATGAAGCCCTCCTTTAGGGGTCGCGTATGGCCATCTCACTTGGCGTATGATGCTTGATGGTGTACGGCGACTCAGATTTGGTGGTCAATCAAGTGATGAAGGAATGGGACATTAGGAACCCCGCCATGACTGGATATTGCAATGCAGTAAGGAAACTTGAGAAGAAGTTTGAAGATCTGGAACTCCACCATGTTCCCCGATTGAAAAACCAAGCACCTGATGAACTGGCCAAGATTGGATCAACTCAAAAACCTGTCCCCAGCAATGTGATCCTGGAACATTTACATACTCCTTCGGTGCAAGATCGATGATCCTTTCACTGAAGAGCCCCCACAACTGATAAGCACCCCCAATCCGACTGAGATTGACGTTCCAGCAGTCGTTGATTAAGTTATGTAAATTCTGGTGATCACGCCTGAGTGGACAGTACCATACATTGCATACATCCTGAGAAGAGAACTCCCTGAATACAAAGCTGAAGCTAAGCAAATTGCCCGCAGATCGAAGGCTTTTACTGTGATGGGCGATCAGCTTTGCAGAGAAAGTGTTACTCACATAGCCCAACGGTGCATCTCCCTTGAGGGAGGGCGACTGATCCTGGAAGAAATCCACTCGGGGACCTGTGGTTACCATGCGTCCTCCCGGACCATTGCTGCCAAAGCATATTGAGTCAGTTTCTTTTGGTCGCGTGCTAATGAGATGGCAAAAGATATCATTGATCACTGTGAAGGTTGCCAATTCTATTCTAACTTGTCTCACAAGCCTGCGTCTGCCTAGAAGACCATCCCACTCGTCTGGTCATTTGCTGTTTGGGGTTTGGATATGCTCGGCCCCTTCCGAACATGTCAGAGTGGATTCACACACTTGCTTGTTGTAGTCGACAAGTTTACTAAATGGATTGAAGCCAAGCCGAGAAAGAATTAGGACTCGTGCACCGCCATCAAGTTCATGAGAGATCTAACATTTCAGTATGGAGTTCCTCATAGCATCATAACAAATAATGGCTCTAACTTCGATTCAGAGGAGTTCAGGCACTCGGGTGGATTATGCGTCAGTCGCACACCCCCAAACCAATGGACAAGGTGAGCGGGCAAATGGCCTTATCCTTCAAGGGCTAAAACCGTGACTCATGCGGGATTTGGAACATGCAGTTGGAGCCTGGGTAACTGAACTGCCATCTGTTTTGTGGGTCTTGAGAACAACCACTAACCGATCAATTGGACGCACACCCTTCTTCTTGGTGTATGGAGCTGAAGTTGTCTTGCCGAGTGATCTCCTTCATAATTCTCCCCATGTGGATTTATATTCACAGGCTGAAGCTGAACAGGAACGTCAGGACGGAGTGGATCTGTTCGAAGAAGAGCGTGAACTAGCCTTAATTCGGTCGACTGTATATCAACAGTATCTTCGTCGCTTCCATGCAAGACATGTCAGGAGTCGGGCATTACACGAAGGCGATCTGGTGCTCCGAGTGGATCAACAGAGACCTCACAAGCTAGCCCCTAAGTGGGAAGGACCATTCATCGTCACCAAGGTACTGAATAATGGAGCTTACCATCTTTACAACCTCAATAAGAGGGCCGACGAGCATCGTGCTTGGAATGCGGATCTACTCCCACGTTTTTATGCTTGACAACCAGTTGGATTGATGTAATAAGAGAGTTTACTGAACAATGTTGCTTGTCAAAGTCATAATTTCTAAAATTTGTGTCGATTCCAATGGAGCAGCTTCACACCCAAAATATACTCCAAGTGAAGAGCAATCCTCTCACTCGGGGCTTAGCTACGAACCTGTTTTCGCCTAAGTTAAAAACCCTTCTGAGTGAATAGCAACCTATTCACTCGGATGCTTAGCTGCGAACTAGTTTTTGCCTAAGTATAGAATATACTCCGAGTGAAGACCAATCCTCTCACTCGGGGGCTTAGCTGCAATCCTGTTTTCACCTAAGTTAAAAACCCTTCCTACTGAATAGCAACCTATTCACTCGGATGTTTAGTTGTGAACCAATTTTTGCCTAAGTATAGAATATACTCTGAGTGAAGAGAAATCCTATCACTCGGGGGCTTAGCTGCGAACATGTTTTCGCCTAAGTTAAAAACCCTTCCGAGTGAATACAAACCTATTACTCGGACACTTAGCTGTGAATCAGTCTTCGCCTAAGTATAGAAACTACTCCGAGTGAATAGAAATCCTCTCACTCGGGGGATTAGCTGCGAACATGTTTCTGCCTAAGTTAAAAACCCTTTCGAGTGAATAGCAACATATTCACTCGGACGCTTAGTTATGAATCAGTCTTCGCCTAAGTATAGAAACTACTCCGAGTGAAGAGCAATCCTCTCACTCCGGGGCTTAGCTGCGAACATGTTTTCGCCTAAGTTAAAAAACCCTTCCAAGTGAATAGCAACCAATTCACTCGGACGCTTAGCTGCGAATCAGTCTTCGCCTAAGTATAGAAACTACTTCGAGTGAAGAGCAATCCTCTCACTCGGGGGATTAGCTTCGTACATGTTTTCGCCTAAATTAAAAACCCTTTCGAGTGAATAGAAACCTATTTACTCACATGCTTAGATGCTAATCAGTCTTCGCCTAAGTATAGAAACTACTCCGAGTGAAGAGCAATCCTCTCACTCGGGGCTTAGCTGGGAACATGTGTTCACCTAAGTTAAAAACCTTCCGAGTGAATAGCAACCTATTCACTCGGGTGCTTAGCCAGGAACCAGTCTTCGCCTAAGTATAGAAACTACTCCGAGTGAAGAGCAATCCTCTCACTCGGGGCTTAGCCGCGAGTCAATCGCCAAAGTTACAAAAACCCTTCTGAATGAATAGCAACCTATTCACTCGGATACTTAGCAGCGAGTCAGTCATTGCCTAAGTTATATTCTCCGAATTTGAGAACGTTCAAAAACCAAACAAACTCCGCCAAATGTCGATAAATTCAAAAAAATCCAGCATGGATTAAACTCGTCCATGCAGACGAAAAGTACTCGGGTTCAACACCCGAATGAAGTTCTAATGGATACAGTAACACTCGGCATGGCAACTTAAAGTTTGGCAGTAATCAAAGTTCCTTCTCAAGGCTCACCAGGACTTGCAGGCTCAACGAAGGTCTCAAGGTCCATCCCATCCGCAATGCGAGTCGCCGCGTCGATGAAGGTCTCCATGAAGTCTTCAAACTGGAGCTTCTTCGTATTAGCCACCTGGAGGGCCTTCAACTTATCTTCCCTCGCTTCTTTGCAATGGACCCAGACGAGTGAAAGGTTGACGTCGGCATTGCATCGCGCAGAAGACTTCTTCCATGTCTGCACCCTGTCGGGAATCTGGTCCAAGCGGCTCATCATGGACTCCAGATCAGTCCGGAAAGTATCTTTAGGCCACAGCTCCTTGTCAATCTTCCCCAATGCAGCTCGCAGTCGGGCAACGTACCCCTGGACCTTCAAGAGACGAGCGTTGAGGTGGAACATATCTACGGCCACGGCATATGAAACGGGTGACTTAGTGGGGTCCAGATACGGCTCCACCTCCTCAGTCTCCTTATCAAAGTTTAGGCAGAATTTTGTGCGAAGGAAAGACAAAAAGTCAGTCACAATTCATTCGGTAAAGTTCGAAGAAATTCACTCGGCGAAAGAAGCATACGAGTAAGCGTCCCGAGCATTTTGGTGAGGAAGTCTTTCAGATACTTTTCCATGTCGTTTCCCCTTTTCGCCATTTCACTACTGGAAACCAGTTTTTTGCCATCTGCCTAATCTTTGCCGTCTGCTAGCTGATGGCAAAGAGTGTCTTTGTCGTCAGCTTCCACAAAGCAGACGTCAAAGCACTGGCTGATGGCATAGAGTGTTTTTGCCATCAGTCACATCTTTGTCGTCAGCTAGCAGACGGCAGAGTCTCACAGCAGACGGCAAACATGTACATAGGCCCACCTGACCGCGGGGTGGTTAGGTCAAACTGGAGTCCCTTCTTTGTCGTCGGCTAGCGGACGACAAAGAGTCCGGAGGCAGACGGCAAAGAGTCTAGACTCTTTGCCGTCCGCCGACAGACGGTAAAGAGCTAACCCCGTTAACGTCTCTTTCCCCCCACCCCACCACCTCTCTCTCTCACCCACACTGTGTAACGGCTCACCCGCCCCTCTCTCTCCCAATCCTCGACGCCCACCGGCCGCCGCCACCACCGTCGCGCCGCCGCCACCATCGCGTCGCCGCCCCCGTCGCGCCGCCGTCCCTGTCGCCCCCGCTGCCATCGTCGCGCCACCACCACCGTTGCGTCGCTGCCCCACCTCGCCCCCGTTGCCGCTGCCCCACCACCGTCGTGCCGCCGCCCCTGGCGCCCCCGGCGCCGCCCCGCCACCGCCAACACCCCCGGCCCCGCCACAGCCGCCCCTCCCGGTGAGCCCCCACACCCCCCCCCCGCACCCGCATTATTTTTTGGAATTAGATTATAACTACCGGCATGATTTTTTATTGTTGTTGTAGTAGTTGTTCTTGTTAGTAGTTTTGGTGGTAGTAGTTTTAGTAGTTGTTCTTGTTAGTAGTTTTAGTAGTTGTTCTTGTTAGTAGTTTTAGTAGTTTTTCTTGTTAGTAGTTTTAGTAGTTTTAGTGGTAGATTTAGTTAGTTGGTAGATTTAGTTAGGTGGTAGATTTAGTAGGTAGTTTAGTAGTAGATTTTGTTTTGTTAATTAGTGGTAGCTTGTTAAATAAGTTAGGTTAGTTAGTTAGCTTGGTTAGTTAGGTGGAGGAGGAGAAGAGGAGAAGAGGAGGAGGAGGAGGACGAGAAGAGGAGAAGAAGAAGAGGAGTAGGAGGAGGAGTAGGAGGAGAAGAAAAAGAAGAAGGAGAAGAAGAAGAAGAAGAAGAAGAAGAAGAAGAAGAAGAAGAAGAAGAAGAAGAAGAAGAGAAGAAAAAAATAAGAAGGAGAAGAAGTAAAGAAGAAGTAAAGAACAAGATAAGAAGAGAATAAGAAAAAATTAAGAAGGAGAAGTTAGTTAGCTTGGTTAGTTAGCTAGATTCTTTTTTAGTTACTTAGTGGTAGATTCTGTTTTTGTTATTTTTTGCTGTTTAGTGCTATCTTGGTTTAGTGATAGGTTTAGTTAGCTTGGTTAGTTAGGTTAGTTAGTTAGTTAGCTTAATAGAAAGAATAGGAAGAAGAAGAAGAGGAGGAGGAGAAGAGGAGGAGGAGAAGAAGAAAAAGAAGAAAAAGAGGAGGAGGAGGAGAAGACAAAAATAACAAGGAGAAGAAGAAAAGAAGAAGATAAGAAGAAGAGAAGAATAGAAGAAGAATACCTTATCCTCCTTCTCCTTCTTCTCCTCCTTCTTCTCCTCCTCCTCCTTCTCCTTCTTCTTGATTTCTTCTTCTTCTCCTCCTCCTCCTCTTTCTTCTCCTCTATCTTATTCTCCTTACCTTATTTTCCCCAACAATGAGATAATTAGCCCATTTAGCTACAAAATGGTATAAAAACCTTGGTTACCTCATGAATATTATATTCTTAACTTGTTTTCCTCTAAAATGACATAATTAGAATATTTGTGTTGATCGGGTGGATTTACATGTGATAGCTCTCTCGTCGCTGTGAGGTCTGTTGTGCGAGGACCTCCCCGTGCGTTGTACGAGCTCCGCCCCTGCATTCGTGGGTCAGTACAAATTTCATCTCCTCCTTGCCCCTTCATTTACTGTGGCTCGGTTTCCGGATGAAACTTTCTAGATTTAGGTAATTAAATTAATTTATCAGTATGCGTGACCAGTATGCGTCTCCCGTTCGAAAGGGAGACATCTATAAATATGCATGTCTTTGCATATTTATAACCGCCATCCTTTCGAATTCTCCAACATTATCCATGGACAGCCCGAGTATGTGTAGATTGGGTTCGTTTTCCCGTATGATGTGCTCTGGATCCGATGCGGAATTTCGTCAGTGCCTCCATGTTGTTCTCCGGATGCACATCCTCTTTGTTTATTGCGGAGACGTGTATCAGGAGAACAGCGGGGAGGTGCTGCCAAAATTTTGCGTTGGATCCGGAGCAGAGCATGGGAAAATGAACCCAATCTACACATACTCGGGTGGGATTAGGACCTATCTTTACCTATTAGTGTGTAGGTTGCCTGGATGTAATAAAAATGGCGAACCTGATTAACCGATGAATATAAATGCTAAATTATATATAAATATATTTCGTCTGTCTTTAGTAGCTAGGCTAGATGAGTGATCGTGCGTGGATGTATACCGGTCACCCAAGTCAGAAAGAGATGACGAAAGAATGGTTTGTAAAAACAAAGGAATTTGTGAAAGCCGCATTTGCAAATGGCCAGGAAAGAAACTATTGCCCCTGTCCTGGATGCGACAACTATAAAAATACGACAGAGGCTATAATGATTAAACACCTGCAGAGGTGGGGGTTTAAGCCTAATTATACGCTGTGGACATTTCATGGTGAGTCTATACAACACACAAGAGATGAGGTGGTCCGTCGTCGCACGGACGAGCATGGTACCGGGATCGAAGACATGGTGCAAGACTTTGATGATGCTTGGGATTCAGAAGATGAGATGGAGGAATCTGCAAAGGCCTTTTATGAAATGTTGGAGTCTTCAAAACGTCCTCTCCATGAGCACACTGAGCTCTGTCAGCTGGATGCCATTGCACAAGTAATGGCTCTGAAGGCTCAGTTCAACATGGGAAGAGAATGCTACGACGTGATGATGACACTATTTGGACGCTTCCTACCCAAAGGCCATGTCATGCCTGCAAACCTGTACCAGTCGGACAAAATACTTCGTGTACTTAAGATGCCCTATGAGAAGATAGATGCATGTGAGAAAGGATGTGTCTTATTTAGGAAGGAGTATGCACACTTGGACTATTGTCCCAATTGCGAGTCTTGCAGGTATCTTGTGGTAGACAACGGTATGGGTGAGAAGAGGCAGACCAAAATCGCAGTTAGTGTTCTTCGGTATATGCCAATCGTACCAAGACTTCAACGTTTTTTCATGGTCGAAGAGACAGCCGGACAGATGACATGGCACAAATTGGGCAAAAGAACCGAACTAGATGCGGATGGGAATAAGATGGTAGTACACACATCGGATGGGGAAGCGTGGAAACATTTCGATGGATTGCATCAGGATAAAGCGGCAGATCCAAGGAATCCTCTAGTCTGCATCGCCACGGATGGTTTTTATCCCTTCGGCATGACGACAACCAAATATAGTTGTTGGCCTGTATTTGTCATTCCACTCAATCTCCCCCCCGGTCAGATTATGCAAAGAAAGAACATATTTCTGACGTTGATAATTCCAGGGCCCAATTATCCGGGGAAGAATATGAATGTGTACCTGTAGCCTCTTAAGGATGAATTGGAAGACGCTTGGGATAATGGGGTCAAGACATACGATGCCGCTAGAAAACAAAACTTCAAAATGCATGTGTGGTACATGTACTCTATGCATGACTTGCCGGCGTATGCACTATTCTCTGGATGGTGTGTGCATGGAAGGTTCTCGTGCCCCCAATGCAAGGCAGCTCTTCAGTTTCATTGGTTGCAGGAGGGTCGGAAGTATTCTTGCTTTGAGTTGCATAGACAGTTCCTGGATCCTGACCATCAGTTCAGAAAAGACAAGAAGAACTTTACCAAAGGTAAAGTTGTCAAAAACTTGGCACCACCTGCGTTGACAGGCCAACAGATCCTGGATGAGTTAAACACCCTCGAGCCTGATCCGGAGCGTCCAGGGTATTTCAAGGGGTATAATTCAAAACACGCCTGGACTCACAAGCCGTGCTTCTGGGATCTACCTTACTTCAAAGACCTCCTTCTTCCACACAATATCGACATGATGCACACTGAAAAGAATATCGGAGAGGCTATTTTTGGTACATTGTTCGACATAGATGGAAGACAAAGGATAATACTAAGGCTAGAGTCGATCAAGAGACACTATGTCATAGACCGTTACAAAACATGCGAGAAGGCAAAGGAAAGCAGAAGTGGTCGAAGCCAAAGGCCTGGTTCAATCTTGGAAGGCCAGCTATGAGGGAAATTATCTTGTGGGTCAAAATGCACTTGATGTTCCCCGATGGGTATGCAGCGAATCTAAAGAGGGGAGCGAGTCTTGAAAAAATAAAAATCTTTGGTCTCAAGAGTCATGATTGGCACATATGGCTAGAGCGGGTAATGCCGGTGATGTTACGTGCTTTTATTCCTGAGGATGAATGGCTAGTACTGGCGGAGCTGAGCTATTTCTTCTGTGTTCTTCGTGCGAAGGAATTGTCGCCTGGCGTGGTAGAAGACATGGAGGAGTTTGCACCGGAGTTGTCGTGCAAGTTAGAGAAGATCTTTCCATCGGGCTTCTTTAATCCAATGCAGCATTTGATTTTACATCTACCGACCGAGGCAAGATTGGGTGGGCCCGTGCAAGATCGTTGGTGCTATGCAACTGAGACGATGCAGAAGACACTTCGAGATAAATGTAAAAATAAGCGTAGAATTGAAGCATCGATGGCTGAGGCATTCATTACTGAGGAGGTGGTATTAAGAAGCAGAAGAAGGATTGTCGCGGAAAGTTTCTGAAGAAGGAGCAATACATGAAGGTAATTACCTATTCTTAAGTCCTTCTACGTAGTTTTATTGATTTCATTCATAGGCGTAGCGCTCAAAATTCTTTCTAATAACTTACATGTGCCCCCGAGATGGTGTGCGGATAACATGGATTGTTGGGAGGCGTTGGTTGATGAGTGGTGCACAGGCAGCTGGCGAGCCGTCCACGAGAATGCGAAGGATCGGCGTAGCCAAATGGTTGGTGTGCCACACCATCAAGGCAGCGCCAACTTACTTCAATTTGGACGAAACTGGGTATGTGATTTGCTTCATGATTCATATAATTCATCCTTCATGCTAATACTTTGTTCCTCTCTTTTAGGCGCATCACAATAAGACGGAGATGCCACACTTGTACGACCTTTATGGCATGGCCCATACTGCCTCGTACAAGAAGGCGAAGGCATTCTCTGAGTCTGACCTGGATGATCCCAATAACTTCACCAACATATCATCCCACCACAAGCTCGTTGCATACGGGGACGCGGGGAAGGCTACGAAAGGGGATGACTTTAACCCTAGCCAGGAACCTTTGGATCCAGAGCTGGTGATGATATCTGGTGGCGGGAGGCCCCATGGCTCGATAGCCATTGGAGATGGGATAATACGTTGTCCACTCACTCTCCCGGAGATCAAGGCGCGCCAGTCGAGCATCTATCCTGAGATAACGCGTCGTCCACGGCCAGTCGATCTTGCCATCAAGGTTAGTTGTACGGACTAAGAACACTTTCATCCATTTCATTATGTGTGTCACCATAGATCATTACTGTGGTAACGAGGAATGGTGTTTCAGGCTGCCCTTCAGAAAGAGAGATTGGCAAACCAGGCTGCTCTTGAGAAAGAGAGATTGGCAAACCAGGCTGCTCTTGAGAAAGAGAGATTGGCAAACTAGGCTGCTCTTGAGAAAGAGAGATTGGCAAGCCAGGCTGCTCTTCAGGCTGCTCTTGATGAGAGGGACCAGACCACGGCACGATTGATTGAGGAGGAGAGGTCCCGGAATGAGGCGGGTCAACGGGCCCTGTACGAGCTTTTTGTGGTAAGTTTTTTTTCACATTAGCCAAATCATGTGTGTAATGTCTCTTTCATTACTAACTAATACGACCCACTCTTCAGGGTTTGTGCGAGAAGAGCGGTCAAGTCCCTCCGCCGATGCCCGTCTTCTCTTTGATTGGCACGGTGAGTTTCATTATAAACTAGTATTAATAACTGAGTGTCATGATGCTAACTGAGACATTGCAAAATATCTATTCTGCAGAATAACTCCCGAGCGGCATCGCACGACCCTTCTCCAGGTGTTTCTCCTCCTTGATGACCACTACGGTAAGTTTCTCTTCTCCTCTTTCATATTCTCCTTGCCTTAATTTCCCCCAACAATGACATAATTAGCCCATTTAGCTCCACAAAGACACAGTTAGCTAATTTAGCTCCAAGAAGAGGAGAAGAGGAGAAATGAAAAGGAAGAACAAAAAGAAGAAGAGAAAGAGAAGATAAGGAGAAGGAGAAGAAGGAGGAGGAGAAGAAGGAGGAGGAGGAGGAGAAGGAGGAGAAGGCCAAGGACCTTCTAGTCCTTCTCCTCCTCCTCCTTTTTCTTTATTTCTTCTTCTTCTCCTCCTCCTCCTCTTTCTTCTCCTCTTTCAAATTCTCCTTGCCTTAATTTCCCCAACAATGACATAATTAGCCCATTAGCTCCAAAATGCCATAATAACCTCAAAATGGCATAAGAACCTTAGTTAGCTCATTAATATTATATACTTAGCTTGTTTTCCTCTAAAATGGGATAATTAGCCCATTTTGCTCCAAAAAGACATAGTTAGCTAATTTAGCTCCAAGAAGAGGAGAAGAAATAGGAAAAATGAAAAGAAAGAAGAAGAAGAAGAAGAAGAGAAGAAGGAGAAGGTGGAGGAGGAGGAGGAGGAGGAGAAGGAGGAGAAGGCCAAGGACCTTCTAGTCCTTCTCCTCCTCCTCCTCCTTATCCTCCTTCTTCATTATTTATTCTTATTCTCCTCCTCCTCCTCTTTCTTCTCCTCTTTCATATTCTCCTTGCCTTAATTTACCCAACAATGACATAATTAGTCAATTTAGCTCCAAAAAGACATTATAAGCTCAAAATGGCATAAGAACCTTGGTTAGCTCATTAATATTATATACTTAGCTTGTTTTCCTCTATAATGACATAATTATCCAATTTAGCTCCACAAAGACATAGTTAGCTAATTTAGCTCCAAGAAGAGGAGAAGAGGAGAAATGGAAAGGAAGAACAAAAAGAAGAAGAGAAAGAGAAGAGAAGGAGAAGGATAAGAAGGAGGAGGAGGAGAAGGAGAAGGAGGAGGAGGAGGAGAAGGACTAGAAGGTCAAGAAGGAGGAGAAGGAGGAGGAGGAGGAGGAGGAGAAGGCCAAGGACCTTCTAGTCCTTCTCCTCGTCCTCCTCCTTCTCCTCCTTCTTCTTTATTTCTTCTTCTTCTTCTTCTCCTCCTCTTTCTTCTCCTCTTTCATATTCTACTTGCCTTAATTTCCCCAATAATGACATAATTAGCCCATTTAGCTCCAAAATGCCATAATAACCTCAAAATAGCATAAAAACCTTGGTTAGCTCATTAATATTATATACTTAGCTTGTTTCCATCTAAAATGGGATAATTCGCCCATTTAGCTCCAAAAAGACATAGTTAGCTAATTTAGCTCCAAGAAGAGGAGAAGAGGAGAAGAAATAGGAAAAATGAAAAGAAAGAAGAAGAAGAAGAAGAAGAGAAGAAGGAGAAGGAGGAGGAGGAGGAGGAGGATGAGAAGGAGGAGAAGGCCAAGGACCTTCTAGTCCTTCTCCTCCTCCTCCTCCTTCTCCTACTTCTTCTTTATTTCTTCTTCTTCTCCTCCTCCTCCTGTTTCTTCTCCTCTTTCATATTCTCCTTGCCTTAATTTCCCCAACAACGACATAATTAGCCAATTTAGCTCCAAAAAGACATTATAAGCTCAAAATGGCATAAGAACCTTGGTTAGCTCATTCATATTATATACTTAGCTTGTTTTCCTCTATAATGAGATAATTAGCCCATTTAGCTCTAAAATACACAGTTAGCTAATTTAGCTCCAAGAAGAGGAGAAGAGGAGAAATGAAAAGGAAGAACAAAAAGAAGAAGAGAAAGAGAAGAGAAGGAGAAGGAGAAGAAGGAGGAGGAGTAGAAGAAGAGAAGCAGGAGGAGGAGGAGAAGGAGCCCTCCTTATTCTCCTTCTTCTTCCCTCCTTCTTCTCCTCTTCTTCTTCGATTTAGCTTATTTTCCCCAACAAAGACATACTTAGCCAATTATCATCCAAAATGACATAATTAGCTTAGTTAGGTAAAAACATCATAAGAACCTTGGTTAGCTCAATAAAATGACTAATTAAGCTCCTAAAAGACATAATAAGCTCAAAATGGCATAAGAACCTTGGTTAGCTCATTAATATTATATACTTAGCTTGTTTTCCTCTAGAATTACATAATTAACCCATTTAGTTGCAAAAAAGACATAGTTAGCTAATTTAGCTCCAAGAAGAGGAGAAGAGGAGAAATTAAAAGAAGGAAGAAGAAGAAGAAGAAGAAGAGAAGAAGAAGAGAAGGAGAAGGAGAAGGAGAAGAAGAAGGAGGAGGAGGAGAAGAGAAGAAGAAGGAGAAGGAGGAGAAGAAGGAGAAGGAGCCCTCCTTCTTCTCCTTCTTCTTCTCTCCTCCTTCTTATCCTCCTTCTTCTCCTTCTTCTTCTCTTATTCTTTTTTCTTCTTCTCCTCCTCCTTCCCCTCCTCCTCCTCCTCCTCCTTCTTGTTTTTCTTCTCCTTCTTCTCTTCTTGCTTCTTCTATTTCTTCTTCAATTTAGCTTATTTGTCATATATATGTTGTTGTTCTTCTTCTTCTCACTTTTTTATTCCCATTTTGCAGATTGGATGTACTACATGCATGTAAGCTAGCATTGGAGTGCTTTAGTTCCTGTTTTTATTTGAGTTGATGAACAATGTGGAACTATATGTATATGTATATATGGATGAACAATATATGTGCAACTATATGTATGTATATATGCATGAAACTTTGTATGTGTTGGTTCTTTTGATATATGGGATGTACGTTGATGAACAAATGGCATTGATGAGCTTTATATGTATATCATATATGTGTTGTGACCTATTTATCATATATGTGCTATGAATTATATATATATGTGCTGTGAAATAGAAAAAATAAACAAAAATGTGACAATATAGGCTCTTTGCCATCTGCCAGCTGATGGCAAAGGCCTTTGCCATTAGCTGACCGATGGCAAAGGTGCCACGTGGCGCCCAGCTGTGCAACCTGCGCAGCAGCAGCTGGCCATATAGTATCCTTGTCGTCCGCTTCCAGGGGGGCAGACGGCAAAGAAGAGGGCACAGAGGAGGGGGGGAGGAGGTGGAGGCTGACGGCAAAGAAGAGGGGGAGGCAGACGACACAGAAGAGGGGGGAGGCAGACGGCAAAGAAGAGGGGGAGGCAGACGACACAGAGGAGGGGGGAGGAGGAGGGGGAGGCAGACGGCAAAGAAGAGGGGGGAGGCAGACGGCACAGAAGAGGGGGAGGCAGACGGAAAAGCCTCCGTTAGCCCCTAACGGAGGCAACGCCTGCCGGCTGCCGTCTCGACATATTTTTCGACTGCTCTCATGGAAAGCTGACGACAAAGTTTTTTGTCGTCCGCTTCGGTGAGGCAGAGGCAAAGAAGCTACAATGCCGTCGTAGGCTGATGCAGAAATTTTGCGAACAGTGAGATTCTTTGCCGTCTGTGATATACTCTTTGCCGTCCGTGATATACTCTTTGCCGTCTGTGATGGCAGACGACAAAGAAGCTAATTCCTGTAGTGTTTGCTCAAGCTTTTTCCCACATTCGAGTTGTTCTTTCTTTAGCTTCGTGTTTTCTTCTCCCAACTTGTCAATTTCCAAGAGCTTCTTCTCAGCAGCCTCGGACCTCTCCTTAACCTCCGCAAGGACCTTGTCCTTGTCCTCGAGTGCTTTCTTCAAGGCGTCCAAATCATTGGTCTTCACTTCAAGATCCAGCTGAAGCTGGTTCTTCTGTGACGCCAAGTCAGCATACTTGACTCCAATCTCACAGGCTTTTTGAAAAATATCAAGGAAATAGTTTAGTCGACACTAATATTTTTTCACTCCCGAGTAGAGAAGTACAGTTCAGCCGACCGAATGGCGGCCCGCCGCACCCACCCATAATTTCTATAAATGCAAAAAAGTCTTCTGCGTCTGAGTTCTTAAGGCTACTGTCCTTCATAAACGATCAACAATAGTCTCGGGGACTACACCCAGTGGGTGCAGTAAGTGTGCCCCCACTGGATACAAAACCACTCAACCAGGTCTGTCCTGGCCGAGTCACGAAAAAGAAACAAAATGTGTCTTCCAATTAGACCCCTGCCGATGCAAGCACTCGTCAACGATCTCAGGGGCTACACCCACTGGGTGCACTCAGCATGCCCCCACTGGATACAAAACCACTCGACCAGGTTCGGTTTGTCCGAGTCAAAAAGAGAGAAGAAGACTCCAAATCAGACCCCTGCCTATGCAAGAACTTGACATCGATCTCGGGGACTACACCCAGTGGGTTCACTCAGCGTGCCCCCACTCGATCAGAGACAAAAAACCATACGACACAGGAAAACACCCAGTGGGTGCAAAAGCAAGATTGACAAGACTCAGTCGGAAATGAACTTACAATTGCACTTCCTTGGATGTTGGTTTGAAGCACCGAACTGGCATTATATGCCAACTTGCTAGCCTGAAACGCATCTCTGGTCCGCTGCATCATTTGTTCGGCTTGAATCATGGCTTCTTTAGCAACTCCAGTTCGATCCTCCGGGACACGCTGCAGAGAATATGCCAGCGCTGAAGGAGTCAGCATCGCAGTAGTGATAACAGGAGTCGCCAGAGGAGGCGTAGTCAGCACTGTTGTCACAATAGTTGAACCAGTCGGAGGAGCTATAATCAAAGAAGTGAAGCTGGCTGGACGAGCACTCGATACCAGCCCTGCAGGCAAGTCCTGAGTTTTTTAGGCAATCGAACGTTGCGGTTTTCCCTCGTCGTTCAAAAGGATGACGTCCGAAGGTGTTAGTCGACAGTATCAGTTAGTTCAGTCGACGGGTTCTCATCTAAAAAACATGGTAGAATGAAGACTTGTCGTACCTTGTTGAGAAGCAGGCATGTCCACAGCATCCAAGTACATGGGATCTTCTTCATCCGCAACAGGTGTCGTCACCGAGGTAGCAGCTCTGGCAAGTAAATTTCACTCGGTCGTCAAAGGCATGGAAATTCACAATGACAAAAGAAATAAAAAGACAGGCACTCACGTAGAAGCGACTGGCACGACGATCCTCATTCAAGGCAGAGCCTTCCGAGGCTTGGGAGCATTAGGATTAGGTTGTTTGGCGGCTTTTTCTGCACACTCAGTCGTGGCAGCTCTGTCGCGCTTCACGTTCCTGGTGCTGGACACTAAGGTCTTGCTCGGGGTAGCCACTGGATCATGGCGATGCTTGGATCATGACTCAGGTCGCAGAGGAGACTGGTTTTCTTCCTCACTTTCACCCGAATCATCTTCACTCCCCTCAATGTCTTCAGCACAGTCGCTGTCAATGCTGCCACCTTCGCTTTCCCCATCGACGTCCAGTTGAGCCCCGTTGGGTACGGGTGAATGCATGTTTGTCCACACCTGCAAGATTCAAAGGTAGCAAAGTCAATCGACCAAAGATTTAGTCACTCGACAAAGATATGGAATTAATCATAATGGAAATAACGCACCAAATTCCGCGGCTTGTTTTCTGCAGAGTAAGGCAAGATTCGCTTGGCTCCTATTGGATTGTCATAGGCTCCGGTGATGCTTTTGAGCCACTGGACTACGGTTTTCTCAGAAACCTCCTCCAAGTGCGACCGAGTGGAATCCTCTGGACCCGAGTAGTGCCACATGGCATGATCCCTCGCTTGGAGAGGCTGAATACGCCGACCAAGGAACGTTTCGAGCAAATCCATCCCCGAAACTCCGCCACGAACCAAGTTAACCACCTCATTGACCAACATCCCCACCTGAGTCTTCTCATCAACGAACATGTTTATCGTCCTTGGAGCAGTCGGTCGCTCCAAGGTGAATAGGGGAAGGCCAGTCGACATGTTCGGAGATGCAATATCGTTAGAGTAAAACCACGTCGACTGCTAGTTCCGGACGGACTCAGGAAGGGTCATCTGGGGATACGTACTCCTACTTCTCTCTTGAATCCCGAGACCATCGCACAACTGAATGACATGAGTCCTACTGTCACTCGGGTTTGCTTTCTTCACTGCTTGGGAGCGCACAGTGAAGATGTGCTTAAACAGTCCCCAGTGAGGAGGACAACCCAGAATGCACTCACACAATGTAATGAATGCAGCAACATACGCGATGTAGTTTGGAGGAATATGATGAAGTTGCGCGCCAAAATAATGCAAGAAACCGCGGACGAAAGGATGAGGGGGCAGGGAGAAACCTCGCTCAATGTGACTAACGGGGAGGACTTGTTCCCCTTCGCGGGGCTCTGGCTCCATCTCCCCTTCACGCAACCTCCACGACTTTTCATCCACCATCCCGTTCTCAACAAGCTCCAGAACGTCCTCCGTCCGGACGGTCGACGGGAGAAAATCTCCCTGGATCCACCCTGGCGACACCACTGATCAACCACCTCCTTCTTCGACCTTCCCCCCTTCTTGGCGCACTCGAGCTGGCTCATCTTGCCATTCGTCATTTCCGCGGCAGCGGGACGGATCAAAGCAGCAGCTGCGAGGCAGAGGTGGAGAGGAAGCAGGGGAGAATCAGGGGAAAGCATTGCCTCAACCCTAGCGCTAGCCAGATTTATAATCGCCCGAGTGAGTCACTGACTGGTGGACCCGTCGGATCTCTGTCTATCCCGATAACACAGGAGACACGATACTTGGTGATAAGGGCGGTGCAATAATCGAGGCGTCGCTGCCCCACTTGCCCTGGTTGTCGCGTCATCATCGCGCAGCGCGCGCTAACCGAAATTTTGAATCCCGTGAAATCCGGACCTGACGAAGTGATATGTCACATCTCAAGACCTCATTAACCACTCGGACCAACCTCGACGGTTAAATTCATTTGGACGTGCTTTACAACAGAATCGATCAGGGTGAATGACGAAGACTTTAGTCAACACACAGTTCTATCAAGCTCGGAAGTACGTTCAAGATAGGTATACCTCAATAGAATCTGCATCGACCCCTTCCTCACTGGAATCCCAATCTATTCGGTGGCTAATGATGGGGATATGTACGTAGGGTAGGATCATAGGCCTGATGTAAGTGTCCTACCTAGGTGTACCTCATTATTAACTTGAAGGACACAAGGAAGATTCTAACTGAATATCCATGGCGTCTAAGTCACTTGGTAAGCAATCACTCAGAGTATGTTCCCCTTCACTCGACAACCAACTTCCACTCGTAAGAAACCATTCGATGCAGAAGTCCAGAAGCCACTCCAAGGAGGCCAACACGCGAGCGTTTGGCTGGTCATCATGAATAGAATTTATTACGCACGTTATCAGTAATGTACTACCTCCGTCACAGTTTAGAAGGCAAGCACGTGTACCTAGGTCGTGAATTTGACTTATATAAAATTTATTATCTAATATAAAAATTATATCATTAGAAAATAGAACATCTAATGTTTTTAATGATAATTTTTTTCTAATATATGTTTATCATTAAGTTGGTCAAATTGACGACCTAGGTACACGTGTCGGACTTATAAACTGAGATGAAGAGAGTACACCTTTAAACACTATTGATCGAACCCTTAGATGTTGGGCTTTGCTGAGGGGTAGCGCACTCTATATAAGCCACCCCTCCCCTCTGGCACAAGGGTTCGCACCCCCTGTAACACATATTCCACACCGCAAGAGCTCCCGAGCACCGAGACATAGGGTTGTTACCTCTACGAGAGGGGCCTGAACTCATACATCTTGCGTACAAGCTTGTCGTAGCTAGGACTCTGCCCTCTTCTTTCGTACCCTACACCTCTAATGTCAGGTTCATTCCCACGACACGCACCCCCTGGCTTGTGGGTCCCCTCCAGTCCTCCTAACCCTAATCCTTGGCCTATAAATTCCCAAATATTCTCCCAATATCGGAACGAGCCACAAAAATATTTTTCCGCCGCCAGGAGCCTATGTTCCCGTGAGATCCAATGTGGGAGCCTTTTCCCGTAATCTGCCGGAGAGGGAATTGATCACAGAGGGCATCTACATCAACTCCATTACCCCTCCGATGATGCGTGAGTATTTCACCATAGACCTACGGGTCCATAGCTAGTAGCTAGATGGCTTTTTCTCTCTCTTTGTTCTTCAATACCATGTTCTTCATGATCTTCATAGAGATCTATCCGATGTAATACTCTTTTGCGGTGTGTTTGTCGAGATCTGATGAATTGTGGGTTTATGTTCAAATTATCTATGAATATTATTTGAATCTTATCTGAATTTTTATATGCATAATTTACATCTTAGCAAGTCTCTTCCAGGTATTGCTTTGGTTTGGCCAACTAGATTGGTAATTCTTGCAATGGGTGAAGTGCTTAGTTTTGGGTTCAATCTTGCGGTGTCCTCACCTAGTGACAAAGTAGGGGTAGCGAGGCACGTATTGCATTTTTGCCATCGAGCATAAAAAAGATGGGGTTTTCATCATATTGCTTGAGTTTATCCCACTACATCATGTCATCTTACTTAATGTGTTACTCCGTTCTTCATGAACTTAATACTCTAGATGCACGCACGAGTCGGTTTATGTGTGGAGTAGTAGTAGTAGATGCAGAATCGTTTCGGTCCAATTGACACGGACGTGATGCCTATATGCATAATCATTGCCTTAGATATCTTCATAATTATTCGCTTTCTATCAATTGCTCGACAGTAATTTTTTTCACCCACCATATTATTTTCCTTCATGAGAGAAGCCTCTAGTGAAACCTATGGCCCGGGGGTCTATTTTCCATATTATATGTTCAGATCTATAAACCAAAAATACCAAAAATATATTTCTGCCATTTATTTACTTTTGTTTTACTTTTCGTTTCCGCAATCTTTTATACCTATCTCTATCAGATCTCATCCTTGCAAATAACCGTGAAGGGATTGACGACCCCTCTATTGCGTTGGGTGCAAGTGTTTGATTGTTTGTGTAGGTGCTAATATTGGGGCCTTGCTTGTTCATCCTCCTAGATTGATACATTGGTTCTCAACAAATTGAGGGAAATACTTATCTACTTTGCTACATCACTCTTTCCTCTTCGAGGGAAAACCAACGCAAGCTCAAGAAGTAGCAGCTCTTGTGAGGCGATTGTGGCTATGATGTGATGGGTTTGGGCCGTTGTTCCCTTTACAGAAAGAAAACGGAGTCTTCCCTTGCACGCTTGCGAATGGGACCACTCAGGCATCGGTCACGAGCATGTGACCATAGGGCTAGTCTGATAGGTTGGCCACTAGCTATCGAAAGGTGTCGGTTAACACTATTCAGACTACTAGCAAGGACATGCTTGGCTGCGGTTATGGTACTAGCTGGCTTGGATGGTTACCTAGGGTTTATTGACCCGAATAAGATAGGATTAGCCAATGGCATCTTGGCTCTGATACCAAGGTTGTCAGGGCCGGTTTTTCTAGGATTTTAAATTCCCATCAAAATGACCCTTGTGCAGACCAGCCCCAGAAATTCTATTAGCTCGTACACAAATCCTTGATACAAATGTCCAAGAAAATTACAAATTTAAAGTACAAGACCAAGATGGCCTATGGAGTACATCAAAAAGGTTTCTAGTAGTTGATGGCGGAAGCAGTTCGGGGATCTCCAGCGTCAATGGGACTCCATTTCCCACAGGAACAGCTGACCTAGATAATTCCAATCCCATGCGGCTTCTATCTTAGGAGCCTAGGTTCCGGGGCTTTCGTCGGGATGCTCCTCTCCAAACACGCAATATGGCCATGACAATAGCCAGGGACCAGCCACTGAGTACTTTGAATGTACTCGCGAACATCATCAAATCAGACATAAAATAACAGGCGGTTAATATGCACTTGAAATAATTCAATGATATTCTATTAGTCATACTCCAACTTCTTAAGTGCAAGCAAACAGATAATTTAATCATATTGAGAATTTAATAAGAAAACAAAGAAAGAAAGATTTAATGGAACATCGGGCGGCAATCCTCTCAAATATTAACAAGAACACAGAAATAGTCCGATTGAGTGTCTGGAGCGACGCTTCGAAAGGATAAGATATAAAGCATGCCTTAGTCGGCGTCTCAGAGACACCACATAAAGGGCTTACGTGAAATAATAACGAGCATGCCATAGTCGGGCGTGTCAGCGACACCACATAAAGTTCTTATATGAAATAATAACAATGAATATCCAGGAGGTAAAACCGTCCCAGGGATATTCAACATTCATATATCATAAGGGTTAGTCCATGGTAAAAATAATAATCATAATCATCCACCAGGTTTTTTTATTTAGTCTCATGATTAAGTTAACTTCCTCCGAAGACCAATACTTGACCTGTCAACCAGTCGTCCATGACTGTGGACACGGCTACTCTAATAGTTTTGAGTCTGTAGAGGGTGTACTCTTTACCCATAGCCCACGGGTTTCAATAGTCACTCGGACCAATCCTGTGTATGCTATTTTAGAAGTCAACACTCAGAACGAGTACATACCCATTTTTACCCCCGCGAGGTTCGGATTCACCCAGACTATGCTGCCAGGGAAAAACCATAAGACGGGGAGGCCAACATCCTCGAATAGCATGGGATCACATTTCTACCGCGCGCTACAAGGGGAGATCTCTTCCCCTCTCGGTCCCAGACCGGAAACACCCATACCCCCTAACCGGGTAACTCCCTTTATTCCAGTGCCCTGGAGACCTTCATCCCGGCCCCTCTACTTGGTGTGTACCTGATAATAGGTTTACGACCTACTAAACCGTATTCCCTTTCGGAAGGACCCGTGGCAGCACGAAGGGGTAAGGTGACACACTAACAAGACATGATCTACGGTCAACTTAGGAGGTTTATAATATCCCCTACACGATTAGCACAACAAAAATGTTACACAATTCCCGACAGAATCACCACCTTTCATACCCTAACATGCCTTGCTAACCATCCTCGTCCTACGAGATGTCATTCCCCAAGGTCGTGTCTTTTTGAGACACCGACTCTTCTCGAATCCCATTCGGTAGGCATGTGTGGAACAAGGGACTGACTACTATCGCATGCATCTCAATATGCAACAGATATAATTTCTCACCATGTACTCATGTGCATGATCATATCACCATATGAAATATCATCACTTATGTTAACATAACGGTAATGTTTCCTCCATCACAACAAATCACACCCAACAATAATATATCCAAGTCTAGAATGCTTTCCTTCAAGGTGTAGAGGGATGAGGTGCACATCAAAACTTTCTGAAAGTTTTTATCTTCTCTTCAAATCCTATTTTGAAATTACTAAAATCAACAGACAATTCAAACAGCACTAAAAAGTTGTTTGGAAGATTTGCAAATAAATAATAAAATAAACTAGATAAAATTTTAAAGAGGTGAGAAAAAGAGTCAACTCATTTGGAGATTTATTATAAGAGATATGGCTAGTCAAAGATTAGTCAAAGCTCTGTTTTTTCAAATAAATCAGAAAAGAAAACGATTCACAGAGATTACGTTTTTGTGGAAGAGGACACGTACATGCACGAATATGCCTTCACTTAAGGCGGCTCTAGCTCGGTTGTGTCGCTGATGAGTGGGGCCCGCCAGACAGGTTTGACCCTCGTCAAACCGGTTATCTCCCTCCTCCAGCGGAGCGGAGGAGAGGCCTCCGGCAAAACTCACCGGCGATTGGGGCCACTACTCCCGATTCTGAGAGCACCAATGTGCTCGGGGTGCCATGGCGATCTGCGGAGGTGGGGACTTAGTCGTGGGAGGTCAGGGAGGCTACGGCGGCTACGAGGCCGGCGGACGGCGGCACTGGTCCGCATGGGACTTTTCACATGGCTCACCTCGAGAAAAAATGAGAGGAGGTATGGGATCGCGATGCCAGTGTCGTTCCACCGAGGGGAAGAACGATTCTAGAAAAGCTCTGTTGGCCTAGGATTTAACTAGAGGTGCGGCGGACGAACCTCGACTGCAGGTGAGGAAGACGACCTCCCCTGGTCGATTGGCTGCAATGGGAGCTTGAGAGGGGTCGGAGAGGGCCTATTCTGGTTCGGGGCGAGCTCGGAGTTCCTTTATATATGCGGGCGATGTCGGTTCCCCGCTGCTGCGGATAACTCCGATGAATTGTTGCTAAGAGGCGACGTGGCGGTGCCTGGAGGGGGCCGCGAGCTAGCTTACGAACAATGGAGTCGTACCAGAGGCTAGCTGGCGCGCTGGGCGACTTGGGTGGCGCTGCCATGGCAGGGGCCAGCTGTAGCCGGCTGCAAGCCGCCAAGGCAGCTCTGAAGGCGATGCTGCGGGGCTCTAGGGGGCGGCTGAGCGGCTGCGACGAGAGGGAAGAGACGGGGCGCGACCCTACGGGTGAGATTGGCCAAAGGGGCGGGTGAAGGTGGACGTGGCGGCTCGGGTGGTGCGGTTGCAATACGCGCGCTCTGCTTGCGCCCTGAGCACGCACGCCAACTGTTCGACTAAATGCCATTACGAGCAAGTGGGCTTAGGTTTTGGTGTAACTTAACAGGGTAGCTAGGGTTGTTAGCAAGCCTCTGTTAGACATGTGGTTTGCCACAGAATTAAATCCACAATGAAAACTAAAAATCATGTCAATTCTGGCCAGACACAAAAAGGTGCTCGACAGAATGCCATGGGCATCTAGAGAAGCTTTATGGCCACCAAAATTTCCAGTCCAAGGCCTTTTTAGATGCTAAGGGTGATGGCAAACTTAGTTTTTGAAAATCCGTAACTTGTTAGCGCAAGTATTTCCAAACTTTGTTTCTGGACAGAAACTACAGGTCATTATTGCATGATCTCAAAACATCCTAATGGGGCTGCTCTCCTGGACTTAAGGGTTTGGTAGTGCCTATTATCAGTAGTAAAAATCCCAATGGAGTTGGGGCAAAATAAAATATGGTTGTAGTACAAAATACAAAACTAGTCCAGAACAGAAAAGGGAGTGGGTTGCTCAAAATTTTGAAAAGACCAAAGTGGATTTTTGCATAAAAGTGAACTACATGCCTCCCTTGACATCTCCCATTTTTTGTAGAATTTTTGAAATAGTAGATCCAGTGGTTGTAGTTCAAAACACCAACTGGACCAGGATATAAAAGGGGTTGTTTTGCTAAATGTTTCCAAAACGCGCATTGGGTTTTGCATGAAAGTGATCCATGGATATCACATGTCACCTACAAATTTTCGTAGAATTTTTAAATGAAGTTATCAAATGGTTGTAGGGCAAATGAGGTCCTTAAAGGAATCAAAAAGCCATTTTGAATAAATGAAACTTGGAAAAATATTTATAAGAGGCCTCCAGTGAATTTTGTCAAATAAAGAGAAATGTTTTGATGCCACCACTCAAGTCTCATCATATTTTTCAAAAACTCCTACTTGGGAGAAGAAATTTTTATAATTCAGAGAAAAGAAGTGGGTCTGAAATCAACAGAAAACCTAGAAACAAAAATTAAAATAAATGTGGCCAAATTTTAATAAATGAAATCATGGTTAATTTTCGGGGTGTTACACGTGATGGAAATTCCCCCACGCCATTCGATCATGTGAACAACACAATTTGGTTGATGGAGGCACGATGACAATGTCGGCACGGCGAGGTGACCGCATGATGCAGTCGAAGTCAATTACATGTGCACACAATACAGTGCAAGCCAAGAGTAATAAAAAATAATAATAAAATGAAAATCCTCTAATTAATTAACTTAAATAAATTAAGTAATGAGAAACAATATAGCATGAGGGCCAAAGTCGGCAGAGGCGGTATGACGACGTCGACTCGCCGATGTAACGACGCAATGTGGTCGAGGTCGATTATCTGGCGCATGGTCGGTGTCGACTGCTGCCTCTTGCGCTTGCATTGCTTTTTCCCTTGAAGATGAAAGGGTGATGCAGCACAGGAGCAGTAAGTATTTCCCTCAGTTTGAGAACCAAGGTATTAATCTAGTAGGAGAATCGCGCCAAGTCCAAAGTACCTGCGCAAACACAAAAGAGCTTGCACCCTACGCTATAAAGGGGTTGTCAATCCCTTCAAGATTGATTGCAAAGTGAGATCTGAAGGCGGAAAGTGCAACGAAGTAAAAGTGTAAGGCTGAAAATATGGTGTGAAGTAGACCCGGGGGCCATAGTGTTCACTAGAGGCTTCTATCAAAATAGCAAATAGTACGGTGGGTGAACAAATTATTGTCGAGCAATTGATAGAACCGCGCAAAGTCATGATAATATCTAAGGCAATGATCATACCTATAGGCATCACGCCCGAGACAAGTAGACCGATACTTTCTGCATCTACTACTATTACTCCACACATCGAGCGCTATCCAGCATGCATCTAGTGTATTGAGTTCATGACGAACAGAGTAACGGCTTAAGCAAGATGACATGATGTAGAGGGATAAACTCAAACTAATGATGTAAACCCCATGTTTTTACCCTTGATGGCAACAACACGATGCGTGCCTTGCTACCCCTTCTGTCACTGGGTGAGGTCACCACACGGTATGAACCCAAAACCAGGCACTTCTCCCATTCAAGAATCATATATCAAGTTGGCCAAACAAAACCCACAACTCGAAGAGAATTACAAGGATATGAAATCATGCATATAAGAGATCAGAAGAAACTCAAATAAGATTCATAGATAATCTGATCATAAATCCACAATTCATTGGAACTCGACAAAAGAAGATTTCATCGGATAGATCTCCATGAAGATCATGGAGAACTTTGTATTGAAGATCCAAGAGAGAGAAAAAACCATCTAGCTACTAGCTATGGACCCGAAGGTCTATGGTGAACTACTCATGCATCATCGGAGAGGTCATGGTGTTGATGAAGAAGCCCTCCGTATCCGAATCTCCTCTCCGGAAGGGCACCAAAACGTCTTGCGGAGACAGAAGCTTGCGGCGGTGGAAAAGTATTTTCGTGGATCTCTCCCGCAGATTTGGAATTTTTCTGAATTTATTGGCGGAATAGGTAGGGCAGATGAGCTACAGGGGGCCCACAAGCCTGCTAGGCGCTGCCCGTGTCGCGCCTAGGGGGCTTGTGGGGTCCCCTGGTGGCCCCTGCCTTGGTTCTCAAGTCTCGTGCGTATCTTCTGTTCCGGAAAAAATCTTTTCGGAAGTTTTATTCTGTTTGGACACCGTTTAAAATCCTCCTCTGAAAAGGGTTGATGTCAACTGTTCTTCCCCTTGCAACAACACCAGAAAAATGCAGCTAGCACTCTCCGGCAATCGAAACTAGAAGAATGTTGTTGACGGCCCACAAGCGCATGGGATCGTAGCAGTTTTCGAGGGTAGAGTATTCAACCCAAATTTGTTGGTACGCCTATAGGAGGTGAGAGGATACTCTCAAGTATTAGCAGCTGAATATGTCAGATTCAACCACACCTGAAAGATTAGTATATGCAAGCAAAGTAGTAACAGCAAAGTAGTATGATAACAACGGTGTCAAAAACGATCTGTTGACGGTAGACTATTCCTAACGATTGTATCAATGGCGCCAAGTTGCCTCGTTGACGGAAGTTGTCAGTTCTCGTCAACGTCTAGCGAACCAAAATTGTAGCAGGTAGCAGCAGTGTAACGAGCAATAGCAGCAGCAAGGAAAAGCAGTAGTGACAGCAGTAACAAGTAGCAACAGTAGCAAGCGACAGTAGTAGCAACAGTAGCAGCAGAGCAAGAGAAGTAACAGCAGTAGCAACAGTAGTAACAGCAGTAGAGCAAGACAAGTAACAGCAGCAGTGGGACAAACTCGTAGGCAATGGGTCGGTGATTTGTTTGGATGATATTCATCATGCAACAGTTATAACACGGAGAGATTTGTGGCTAGCTCCCGTTCGTCAATGTGATTTAGGCATGCATTTCGTGTGTCGTCATACGTGCTTAGGGAAAAGAACTTGCATGACATCTATTGTCCATCCCTCCCGTGGCAGCGGGGTCCAAAAGGAAACTATGGGATATTAAGGTTCTCGTTTTAATAAAGAACCGGACCAACGCATTAGCACTTGGTGAACACATGAACTCCTCAAACTATGGTCATCACCGGGAGTGGTTCCGGTTATTGTCACTCCGGGGTTGCCGGATCATAACACATAGTAGGTAACTACAACTTGCAAGATCGGATCTAAAACACACATATATTGGTGACAACATAATAATTTCAGATCTGAAATCATGGCACTTGGGCCCTAGTGACAAGCATTAAGCATGACAAAGTAGTAGCAACATCAATCTCAGAACATAGTGGATACTAGGGATCAATCCCCATCAAAACTAACTCGATTACATGATAGATCTCATCCTACTCATCACCACCCAGCGAGCCTACGAATAGATTACTCATGAACGACGAAGAGCTTCATGGAATTGGAGAGGGAAGAAGGTTGATGATGACGATGGCGATGATTTCCCCTCTCCGGAGCCCAAGACGGACTCCATATCTGCCCTCCAGATGAAGAACAGGTGGTGGCGGCGGCTCCGTATCGTAAACGCGACGAAAAATTCTCTTTTTATTTTTTCCGGGACGAAAGTGAACTTATAGACCTGAGGTTGGGGGCGGAAGAGCCGTGTGGGCCCCACAAGCCTACCCACCGCCAGCAGGGGGGTGGTGGCGGAGCCAGGGCTTGTGGCCCACTGGCCCACCCCCTCACGTGGAACTTGGCGCAGATATTTTTTTTATTTTCCAAAACTGCTCCCCGTAGATTTTCAGGACGTTTGGAGAACTTTGATTTCTGCACAAAAATAACACCTAGGCAATTCTGCTGAAAACATCGTCAGTCCAGGTTAGTTCCATTCAAATCATGCAAATTAGAGTCCAAAACAAGGGCAAAAGAGTTTGGAAAAGTAGATACGATGGAGATGTATCAACTCCCCCAAGCTTAAAACCTTGCTTGTCCTCAAGCAACTTAGTTGACAAACTGAGAGAGAAAGAAAAACTTTGGCAAACTCTGTTTGATCTTGTTGTTGCAACTATGTCTAACTCATAACCAAAATTTCAGCAAGATCACAAGTTAACCACATAAGCAAATGACACAAAGGTCTCACGGTAAACTAATATCAATGGCATAATCAGCTAACGTGCAAATAATAATGAGTTTAAAATACCAACACTTTAATCAAAACAAGCATGAAGCAATACGAATAGGTGGTATCTCGCTAGCTCTTTCTGAGACCGCAAAACATAAATACAGAGCACTTTCAAAGATCAAGGGCTGACTAAACATTGTAATTCATAGCAATGAAGATCCAGTCATAGTCATACTCAATGTCAATCAAAAGCAAAGCATAAAAATGACAGAGGTGCTCTCTAATTGGTGCTTATATAAGAGGAGGATGACTCAACAGGAAAATAAACAGACAGGCCCTTTGCAGAGGGAAGCATTGATTTGCAGAGGTGCCAGAGCTCAAGCTTTGAAAACAGAGATAATAATTTTGGGTGGCATGCTTTCATTGTCAACGCAATGACCAAGAGTTCTCAATATCTCCCATGCTACTCATGCTATAGGCGGTTCCCAAACAGAAAAGTAAAGTTTTAACTCCCCCACCACCAATCAGTCACCCTCCACAGCTAGCCGAATCCTCGGGTAACGTCACTACTAACATCAATCCGGGGGGAGTCTTGTTTTACAGTTATGTTTTCGAGTTAAGTGTGGAATTGGGCATTCCAATTACCGGCCCCTTTCTCGTGAATGACAGTGAATAAACAAATGTCGAGGATAACACTCCTAGCATGGAAGATATCAATAGCCCCTAGTACCACATGAGCGGTTCGGGCATGCAAAACAGATTATTTCTTGAAGGTTTAGAGAATGTCACATGCAAATTTACTTGGAATGATAGGTAGATACCGCAAATAGGTAGGTATGGTGGACTCTCATGGAAAAACTTTTGGGTTTATGGAAGTGGATGCATAAGCAGTATTCCGCTTAGTACAAGTGAAGGCTAGCAAAAGACTGGGAAGCGACCAACCAGAGAGCGACAACAGTCATCAAGATGCAATGAGTTTGACTAACATCAAATGCAAGCATGAACAGGATATAAATCACCATGAACTCGAACATCATAGAGGCTATGTTGATTTTGTTTCAACTACATGCATGAACATGCGCCAAGTCAAGCCACTTGAAACATTCAAAGGATAATACCATCCTATCATACTACATCATAGTCATCTCAAAATCTATGTTGGCATTCAAGACAAACCATTATAAGCTCTCGTCTAAATAAGCATGTCATCAGAAACAATGATCTCTAAGTTGTCAGTGCAAACATGGTTCTCTCACAACAAAGCTAAATCTGGGTCGACAAGTTAGTCATATTTACAAAAACAAAATAGATAGAGTTCATACCAGCTTTTCAGTCTCAGTCACTTGATCATATATCATCATTGTTGCCTTTCATTTGCACGGCGGAACAATGTGAACAATAATAATCACATTGGACTAAGCTGAATCTGCAGGAAAACACAAAGGAGAAGACAAAGAAATATGGCTCTTTGAAAGCTAAACACGTAAGCATGTAAGAACCAATAAACATTGTAACCAATATCTTCTACCTTGACACACAGAGAAAGAAAACTATTTACACGGGAAAACTCCCAACAAGCAAAAGAAGAAACAAAAATCTTTTTGGGTTTTCTCAAAAGACACAAAACAAGAAAACGAAAATAAACTAGCATGGATAATACAGTGGCAAAGTGTGAACACCGGCTAACAAAGTGAAAGCATAAGCATGAATGTAAAGTCAGTGAGAACACGTACTCCCCCAAGCTTAGGCTTTTGGCCTAGCTTGGTCTACTCCTAGGGATGGTCCTGGCGAAACCCAAAGTCATAATGGGTGTTATACAGGAGTGCTGCAGCCACTGCCTGAATAGCTACCTCGCGAAGTCGAGCAGCCGTCGCCTCCCTCTCATACTTCTCTCCCTCTCCTATGGTTATGTAGTATCTTCGTTTTACCTAAAAGTCAAAGAAAGCGGGAGAAGGAAAGGTAATATGGAAAACACGCTACCGGTTAAATATCAAGCGGTATAGGAGGGATCCATGATCTCTCTCAAGGAACTGGTAGCGTGTTAGAGCGACACGATCAATGTAGGCTGTACGGAGAGGAGGGTCTTCTGGACGGATGGATACTCCAAGAAAATTTGCTAAGCGTGTAGCATAAAATCCACCAAAGAAATCCCCCTCACTGGTATTTTTATTCAGCCTCCTTACTATTATAGCTCCCATATTGAAGCTCATGTCACCTGTTACTGTGCTCTTAAGGATACTAAGGTCGGAAGCGCATAGGTGACAATGTGCACCCTTGCCGTTAATGCACCTACCTATGAAGAGGGCAAGGTAGTGCAAGGCAGGGAAATGGATGCTTCCTGTGGTGGCTTGCGTGATATCTCTGGTTTCTCCAACAGTTATACTTGACACAAAGTCTCTGACCGAAGACTTAGAAGGATCGTTAATACTGCCCCCCATCGGGTATCTTGCAAATTCTATTGAAATCCTCCAAATCCACGGTATAGGATTTATCGTACAGATCAAACAGTATGGATGAGTCACGGCCAACTGAAAATTTAAATCTACGCACGAAAGAGGTAGTGAGCATAGCATACTATTCACATTTATCTGAGAGGAATTCTTCTAACCCGGCATTGCGGACAAGTGTATCAAACTCATCCTTGAAACCTGCTGCGATCATGAACTCATCGGAAGGCCATTCACATGGTTGAACCGGTGCGTCCCTTAGTTGAAAAGGTTTGGGCTCCCGAAAAGAAAGACGAGGACCCTTCTTAATTGAGGAACCACCAGGAAACTTTCCTCGTGACCATAATTTCCTTTTGCTGAAATTTTTGTAGTTCAAGAGAAAAGTGAATGAAGACCCACCACACCTTGTAGCAACTACTCCTACTAGTGCCTAGAGACCGTATCACGCTCTAAAACTACTTGGGACCAGCTAAAATCAACCTTTCAAGCTCAAGAACAGGGTCACCAAGGTAGCAAGAGTACGCGAAGGATAAAGCGCTAGAGGAAAAACTAATTGGACCAATGGAGGAGTCACTTGCCAAGGAGTAATTTTCCCAAAATGGTTCGGAGAATGGTGCTTTGAGCAAGGAGATCGAAAATCACAACCAAATGAGCAAGAACACGAGTTTGAGCTGCAAAACAATTTTTTCTGGAGGTGGAAGAAGAGGGTGGGAGCTGGAATGAGTGGAGGGGGTGCCTGTGGGCCCCACAAGCTTGCACTACGCCACCAGGGGGGTAGGTGGTGGTAGCAGGGCTTGTGGCCCCCTGGTCTGGCCCCCAGGCTAGCTCTCAGGCCCAGAATTTTTCAAAAATTCTAGAAAAAATCATACTAAATTTTTAGGACCATCGGAGAACTTCTATTTTCGAGGTATTTTTCTCGGGGACGCTAAAACAGAAAACAGGAAAAGCTAGACTAATTCTATCATTTTTCTTCTAAGCAAAAGAAATGAAAGCTTAAAACAGAGGTATGTGACTCTTTGATTCATCCGTTTCATGGTCATCGAAAGAAATCCGTCAGTGGGATTGATCAAGTCCTCATGACAAAGCCTTCTTGAATCTCATGAGAGAACGGAGAATTTTCTAATAGCCACTAAGTCACCTCAATGGGGATATGTATCTCCCCAACAAGCAAATCATACTTCATCTTAACACGAGGAATAGGGCATTCAAAGCTCCTAATGAGAAACGATGAAGTCTTTTCAATAGCATTGATGCAATCTACTGGATATCATTTCTTCGAAAAGTGCACTGTGTGCTCATTACCGTTGACATGGAAAGTGCTATTGCCTTTGTTGCAATCTATAACAGCCCCTGCAGTGTTTAAAAAGGGTCTTCCGAAGATGACAGCCATAGCATCGTCCTTGGGAATATCCAAGATAACAAAGTCTGTTAAGATAGTGGTATTAGCAACCACAACAGGCACACCCTCGCAAATGCCGATAGGAAAAGCAGTTGATTTGTCGGCCATTTGCAGAGAAATTTCAGTGGGTGTCAACTTATCCAACTCAAGTCTACGATAAAGAGAGAGCAGCATAACACTAACACCGGCTCCAAGGTCACATAAGGCAGTTCTTACGTAGTTTCCTTTAATGGAGCAAGGTATAGTGGGCACTCCGGGATCACCAAGTTTCTTAGGAGTTCCACCCTTGAAAGTGTAATTGGCAAGCATGGTGGAGATCTCAAGATCTGGTATCTTCCGTTTATTAGTCACGATATCTTTCATGTACTTGGCATACGGAGACATCTTGAGCATATCAGTTAACCGCACCTGCAGAAAGATGGGTCTTATCATCTCAACGAAGTGCTCAAAATCCTCATCATCCTTTTTCTTGGATGGCTTAGGAGGAAAGGGCATAGGTCTGTGAACCCATGGCTCTCTTTCTTTACCATGCTTCCTAGCAGTGAAGTCATTCTTATCGTATTTCTTAGGTTGTGGGTTATCAGGATTAACCGTAGGTTCAATCTCCACATCCTCATCATTGCTAGGTTGAGCATTATTATGAACATCACTGTCCATATTGTCACGAGGTTCATGTTCATCACCAGATTGTGTTTCTGCATCAGACGCAGAAATATCATTAGGTTCTTCAGGTGTGACAGTATTTGGTGAACTGGCGTGCAGGTTTCTATCATCCTTCTTCTTCTCCTTAGGATGACTGGGTGTATCAGCATTGATTCCTTGAGAATCTTGATCAATTCTCTTAGGATGACCTTCAGGATACAAAGGTTCCAGAGTCATTTTGCCTCCTCTAGTAATGACTCTGACAGAGTTTTCATTTAATTCATTGAGCAAGTCATTCTGAGCTTTAAGTACTTGTTCTACCTGAGTAATAATCATAGAGGCATGTTTACTCAGAAGCTTTAGATCATTGACATTTCTGTCTACACAAGCACTTAAATGGCTAAGCATACGAGTACTTTGTTCCAAATGTCTGCTAACATAATCATTGAAACTCTGTTGTTTGGCAACAAAGTTGTCAAATTCATCAAAGCATAGGCTAGCAGGTTTATCAAAAGGAATATCACTCTCATCAAACCTACGCAGAGAATTCACTTCTACTACTTGTATTGGGTTATCGAGGCAATGGATCTCTTCGATAGGCGGTAGATTTTTTACATCTTCAGATCTAATGCCTTTCTCTTGCATAGTTTTCTTGGCTTCTTGCATATCTTCGGGACTGAGGAATAGAATACCTCTTTTCTTCGGAGTTGGCTTAGGAGGTGGTTCGGGAATAGTCCAAGCATTATCGTTGATCAAGATGTTATTCAGTAGAGTCTCAGCTTGTTCTACAGTTCGTTCCCTAAAAACACAACAGGCACAACTATCTAGGTGGTCTCTAGAGGCATCGGTAAGTCCGTTATAGAGGATATCAAGTATCTCATTCTTCTTAAGAGGGTGATCAGGCAAAGCATTCTGTAGCTGGACGAGCCTCCCCCAAGCTTGTGGAAGACTCTCTTCTTGGAGTTGAGCAAAGTTGTATATTTCCTGCAAGGCAGCTTGCTTCTTATGTGCAGGGAAATATTTCTCATAGAAGTAATAGACCATCTCCTAGGGACTACTCACCATCCAGGAGCAAGAGAGGTGAACCAGGCTTTAGCATCATCCTTTAGAGAGAAAGGAAATAGCTTAAGGATATAGTAGTGGTGGATCTTCTCCTCATTAGTGAAAAGGGTGGCTATATCGTGTAGTTTGGCAAGATGGGCTACGAACGTCTCAGACTCACAACCGTGAAAAGGATCAGATTCGACTAGAGTTATTATGTTAGGATCGACAGAGAATTCATAATCCTTATCGGTGATAAAGATAGGTGAAGTGGCAAACTTCAGGTCGTATTTCATCCTAGCTTCCCGAGATTTTTCCTTCCACTTGAGAAGTAATTTCTCAGCGTCATAGGCATCCTTACATGCAAGAAAATCCTCAGCTATCTCTCCCTCCATAACGTAACCCTCAGGTATATCAGGCAATTCATATCTAGGAGAGCTAGATCTAGCAGGAGCAAAAGCAGGTTCTATCTCAATAGTATCGGTAGTATCAGAAACATCACGAGCATTGGCAGTAACTCTAGCAATATGAGCATCAAGGAACACTCCTAGAGGAACATCAGGCAAAGCAGTATCTCTAGCATCATCAAGCATAGCATCATCAGGCAAAATAGCATCTCTAGCATCATCAGGCAAAGAAGTATCAAGCATAGCATCTCCAGCAGTATCAAGCATAGCATCAGGCATAGTATCAAGCATAGTATCATCAGGCATAGTATCAAGCACATCATCTCTAGCAGTATCAAGCATAGCATCTCTAGTAGTAGCATCATAAGCATCATCAAGCACAGGCGACATATCAAGATTTCTAGCAGGAGGTGATGTCGCAAACTTACTCATAACTAAAGGTGAATCAAGTGCAGAGCTAGATGGCAATTCCTTACCTCCCCTCATAGTTGAGGGCAAGACTTTGGTCTTCGGATCCTTCAGGTTCTTCATAGTGATCAGCAGATATAAATCCCAAGTGACTTAGAGAAAATAGCAATACCTCCCTGGCAACGGCGCCAGAAAAATTCTTGATGTCAATTGTTCTTCCCCTTGCAACGGCACCAGATGAATGCTGCTAAAACTCTCCGGCAATCGAAACTAGAAGAATGTTGTTGACGACCCACAAGCGCATGGGATCGTAGCAGTTTTTGAGGGTAGAGTATTCAACCCAAATTTGTTGGTACGCCTATAGGAGGTGAGAGGATACTCTCAAGTATTAGCAGCTGAATATGTCAGATTCAACCACACCTGAAAGATTAGTATCTGCAAGCAAAGTAGTAACAACAAAGTAGTATGATAACAACGGTGTCAGAAACGATCTGTTGACGGCAGACTATTCCTAACGATTGTATCAATGGCGCCAAGTTGCCTCGTTGACGGAAGTTGTCAGTTCCCGTCAACGTCCAGCGAACCAAAATTGTAGCAGGTAGCAGCAGTGTAACGAGCAATAGCAGCGGCAAGGAAAAGCAGTAGTGACAGCAGTAGCAAGTAGCAACAGTAGCAAGCGACAGTAGTAGCAGCATTAGCAGCAGAGCAAGACAAGTAACAACACTAGCAACAGTTGTAACAGCAGCAGAGCAAGACAAGTAACAGCAGCAGTGGGACAAACTCGTAGGCAATGGGTCGGTGATTTGTCTGGATGATATTCATCATGCAACAGTTATAACACGGAGAGATATGTGGCTAGCTCCCGTTCGTCAATGTGATGTAGGCATGCATTTCGTGTGTCATCATACGTGCTTAGGGAAAAGAACTTTCATGACATCTATTGTCCATCCCTCCCGTGGCAGCGGGGTCCAAAACGAAACTACGGGATATTAAGGTTCTCCTTTTAATAAAGAACTGGACCAACGCATTAGCACTTGGTGAACACATGAACTCCTCAAACTATGGTCATCACCGGGAGTGGTTCCGGTTATTGTCACTCCGGGGTTGCCGGATCATAACACATAGTAGGTAACTACACCTTGCAAGATCGGATCTAAAACACACATATATTGGTGACAACATAATAATTTCAGATCTTAAATCATGGCACTCGGGCCCTAGTGTCAAGCATTAAGCATAGCAAAGTAGTAGCAACATCAATCTCAGAACATAGTGGATACTAGGGATCAATCCCCATCAAAACTAACTCGATCGATTACATGATAGATCTCATCCTACTCATCACCACCCAGCGAGCCTACGAATAGATTACTCATGAATGACGAAGAGCTTCATGGAATTGGAGAGGGAAGAAGGTTGATGATGACGATGGCGACGATTTCCCCTCTCCGGAGCCCAAGACGGACTCCATATCTGCCCTCCAGATGAAGAACAGGTGGTGGCGGTGGCTCCGTATCGTAAACGCGACGAAAAATTCTCTTTTTATTTTTTCTGGGACGAAAGTGAACTTATAGACCTAAGGTTGGGGGCGACAGAGCCGTGTGGGCCCCACAAGCCTACCCACCGCCACCAAGGGGGTGGTAGCGGAGCCAGGGATTGTGGCCCACTAGACCACCCCCTCAGGTGGAACTTGGCGCATATATTTTTCTTATTTTCCTAAACTGCTCCTCGTAGATTTTCAGGACGTTTGAAGAACTTTGATTTCTGCACAAAAATAACACCAAGGCAATTCTGCTGAAAACAGCGTCAGTCCAGGTTAGTTCAATTCAAATCATGCAAATTAGAGTCCAAAACAAGGGCAAAATAGTTTCGAAAAGTAGATACGATGGAGACGTATCAAGGGTCAAAAACATGGAAAAAACAGGAACTGACACTTGGCACTGAGTTAATAAGTTAGTCCCAAAAAAGATATAAAAGGCATACAAAACATACAAAGTTTGATAAGATAATAGCATGGAACCATCAAAAATTATAGATACGTTGGAGACGTATCAAGCATCCCCAAGCTTAACTCATGCTCGTCCTCGAGTACGGAAGTCGTAAAGACTGAATTTTTGATGTGGAATGCTACCTAGCATAGTTGTCCTTTGTAACTTCTTTCATATGACATGAATGTTCAGATCCGTAAGATTCAAAACAATAGTTTGCTATTGATATGAAAACAATAATACTTCAAGCAAACTACCAAGGTAATCATGAACTTTTGAAATAACAAGGCCAAAGAAAGTTATCCCTACAAAATCATATAGTCTGGCTATGCTCCATCATCCCCACACAACTAATTTAAATCATGCACAACCCCGGTATTGGCCAAGTAATTGTTTTCGCACTCTTACTTTCTCAAACCTTTTTCAACTATCACGCAATACATGAGCATGAGCCATGGATATAGCACTATAGGTGGAATAAAGTGTGGTGGTGTTTGTGAGACAAAAAGGAGGAGATGGTCACATTGACTCGGCGTATCAAAGGGCTATGGAGATGCCCATTAATATATATCAATGTGAATGAGTAGGGATTGCCATACAAAGGATGCACTAGAGCTATAAGTATGTGAAAGCTCAAAAGGAGAACTAGTGGGTGTGCATCCAACTTGCTTGCTCACGAACACCTAGGGCAATTTTGAGGAAGCCCATCATTGGAATATACAAGCCAAGTTATATAGTAAAGATTCCCACTAGTATATGGTGGTGACAAAACGAGAGGCTCTCAATCATGGAGAACATGGTACTATTATGAAGCACAAGTGTGGAAAAAGATAGTAGCATTGTCTCTTCCCTTTTTTCTCTCTTTTTTATTTGGCTCTTTGGCCTCTTTTTCTCTCTTTTTTTATTGCGGGCAAATTGGCCACTTTTTTTATTTCCTCACATGGGACAATGCTCTAATAATGATGATCATCACACTTTTATTTACTCACAGATCAAAGCTCAGAACGATGATGACTCTATAGGAAATGCCTCCGGCAGTGTATCGGGATGTGCAACGATCTAGCTTGGCGTATGACGTTAAAACATCTCGCTAGCTATCTTAAGATCATGCAATGGCAATATAAGAGTGACGACACAAGTCATGAGATGGAACGGTGGGAGTTTCATGGCAATATATCTCGGAATGGCTATGAAAATGACATAGTAGGTAGGTATGGTGGCTGTTTTGAGGAAGGCATATGGTGGGTTTGTGCACCGGTGAAAATTGCGCGGCACTAGAGAGGCTAGAAATGGTGGAAGGTGAAAGTGCATATATACCATGGGCTTACATTAGTCATGAAGAACTCACATACTTGTTGGGAAAGTTTTTATTAGTAATCGAAACAAAGTGCTAAACACATACTCCTAGGGGAAGGGTTGGTAGGTGTTAACCATCGCGCGATCCCGACCGCAACACAAAGGATGACAATCAATAGATCAATTATGCTCCGACTTCCTAACATAGCGGTTCACCATACGTGCATGTTACGGGAATCACTAACTTCAACACAAATATTTCTAGATTCACAACACCCTACTAACATAACTCTTAATATTACCAAATCCATGTCTCAAAACTAATTGAGAGGAATCAAACTTTTCTTTCTACTCAATACACATGAAGATGGAAGTTTTTGTGTGCTCTTTGAGTACCTACCACCTTTGGGACTACTTTCATAGCACAAACCAACTACCAAGTCACGCACCGTCGTGCTCTAAAAGATCTAAGTGAAGCACATAGAGCAAAATTATCTAGCTCAAAAGATATAAGTGAAGCATGATGAGCATTCTAGTAAATTCACGATGAGTGCATGTCTCTCTCAAAAGGTGTGCAGAAAGGATGATTGTGACACAACAAAAAGAAAATACTCCTACGGTACAAGACGCTCCAAGCAAAACACATATCATGTGGTGAATAAAAATATAGCTCCAAGTAATGTTACCGATGGATTGAAGACGAAAGAGGGGATGCCTTCCCGGGGCATTCCCAAGCTTAGGCTTTTTGGTGTCCCTGAATTTTGCTTGGGATGCCTTGGGCATCCCCAAGCTTGATCTCTTTCCACTCTTTATCCATTTGTCCATGAAAACATCACCCAAAACTTGAAAACTTCACAACAAAAAACTTAAACAGAAACTCGTGATATCATTAGCACAAGAAAACAAACTACCACCTCTTTAGGTATTGTAGCAATCTTGATATCTATTTATATTGGTGTTAGATTACTGTATTCTCACTTTTCCATGGCTAGTACCCCCCGATACTATCCATAGTTTCATCAAATCAAGCAACCAACTTAACACAAACATAATCTGTCAAAAACAGGCCAGTCTGTAGCAATCTGTATACTTCGTATACTTTTGGTACCTCAAAAATTATGACAAATTGCGACTGCCTGGTAAAAAGGCATATCAACCAGCAGCAAAAAGAATCAACTCAAAATCTCTTTATGAATAAAATTGAAAAATAATCTCGTGAGCGAAAAGTTTCTGTATTTTTCCAGCAGGATGAAACAACCATCACCAAGACTAGTCATAAAGGTTTTGCTTGGCTCAAACACAAAAAGAAACACAAAAGGCACAATCATAACAGAATTATGATAGTGTCGACGCAACAAAACAGAAATAAAAATATAAATTCATTGGGTTGCCTCCCAACATACGCTATTGTTTAATGCCCTTAGCTAGGCATAAGGCGATAGAATCACGTATCGTCGTCTTTGGTGCTCAAACCATAAGTAGCATGATCACTCATCATCTTAAGGTCTTCATCTTTCTTAATAGATGATTCACCACTATTTTTAGGAACAAAAACAGACTTGGTGGCCTTATTGTGGGCAAAATTTGGAGTATTCTGCACAACGGCAAAAGCGGAACCCAAGTTGGTTATAACATCCTCTAGTTTGCCAATCCTAGCGGAATCATGACCTAGTTTTCCGTTAACTGTGGGTTCCTTCTACTTTAAATTTTTCAAAACCATTCCCACCTTGGATCCGTACTGAGTGATTTGATTGTGGATCTTTTTATCCAAATTCTCAATGAGTTCGATCGTAGCAACTTTATTTTCAATGACGTCTAGCCTATGCATCACATGTTCCAGAGTTAAGGTAGTTCCTTAACCATGAGTGGGGGTGAGCCTACCAAATTTATTACAGCTCCGTAAGAATCAACGGTATGGCTACCCAAGAAATTTCCGCCTACGATGGTGTCAATAATATACCTATTCCAAGGAGAAATACCCACATAAAAACTACGAAGCAGGACAGTAGTAGATTGCTTACGAGCAGATCTACTCTGAGCATTGCAAATCCTATACCAAGTGTCCTTTAAGTTTTCTTCCTCATTTTGTTTGAAACCGAGAACTTCGTTCTCGGGAGTATTGTTCGTAGCGGTGGGTCTAGCCATGAGGACAAGTAGACTATCCCACACAAACGAACATAAAGCAAGCGAGAGAAAAGGGCGAACGAAAAGGGCAAACGAAAAAAGGCAAATATTTTTGTAAATTTTTGTTTTTCAGAAGTGGGGGAGAGGAAAACGAGAGGCAAAAAAAAGTAAATGCAAGAGATGAGTTTGCGACACTTACTTGGATGAGTTCTTGACTTGATCCTCCCCGACAACGGCGCCATAAATCCTTCTCCTGCCTCTTGAGCTTGCGTTGGTTTTTCCCTTCAAGAGGAAAGGGTGATGCAACACAGGAGCAGTAAGTATTTCCCTCAGTTTGAGAACCAAGGTATCAATCGAGTAGGAGAATCGCGCCAAGTCCAGAGTACCTGCGCAAACACAAAAGATGTTGCACCCAACGCTATAAAGGGGTTGTCAATCCCTTCAAGATTGATTGCAAAGTGAGATCTGAAGGCGGAAAGTGCAATGAAGTAAAAGTGTAAGGCTGGAAATATGGTGTGAAGTAGACCCGGGGGCCATAGTGTTCACTAGAGGCTTTTCTCAAAATAGAAAATAGTACGGTGGTTGAACAAATTACTATCGAGCAATTGATAGAACCGCGCAAATCATGACGATATCTAAGGCAAGGATCATACATATCGGCATCACGTCCGAGACAAGTAGACCGATACTTTCGGCATCTACTACTATTACTCCACACATCGACCGCTATCCAGCATGCATCTAATGTATTGAGTTCATGACGAGCAGAGTAACGCCTTAAGCAAGATGACATGATGTAGAGGGATAAACTCAAACCAATGATGTGAACCCCATCTTTTTATCCTTGATGGCAAAAACATGATGCGTGCCTTGCTACCCCTTCTGTCACTGGGTGAGGTCACCACACGGTATGAACCCAAAACCAAGCACTTCTCCCATTGCAAGAATCATATATCAAGTTGGCCAAACAAAACCCACAACTCGAAGAGAATTACAAGGATAGGAAATCATGCATATAATAGATCAGAAGAAACTCAAATAAGATTCATAGATAATCTGATCATAAATCCACAGTTCATCGGATCTCGACAAACACACCGCAAAAGAAGATTACATCGGATAGATCTCCATGAAGATCACTGAGAACTTTGTATTGAAGATCCAAGAGAGATAAAAAGCCATCTAGCTACTAGATATGGACCTGAAGGTCTATGGTGAACTACTCACGCATCATCGGAGAGGTCATGGTGTTGATGAAGAAGCCCTCCGTATCCAAATCTCCCCTCTGGTAGGGCACCAAACGTGCCCCAGATGGGATCTTGTAGAGACAGAAGCTTGCGGCGGCGGAAAAGTATTTTCATGGATCTCTGCCGCAGTTATGGATTTTTTCTGAATTTATAGGCGGAAGAGGTAGGGCAGGCGAGCCACAGGGGGCCACAAGCCTGCTAGGCGCGGGCCCCCCTAGCCGCACCTAGGGGGCTTGTGGGGTCCCCTGGTGGCCCCTGCCTTCATTCTCAAGTCTCGTGCGTATCTTCTGTTCTGGAAAAAATCTTTTCGAAAGTTTTATTCCGTTTGGACACCGTTTAAAATATTCCTCTGAAAATGGTAAAAAACACGGAAAAAACAGGAACTGGCACTTGGCACTGAGTTAATAAGTTAGTCCCAAAAAAGATATAAAAGGCATACAAAACATCCAAAGTTTGACAAGATAATAGCATGGAACCATCAAAAATTATAGATATGGTGGAGACGTATCATCGACACAGGTCGGAAATCCACAAGAGGCTAGCCAGACCAACGTCATACATGAATATTGATAAAATATCTCTACAAAAATAATGAAGTACAAAACCAATAGAAAATATTATGTGCACAACAATAATTTTATGTTCTGAGAGAATAGTCAGGAAAAACAAAACCTAATATTCACCCGACGTAATGACCCTTGATTTGACTTTCATGGCATTAATCTCCGTTGCCGCGTAGTGCAACCGTCTATAGTTAGCTGATGCCTACATGCGTCGAGCTTGCAGTGGCCTTTAGGGGGAGCTCGATGATCACCGGCGCCTAAGTACAGGTAGCGTACACGGCCAAGGTCGAGCCCCTATCTTCGAACCTGAGCTCGAAGCCGAATCCAACGTAACGGTCGACCCCAGGTTTCCGGATGTAGTCATCGGATCCGAGCTCAAAAAAAAATCCAGGATAGGGGTCGATCCGGAAATGGGGTCGAGGAGGAGGCCCGAAGTTAAAGCTTCGGAACGTCCGGGCTCATCGGGTGATGTCGTGAACCTAACAAGGAACAGATCGCCCTGAGCGTTGGCGACGTACTCTAGGTTGTCGAACTTCAACTTCTGTCCTGGGGCAAGGCTATCGATCTGTTCAAGATGATCGACTGCATCAGCGTGATGCGAGGAGTTGGTCGGCTGGTGAAGACGAAGTCCCGAGAGTAGTTGATGAAGAGATGGTGAATCCCCCGGTCTAGCCGATGTGATGAAGAAGTTGGTAAGTTGACGGTAGAGCCCCCATGCCAGCCTACGTATCAAAGCAGGTCGGCGTGATGGATGCCAGCTTGAAGAAGCGACGACACGGAAATGCCGTTGCAGGTCAGAATTTGTGACACGGCCAATGCCGGCTTTCTAAAGTGACCGCGCAGTGATGGTGGTGCGCCCAATCCGTTTAATCCACAGGGTGACGATGTTCTCTTCATAATTAGTTGTCCTTCACGATGCCAAACACTTGGTCGGCTCGCCCAGGTGATAATCCGAGGTGGTTGCCGTCGGCTCGATGGAGCGACGGTGCACTCGATGTTAGCGGAGGTCGGTAGCCATGGACCAACGTGGTCGGGACGGTTTGACATCAGCGCGACGGTGAGGATTGCCTCGGAAAATACTTCAAATTTGTGGGCATGTATTTGAAAACGACACACAATACCCTGGAAAAAAATCTCCACAAATGATGTCCCATATCCCATTCATGAAGAAAGATGAATTTGGGTCAGATTAGTTTTCGCGCAGAAAGCAGATCCGAAAATTGAAGTACTCATAGGACGTTTATTGGAGTTTGAACGGTTGTATAAAGCTGAACTTTTGAGGGGTGATCGATATTAGAATTCTGCATCTGATGAACGGTGGGATCTTGCAAACGAACTCTGAACTAGCCACTTGACTCATTGCCCTAAAGTCGTCTAGATTCTCATCTAGATTTGACATGACTCGAGTAGATCGGAGTTTGGAGGAGATTCCTCCATCGGAACATGATGAAATTTATAGGATGACCCTCCAAATTCCTCACAATTCCACTGAAGCAATCGTCAAAGCGACCCTCCAGAAAGTATGGATGACGAACACGAGTCGCTATCCAGAAAAACTACATGGTTGCCAGAGGACGATGTTACCATCGAGCCTTGTCAAATCTGGTGGTGACACGCGTCGTGCGCTCGCTCGCTGGTCTGCAGATGGGCCCCACCACTACAAGAGGCACAAATAGGCATGCAGAGACGACCAGCCGAGCCGACAGGATACCGGTGCGGAGTTCGGTGTTGATCCTGCCCAGTCGGCTGGCTCAGGATCCAGCGACAATTCGTCCAGGCCCAAGCCATCATCACTCCATGATCGGCCTCTCAAGGATCAGTAATGTGGCTCAGGATCTTCTGGTCCCTCCTCTACATCACCAGCTCCACCCGAGGCCACAGAAAATCCTGATGTCTCATTGGGGAGATCTGCTTTGGAATCAGTTGGTGGAGCCGACGGATCTTCTGTTCCAAGCAACCCTGCTACAACTTTTGTTCTACGGCATACATGTCTACAAAAGGGGGTAACGAAGCCTTTTAATTACAGACAAATAACAAAGTTTGGTTTGGCATGTTCGACGGGTGAACCTAGTACTCTTGACGAGGCACTCAGTGATACACGGTGGGAGAAGGCTATGGAAGAGGTACACATGGCACTTCATAAAAACAAAACATGGCATCTAGTTCCCCAGAGAGAGGTAAAAAAATTGTTTGATTGTAAGTGGGTTTTCAGAGTCAAAAGAAGATCTGATGGAATCATAGATCGATACAAGGCCAGAGTTGTTGCAGAAGGCTTCAAACAGTGTATGGCATAGACTATGAGGACAGATTTAGTCATATTGTAAAATCTGCAAGTATTCGTCTTGTACTGTCTATTGTTGTTTCCAGGGGATGGAGTCTCACACATCTAGATGTATAGAACGTGTTTCTTCATGGTGTTCTAGAAGAGGAAGTATACATGAAACAACCTCCTGGGTTTGAAAACAAGAATAAACCATGTCATGTGTGCAAGCTTGATAAATCCTTGTACGGACTAAAACAAGCTCACAGGGCATGGTACTCCAGACTCAGTCAAAAATTACAAGCACTTGGTTTTGCTCCTTCCAAATCGGATACGTCCTTGTTTATCTAAAATAAGTCAAATACCTATATATTTGTTCTTATCTATGTTGACGATATTATTGTCACAAGTTCATCTAATGAGGCAATAACATCATAGTTGAAAGATCTAAGTGGTGATTTTTCACTAGAGGATTTGGGAGACTTGCATTTCTTCCTAGGGGTTGAAGTCAAGAAACATGGTGATAGTCTTCATCTCTCCGAGGAAAAATATGTCACTGATTTGGTGAGAAGAGTGGGTTTGTAGGGATGTAAGTCCTCTCCAACTCCTCTCTCTAGTACGGAAAAATTGTTGGCTACTGATGGTGAACCTTTGTGCCAAAAGGATAGCACCAGATATATAAGTTTGTTGGGAGCGCTTCAGTATTTAACTCTGGCAAGAACTGTTATTTATTTTGTTGTAAATAAAGTATGTCATTTTCTTCATGCACCCACCAACACTCATTGGACTTCTACCAAATGCATAGTAAGATATGTGAAGCATACTCTAAATCTTGGTCTCACTTTCAACAAATATTCATCCACTTTTGTTAGTGCTTTTTCTGATTCTGAGTCGGCGGGATGTCTAGATGACAAACACTCTACTGGTGGCTTTGTAGTGTTTTTGGTCCAAACTTGATATCATGGTTTGCCAAGAAACAAGCCATTGTATCAAGATCAAGCCCAGAATCTTAGTACAAGGCATTAGAAAATGCCACAATAGAAATCATTGGGGTGCAGTCCATGCTAAAAGAACTTGGTGTGAAGAATACATAACTTCCATGCTTGTGGTGTGATAATATTGGTGCTACCTACTTATCTGCTAACCCTGTTTTTTATGGCAGGACAAAACACATTGGAATTGATTTCCATTTTTTCAGAGAAAGAATTGCTAAAAGGTAATTGGACATTCGTTTTGTGCATTCACAAGATCAGGTTGCAGAAAGCAATACCAAAAAGAAATCTTGAAGAATTCAAACGTAATCTCAACTTGACAAATTTGTGATTAAGGGAGGGTATTAAACATGTCAATGAACGCATGTGTTACATTTCACACATGATGTCGCTGCCTTTGATGATCAAACCTTGGATATCAAGCAGTTGGATAGGTTAGAGTTAGTTTAAACTTATGTTATCTCTTGTAAACCGAATCTATCTCTATCTCTAGCTATTCCTTGTACTCCAAGCATGTGATACTAATTGTATGCTACCCAGGGGGTTGCGACCCTGTGCAATACAACACGAAGCTGTCGCCTAGAGCTAGGGTATGACGTCCTCACACACCCCTCTCCTACAGGTCATGAGTCGATTAAAAGTGGATGTGGATTAGTATTCAGACTTCTCTTTTTTTGCATGTGCTACTTGTGTCTTGCAGTGTTATCGAAAAAGGATTTGACCCTGCTTTGTAGATAAAGCAAACCACCAAGCCACCAGTACAAGAATAAGTCCAAATCCGAACACACACACCTAAGGTAGTGTTGGGAAACGTTGCATGGGGAACAAAAAAAATCCTACGCACACGAAGACCTATCACTACTGAAAATCAGAATTTGCCGTCTGCCATGGTGGACGGCAAAGGGGGGAACCACTGACGGCAAAGGCTTTGCCGTCGGTCAGCAGACGGCAAAGTAGACGGCAAAAAAAATCCGGTGAAGAGGTTCTTTGCCGTGTGCTTTCTTAAAGCGGATGGCAAAGAATCTTTTCCATGAGGGGGCAGACGGAAAAATAAATGGGACGGCACATACACCAACGGCCCCGTTAAGTGTTAACGGTAGGCCTCCTCTCTTTGCCGTCTGCCATCCCCCCTTTGCCATGTGGGGGCAGACGGCAAAGGGGGGAACCAGCCCCCTCTCTCTCCCCTCTTTGTCGTCTGCCATCGCCCCTTTGCCATGCGGGGGCAGACGACAAAGAGGGGAGAGAGAGGGGGCTGGTTCCCCCCTTTGCCATGTGGGGGCAGACGGCAAAGGGGGGAACCAGCCCCCTCTCTATCCCCTCTTTTCCGTCTGCCATCCCCCCTTTTCCATGTGGGGGCAGACGGCAGAGGGGGGAACCAACCCCCCTCTCTCCCCCTTTGTCGTCTGCCTTCACCCCTTTGCCATGTGGGGGTAGACGGCAAAGGGGGGAACCGGCCCCTTTTTAATTTATTTCTTATTATATCCAACATTTTTCACAATAATCAGGAGATATATATATATATATATATATATATATTACATAAATAAATTTCTTTCCGGACTCATAACCATATTAAAATAACTTTCATCCATAGTACATACATATTATGCAAGTTGCATCCGTACCAAACCATATATTACACCAGTTTCATCCACATGCATACAAAGTTTCATATATATCCATATATATACTACAATAGTTTCAATACAAGCTTATGTGAAGCCATGGTACAAGAAATCATCTTCAAGCATTCCATTAATATAATCCGAGCTTCTCGTGAAGTGAATGTAATCTACAAAATGACAAATAAGAAAGTTAGAAGAATAATACTAGATGAAGAAGTATATATAGGTTATTTCGGAGAGAAATTATCTAAGTATAGGCCATTTAATAGCTAAATTAGGTGGAATAGGTCATCTTGGAGCTACATAGCCTTAGTATGTCATTTAGGAGAGAACTTAGCTAAGTATAGGTCATTCTAGAGCTAACTTGGATAAAAATATGTCATTTTGTAGCGAACTATGATTATTAATCCATTTTGACCTAGTTATGTCATTTTGGAGCTAAATTAGTCATTTTAATGAGCTAACCAAGGTTCTTATGATGTTTTTACGTAACTATGCTAATTAGCTAAGTATGTCTTTGTTGGGGAAAATAACCTACGTAGAATAAGAAAGAGAAGAAGCAAGAAGAGAAGAAGAAGGACAAGAAAAATAAGAAGAAGGAGGAGGAAGAGGAGAAGGAGAAGAAGAAGAAAAGAAGAAGGACAAGAAGAAGGAGAAGGAGGAGAAGAACGAGAAGGAGGAGCTCCTTCTCCTTCTTCTACTCCTTCTTCTCCTTATTCTTATCCTCCTCCTTCTCTTGTTCTTCTTCTCTTCTTCTTGTTCTTCCTTCCTTTCATTTTTCCTCTTTCTTCTCCTCTTGTCCCCTTCTTCGGGCTAAATTAGCTAAGAATGCCTTTTTGGAGCTAATTATGTCATTTCGAGGATAAATAGCTAAGTATAGGTCATGTTTTACTAAATAGACCATTTTGGAGCTAACTAAGCTAATTATGTCATTTAGGTGGAAGCCTAGCTAACTATAGGTCGTTTCGGAGCTAACTTGGGTAAAATAGGTCATTCCGGAGCAAACTATGCTTATTAAGCCATTTTGGATCTAGCTAGGCTAATTATCGGACATTTCATACCTAAGTTAGGGGGAATAGGTCATCTTGCAGCTACGTAAGCCTTATTATGTCATTTAGGAGAGAACTTAGCTAACTATAGGTCATTTTTTATTAAATAGGTCATTTTGGAGCTAACTAAGCTAATTATGTCATTTTGTAGGATAATTAGCCAATTTAGTCTTTTTTGTATGAGTCTAAGCTACGTAGAAGAAGAAAAAGAGAAGAAGCAAGAAGAGAAGAAGAAGTAAAAGAAGAAGGAGGAGGAGGAGTAGGAGAAGGAAGAGGATAAGAAGAAGAAAAGAAGAAGGAGAAGGAGAAGGAGGAAGAAGAAGGAGAAGGAGGAGCTCCTTCTCCTTCTTCTACTCCTTCTTCTCCTTCTCCTTCTTCTTCCTCTTTCTCCTTCTTCTTCTTCTCTTCTTCTTCTTCTTCCTTCCTTTCATTTTTCCTCTTTCTTCTCCTCTTGTCCCCTTCTTCGGGCTAAATTAGCTAAGAATGCCTTTTTGGAGCTAATTATGTCATTTCGAGGATAATTAGCTAAGTATAGGTCATGTTTTATTAAATAGACCATTTTGGAGCTAACTAAGCTAATTATGTCATTTAGGTGGAAGCCTAGCTAACTATAGGTCGTTTCGGAGCTAACTTGGGTAAACTAGGTCATTCCGGAGCAAACTATGCTTATTAAGCCATTTTGGATCTGGCTAGGCCAATTATAGGCCATTTAATACCTAAGTTAGGGGGAATAGGTCATCTTGCAGCTACGTAAGTCTTATTATGTCATTTAGGAGAGAATTAGCTAACTATAGGTCATTTTTTATTAAATAGGTCATTTTGGAGCTAACTAAGCTAATTATGTCATTTTGTAGGATAATTAGCCAATTTAGTCTTTTTTGGATGAGTCTAAGCTACGTAGAAGAAGAGAAAGAGAAGAAGCAAGAAGAGAAGAAGAAGTATTAGAAGAAGGAGGAGGAGGAGAAGGAGAAGGAAGAGGAGAAGAAGAAGAAAAGAAGAAGGAGAAGGAGAAGGAGGAAGAAGAAGGAGAAGGAGGAGCTCCTTCTGCTTCTTCTACTCCTTCTTCTCCTTCTCCTTCTTCTTCCTCTTTCTCCTTCTTCTTCTTCTCTTCTTCTTCGTCTTCCTTCCTTTCATTTTCCTCTTTCTTCTCCTCTTGTCCCCTTCTTCGGGCTAAATTAGCTAAGAATGCCTTTTTGGAGCTAATTATGTCATTTCGAGGATAATTAGCTAAGTATAGGTCATGTTTTATTAAATAGACCATTTTGGAGCTTACTAAACTAATTATGTCATTTTTGTGGAAGCCTAGCTAACTATAGGTCGTTTCGGAGCTAACTTGTGTAAAATAGGTCATTCCGGAGCATACTATGCTTATTAAGCCATTTTGGATCTAGCTAGGCTAATTATAGGCCATTTAATACCTAAGTTAGGGGGAATAGGTCATATTGCAGCTACGGAAGCCTTATTATGTCATTTTGGAGCTAACTAAGCTAATTATGTCATTTTGTAGGATAATTAGCCAATTTAGTCTTTCTTGGATGAGTCTAAGCTACGTAGAAGAAGAGAAAGAGAAGAAGAAGTAAAAGAAGAAGGAGGAGGAGGAGGAGGAGGAGAAGGAGGAGCTCCGTCTCCTTCTTCTACTCCTTCTTCTCCTTCTTCTTATCCTCCTCCTTCTATTCTTCTTCTTCTCTTCTTCTTCTTCCTTCCTTTCATTTTTCCTCTTTCTTCTCCTCTTGTCCCCTTCTTCGGGCTAAATTAGCTAAGAATGCCTTTTTGGAGCTAGTTATGTCATTTCGAGGATAATTAGCTAAGTACTGGTCATGTTTTATTAAATAGACCATTTTGGAGCTAACTAAGCTAATTATGTCATTTAGATGGAAGCCTAGCTAACTATAGGTCGTTTCGGAGCTAACTTGGGTAAAATAGGTCATTCTAGAGCAAACTATGCTTATTAAGCCATTTTGGATCTAGCTAGGCTAATTATAGGGCATTTAATACCTAAGTTAGGGGGAATAGGTCATCTTGCAGCTACATAAGCCTTATTATGTTATTTAGGAGAGAACTTAGCTAACTATAGGTCATTTTTTATTAAATAGGTCATTTTGGAGCTAACTAAGCTAATTATGTCATTTTGTAGGATAATTAGCCAATTTAGTCTTTCTTGGATGAGTCTAAGCTACGTAGAAGAAGAGAAAGAGAAGAAGAAGTAAAAGAAGAAGGAGGAGGAGGAGGAGGAGGAGAATGAGAAGGAAGAGGAGAAGAAGAAGAAAAGAAGAAGGAGAAGGAGAAGGAGGAAGAAGGAGGAAGAAGAAGGAGAAGGAGGAGCTCCTTCTGCTTCTTCTCCTCCTTCTTCTTCTTCTTCTTATCCTCCTCCTTCTCTTCTTCTTCTTCTCTTCTTCTTCTTCTTCCTTCCATTCATTTTTCCTCTATCTTCTCCTCTTGTCCCCTTCTTCGGGCTAAATTAGCTAAGAATGCCTTTTTGGATCTAATTATGTCAATTCGAGGATAATTACCTAAGTATAGGTCATGTTTTATTAAATAGATGATTTTGGAGCTAACTAAGATAATTATGTCATTTAGGTGGAAGCCTAGCTAACTATAGGTCGTTTCGGAGCTAACTTGGGTAAAATAGGTCATTCCGGAGCAAACTATGCTTATTAAGCCATTTTGGATCTAGCTAGGCTAATTATAGGCCATTTAATACCTAAGTTAGGGGGAATAGGTCATCTTGCAGCTACGTAAGCCTTATTATGTCATTTAGGAGAGAACTTAGCTAAATATAGGTCATTTTTTTATTAAATAGGTCATTTTGGAGCTAACTAAGCTAATTATGTCATTTTGTAGGATAATTAGCCAATTTTGTCATTCTTGGATGAGTCTAAGCTACGTAGAAGAAGAGAAACAGAAGAAGAAGTAAAATAAGAAGGGGGACGAGGAGGAGAAGGAGAAGGAAGAGGAGAAGAAGAAGAAAAGAAGAAGGAGATGGAGAAGGAGGAAGAAGAAGGAGAAGGAGGAGCTCCTTCTCCTTCTTATCCTCCTTCTTCTCCTTCTTCTTATCCTCCTCCTTCTCTTCTTCTTCTTCTCTTCTTCTTCTTCTTCTTCCTTCCTTTCATTTTTCCTCTTTCTTCTCCTCTTGTCCCCTTCTTCGGGTTGCATTCGCTAAGAATGCCTTTTTGGAGCTAATTATGTCATTTCGAGGATAATTACCTAAGTATATGTCATGTTTTATTAAATAGATCATTTTGGAGCTAACTAAGCTAATTATGTCATTTAGGTGGAAGCCTAGCTAACTATAGGTCGTTTCGGAGCTAACTTGGGTAAAATAGGTCATTCAGGAGCAGACTATGCTTATTAAGCCATTTTGGATCTAGCTAGGCTAATTATAGGCCATTTAATACCTAAGTTAGGGGAATAGGTCATCTTGCAGCTACGTAAGCCTTATTATGTCATTTAGGAGAGAACTTAGCTAACTATAGGTCATTTGTTATTAAATAGGTTATTTTGGAGCTAACTAAGCTCATTATGTCATTTAGATGGAAGTCTAGCTAATTTTTATTAAAACACTAGAAATAACATACCATTATCGTCATCACGGCGGTGAAGCACGGTGGCTTTGGCTTGTTTCACCTGGAGAAGGCTGCCCTGGAGAAGGCTCCACTGTAGAAGGGTCGTGCGATGCGTTTCGGGAGATATTCTGCACCAAACATCGTTTGCAATGTGTCGTTAGCATGAGGACACTCTTAAGATCACTGCACTGAAATGAAACTCACCGTCCCCGCCACGTTAATGACTGGCATCGGCGGAGGGACTTGGCCGCTCTTCTCGCACATAGACTGTACATTTGGCTTCGACAAGTCAAACTTTTTATTTATTAATGAAACGGACATTCAAATGCAAGATTTGCAATAACATGAAGAAGAAACTTACCACGAAGAGCTCGTATATGGCCCTGTTAGACGCATCATTTTGTGCCCTCTCCGCCTCCACCAATGCAGTCGTCCTCTCCTCCAGCTCCCTAATCTCCTTATCCTTCTCCGCCATAGCCGCCTGCATTGCCTCTCTCTCTCTTTCTAAATAGCAGCCTGCAACACAACTCATTGTTAGCAATGTAATCATATTGATTCCAACGCACAACATAACGCGGAAAGATAGTTGAGTCCATTAAACTAACCTCGATGGCGAGCTCGACTGGCCGTGGACGATGTGTTATCTCCGGACAGGAGCTTGTTTGGCGTGCCTTTATCTGCCGGAGAGTGCTAGGACAACGTATAAGGCCGTCTCCAATGGCGATCGAGCCATGGGGCCTCCCGTTGCCAGCTATCATCACCAGCTCTGGATTAATAGGCCCCTCGCTCGGGTTAAAATCCTCCCATTTCCTCGCCTTCCCGTGATCTCTGTACTTCACGAGCTTGTGGTGGGAGGAGATGTTGGTGAAGTTTTCTGGGTGCTCGAGGTCAGAGTCAGAGAATGCCTTGACCTTCTTGTACGAGGCAGTATGGGCCATCGCATACAGGTCGTACATCTGTGGCACCTCCATCTTATTGTGACGCGCCTAAAAGAGAGAGAGAGGAAAATTGTATTAGTAAAGGGCTCAAGATAGCATTAAGAATGAGTTGCATGAGGCATGAAGCAAACCACATACCGAGTCCTCGCCAAATTGGATTAAGTTGACGCTCCCTTGATGGTGTGGCACACTAACCATTTTGCCACGCCCCTCCTTGGCATTGTTGTGGCTGGCCTCCCACGTTTCGGAGCACTAGTGATCCACCAAGGCCTCCCAACAATCCATCTTATCCACACACTATCTCGGGGGCACCTAAGTTAATAAAGAGAAATTTGAGCGCGTAAGAACCAAATCAAGGAAACTAACTACAAAGCCTTAATAATATGTAATTACCTTCATGTAATGCTCCTTCTCCATCTTAGCATCACGACACTTCGCTTTGTCAATCCTAATACGCCGCGTGGCATAGTAGTCTCGAACAGCCTGCACCCGAGCCTCGTGCCAAAAGTTTTGAAGTAGGCGGCGACATTCGGTTTCGATAACCTTTCCCGCGTCCTCCTCGTATCCCTCCTCACACCTGTAGTAGGTCTGCAAACGAGACAACATTGATTAGTACAATAAATAGCTATGGTTGATTTATAATTGTGTGAAGGAGAAATTACCCAGAACTGTCGGATCACCATGTCGGCCCTCGTGTGGCACAAAACACCATCGATCTCCACCTCCGACGGGACCGGGGCACCCAAGTAGTGCTCCCAGGTCATTCCTACCTCTCGCTCCCGACCGGGCAACGTAACAAACCCTGGGAAGTATTTAAGGCAAAGCACACCAAGGACGCTGTTGGGCTTGCGGACACCCTTGGCAACAATCCAACCCCTACAGTATGACAAATTAAAGCCAAAACATTAGATATTTGAGAAAACGCGAAGGCAAAAGGTTAAATAATAGTAAATTAACTTACTTGTCCCCATTTGGCCTAATCGACCACCTCTGCTCGGGGGTCGCCGGCACGAGCGGGAGCCCCGAACTACCATGCTGGTAGACAACAGCCCCCTCACCCAGCTCCTCGTTGCTACCAGCATGGCCAGTTGGCTCAGCCCAGGTATCCCACTGGGTCTCTTGGGACGTACCCTCATCCCTGCTTTGCTCCGAAGTCGCCTGGAACGAAGCCTCTAGGACACGAGTCTCGTGGGTCGAAGGCTCGTCGACCTGAGGCTCGTCGACCCAAGGCTCGTGAACCGGAGACCATGTAGCCTCCACCTCAGATGAATCCACCCTAGAAGCCATGTGCTCAGGTGAATCAGCTTGGGGTGGTGGCGGAGACCGTGTAGCCTCCACCTCAGAAGGCGTGGCAGCCACCGCCCTACCTCTCCCGCGGCCACATGTACCTTTAGTACAACATAAATACCAACATGAGTAATAAAATGTATATAAATACCAATATACATACAACATGAGTACAACATAAATACCAACATGAATACAACGTGTACCTTTAGTACCTCTCGGCTTCGCGGGAGGTCGACCTCCTCTCACGGGGGCGCTCCTTGCAGAGTAGAGAGCAACGCTCTCCGAAGAGGCGAGGCAGGAATGGAAGTACCCATCCCATCACCCACCGACGAAGAAGGAGCCGCGGAGTGTTTTCGACCCTTTCCCACCATCTTTCAACACCTGTCATGACAAAGAGTAAATGAAATGAGTACAACATAAATACCAACATGAGTAATAAAATTTATATAATTTAAGTGTATCATCGTCATAAATACTAACATGACTAACAAAAATTGAATACCTAACATGAACTCAAAATTTATATATAGTATAATAGTTGAATACCTAACATGAACTAATAACAATCGTGCTCGTCTATATATGCTTCAGGGTCAATAAATGCATCATGATCATCACTATAATCAATAAATGCATCATCATCATCACTATCACGAAGAACATGTGGAAGGCCACCATTATGTAATCAGTCAAGAAGTGACAGGTCATCCACAGCAGTAACCTCTTCTTCTTCCAGTTCTTCCTGTTCGGGCTCAGGGGTTAAGACGGATTCACTGTCGCTGTCTACTTCAATGTTCTGGGGTGAAGTAGAGTGGTTCTTGAAACGTTTCTTGGACATACGTGTTTCTTGGAAGAATTCTCCTTCATATGTGTCTGGGTTAATGTGAGGTTCGTAATCCTGTTCATTGAGGGTAGGTGGTCTAAAATGTGGTGGCACTTCATAAACGACATCCCAAAGTTTGAGATTTGGATCCGTTTGGCAGGCCCACGGTAGATAGAAAACTTGTGTCGCCTGTTGAGCCGTAATATACACATCAGGAACATCTAAGTGGGTGTTTTGGTTGATTTCGACTAGTCCTATATGTTCATGAGTCCTTCTAGTCTCCCTCGGCTCAAACCAATAACATTTGAAGACTACGACGGTCGGTGGGTTTTCACCATATAGAATAGAAGTTCATAAATTGCTTCAACTCTTCCATAATACTCGGTGTCTCCTTCGCTGATAGCAGAGATAGAACAATTTGTAGTCTTTAGGTCGGGCATAGATAGCTCTTTGCCAAAGGTACGAAAGTGATACCCGTTGATGTTGTATTTGTCAAATAAACGAACCTTATAGTCAAAACCATTAGCGACTTATCTCAACTCGGCGTCCATAGACTCTGCATCAGCCTACAAGTTTAATACGAAAGAATGGATGCATTAGCCGCAAATTAGACCAAGAAATCAAATGGGCCCTTAATGGTAATTAATTACCCTTTGTTTGAACCAAGAGATGAAACCGGGATAGTCGCCTCCATGCTTTGCGAGAAGCTCATACTCTTTGACGGAATCCTTTTCGATGACCGCTCCATCTGAGAATTCGGCGACGTATCGACTATATCAAATATCCGGGAATAAGAGTAGTTCAAAGCAATTAGAAGTTGCGGAACAATAAATTACCGAGAACTTACTCGATGTACGGCCGCACTTCTGTTAGGTTGGTGAAGATATACAATGAAATGGTCCGTCATTCTTCGACATCCAACGATTTCCCTTTCGAAGCACGGGATGGTGCGAGCTTACCTTTGAATAGGCTGAGGTTGGATCAAACTTTTTTTGGATCGCCATCATTGTACCGAGGCTTCGGGTTATGCAAATGATGATTTTTGGCTTCGTAGTGTGTTGTCACGAAGTTTGCCGCCTCCTCACTAATGAATGCCTCGGCCATCGATGCTTCAATTCTACGTTTATTTTTACACTTAGCTCGAAGCGTCTTCTGCATCCTCTCAGTTGAGTAGCACCATCGATTTTGAACGGGCCCCCCCATTCTTGCCTCGGTCGGAAGATGCAAAATCAAATGTTGCATTGGATTAAAGAAGCCCGATGGAAAGATCTTTTCTAATTTGCAGATCAACTCCGGCACCAACTCTTCCATTTCATCTAGCACGCCAGGCGATAGTTCTTTCGCACAAAGAGAATGGAAGAAATAGCTCAGCTCTGCCAGTACTAGCCATTCATCCTCAGGGATAAAGCCACGCAACATCACCGGCATTACCCGCTCAGTCCATATGTGCCAATCATGACTCTTGAGACCAAATATTTTCAATTTCTCAAGACTCGCTCCCCTCTTTAGATTCGCAGCATACCCATCGGGGAACATCAACCGCATTTTCACCCACAATAGCATTTCCCTCATAGCTGGCCTTTCAAGATTGAACCATGCCTTTGGCTTCGCTATGCTTTGCTTTCCTTTCCGTTGTCGCAAGCTTTGCAACGGTCTATCACATAGAGCCTCCAGGTAGATTCTAGCCTTAGGATTATCTTTTGACTTCCCCTCTATGCCGAACAATGTACCAAAAATGGCCTCCGCAATATTCTTTTCAGTGTGCATCACGTTGATGTTGTGTGGGCAAAGAAGGTCTTTGAAGTAAGGCAGATCACATAAGCATGACTTGTGAGTCCAGGCGTGTTCTATAGTATACCCTTTGAAGTATCCTGGACGCAAAGGATCAGGCTCGAGAGCGTTTAACTGAACAAGGGTCTGTTGGCCTGTCAACGCAGCTGGTGCAGTATTTTTGACAACTCTACCTTTGATGAAATCCTTCTTGTCTTTTCTGAACTTATGGTCAGGATCTAGGAATTGTCTATGCATGTCGAAGCAAGAATACTTGTGACCATCCTGCAGCCAACGGAACTGAAGAGCTGCCTTGCATGTGGTGCACGGGAACCTTCCTTGCACACACCAGCCAGCGAATAGTGCAAATGCCGGATAATCATGCGTCTTGTACATGTACCACACATGCATTTTGAAAAAAAAATTGGTAGCCGCGTCGTAGGTCTTGATCCCATTATCCCAGGCTTCTTGCAACTCATCCTTAAGCGGCTGCATGTACACATTCATATTCTTCCCCGGATAGTTGGGCCCTAGAATTATCAACGTCAGGAAAATGTTCTTTCTTTTCATAATCTCTCCGGGTGGCAAATTTAGTGGAATGACAAATACAGGCCAACAACTGTATTGTGATGCCGTCATACCATACACATTGAACCGATCCGTGCTGATGGCAACTCTAGGTTGCCTTGGAGCTTCCGATTTATCCTTATGTAATGCATCGAAGAGCCTCCACGCAAAACCATCGGAAGTGTGTACCAGCATCTTGTTCCCATTCGCATCTAGTTCAGTTCTTTTGCCCAATTTATGCCATGTCATCTGTCTGGCCGTCTCTTCGACCATGAAAAGACGTTGAAGTCTTGGTACGATTGGCAGATACCGACGAACACTAATGGGGATTTGGTCTGATTCTTCTCACCCATACCGTTGTCTACCACAATATACCTGGAAGAATTGCAAATGGGGCAATAGTTCAAGGCTGCATACTCAAGCCTAAATAAGGCACATCCATTCTCACAGGCATGTATCTTCTCATAGGGCATCTTAAGTACACGGAGGATTTTCTCTGACCGGTACAGGTTTGCAAGAAGTACATGGCCTTTGGGTAGAAAGCGTCCAAATATCGTCATCATCGCGTCGTAGCATTCTCTGCCTAGGTTGAATTGAGCCTTCAGAGTCATTACTTGCGCGATGGAATCCAGCTGACAAAGCTCAGTCTGCTCGTGGAGAGGATGTTTTGAAGACTACAACATTTCATAGAAGGCCTTTGCAGATTCCTCCATCTCATCATCCGAATCCCGAGCATCATCAAAGTCTTGGACCATGTCTTCAATCCTGGTACCATGCTCGTCGGTGCGACGTCGAATCACCTCAGCTCTGGCACGTTGGTCAGACTCACCATGAAAAGTCCACACCGTATAATTAGGCGTAAAACCCCACTTCTGCAGGTGTTTACACATTTCAAACTATGTCTGCTTTTTCCAGTTGTCGCAGTTGGGATAGGGGCACCATGTTTTTTGCTGGCCATTTGCAAATGCGGCTCTCACAAACCCCCTGGTTTTTGTTAACCATTCATGGGTCATGTCTTTCTGACTAGGGTGACCAGTGTACATCCAAGCATGATCACTCATGTTGCCTAGCTACCTATGGGGGCACAAGAAATAAATATATAATTCATCATCTATATTCATACGCTAATCAAGTTTGTTAGTTTTATTACGTCCATGCAACCTACACGCTAATAGGTAAAGATAGGTCCTAATCCCACCCGAGTATGTGTAGATTGGGTTCGTTTTCCCATGCTCTGCTCCAGATGCGACGCGGAATTTCGGCAGCACCTCCCCGCTATTCTCCTGATACACGTATCGACAATAAGCAGAGAGGATGTGTACCCTGAGAACAACAGGGAGGCACTGACGAAATTCCCCATCGTATCCGGAGCACAGCATACGGGAAAACAAACCCAATCTACACATACTCGGGCTGTCCATGGATAATGTTGGACAATTCGAAAGGATGGCGATTATAAATATGCAAAGAAATGCATATTTATAGATGTCGGCCTTTCGAACAGGAGACGCATACTGGTCACGCATACTCATGATTGAAGAAACCTATAGCTAGTAAGTTTCATCGGCACGAAGACCGGGACAGAGCAAATTAAGGGGGTAGGAGAAGAAGTCATTTGTGCTCACCAACAAACGCAAGGGCGGAGCTCGTCCAACGCACGTGGAGGTCGTCGAACAACTGCACATTGAGATTCACACGATCAACACAAATACGATGTTTTTGTAATTAACATAATCGGAAAATATGTGACCTAACTCATAATTTACAAAACTATGACCTCATGGGCCTCTGGAAGGCCGAAAAGCACCTTCTCGTTCAACAGAAGGCAGAAGAGGTGTCGGGGGTTGGGGCTTAGTGGCGTCGGGAGTCAGTGCCGTCGAGGGTCGGTGGTGTCGGGTGTCGCTGGCATCGGGGGTCGGGGGTTAGTGGTGTTGGTTGTGGGGGGTCAGTGCCGTCGGGGGTCGAGGGTCAGTGACGTCGGGGGTCGCGGGTCTTTTCGGTCAACAAGAGGCCGAAGAGATGTTGGGGGTCGGGGGTTGGGGGTCAGTGGCGTCGGGGGTCGGGGTAGGGGTGGGGTCCAGGGTCAGTAGCGTCGGGGGTCGGGGGTCGAGGGTCAGTGGCGTCGGGAGTCGAGGGTCAGTAGCGTCGGGCGTCAGGGGTCGAGGGTAGGGGGTCGGGGGTCGAGGGTCAGTGGCGTCGGGTGTCCAGGGTCGAGGGTCAGTGGCGTCGGGAGTCAAGGGCCAGTGGCATCGGGCGTCGGGGGTTAGGGGATTGTGGCGTCGGGGGTCAGGGGTCGGGGGTTAGTGGAGTCAGACGTCGGGTGTCGGGGGTCGGGTGTTAGTGGCGTCGGGGGTCGGGGGTTGGTGGCGTCGAGCATCGGGGGTCGGGAGTCGTGGGCCTAGGGTCTGGGTCGGGGGTCAGGGGCGTCTGGGGTCGAGGGTTAGGGGCGTCGGGGGTCAGTGGCGTCGTGGGTCGGGGGTCAGTGGTATCGGGGGTCGATGGTCGGGGGTCAGTGCCGTCGGGCGTTAGGGGTCGGGGGTCGAGGGTCAGTTTCGGGGTGCCGGGGTTCCCTTTTCCTCTTCTTTCTTCTTCTCCTCTCTCCTCTTTTTCTTCTTCTTCTTCTTCTTTTCTTCTTCTTCTTCTTCTTCTTCTTCTTCTTCTTATTTTCTCCTCCTCCCCCCTCCTCTTTTTCTCCTCCTCTTCTTTTTCTCCTTCTTCTTCTTCTTCTTCTTCTTCTTCTTCTTCTTCTTTCTCCTCCTCCTCCTCCTCCTTCTCCTCCTCCTCTTCTTCTTCTTCTTCTTCTTCTTCTTCTTCTTCTTCTTCTTCTTCTTCTTCTTCTTCTTCTTCTTCTTCTTCTTCTTCTTCTTTCTCCTCCTCCTCCTCCTCCTTCTCCTCCTCTTCTTCTTCTTATTCTTCTTCTTCTTCTTCTTCTTCTTCTTCTTCTTCTTCTTTCTCCTCCTCCTCCTCCTCCTCTTCTTCTCCTTCTTCTTTTCGTTCTTCTTCTAATTATTTTCTTCTTTTCCTTTTTTCTTTTTCATTTTTTTCCTTCTTCTTTTCCTCTTTTTTTCTTATAACCTAACTAACTAACCTAATTAGCCTAATAATCTAACCAAATAAACTAACTAAATTACCCTATATATATAATAAAAACTAACCTAATAAACTAACTAAAGTAATTAACTTATTAAAAAAGATAAAGAAGAAGAACTAACCCAAAGAGACGGCAGGGGGCGGCGGCGGTGGACGACGGCAGGGGCACGCGGCAGGGGGCGGCAGGGGTGCGTGGCAGGGGGCGGCAGGGGCGCCGCGAGGGCCGGAGCGGCTCCGACGACGGCGACGCCGGGAGGTGGGCAGGCGAGAGAGAGAGAGGGCAGGACGAGAGAGAGAGAGAGAGCGGGCAGGTGGCGGGCGCGAGAGCCGTTAGGGGAGGGGGGCTATGCGCCGTTAGAGAGGGAGCCCCCTTTGCCGTTTGGAAAGGCTGGGTGGCACACGGCAAAGGGGTGAGTGGGGTGGGGTGGGCTCCGGGTGCTAGGGTGGCACACACCCTTTGCCGTCTGCCACCCCTTTGTCGTCTGCTTGTGGTTCCTTTGCCGTCCGTTGGCCGACGGCAAAGGGAAGGCCGACGACAAACAAAACTTTTGCCTTAGGTGTTTTGTTTGCCTTCTGCTTTGTGCCAGCTGACGACAAAGAAGCTCTTTGCCATGTGTCAGCAGAAGGCAAAGGCAAGGCTGACGGCAAATTTCTAAATTCCAGTAGTGTATCATGGTGATATCCATCTACAAGAGGAGATTTGGATCTACGTACCCTCGTAGATCGCACAATAGGAAGCGTTAAGAAACGCATTTGATGCAGTGGAACGTCTTCACGTCCCTCGATCAGCCCCACGAACCGTCCCACGAACCGTGTCGCGATCCATCCCACGATCTGCTCTGATCTAGTGCCGAACGGACGGCACCTCCGCGTTCAGCACACGTACAGCTCGACGATGATCTCGGCCTTCTTGATCCAGCAAGCAAGATAGAGAAGTAGATGAGTTCTCCGGTAGCGTGACGGCGCGTCAGTGCTGGTGACGATCTACTCGTGCAGGGCTCCGCCCGAGCTCCGCAGAAATCCGATCTAAAGGTAAAACTATTTGGTCTAGGGTTTATTGCACGTGGCAAAAGTTGTCCAAATCAGCCCTAGACCACCACTATATATAGGAGGGAGGGGGAGGAGGCTTTCCTTGAGGACCAAGTCCCCAAGGGTGCGCCAACCAGGAAGGAGAGGAGCAATCCTACTCCAACTAGGATTGGAAAGTGGAGTCCTTCTCTTCCTTCCCACCTCCCCTTTTTTTCTCTTTGGTTTTTTCCCTTCTTGGCGCCAAGGACATATTGGGTTGTCCCACCAGCCCACTAAGGGCTGATGGTGCCACACTATAGCCTTGGGCTCACTCCTGGGTGGGTGGGCCCCTCCCAGTGAACTCCCGAAACCCATTTGTCACTCCCGGTACAATACATGTAATGCCCAAAAACCTTCCGGTAACCAAATGAAACCATCCTATATATCAATCTTCGTTTCTGGACCATTTCCGAAACCCTCGTGATGTCCGTGATCTCATCCGGGACTCCAAAAAACATTTGGTAACAACACATATAACTCAACTATACTAAAACATCGCCGAACCTTAAGTGTGCAGACCCTGCTGGTTCGAGAACTATGTAGACATGCCCCGAGGCACTCCTCAGTCAATATCCAATAGCGGCACCTGGATGCCCATATTGAATCCTACATATTGTCCGAAGATCTTATCGGTTGAACCTCGGTGTCAAGGATTCATATAATCTCGTATGTCATTCTCTTTGTCCTTCGGTATGTGATACGTCTCAAACGTATCTACAATTTTTGATGGTTTCATGTTGTTATCTTGTCAACTTTGGATGTTTTACATACCTTTTATATATTTTTTGGGACTAAATTATTAATTCAGTGCCAAGTGCCAATTCCTGTTTTTCTGTGTTTTTTACTCTTTTCAGATCTGATTTTGGAACAAAGTCCAAATGGAATAAAATCCCCCAAATAAATTTTTCCAGAACAGAAGAAGATCGGGGGACTTGAGGGCCAAGGCACGAGGCCCACACGGAGCCCACAAGCCATGTTGCCGCGGCCAGGGGGGCCCGCGGCAACCAGGCTTGTGGCCTCCCTGGCGCTCCCCTGCGCTAGCTCTTTGGCCTATAAATTCCCTAAAATCCCAGAAAAAATCAGGGCATCCACGAAAACACTTTTCTGCCGCCGCAAGCTTCCGTTTCCGCGAGATCTCATCTGGAGACCCTTCCCGGTGCCCTACCGGAGGGGACTTTGGAGTTGGAGGGCTTCTACATCAACATCATCACCTCTCCAATGACTCGTGAGTAGTCCACTTCAGACCTACGGGTCCGTAGTTAGTAGCTAGATGGCTTCTTCACTCTCTTGGATCTTCAATACAAAGTTCTCCATGATCTTCATGGAGATCTATCCGATGTAATCCTCTTTGGCGGTGTGTTTGTCAAGATCCGATGAATTGTGGATTTGTGATCATATTATCTATGAATTATATTTGAGTCTTTGCTGATTTCTTATATGCATGATTTGATATCCTTGTAAGTCTCTCCGAGTCTTGGGTTTTGTTTGGCCAACTAGATCTATGACTCTTGCAATGGGAGAAGTGCTTGGTTTTAGGTTCATACCGTGCGGTGACCTTTCCCAGTGATAGAAGGGGCAGCAAGGCACGCATCATGTTGTTGCCATCAAGGGTAACAAGATGGCTTTCATCATAGATTTGAGATTGTCCATCTACATCATGTCATCTTGCTTAAGGCGTTACTCTGTTCTTATGAACTTAATACACTACATGCATGCTGGATAGCGGTCGACGTGTGGAGTAATAGTAGTAGATGCAGAAAGTATCGATCTACTTGTTTTGGATGTGATGCCTATATATATGATCATTGTCATAGATAACGTCATGACTTTGTGCGGTTCTATCAATTGCTCGACTGTAATTCGTTCACCCACCATCTGCTTGCTTTCATGAGAGAAGCCACTAGTGAACACTACGGCCCCCGGGTCTATTCACAACTATCGTCTCCACTTTCACTTTTACTTTGCTTTGTTTACTTTTTTGCTTTCAGTTCTCACTTTGCAAACAATCTATAAGGTATTGACAATCCCTTCATAGCATTGGGTGCAAGCTCTTTGTGTTTGTGCAGATACTTGTGACTTGACGCGATCCTCCTAATGGATTGATACCTTGGTTCTCAAACTGAGGGAAATACTTACCGCCGCTGTGCTACATCACCCTTTCCGCTTCAAGGGAACACCAACGCAAGGCTCCAAGGCTGCGGGGGAATCCTTTGCATATTTGCCAAGGAAGGCCCTATAGGCGTAGCCCATAGCAGAAGGATTCCTGGCGCCGTTGCCAGGGAAGGTCTTTTGTTGCCGTAGCAGAAGTATTTCTGGCGCCGTTGCCGGGGAGGAGAGATCAAGTCAAGATCTATCCAAGTAACTATCACAAACTCATCTCTTGCATTTACCTTTTTTGCCACTTGCCTCTTGTTTTCCTCTCCCCCACTTCACATTTTGCCTTTTTCGTTTGCCTTTTTTCGCTTGGCTTTTTCGTTCGCCCTTTTCTTTCACTTGCTTTCTGTTCGCTTGTGTGCCATGTGCCTTCAATATGCTTGCATCTTCGCTTGCTGAAAATCTAGTGATATGGATCCTCATCCACTTGCTAATCTCTTTAAGAGATCCAATTATGTTGATCCAATTGCTAGTGAGTTGAGTGCACTTGACTATCTTTATGCAGTTTTGCTTGAGATGCGTGAATCTGAAAATTGTGAGGAAGAAATTTATGAAGTGATTCACGAGGGCTCCTTGGATGAAAACCATGATTGCAATGGTTTCACTATAAATTCTATTAGTGAAAATCATGCTAAAAATATGCAAAACCCTAAGCTTGGGGATGCTAGTTTTGCTATGTCCACTACTTGTTGCAATGATCATGAGTGGGGCGATAATTTTTCTTATGATCTTGAAGATTTGTTTAAGCCTCATGATGAATATGATATTTGCAATATTATTGAAAGTGGGTTTGGAGAAGTCATGACTTTAGTTGATGATAATCCCACTATTTTTGAAGAGCGTCAACTTTGCATGCATGTGGATCATGAAAAGAATTTCCTATGTGATAGTTACATTGTTGAATTCAAATATGATCCCACATGTAAGTTCTATGAGAGAGGAAAATATTGTGGTAGAAACTTTCATGTTACCAAATTACCTCTCGTTATGTTGAGATTGCTATTGTCTCTTTCTTCTTCCTTGCATTTGGAAACTATTGGTTGTCTTGCCAATTTGTTCTCTATAAAATGCCTATGCATAGGAAGTATTTTAGACTTAGATGTGATTTTCACATGCTCTAGGATGCTCTCTTGTGCTTCAATTCTTGTCTTTTGTGTGAGCATCATTGAATTATTGCGTAGCTAAGGGCGTTAAACAATAGCGCTTGTTGGGAGGCAACCCAACGAATATATCCTTTTTCTTTCTATTTTGTGTTTTCCACACTTTCATAATTCTCTTATGATTGTGTTTTTTGTGTTTCTTTTGCGTTTGTGCCAAGTGAAACCGTTATGATTAGTCTTGGGGATGATCGTTTGATCGTGCTGGAAAAGACATAAACTTTCTGCTCACGAAAAGAATTTTTTTTATGTGAGAGATTTTGAGTTGATTCTTTTTTATGCTGATTGCTACGCAAATTCTTCAGACTGTCATAATTTTTTGGAATTTTTGAAGTACTAGAAGTATACGAAGTATACAGATTGCTACAGACTGGACTGCTGTTAACAAATTCTGTTTTTGTTGAGTTGGTTGCTTATTTGGATGAAACTATGGATAGTATCGGGGGGTATTAGCCATGAAGATTGAAAATACAGTAACCCAACATCAACATAAGTAGAATTTAAGTTTTCTACAGTACCTAAGGAAGTGGTGGTTTGCTTTCTTATACTAATGTTATCACGAGTTCTTGTTTAAGTTTCGTGTTGTGAAGTTTTCAAGTTTTGGGTGAAGTTCTTATGGACAAAAAGATAAAGAGTGGCAAGAGCTCAAGCTTGGGGATGCCCAAGGCACCCCAAGTTCATTCAAGGATGCCGTAAGAGCTTAAGCTTGGGGATGCCCCGGGAAGGCATCCCTCTTTCGTCTTCAATCCATCGGTAACGTTACTTGGGGCTATATTTTTATTCACCACATGTTATGTGTTTTGCTTGGAGCGTCTTGTATCGTAGGAGTCTTTTATTTTTGTTGTGTCACAATCTTCCTTGCTGCACACCTAGAGAGAGATACATGCACTCACCGTGATTTTGTCGAGCTTCACTTATATCATTTGGTTAGACAATTCAGCTCACATGTGTTTCACTTATATCTTTTGAGCTAGTTGATTTTGCTCTATGTGTTTCACTTCTATATTTTATAGAACGGAAGCGCGTGGTGTGGTAGTTGATCTATGCTATGAAAGTAGTCTCAAAAGGGGTAGTTATCCAAAGGGATATGAAAACTTCCACCTTCATGTGCATTGAATAGGTAGAGAAGTATGATTCATCTCAATTAGTTTTGAGTTGTGGTTGTGGTTATATTGAAGTTATACTAGTAAGGTGTTGTGGATCTAGAAATACTTGTGTTGAAGTTAGTGATTCCCGTAGCATGCACGTATGGTGAACCGCTATGTGATGAAGTCTGAGCATGATTAGTCTATTGATTGTCATCCTTTGTGTGGCGGTCGGGATAGCGTGATGGTTTATACCTACCAACCCTTCCCCTAGGAGTATGCGTTGAATACTTTGTTTCGATTAATACTAAAACTTTTGCAACAAGTATATGAGTTCTTCATTAATAATGTTGAGTCCACGGTTTAGATGCACTTTCACCTTCCACCATCACTATCTTCTTTAGTGCCGTGCAACTTTCGCCGGTGCATAAAACCACCATTAGCCTCCCTCAAAACAGCCACCATACCTACCTACTATGGCTTTTTCAAAGCCATTCCGAGATATATTGCCATGCAACTACTACCATAACATGTGCCACCACTCCTACATTGCCATTGCATGATCTTAAGATAGCTAGCATGATGTTTCCATTGATGTCTATGCCATGCTAGATCATTGTCACGGTACACTACCGAAGGCATTCCATATAGAGCCATCATTGCTCTAAGTTTTGAGTTGTAAGTGTGATGATCATCATTGATGGAGCATTGTCCCATGTGAGGAAATAAAAGAGGCCAGCGAAGCCCATTTACAAAAATAGGCCAAAGATGCCCACCAAAAAAAAAGAGGCCAAAGAGCCCACCAAAAAAATGAGAGAAAAAGAGAGAAGGGACAATGCCACTATCTTTCCACACTTGTGCTCATTAAGCACCATGATCTTCATGATTGAGAGCCTATCGTTTTTTCACCACCATATAGCTAGTGGGAAATTTTCATTATGTAACTTGGCTTCTATATTCCAACGATAGGCTTCCTCAAAATAGCCTTAGGTCTTTGTGAGCAAGCAAGTTGGATGCACACCCACTAGTTTTCTTTAAGAGCTTTCACATACTCTTAGCTCTAGTGCATCATTAGTATGGCAATCCCTACTCATTTACATTGATATCTATTGATGAGTATGTCCATAGCTCATTGATATGCCTAGTCAATGTGACCATCTTCTCCTTGTTTGCCTTGCAACCTCCACCACACTCCATTCCAATTATAGTGCTAAAACCATGGCTCACGCTCATGTATTGCGTGAGAGTTGAAAAGGTTTGAGAAAGTAAAGGTGTGAAAACAATTACTTGGCCAATACCGAGGTTTTGCATGATTTAAATTCGTTGTGCAAGGATGATAGAGCATAGCCAGACTATATGATTTTGTAGGGATAACTTTCTTTTGGCCTTGTTATTTTGAAAGTTCATGATTACCTTGCTAGTTTGCTTGAAGTATTATTGTCTCCACGTCAATAGCAAACTATTGTTTTGAATCTAATGGATCTGAATATTCACGTCACATAAGAGGAGTTACAAAGTACATCTATGCTAGGTAGCATGAAAGCATCAAAAATTCATTCTTTATCACTTCCCTACTCGACGACGAGCAGGAGTTAAGCTTGGGGATGCTTGATACGTCTCAAACGTCTCAATAATTTTTGATGGTTTCATGCTGTTATCTTGTCAACTTTGGATATTTTATATACCTTTTATATCTTTTTTGGGACTAACTTATTAATTCAGTGGCAAGTGCCAGTTCCTGTTTTTTCTGTGTTTTTGACTCTTTTCAGATCTGATTTTGCAACGGAGTCCAAACGGAATAAAATCCCCAAAATAAATTTTTCCAGAACAGAAGAAGATTGGGGGACTTGAGGGACAAGGCAGGAGGCCCACACGGAGCCCACAAGCCCTGTTGCCGCGGCCAGGGGGGCCCGCGGGAACCAGGCTTGTGGTGTCACATCCCTGACATCATAAGCAAGTTAGCTTTGTGCTCATGTTTTCTTTGCATTGCATCTAGGAAATTTCCAACAAGAACAAAGCAAGTGATGAAGGAAAATGCTAAAACCCTAGCCACTTCTTAAAATAAAAGAAATTCCAAACTAGTTAAAATCAATGAATCCAAAATGGCCTCAAGAAAAGTTCAATCTTTCTGATAAATCATGAAAGTAAATGAGCAATGAAGAAAACCATTTTCTTGACACTTTAAGCATTTTAAATAAATGCAAAAGCTACTGGTTTCAAGTTTTAAATTTGAAATCAGAAACTTTAAACTTTCAAAAATATTGAAAAGTTTGGGAATGGTTGGAAATATTCCAACAAATATTCTGGTGTGTTTAAAATAGCTTTTACAAACTATTTGGGAGCTGAAATAAATAGCAAGTTAATGAAATAGCAAAACAGAAACAAATCAGAAAGAAAACGAGAAAAACCTTACCTGACGCTCACCTGGCCCGGCCAATCTGCTCCTGTCGTCTTCCTCCTCGCCAATAGGAGCAGGAGGTGGCCGCCGCGTCGCCGCGCGCCGCCACGCAGCTCCCTGGCTGCCAGGCTGCCGCTTCGCGCTGGCAAGCACGGGGATAACCTCCCCGAGCTCATAGCTATCCATTCCCGTGCTCACTCTTCCCCCTCTCCTCTCGGTTCTCCCGATCCCCTCTGCCGCCATTGACAGGAGATCGAGCTCGAGCTGCCCGTGGCCCTAGCCATAGGATCCTCATTCTGAGTGTGCCGTTAGCTCCGCCTCGACGAACTGGTCCTCCCTGCAGAAGCCGAAGCCTTCCCGAGCCCTGCAACGCCCTCGGCACCGTCGTCTTCAACCTTCGGCCGCCGGCGAGCTCTGCTCGATTCGTCGCCCTCGGTGCTTCCCCGAGCCGTCTAAGCCCTTCTCTGCACTCCTCGTGAGCTTGCGCATCTTTCCCCTAAGATCTCCCCGTCGATCCCCTCCTCTAGGCCTAGTTCCATCGGAGCCCGACGAGGACCGCCGCTGCAGCTCGTCGCCCCGCCCTCCGGTGAAGGGTTGGTCCGTCTGAGGCCACCAGCAGCCTCACGACGTCATGTAGATGCGTTAGGTGCCCAGCCCCGCGCGTTTTGACCCTGTATTCGACGGCTTCGACGATGGCCGAACTTGGTCGCCGCCAAGCTCGTCGCCGACGTTGATTCCGGCCACCCCAGCCCCTGGGGCTTGTCCCATCGTGCGCGCCATCGAGTGGCCATTCTCCCCGTGGTCTCTGCCGTGAGTTTGGCCGTCGGAGGCAAGTTTCCGATGCCCTCCACCGTAGTGGTGGTCGCCGGAGGCTCCCCGCCGGCGAGGACGACCTCGCCGCCGGTGGATCTCAGCTGGCCTGAGCCACTGACGTGTGGGGCCAGCCTCTGGGAGTTTAGGATTAAAGAAAATAAATTTAATCAATTTGATAAATCACTGTCATGTGGGTCCAGTGAGATTAATTAGCTAATTAAGTTTAATTTTAATCTAAAACTGACCAGTGGGTCCCACTCGTCAGGTTTGACTTTCAACGGCCAGTTGGACCTGCTGATACAGTAAAGGGATTTTCGAGTATAAAAATAATTCCAGAAATGTTTAAAACTTCTAAAATTCATAGAAATTAATCTGTAACTCCAATGAAAATAATTTATATATGAAAAAGTATCTGAAAAATTCATGTTTGAAAATGTTACAGAACCCAAACATGTAGATTAATGAATAAGTCAATTCTTATAAATACTTTATAAATGGAATATGGAAAATATTTAAATTTCACTATGATTGACATGATCAAATACTGTCCTAATTACAAACCAGCAACCTAACGTGTCATTCCATGCATGTTAACATCAAGTTGATCTGAGCATCAGGTCGAATCAATTAAAATGGTATCCGAGAATACCTCGTTTGAAGTGATATTTGAATGTGATTCAAATCAACTTCAAACCTAATACATGTTAGTTATAATAGTATATCACCTTGCATTCTCATGCCATGCTCATGCATCATCTTGATTGCATATGCTTGATATTGATTGTTTTCATTCCTTTCGGTAGGCTCCGCTCCCCCGGATTCCACCGAATATCCGTCTAACGGATATCGTCACTCCTATGAGCAACAAGGCAAGCAACCATTTTGATCATCCCGATAAATCCCATGTTCTTGCTCCTGCACTTACTTATTGCATTAGGATCAAATGCTTCAACTGCTTTTGCCACGTTAGTTGAACCCACTTCCTTTGCATGACCTATCCTTGTCACAGTAAATAGCCGAACCTTGCAACCTAGGATACCTGGTAGTTGCTTGAGCCATGATGTGCCTTATCCTGCTATGCATGCTATGCTTAGAGTTGTGTATGGTCTGTCATCTGGGAGATGAACAGAATTGTGAGAATGTGTTCGGTAAGCAAAGGTTGTGTGTTGAACCTGATTTGGTAAAGGTACAGGTGAAAGGCTGTGTAGGAGTACATGGCGGGTTGTTTCATTGGAACCGTCCTTAGGAACTGAGTTCCGTGTATGTAATCCAAGACTAGATACTACCACATGCTGGGCCCTGAAATATGACCCCGCTCGACTTATTAATCGCTTAGTACTCGGTCCAAGAGTTGCAAGTAGTTTCTGGTGTTTATAGTCATGCTGGAGGCCGTGCATGGTGCTGACCTGAGAGGTGGGCTGTGATGCGGTCGGCAGTGGCACGGTGTACCAAGTGGCACCCGGATGGTGGGCTTGGGAACCCTGCTTACATCGTTTGAGGCCATGGCGGAAACCTCAGCCAGACTTCCGTACGGGTTACTCTCAGATAGGCAATAAACCTGGACTAGGTACTAGTGTGGTTAACGGTCGTGGCCGACTCCCTCGCTGGGCTTCCGCTTGAAGGTTGCCGAGGTGCATGACATGCACATGGCGATAAGTGGCGAGAGCGTGTGTGACGAAGTACACCCCTGCAGGGTTATGATCTATTCGAATAGCCGCGTCCGCGGATATGGACTACTTGGAGACATATGTTGTTCATAGATAACTTCAATGGCTACCCATAAAATTGTCAAGATAAGCGTGAGTGTCGTGGACGGTAATTCCGTATGGAGACGGAATGATTCCACGATGGTGTATTGATTGCGGTGTTAGTGGACTCGTGTGCGAGAAATCAAGTTGTCAAAATTATTTTAAAAATGCAAGTTGTCTAGCCACGAGTCAAATGTTGGCTTTCCGCATGAAACCCCACCATACCTTGTTGATACATTGCATGAGTAGTTAGTTATCCTAAAGTCTTGCTGAGTACCTCCGTACTCATGTTTGTTTAATAAAAGTTGCAGAGGTTGCTAATGACCCTAATGGTGGGTTCTTCATAGACATCGACGACGACGAGTAGCTGGTGTCCCAGCTACGATCTGGCCCTAGGTTGGGTCTGTAGTATAGTTACGCCATGTGCCTTCTAGTTGCACCTGTCTGTACTCAAACAATTTTAAACTCTTCCGCTGGCTTGTAACTGAATGACTGCTATTATGGGTCGTGAGACCCTTACTGTGTAATATTATGTGTGTGGCTCTTCTGAGCCTCTTAAATAAAGCTTGTATGTTTATGGTTATGTTGTGATGCCATCGATGTATCTATACATATCAGTATGCCATGCGTACGTGTGTCGTACTTGATATGTATGGGGTTCGATTACCTAGTCGTGAATTTTAGTAGCACTCCTTACAGGGAAATGCCCCTTTGTGATCCAACGAGCCATGGTAGCTTGCTACTGCTCCGGACACATTGGTTGACCGGCATGTGTCCTTCTTAGCTGCTGTGTCTGTCCCCTTTGGGGAAATGTCACGCCATGTAATGGAGTCCTTGTAGCTTGCTACGACTCGTCTACACTAACTGTGACCGACACGTACTTTGTTGGGTCATGTATGCTTGTCCTTGTGCGGTACTGCCACTTTGGTTTATGACTAGACTTGTCGATCCGGGTTCTTTGACATTGGAATGCTAGCGACACTATTGCATACGTGAGTCAAAAGACGCAAACGGTCCCGGCTAAGGTAAGGCTGCAGCCGTGGAGTTAACCGTGCGTGAGACCGCAAAGGGATGCGATGTGTTACACGCTGGATTCCTATGGCTTAGGATCGGGGTTCCGACATGTGGCCTCCCTGGCGCTCCCCTGTCGTAGCTCTTTGGCCTTCAAATTCTCTAAAATCCTAGAAAAAAATCAGGGCATCCACGAAAACACTTTTCCGCCGCCGCAAGCTTCTGTTTCCACGAGATCTCAACTGGAGACCCTTCCCGGTGCCCTGCCGGAGGGGACTTTGGAGTTGGAGGGCTTCTACATCAACATCATCGCCTCTCCAATGACTCGTGAGTAGTCCACTTCAGACCTACGGGTCCGTAGTTAGTAGCTAGATGGCTTCTTCTCTCTCTTGGATCTTCAATACAAAGTTCTGCATGATATTCAGGGAGATCTATCCGATGTAATCCTCTTTGGGAGTGTGTTTGTCGAGATCCGATGAATTGTGGATTTGTGATCAGATTATCTATGAATTATATTTGAGTCTTTGCTGATTTCTTATATGCATGATTTGATATCCTTGTAAGTCTCTCCGAGTCTTGGGTTTTGTTTGGCCAACTAGATCTATGATTCTTGCAATGGGAGAAGTGCTTGGTTTTGGGTTCATACCGTGTGGTGACCTTTCCCAGTGATAGAAGGGAAATCAAGGCACGCATCATGTTGTTGCCATCAAGGGTAATAAGATGGGCTTTCATCATAGGTTTGAGATTGTCCATCTACATCATGTTATCTTGCTTAAGGCGTTACTCTGTTCTTATGAACTTAATAAACTAGATGCATGCTGGATAGCGGTCGACATGTGGAGTAATAGTAGTAGATGCAGAAAGTATCGGTCTACTTGTTTTGGACGTGATGCCTATAGATATGATCATTTCCATAGATAACGTCATGACTTTGTGCGGTTCTATCAATTGCTCGACAGTAATTCGTTAACCCACCATCTACTTGCTTTCATGAGAGAAGCCACTAGTGAACACTACGGGCCCCGGGTCTATTCACAACTATCGTCTCCACTTTCACTTTTACTTTGCTTTGTTTACTTTTTGCTTTCAGTTCTCACTTTGCAAACAATCTATAAGGGATTGACAACCCCTTCATAGCGTTGGGTGCAAGCTATTTGTGTTTGTGCAGGTACTTGTGACTTGATGCGATCCTCCTACTGGATTGATACCTTGGTTCTCAAACTGAGGGAAATACTTACCACCGCTGTGCTACATCACCCTTTCCGCTTCAAGGGAACACCAACGCAAGGCTCCAAGGCCGCGGGGAATCCTTTGCATATTTTCCAAGGAAGTCCCTATAGGCGTAGCCCGTACCAGAAGGATTCCTGGCGCCGTTGCCAGGGAAGGTCTTTTTTTGCCGTAGCAGTATGTTACTTGCTCGAGATTTTATCGTCGGTATCCGCATACCTATTTCAATCCCGGTCTTGGCAAGTCTCTTTACTCGTTCCGTAATACAAGATCCCGTGACTTACACTTAGTCACATTGCTTGCAAGGCTTGTGTGTGATGTTGTATTACCGAGTGGGCCCCGAGATACCTCTCTGTCACACGGAGTGACAAATCCCAGTCTTGATCCATACTAACTCAATGGACACCTTCGGAGATACCTGCAGAGCACCTTTATAGTCACCCAGTTACGTTGCGACGTTTGATGCACACAAGGTATTCCTCCGGTGCTAGTGAGTTATATGATCTCATGGTCATAGGAATAAATACTTGACACGCAGAAAGCAATAGCAATAAAATGGTACATAGTTTGGGTATTGTCCATCACATGATTCTCCTAATGATGTGATCCTGTTATCAAGTGAAAACACTTGTCTATGGTTAGGAAACATTGACCATCTTTGATCAACGAGCTAGTCAACTAGAGGCTTACTAGGGACAGTGTTTTGTCTATGTATCCACACATGTATTTGTGTTTCCAACCAATAAAATTATAGCATGGATAATGAACGATTATCACGAACAAAGAAATATAATAATAACTATTTAATTATTGCCTCTAGGGCATATTTCCAACAGTCTCCCACTTGCACTAGAGTCAATAATCTAGTTCACATCACCATGTGATTTCAACGAATCCAACACCCATAAAGTTCTGGGGTGTGATCACGTCTTGCTCGTGAGAGAGGTTTTAGTCAACGGTTCTGAAACTTTCAGATCCGTGTGTGCTTTACAAATATTTATGTCATCTTTATAGATGCTGCTACTAGTGCTATTCGGAAATACTCCCAATATCTACTCTACTATACAAATCCGTTTTACTACTCATAGTTATTCGAATTAGTGTCAAAGCTTGCATCAACGTAACCCTTTACGACGAACTCTTTAACCACCTCCATAATCGAGAAAAATTCCTTAGTCCATTAGTTACTAAGGATAACTTTGACCGTTGTTCAGTGATTCAATCCTGTATCACTCTATGTACCTCTTTAAGAGACTTGTGGCAAGGCACACATCAGGTGCAGTACAGAGCATGACATACTTTAGAGTCTATGTCTAAGGCATAGGAGACGACATTCGTCCTTTCTCTTTCTTCTTCCGTGGTCGGGCTTTTGAGTCTTACTCAAATTCACACCTTACAACACAGCCAAGAACTCTTTCTTTGCTGATCTATTTTGAACTCCTTCAAAAAGTTGTCAAGGCATGCATTTCATTTGACAGTTTTGTCTAGCATTTTGATCTATCTCCATAGATCTTTGATGCTCAACGTTCAAGCAGCTCTATCCAGGTCTTCCTTTGAAAACCCCCTTTCAAACAACCTTTGTGCTTCACAGAAATTCTACATCACTTCCGATCAACAATATGTCAACCACATATACTTATCAGAAATTCTATAGTGCTCCCACTCACTTCTTTGGAAATACAAGTTTCTCACAAACCTTGTACAAACCCGAAAATCTTTGATCATCTCATCAAAGTGTATATTCCAACTCCGAGATGCTTGCACCAGTCCATTGAAGGATCGCTGGAGCTTGCATACTTGTTAGTATCCTTAGGATCGAAAAAACCTTTTGGTTGTATCACATACAACCTTTCCTCAAGGAAACCGTCGAGGAAACAATGTCTTGACATCCTATGTGCAATATTTCGTAAATAATGCAGCAATTACTAACATAATTCAAACACACTTTTAGCATCACTACGAGTGAGAAAGTCTCATCATAGTCAACTCTTTGAACTTGTCGGAAACATCCTTGCGACAAGTCGAGCTTTTCTTAATGGTGAATAGTCACCATCATCGTCTGTCTTCCTTTTAAAGATCCATCTATACTTAATAGTCCTATGACCATCAAGTAGTTCTTCCAAAGTCTACACTTTGTTTTCATACATAGATCCTCTCTCGGATTTCATGGTCTCCAGCCATTTGTCGTAATCCGGGCCCACCATCGCTTCTCCATAGCTCGTAGGTTCATTGTTGTTTAACAACATGACCTCCAAGACAGGGTTACCATAACACTCTGTAGTAGTACGCGACCTTTGTCGACCTATGAGGTTTGTAGTAACTTGATCCGAAGCTCAATGATCACCATCATCATTTTCCACTTCAATTGGTGTAGGCGCCACAGGAACATCTTCCCGCGCCCTGCTACACATTGGTTGAAGTGACGGTTCACTAACCTCTTCAAGTTCCACCACCCTCCCACTCAATTCTTTCGAGAGAAACCTTTCCTCGAGAAAGGACCCGTTTCTGGAAACTAATACTTTGCTTCCGGATCTGAGATAGGAGATGCATCCAATTGTTTTGGATATCCTATGAAGATGCATTTATCCGCTTTGGGTTCGAGCTTATCAGACTGAAACGTTTTCACATAACCGTCGCAGCCCCAAACTTTCAAGAAACGACAACTTAGGTTTCTCCAAACCATAGTCTATAGCGTGTCATATCAATGGAAATAGGCGGTGCCCTATTTAAAGTGAATGCGGTTGTCTCTAATGCATAACCCATAAACGATAGTGGCAATTCGACAAGAAACATCATAGTATGCACCATATCAAATAGGGTGAGGCTATGACTTTTACACACATCATCACACTATGGTGTTCTAGGTGGCGTGAATTGTGAAACAACTTCCACATTATCTTAACTGTGTACCAAAAACTTGCAACTCAGATATTCATCTCTATGATCATATCGTAGACAGTTTATCCTCTTGTCACGACGATCTTCACTCTAAGATAGCTTTGAACTTTTCAATATTTAAGACTTGTGATTCATCAAGTAAATACTCTTGTATCTACTCAAATCGTCAGTGAAGTAAGAACATAACGGTATCCACTTCGTGCCTCAGTACTCATTGGACTGCACACATCAAAAATGTATTACTCCCAACAAGTTACTATCTTGTTTCATGTGGCATGATTTGCATGTATCAAGTGATTCAAAATCAAGTGAGTCCAAATGATCCATCTCTCTGGAGCTTCTTCATGCCTTTATACCAACAGGTATGGTTTGCATGTCTCAAATGTTTCAAAAATGAGTGAGTACAAAGATCCATCGGCATGGAGCTTCTTCATGCATTTTACACCAACATGACTCAAGTGGCAGTGCCACAACTAAGTGGTACTATCATTATTACTTTGTATCTTTTGGCAACAATATTATGAACATGTGTAACACTACGATCGAGATTCAATAAACCATTGAGGGTAATTATTCAAGCAAATAGAATAACTATTATCCTCTTTAAATGAATAATCGTATTGCAATAAACCGGATCCAATCATATTCATGCTTAACGCAAACACCAAATAAAAATTATTTAGGTTTTACCACCAATCCCGATGATAGAGGGAGGGTGTGATGTTTGATCACATCAACCTTGGAAACACTTCCAACACGTATCGTCACCTCGCCTTTACCTAGTCTCCGTTTATACCGTAGCTTTCATTTCGAGTTACTAATCACTTAGCAACCGAACAGGTATCCAATACCCTCGTGCTACTAGAAGTACCATTAAAGTACACATCAATATCATGTACATCAAATATACTTTTGTCGACTTTGCCATCCTTCTTATCTCCCAAGTATCTAGGGTAGCTCTGCCTCAGTGACCGTTCAACATATCTTTTAGCACTGCTTTCCATCCCCAATCAAGTGCTCAAGTAGAAAGAGTGAATCAAATCCTAGAAGATATGCTCCGAGCTTGTGTTATATCGTTCGGTATGAATTGGGAGAAGTGCCTTCCATTCGCCAAATTCGCTTATAACAATAGTTATCAATCAAGCTTGGGCAAAGCTCCTTTTGAAGTTCTCTATGGACGAAGATGCCGAACACCTCTTAATTGGTCAGAAACCGGGGAGAGGCAACTCTTTGGCCCGGACATGATCCAGGATGCAGAAGAGCAGGTTCGCATTATTCGTGAAAAGTTGAAAACAGCCCAGTCTCGTCAAAAGAGCCAATATGATCGTCATCATAAGGCTGTGACCTTTGAAGTTGACGAGAAAGCTTACCTTCGGGTTACACCTTTGAAGGGTACCCATCAATTCGGTATCAAGGGCAAATTGGCTCCTCGTTACATTGGTCCTTTTCGCATTCTTGCCAAACGAGGAGAAGTTGCCTACCAGTTGGAACTTCCTCCGCATCTTTCTAAGGTTCATGATGTCTTCCACGTCTCGCAACTCAGGCGTTGCTTTTCGAATCCTATCCGTGAAGTGGACCACGAAACGCTTGATCTCCAGATAACCTTTCATACCGAGAATACCCCGTGCGTATTCTTGATCAAGCTGCGCGTACCACTCGACGTCGAAACCTCAAGTTTCTTAAAGTTCAATTATCAAATCATTCTGAAAAGGAGGCAACGTGGGAAAGAGAGGATCGTCTCCGACTTGAGTATCCTGCGTTATTCCCGACGACTTCTAAATCTCGGGACGAGATTCTTTTGAGTGGGGGTGAGTTGTCACATCCCTGACATCATAAGCAAGTTAGCTTTGTGCTCATGTTTTCTTTGCATTGCATCTAGGAAATTTCCAACAAGAACAAAGCAAGTGATGAAGGAAAATGCTAAAACCCTAGCCACTTCTTAAAATAAAGGAAATTCCAAACTAGTTAAAATCAATGAACCCAAAATGGCCTCAAGAAAAGTTCAATCTTTCTGATAAATCATGAAAGTAAATGAGCAATGAAGAAAACCATTTTCTTGACACTTTAAGCATTTTAAATAAATGCAAAAGCTACTGGTTTGAAGTTTTAAATTTGAAATCAGAAACTTTAAACTTTCAAAAATATTGAAAACTTTGGGAATGGTTGGAAATATTCCAACAAATATTCTGGTGTGTTTAAAATATCTTTTACAAACTATTTGGGAGCTGAAATAAATAGCAAGTTAATGAAATAGCAAAACAGAAACAAATCAGAAAGAAAATGAGAAAAACCTTACCTGACACTCACCTGGCCCGGCCCATCTGCTCCTGTCGTCTTCCTCCTTGCCAGTAGGAGCAGGAGGTGGCCGCCGCGTCACCGCGCGCCTCCACGCAGCTCCCTGGCTGCCTGGCCGCCGCTTCGCGCTGGCAAGCACGGGGATAACCTCCCCGAGCTCGTAGCTATCCATTCCCCTGCTCACTCCTCCCCCTCTCCTCTCAGTTCTCCCGATCCCCTCTGCCGCCATTGACAGGAGCTCGAGCTCGAGCTGCCCGTGGCCCTAGCCATAGGATCCTCATTCTGAGTGTGCCGTTAGCTCCGCCTCGACGAACTGGTCCTCCCTGCAGAAGCCGAAGCCTTCCCGAGCCCTGCAACGCCCTCGGCACCGTCGTCTTCAACCTTCGGCCACCGGCGAGCTCTGCTGGATTCGTCGCCCTCGGTGCTTCCCCGAGCCGTCTAAGCCCTTCTCTGCACTCCTCGTGAGCTTGCGCATCTTTCCCCTAAGATCTCCCCTTCAATCCCCTCTTCTAGGCCTAGTTCCATCGGAGCCCGGCGAGGACCGCCGCTGCAGCTCGTCGCCGGTAGCCCTCCGGTGAAGGGTTGGTCCGTCTAACGCCACCACCAGCCTCAGGACGTCATGTAGATGCGTTAGGTGCCCAGCCCCGCGCGTTTTGACCCTGTATTCGACGGCTTCGACGATGGCCGAACTTGGTCGCTGCCAAGCTCGTCGCCGGCGTTGATTCTGGCCACCCCAGCCCCTGGGGCTTGTCCCATCGTGCGCGCCGTCGAGTGGGCGTTCTCCCCTTGGTCTCTGCCGTGAGTTTGGCCGTCGGAGGCAAGTTTCCGATGCCCTCCACCGTACTGGTGGTCGCCGGAGGCTCCCCGCCGGCGAGGACGACCTCGCCGCCGGTGGATCTCAGCTGGCCTGAGCCATTGACGTGTGGGGCCAACCTCTGGGAGTTTAGGATTAAAGAAAATAAATTTAATTAATTTGATAAGTCACTGTCATGTGGGTCCAGTGAGATTAATTAGCTAATTAAGTTTAATTTTAATCTAAAACTGACCAGAGACACTGACCAGTGGGTCCCACTGGTCAGGTTTGACTTTCAACGGCCAGTTGGGCGTGCTGATGTCATGTTGATATAGTAAAGGGATTTTCCAGTATAAAAATAATTCCAGAAATGTTTAAAACTTCTAAAATTAATATAAATTAATCTGTAACTCCAATGAAAATAATTTATATATGAAAAAGTATCAGAAAAATTCAAGGAATCTGAATATGTCATTTTCAAACATGTTTGAAAATGTTACAGAACCCAAACATGTAGATTAATGAATAAGTCAATTCTTATAAATACTTTATAAATGGAATATGGAAAATATTTAAATTTCACTATGATTGACATGATCAAATACTGTCCTAATTACAAACCAGCAACCTAACGTGTCATTCCATGCATGTTAACATCAAGTTGATCTGAGCATCAGGTCGAATCAATTAAAATGGTATCCGAGAATACCTCGTTTGAAGTGATATTTGAATGTGATTTAAATCAACTTCAAACCTAATACATGTTAGTTATAATAGTATATCACCTTGCATTCTCATGCCATGCTCATGCATCATCTTGATTGCATATGCTTGATATTGATTGTTTTCATTCCTTTCGGTAGGCTCCGCTCCCCCGGATTCCACCGAATATCCGTCTAACGGATATCGTCACTCCTATGAGCAACAAGGCAAGCAACCATTTTGATCATCCCGATAAATCCCATGTTCTTGCTCCTGCACTTACTTATTGCATTAGGATCAAATGCTTCAACTTCTTTTGCCACGTTAGTTGAACCCACTTCCTTTGCATGACCTATCCTTGTCACAGTAAATAGCCGAACCTTGCAACCTAGGATACCTGGTAGTTGCTTGAGCCATGATGTGCCTTATCCTGCTATGCATGCTATGCTTAGAGTTGTGTATGGTCTGTCATCTGGGAGATGAACAGAATTGTGAGAATGTGTTCGGTAAGCAAAGGTTGTGTGTTGAACCTGATTTGGTAAAGGTACAGGTGAAAGGCTGTGTAGGAGTACATGGCGGGTTGTTTCATTGGAACCGTCCTTAGGAACTGAGTTCCGTGTATGTAATCCAAGACTAGATACTACCACATGCTGGGCCCTGAAATATGACCCCGCTCGACTTATTAATCGCTTAGTACTCGGTCCAAGAGTTGCAAGTAGTTTCTGGTGTTTATAGTCATGCTGGAGGCCGTGCATGGTGCTGACCTGAGAGGTGGGCTGTGATGCGGTCGGCAGTGGCACGGTGTACCAAGTGGCACCCGGATGGTGGGCTTGGGAACCCTGCTTACATCGTTTGAGGCCATGGCGGAAACCTCAGCCAGACTTCCGTACGGGTTACTCTCAGATAGGCAATAAACCTGGACTAGGTACTAGTGTGGTTAACGGTCGTGGCCGACTCCCTCGCTGGGCTTCCGCTTGAAGGTTGCCGAGGTGCATGACATGCACATGGCGATAAGTGGCGAGAGCGTGTGTGACGAAGTACACCCCTGCAGGGTTATGATCTATTCGAATAGCCGCGTCCGCGGATATGGACTACTTGGAGACATATGTTGTTCATAGATAACTTCAATGGCTACCCATAAAATTGTCAAGATAAGCGTGAGTGTCGTGGACGGTAATTCCGTATGGAGACGAAATGATTCCACGATGGTGTATTGATTGCGGTGTTAGTGGACTCGTGTGCGAGAAATCAAGTTGTCAAAATTATTTTAAAAATGCAAGTTGTCTAGCCACGAGTCAAATGTTGGCTTTCCGCATGAAACCCCACCATACCTTGTTGATACATTGCATGAGTAGTTAGTTATCCTAAAGTCTTGCTGAGTACCTCCGTACTCATGTTTGTTTAATAAAAGTTGCAGAGGTTGCTAATGACCCTAATGGTGGGTTCTTCATAGACATCGACGACGACGAGTAGCTGGTGTCCCAGCTACGATCTGGCCCTAGGTTGGGTCTGTAGTATAGTTACGCCATGTGCCTTCTAGTTGCACCTGTCTGTACTCAAACAATTTTAAACTCTTCCGCTGGCTTGTAACTGAATGACTGCTATTATGGGTCGTGAGACCCTTACTGTGTAATATTATGTGTGTGGCTCTTTTGAGCCTCTTAAATAAAGCTTGTATGTTTATGGTTATGTTGTGATGCCATCGATGTATCTATACATATCAGTATGCCATGCGTACGTGTGTCGTACTTGATATGTATGGGGTTCGATTACCTAGTCGTGAATTTTAGTAGCACTCCTTACAGGGAAATGCCCCTTTGTGATCCAACGAGCCATGGTAGCTTGCTACTGCTCCGGACACATTGGTTGACCGGCATGTGTCCTTCTTAGCTGCTGTGTCTGTCCCCTTTGGGGAAATGTCACGCCATGTAATGGAGTCCTTGTAGCTTGCTACGACTCGTCTACACTAACTGTGACCGACACGTACTTTGTTGGGTCATGTATGCTTGTCCTTGTGCGGTACTGCCACTTTGGTTTATGACTAGACTTGTCGATCCGGGTTCTTTGACATTGGAATGCTAGCGACACTATTGCATACGTGAGTCAAAAGACGCAAACGGTCCCGGCTAAGGTAAGGCTGCAGCCGTGGAGTTAACCGTGCGTGAGACCGCAAAGGGATGCGATGTGTTACACGCTGGATTCCTATGGCTTAGGATCGGGGTTCCGACATGTGGCCTCCCTGGCGCTCCCCTGTCGTAGCTCTTTGGCCTTCAAATTCTCTAAAATCCTAGAAAAAAATCAGGGCATCCACGAAAACACTTTTCCGCCGCCGCAAGCTTCTGTTTCCACGAGATCTCAACTGGAGACCCTTCCCGGTGCCCTGCCGGAGGGGACTTTGGCGTTGGAGGGCTTCTACATCAACATCATCGCCTCTCCAATGACTCGTGAGTAGTCCACTTCAGACCTACGGGTCCGTAGTTAGTAGCTAGATGGCTTCTTCTCTCTCTTGGATCTTCAATACAAAGTTCTGCATGATCTTCATGGAGATGTATCCGATGTAATCCTCTTTGGGAGTGTGTTTGTCGAGATCCGATGAATTGTGGATTTGTGATCAGATTATCTATGAATTATATTTGAGTCTTTGCTGATTTCTTATATGCATGATTTTATATCCTTGTAAGTCTCTCCGAGTCTTGGGTTTTTTTTGGCCAACTAGATCTATGATTCTTGCAATGGGAGAAGTACTTGGTTTTGGGTTCATACCGTGTGGTGACCTTTCCCAGTGACAGAAGGGAAAGCAAGGCACGCATCACATTGTTGCCATCAAGGGTATTTCATCATAGGTTTGAGATTGTCCATCTACATCATGTTATCTTGCTTAAGGCGTTACTCTGTTCTTATGAACTTAATAAACTAGATGCATGCTGGATAGCGGTCGACATGTGGAGTAATAGTAGTAGATGCAGAAAGTATCGGTCTACTTGTTTTGGACGTGATGCCTATAGATATGATCATTGCCATAGATAACGTCATGACTTTGCGCGGTTCTATCAATTGCTCGACAGTAATTCATTCACCCACCATCTACTTGCTTTCATGAGAGAAGCCACTAGTGAACACTACGGCCCCCGGGTCTATTCACAACTATCGTCTCCACTTTCACTTTTACTTTCCTTTGTTTACTTTTTGCTTTCAGTTCTCACTTTGCAAACAATCTATAAGGGATTGACAACCCCTTCATAGCGTTGGGTGCAAGCTATTTGTGTTTGTGCAGGTACTTGTGACTTCACGCGATCCTCCTACTGGATTGATACCTTGGTTCTCAAACTGAGGGAAATACTTACCGCCGCTGTGCTACATCACCCTTTCCGCTTCAAGGGAACACCAACGCAAGGCTCCAAGGCCGCGGGGAATCCTTTGCATATTTTCCAAGGAAGTCCCTATAGGCGTAGCCCGTAGTAGAAGGATTCCTGGCGCCATTGCAAGGGAAGGTCTTTTGTTGCCGTAGCAGTATGTTACTTGCCCGAGATTCGATCGTCGGTATCTGCATACCTATTTCAATCTTGTTACCGGCAAGTCTCTTTACTCGTTCCGTAATACAAGATCCCGTGACTTACACTTAGTCACATTGCTTGCAAGGCTTGTGTGTGATGTTGTATTACCGAGTGGGCCCCGAGATACCTCTCTGTCACACGGAGTGACAAATCCCAGTCTTGATCCATACTAACTCAACGGACACCTTCGGAGATACCTGCAGAGCACCTTTATAGTCACCCAGTTACGTTGCGACGTTTGATGCACACAAGGTATTCCTCCGGCGCCAGTGAGTTATATGATCTCATGGTCATAGGAATAAATACTTGACACGCAGAAAGCAATAGCAATAAAATGGTACATAGTTTGGGTCTTGTCCATCACATGATTCTCATAATGATGTGATCCTGTTATCAAGTGAAAACACTTGTCTATGGTTACGAAACATTGACCATCTTTGATCAACGAGCTAGTCAACTAGAGGCTTACTAGGGACAGTGTTTTGTCTATGTATCCACACATGTATTTGTGTTTCCAACCAATACAATTATAGCATGGATAATGAACGATTATCACGAACAAAGAAATATAATAATAACTATTTAATTATTGCCTCTAGGGCATATTTCCAATAGTCTCCCACTTGCACTAGAGTCAATAATCTAGTTCACATCACCATGTGATTTCAACGAATCCAACACCCATAAAGTTCTGGGCTCTGATCACGTCTTGCTCGTGAGAGAGGTTTTAGTCAACGGTTCTGAAACTTTCAGATCCGTGTGTGCTTTACAAATCTTTATGTAATCTTTATAGATGCTGCTACTAGTGCTATTCGGAAATACTCCCAATATCTACTCTACTATACAAATCCGTTTTACTACTCATAGTTATTCGGATTAGTGTCAAAGCTTGCATCAACGTAACCCTTTACGACGAACTCTTTAACCACCTCCATAATCGAGAAAAATTCCTTAGTCCATTAGTTACTAAGGATAACTTTGACCGTTGTTCAGTGATTCAATCCTGTATCACTCTATGTACCTCTTTAAGAGACTTGTGGCAAGGCACACATCAGGTGCGGTACAGAGCATGACATACTTTAGAGTCTATGTCTAAGGCATAGGAGACGACATTCGTCCTTTCTCTTTCTTCTGCCGTGGTCGGGCTTTTGAGTCTTACTCAAATTCACACCTTACAACACAGCCAAGAACTCTTTCTTTGCTGATCTATTTTGAACTCCTTCAAAAAGTTGTCAAGGCATGCATTTCATTTGACAGTTTTGTCTAGCATTTTGATCTATCTCCATAGATCTTTGACGCTCAACGTTCAAGCAGCTCTATCCAGGTCTTCCTTTGAAAACCCCCTTTCAAACAACCTTTGTGCTTCACAGAAATTCTACATCACTTCCGATCAACAATATGTCAACCACATATACTTATCAGAAATTCTATAGTGCTCCCACTCACTTCTTTGGAAATACAAGTTTGTCACAAACCTTGTACAAACGCGAAAAGATTTGATCATCTCATCAAAGTGTATATTCCAACTCCGAGATGCTTGCACCAGTCCATTGAAGGATCGCTGGAGCTTGCATACTTGTTAGTATCCTTAGGATCGAAAAAACCTTTTGGTTGTATCACATACAACCTTTCCTCAAGGAAACCGTCGAGGAAACAATGTCTTGACATCCTATGTGCAATATTTCGTAAATAATGCAGCAATTACTAACATAATTCAAACACACTTTTAGCATCACTACGAGTGAGAAAGTCTCATCATAGTCAACTCTTTGAACTTGTCGGAAACATCCTTGCGACAAGTCGAGCTTTTCTTAATGGTGAATAGTCACCATCATCGTCTGTCTTCCTTTTAAAGATCCATCTATACTTAATAGTCCTATGACCATCAAGTAGTTCTTCCAAAATCTACATTTTGTTTTCATACATAGATCCTCTCTCGGATTTCATGGTCTCCAGCCATTTGTCGGAATCCGGGCCCACCATCGCTTCTCCATAGCTCGTAGGTTCATTGTTGTTTAACAACATGACCTCCAAGACAGGGTTACCATACCACTCTGTAGTAGTACACGACCTTTGTCGACCTATGAGGTTTGTAGTAACTTGATCCGAAGCTCAATGATCACCATCATCATTTTCCACTTCAATTGGTGTAGGCGCCACAGGAACATCTTCCCGCGCCCTGCTACACATTGGTTGAAGTGACGGTTCACTAACCTCTTCAAGTTCCACCACCCTCCCACTCAATTCTTTCGAGAGAAACCTTTCCTCAAGAAAGGAGCCGTTTCTGGAAACTAATACTTTGCTTCTGGATCTGAGATAGGAGATGCATCCAATTGTTTTGGATATCCTATGAAGATGCATTTATCCGCTTTGGGTTCGAGCTTATCAGACTGAAACGTTTTCACATAACCGTCGCAGCCCCAAACTTTCAAGAAACGACAACTTAGGTTTCTCCAAACCATAGTCTATAGCGTGTCATATCAATGGAAATACGCGGTGCCCTATATAAAGTGAATGCGGTTGTCTCTAATGCATAACCCATAAACGATAGTGGCAATTCTACAAGAAACATCATAGTATGCACCATATCAAATGGGGTGAGGCTATGAGTTTTAGACACATCATCACACTATGGTGTTCTAGGTGGCGTGAATTGTGAAACAACTTCCACATTGTCTTAACTGTGTACCAAAAACTTGCAACTCAGATATTCATCTCTATGATCATATCGTAGACAGTTTATCCTCTTGTCACGACGATCTTCACTCTGAGATAGCTTTGAACTTTTCAATATTTAAGACTTGTGATTCATCAAGTAAATACTCTTGTATCTACTCAAATCGTCAGTGAAGTAAGAACATAACGATATCCACTTCGTGCCTCAGTACTCATTGGACTGCACACATCAAAAATGTATTACTCCCAACAAGTTACTATCTTGTTTCATGTGGCATGATTTGCATGTATCAAGTGATTCAAAATCAAGTGAGTCCAAATGATCCATCTCTCTGGAGCTTCTTCATGCCTTTATACCAACAGGTATGGTTTGCATGTCTCAAATGTTTCAAAAATGAGTGAGTACAAAGATCCATCAGCATGTAGCTTCTTCATGCATTTTACACCAACATGACTCAAGTGGCAGTGCCACAACTAAGTGGTACTATCATTATTACTTTGTATCTTTTGGCAACAATACTATGAACATGTGTAACACTACGATCGAGATTCAATAAACCATTGTGGGTAATTATTCAAGCAAATAGAATAACTATTATCCTCTTTAAATGAATAATCGTATTGCAATAAACCGGATCCAATCATGTTCATGCTTAACGCAAACACCAAATAACAATTATTTAGGTTTTACCACCAATCCCGATGATAGAGGGAGTGTGTGATGTTTGATCACATCAACCTTGGAAACACTTCCAACACGTATCGTCACCTCGCCTTTAGCTAGTCTCCGTTTATACCGTAGCTTTCATCTCGAGTTACTAATCACTTAGCAACCGAACCGGTATCCAATACCCTCGTGCTACTAGAAGTATCAGTAAAGTACACATCAATATCATGTACATCAAATATACTTCTGTCGACTTTGCCAGCCTTCTTATCTCCCAAGTATCTAGGGTAGCTCTGCCTCAGTGACCGTTCCCCTCATAACAGAAGCACTTAGTCTCGGGTTTGGGTTCAATCTTCGGTTTCTTCATTGGAGCAGCAACTAGTTTGCCGTTTCATGAAGTATCCCTTCTAGCCCTTGCCATTCTTGAAACTAGTGGTTTTACTAACCATCAACAATTGATGCTCCTTCTTGATTTCTACTTTTGCAGTGTCAAACATTGTGAATCATTCAAGGATCATCATATATATCCTTGATATGTTTATAGTTCATCACGAAGCTCTAGCAGCTTGGTGGCAGTGACTTTTGGAGAACCATCACTATCTCATCTAGAAGATTAACTCCCACTTGATTCAAGCGATTGTTGTACTCAGACAATCTGAGAACATGCTCAACGATTTGAGTTTTTCTCCTCTACTTTGTAGACAAAGAATCTTGTCGGAGGTCTCAGACCTCTCAACAAGGGCACGAGCAAGAAATCTCAATTTCATCTCCTAGAACATCTCTTATGTTCCCCGACGTTTCAAAACGTCTTCTGCGCCTTGCTTCTAAGCCATTAAGTATCACGCACTGAACTATCACGTAGTCATCAGAACGTGTATGTCAGATGTTCGCAACATCCACAGACGACACTCGAGGTGCATGATGACCCACAAATATAGGGGATCAATCGTAGTCCTTTCGATAAGTGAGAGTGTCGAACCCAACGAGGAGCAGAAGTATCTGACAAGCTGTTTTCAGCAAGGTAAAATCTGCAAGCACTGAAATTGTCGGTAAAAGGTGATTGTGTGGTGAGATGATTCGTAGCAAGCAACAAGTAACAAAAGTAGCAACGGTGCAGCAAAGTGGCCCAATACGTTTTGTAGAAAGGGACAAGCCTGGACAAAGTCTTATAGGAGGAAAAATACTACCGAGGACACACGGGAATTTCTGTCATGCTAGTTTTCATCATGTTCATGTGATTCGCGTTCGTTACTTTGATAGTTTTATATGTGGGTGGACCGGCGCTTGGGTACTGCCCTTACATGGAAAAGCATCCCACTTATGATTAACTCCTCTCGCAAGCATCCGCAACTATGAAAGAAGAATTAAGACAAAGTCTAACCATAGCATTAAACTAGTGGATCCAAATCAGCCCCTTACGAAGCAACCCATAAACTAGGGTTTAAGCTTCTGTCACTCTAGAAACCCATCATCTACTTACTACTTCCCAATGCCTTCCTCTAGGCCCAAATAATGGTGAAGTGTTATGTAGTCGACGTTCACATAACACCACTAGAGGAAAAACAACATACAACACATCAAATTACCGAACGAATACCAAATTCACATGACTACTATTAGCATGACTTATCCCATGTCCTCAGGAACAAAAGTAACTACTCACAAAGCATAATCATATTCATGACCAGAGAGGTAATGAGTAGTATCAAGAATCTGAACATAAACTCTTCCACCAAGTAATCCAACTAGCATCAACTACAAAGAGTAATCAACACTACTAGAAACCTTACGAGTACCAATCGGAGTCGCGAGACGGAGATTGGTTACAAGTGATGAACTAGGGTTTGGAGATGAGATGGTGCTGATGAAGATGTTGATGGTGACGAGTCCCCTCCGATGAGAGGAGTGTTGGTGATGACGATGGCGATGATTTCCCCCTTCGGGAGGGAAGTTTCCTCAGCAGGATCATCCTGCCGGAGCTCTAGATTGGTTCTGCTCAAGTTCCGCCTCGTGGCGGCGGCGAATCCATGAAAAAACTCCTCCTTCATTTTTTCCAGATGAAACCCTTCATATAGCAGAAGAGGGGGGCTAGTGAGCCAGCAGGCTGCCCACAAGCCCCGTAGGCGCAGCCAGGGGGTGGCCGCGCCTAGCAGGCTTGTGGCCACCTGCTGGCTCCCCTCTGGCGCTTCTTCGGTCCAGTATTTTTTATAAATCCAGAAAAAAAATCCTCGTTGATTTTTACGGCGCTTCTTCGGCCCAGTATCTCAAACTTGCTCCAATTTCATGCCAGAATTCCAGTTGTCGGCATTCTCCCTCTTCATGCAAACCTTGCAAAATAAGAGAGAAAAGGCATAAGTATTATATCGTGAAGTGAAATAACACCCCAAGAAGCGATAAATATCAACATAAAAGCATGATGCAAAATGGACGTATCAACTCCCCCAAGCTTAGACCTCGCTTGTCCTCAAGCGAAAGCCGAGCTCAATAAATATGTCCACATGTTTAGGGAGAGAGATGTCGACAAAACAGAATACGAACATGCATGCATCATGATCATGATCAGAACAACAATACCAACATATAATCTCTCATGCTAGAGTGATAACTCCTTCACAAAGTAAAGCATGGATCAAGAACATTACCGAGAAGTAACAACCGATAGCTTGTAGTCATGGAAGCAATTTCAATTTATTACAACATCAGAAAGAGTCAAATAAGAGCTTGTAAAGCAAATCCACATACTCAATCATCCTTTCGTTCTCTACAATTGCTACAACTCACGTGGTACTCATGAGATCAAAGCTTCAGCTGGACAAAGAGAAAGATAGGGGCTTATAGTTTTGCCTCCCAACTACTTACCTCAAGGGTAATGTCAACAATAATAATTCATGAATACTTACTTCCAAGTAGACATATGAATATAGATCTTTCCCTAGCATATGACATTAGCCAAAATAAAGGAGAAACAAGGATTTGGTCAAGATCACCATGACTCTTTTAGGGACAAAAAGTAAAGGTACAAGATAGGCCCTTTGCAGAGGGAAGCAGAGGTTGTCATGCGCTTTTAAGATTTGGATGTGTGTCCTCTTAGTGCGGAGGAACGTCACTTTATATTGCCTCCTGTGATAAAGAACTTTACTATGCAGTCTGTCGCTTTTATGTCTTCCTCATCACAGGTTCATACAAAGCTTATTTTCCACACACTAATAGATCATACTTATTAGAGAGCATTGTTTATTGCTTGCACCGATGACAACTTACTTGAGGGATCTTATTCAATCCATAGGTAGGTATGGTGGACTCTCATGGCAAAACTGGGTTGAAGATTTATGGATGCACAAGTCGTATCTCTACTTGGTGCGGGAGTTTTGGCTAATATGAGGTGGAAGCAATCGTCACATGCTAAGGGATCTCTAATCATATAACATTGTTCGGAACCAAGCAAACACAATTCATTATGTTGTCTTCCTTGTCCAACATCTACTTCTAGGCATGCAATAGTTTAGTGAGTGTTCACAATCATAGATGGTGTCAAAGATGATATATTTATATGTGAACCTCTCCTTCCTTATCACTTCCTATTAATTGCAACAATGACCAAGGTCTACGTTTGTCTACCCTCAACAAGTTTAAATCAACATTCTTTTTATATGTGAAGCCATCACTTCCGATAAGATCATTACATGATCTTTCATGCTTTTGTTCTTTTCTCACTCTTTTGATCATGGCAAGAGGCAAAGCCCTCAACTAAGACACTCTTTATTATATGGCTCACGAGCTCGAATACATCGGGGGTGACACAAAGCAAAACTCAAGAATAAAACACTAAGACCTTTATTCTACTAGAGAAAACTGAAAAGGAACAAACTAAAACAAAGGTAAAGGCAAAAGATGTGATGGTGATACGATACCGGGGCAACTCCCCCAAGCTTGGCACATGTCATGGGGATTGCCCATACCCATGCTCAGTTTTCTTCCTTTGGAGGTGATGGTGGTGGAGTTGTTTTGTCCTTTGATTCCTAAAGGGCCATCAATCTTTGATTTATACCTTGGAGATCTGTGATATGTTTCTCCAGCAAAATAACTTCACGAGTGAGATAAGTATTGCGAGCACGAGTTGTTTCACAAAACCTTAAGAGTTCAATTAAGGATAGAGACAGTAGGTGAAGGTACGGTTGGAGGAAATCCACGTCTTCAACTTCTTCCTTGTTGAGCACAGATTGCACTTCGTCCCATGCCTGATTTCTCTCCTTGGTTTTGCCCTTGGTTTCTTTAGGTAGCCTCTCCTTGGCCTCCATTCTTTTCAGATCAGCATTTACTTCTCCATAGGCTTGAGGGAGATTGTTCTCCCCCACAGATTCCTGGGACGACATCTTGCTCTAAATCTGGGGCAGAAAATAGGCTCGAAACGAAAAACATAGGAAATCTGCGTGATACAGGGTTCAGGCCTCACGGGAGAATATATATTGATTTTTTCATACCATAAGGAGTACTCCACACGAAAACGGAGTCCGGGAGGCGCACGAGGTGGCCACAAGCCCCCCAGGCGCGGCCAGGGAGTGGGCCCGCGCCTGGCAGCCTTGTCGCCTCCTCGCACGCTTTCCAGACTACTTCCAATTTTTGTATTTTTTTCAAATATTCCAAAACGGAGAAAAGTTCCTACTGGAAAAGTTTTGGAGTCTGTTTTCTTACCGAATCACATACCTCTTCATTTTCGGAGTCTGAAACAGGCTGATAAATATCACTTAGGTATTCTTCCGGAGTTATGGTATTGATGATATTGCTTTCAACACTTATGGGAGTACATGAGATATAATGCTTGATTCTCTGCCCATTTACAACTCTCGGACAATTACCTTCCATGTTGTTGATCTTGATAGCACCGGAACGATATACTTCCTCAACAACATAGGGGCCTTCCCATTTAGAGAGAACCTTGCCTGCAAAGAATCTTAAACGAGAGTTATATAGCAAGACATAATCACCTACATTGAACTCACGCTTTTGTATCCTCTTATCATGCACCTCTTAACCTTTTCTTTGAACAGCTTGGCATTCTCATATGCCTGAGTTCTCCATTCATCAAGCGAGCTAATGTCAAATAACCTCTTCTCACCAGCAAGTTTGAAATCAAACTTGAGCTCTTTGATTGCCCAATAAGCTTTATGCTCTAGCTCAATAGGTAAATGGCATGCTTTACCGTACACCATTTTGTACGGAGACATGCCCATGGGATTCTTATAGGCAGTTCTATAAGCCCACAATGCATCATTGAGCTTCTTAGACCAATTCTTTCTAGACCTGTTAACAGTCTTTTGCAGAATTAGTTTAATCTCTCTGTTGCTTAGCTCTACATGACCACTGGATTGAGGGTGATAGGGAGACGCAATTCTATGGTTGACATCGTACTTAGCATGCGTTTTACAGAAATCACCATGAATGAAATGTGAACCATCATTGGTCATTAGATATCTAGGGACTCCAAATCTAGGGAAGATAACTTCTTTAAGAATCCTGATAGAGGTGTTGTGATCAGCACTACTAGTGGGGATAGCTTCTACCCACTTAGTGACATAATCAACAGCAACTAGGATATGAGTATACCCGTTGGATTTTGGAAAAGGTACCATATAATCAAAGCCCCAAACATCAAATGGTTCAATGACAAGTGAATAGTTCATAGGCATTTCCTGACGTCACAGGACAAGACAAACTTACGGGCATCCTTGAAGAGAGTGGGCCAATAGAAACCTGATTGCAATACCTTGTGTGCAATTCTATCTCCCACATGGTGTCCTCCATAGGCCTCGGAGTGACACTTCTGTAGGATCTGTCCCTGTTCATGTTCAGGTACACAACGTCTAATAACACCATCTACTCCTTCCTTATAAAGGTGAGGATCATCCCAGAAGTAATGTCTCAAGTCAAAGAAGAATTTCTTCTTTTGCTGGTATGTGAAACTAGGTGGTATATATTTGGCAACGATATAGTTTGCATAATCAGCATACCACGGTGCACTACATGAAGCATTGATGACATTCAGTTGCTCATCGGGAAAGCTATCATCAATAGGTTGTGGGTCATCAAGAACGTTCTCCAACCTAGACAAGTTATCTGCTACGGGGTTATCAGCACCCTTCCTGTCGACAACGTGCAAATCAAACTCTTGTAGCAAGAGAACCCATCTGATAATTCTAGGTTTAGCGTCCTTCTTCTCCATGAGGTACTTAATAGTAGCATGATCAGTGTGAATAGTGACTTTGGAATCAACTATGTAAGACCTGAACTTTTCACATGCAAACACGACTGCTAAAAACTCCTTTTCCGTAGTGGCATAGTTTCTTTGGGCACTGTCTAGAGTTTTACTAGCATAGTGAATAACATTCAAATTCTTATCAACTCTTTACCCTAGGACAGCACCAACAACATAATCACTAGCATCACACATGATTTCAAAAGGTAAGTTCCAATCAGGTGGTTGAACGATAGGCGCAGTTATCAAGGCCCTCTTAAGTATTTCGAAGGCTTCCTCACAATCATCGTCCAAAACAAAAGGAATATCCTTTTGCAAGAGATTGGTAAGAGGCCTAGAAATCTTAGAGAAGTCTTTAATGAACCTTCTATAGAAACCAGCATGACCAAGGAAACTTCTTATTCCTTTGATATCTTTGGGGTATGGCATTTTCTTGATTGCATCAACCTTAGCCTTATCGACTTCAATACCTCTTTCAGAAATTTTATGTCCTAAAACGATGCCTTCATTAACCATAAAGTGGCACTTCTCCCAATTCAAGACAAGATTGGTGTCTTTACATCTCTGCAAGACTCGATCAAGGTTGCTGAGGCAATCATCAAAGGAAGACCCATAAACGGAGAAGTCATCCATGAAAACCTCAACAATCTTTTCACAAAAGTCAGAGAATATAGCCATCATACATCTTTGAAAGGTGGCAAGTGCATTACATAAGCCAAAAGGCATACGTCTATAAGCAAAGGTACTGAAAGGGCAGGTGAAAGTGGTTTTCTCCTGATCAGATTGTGCAACTGGTATTTGGGAGAAACCAGAATAACCGTCTAGAAAGAAGAAGTGTGTGTGTTTAGACAGTCTTTCTAGCATTTGGTCGATAAAAGGCAAAGGGTAATGATCTTTCCTAGTGGCTTTATTCAATTTCCTAAAATCGATCACCATCCTATAGACAGTAATAATCCTCTGTGGGATCAATTCATCCTTATCATTAGGGACAACGGTAATGCCTCCCTTCTTAGGGACGCAATGCACCAGACTCACCCAATCGCTGTGAGCAACAGTATAGATAATACCCGCTTCCAGAAGCTTTAGTATTTCTTTTCTCACTACTTCTTTCATCTTAGGATTTAATCTCCTTTGATGATCAGCAACTGGTTTGAAATCAGGATCAGTTTTAATCTTGTGCTGGCATAGAGTGGTACTAATGCCCTTAAGATCATCAAGAGTGTATGCAATAGCAGCACGGTGCTTCCTCAGAGTTTTTAGTAACTTCTTTTCTTCATGCTCTGAGAGGCTAGCACTAATAATAACAGGATATATCTCTTTTTCCTCAAGATAAGCATACTTAAGAGTATCAGGCAACTGTTTAAGCTCGAACACAGGATCACCCTTTGGTGGGGGTGGATCCCCAAGCAGTTCAACATGCAAGTTATTCTTAAGGATAGGATATTGTTCTAAATTATTAAGGATAGGATATTGTTCTAAGACAACTCTATCTATCTCATCCCTTTCATCCATATGCATATCATTTTCATGCTCAACCAAGTATTGCTCTAAGGGATCAGTAGGAGGTACGGCAATAGAAGGTAAGGCAATAGTTTCATCCTTACTAGGCAACTCCTTTTCATGAGGTTGTCTACCAAACTTGGAGAAATTGAACTCATGTGCCACACCTTCAAAGCCAACAGTGACAGTTTGCTTCTCACAATCAATATGAGCATTGAGAGTATTGAGAAAAGGTCTACCAAATATGATGGGACAGAAGCTATCTTGTGCGGTAGCAAGAACGAGGAAATCAGCAGGATACTTTGTTTTACCACACAATACTTCAACATCCTTAACAGTATCTCTATTGGCAAGCTGAATAGTGACATCAATGGGTTCTATCTCAACAGGTGCAATCTCATCTTTGATTTCATCATATAAGGATTGAGGTATTACACTAACACTAGCACCCACGTCACATAAACCATGATAACAATGATCTCCTATCTTAACAGAAACAACAGGCGTGCCAACAACAGGCCTATGTTTGTCTCTAGCGTGAGGTTTAGCAATTCTAGCAGCATCTTCACAGAAGTGAATATTATGTCCCTCAACATCGTCGGACAGAAGATCTTTGATAATAGCAATGCTAGGTTCAACTCTAATTTTCTTAGGGGGTGTAGATGTTCTAATGAAGCCTCTATGTATCACAGTTGAAGCTTTAGAATGATCCTTTATCCTAACACAGAAAGGTGGTTTCTCAATGTAAGCATTGGGAACAACAGGATCATTATAGGCAATGACTCTCTCTTCAACTGGATTGGGTTTAACTATATTGACTTCTAAAGGAGGATGATATTTAAAGCACTTCTCTTTGGGGAGATCAATATGAGAAGCAAAAGATTCACACAGTGAAGCTACTATCTCAGAGTCAAGTCCATACTTAGCGCTAAAGTCACAAAAAGTATTTGTTTCAACAAAGGATTTAACGCAATCAAACTTGAAATTCATACCTGACTCCTTACCTTCTTCAAGCTCCCAATCTTCAGAGTTGCGTTTAATTCTCTCTAATAAATTCCATTTGACGTCAATATCTCTCTTCATAAAAGAACCGGTACAAGAAGTATCAAGCATGGTGCGATCCTCATGAGAAAGCCGAGCATAAAAGTTCTGAATGATAATTTATCTCGAGAGCTCATGATTGGGGCATGAATATAACATTGATTTAAGCCTCCCTCAAGCTTGAGCGATGCTTTCTCTATCACGAGGCCAAAAATTATAAATATAATTCCGATCACGATGTACTAAATGCATAGGATAAAACTTTTGATGAAATTCCAATTTCAACCGATTGTAGTCCCATGATCCAGTATCATCACATAGCCTATACCATGTCAAAGCCTTATACTTCAAAGATAAAGGAAAGACCTTCTTCTTGACCTCATCCTCGGGCAAACCTGCAAGCTTAAATAAACCACAAACTTCATCTACATAGATTAGATGCAAGTCTGGATGTGATGTTCCATCTCCTGTAGAAGAATTAGCCAGCAGTTTCTCAAGCATACCCGAAGGAAATTCAAAGCAAATATTTTCAGTAGGTGCAGCAGGTTGAGGAGCAACTATTTGTGCTTCCGTTCTAGGTGAAGATACCCCGAACAAGCCCCTCAAAGGATTAGTATCCATAGTGACAAGTGACGATAAATTTCAGCACACTATATGAATGTTTCCTTACCAAGTTACACTTACCAAAGGCGCTTCACTCCCCGGAAACGGCGCCAGAAAAGAGTCTTGATGACCCACAAGTATAGGGTATCAATCGTAGTCCTTTAGATAAGTAAGAGTGTCGAACCCAACGAGGAGAAGAAGGATGTGACAAGTGGTTTTCAGCAAGGTAAAATCTGCAAGCACTGAAATTGTCGATAACAGGTGATTGTGTGGTGAGATGATTCGTAGCTAGCAACAAGTAAGAAAAGTAGCAACGGTGCAGAAAAGTGTCCCAATCCCTTTTGTAGGAAGGGACATGCCTGGACAAAGTCTTATAGGAGTAAAAAAACGCTCCCGAGGACACACGGGAATTTCTGTCATGCTAGTTTTCATCATGTTCATATGATTCGCGTTCATTACTTTGATAGTTTGATATGTGGGTGGACCGGAGCTTGGGTACTGCCCGTACTTGGACAAGCATCCCACTTATGTTTAATCCTTCTCGCAAGCTTCTGCAACTATGAAATAAGAATTAAGACAAAGTCTAACCATGGCATTAAACTAGTGGATCCAAATCAGCCCCTTACGAAGCAACGCATAAACTAGGGTTTAAGCTTCTGTCACTCTAGCAACCCATCATCTACTTACTACTTCCCAATGCCTTCCTCTAGGCCCAAATAATGGTGAAGTTTTATGTAGTCGACGTTCACATAACACCACTAGAGGAAAAACAACATACAACACATCAAATTACCGAACGAATACCAAATTCACATGACTACTATTAGCATGACTTATCCCATGTCCTCAGGAACAAAAGTAACTACTCACAAAGCATAATCATATTCATGACCAGAGAGGTAATGAGTAGCATCAAGAATCTGAACATAAACTCTTCCACCAAGTAATCCAACTAGCATCAACTACAAAGAGTAATCAACACTACTAGCAACCTTACAAGTACCAATCGGATTCGCAAGACGGAGATTGGTTACAAGTGATGACTAGGGTTTGGAGATGAGATGGTGCTGATGAAGATGTTGATGGTGACGAGTCCCCTCCGATGAGAGGAGTGTTGGTGATGACGATGGCGATGATTTCCCCCTCCGGGAGGGAAGTTTCCCCGGTAGAATCGTCCTGCCGGAGCTCTAGATTGGTTCTGCTCAAGTCCTGCCTCGTGGCGGCGGCGAATCCACGAAAAAGCTCCTTCTTGATTTTTTTTTCCGGACGAAACCCTTCATATAGCAGAAGAGGGGGGTTGCCCACAGGCCCCCTAGGCGCGGCCAGGGGGTGGCCGCGCCTAGCAGGCTTGTGGCCACCTGCTGGCGCCGCTCTGGCGCTTCTTCGGCCCAGTATTTTTTATAAATGCGGAAAAAAATCCTCAATGATTTTTACGGCGTTTGGAGTTGAGAAAAATAGGTATCTCAAACTTGCTCCAATTTCAGGCTAGAATTCGAGCTACCGGCATTCTTCCTTTTCATGTAAACCTTGCAAAATAAGAGAGAAAAGGCATAAGTATTGTACCGTGAAGTGAAATAACAGCCCAAGAAGCAATAAATATCAACATAAAAGCATGATGCAAAATGGACGTATCAGTGCAGCACGCCGAGTGGTGTATTAAGGACATAAGCCTTCTGCGTAGCAATGAGGACAATCCTCAATTTTACGGACTGAGTCTGCAAAGTTGCTACTATCAACTTACAACTAAATTTTCTCTAGGAACATATAAAAACAGTAGAGCTATAGCGCAAGCTACATCATAATTCGCAAAGGCCATTATAATATGTTCATGATAATTAGTTCAATTAATCATATTACTTAAGAACTCCCACTCAAAAAGTACATCTCTCTAGTCATTTGAGTGGTACATGATCCAAATCAACTAACTCAAGTCCGATCATCACGTGAGTTGAGAATAGTTTTAGTGGTAAGCATTGCTATGCTAATCATATCAACCATATGATTCATGCTCGACCTTTCGGTCTCATGTGTTCCGAGGCCATGTCTGCACATGCTAGGCTCGTCAAGTTTAACCCGATTGTTCCGCGTGTGCAACTGTTTTGCACCCGTTGTATGTGAACGTTGAGTCTATCACACCCGATCATCACGTGGTGTCTCGAAACGACGAATTGTAGCAATGGTGCACAGTCGGGGAGAACACAATTTCGTCTTGAAATTTTAGTGAGAGATCACCTCATAATGCTACCATCGTTCTAAGCAAAATAAGGTGCATAAAAGGATTAACATCACATGCAATTCATAAGTGACATGATATGGCCATCATCTTGTGCTTCTTGATCTCCATCACTCAAGCACCGGCATGATCTTCTTGTCACCGGCGCCACACCATGATCTCCATCAATGTGTCGCCGTCGAAGTTGCCGTGCTATCTATGCTATTACTACTAAAGCTACGTCCTAGCAATATAGTAAACGCATCTGCAAACACAAACGTTAGTTTAAAGACAACCCTATGGCTCCTGTCGGTTGTCGTACCATCGACGTGCAATTCGATATTAACTATTACAACATGATCATCTCATACATTCAATATATCACATCACGTCATTGGCCATATCATATCACAAGCATAACCTGCAAAAACAAGTTAGACGTCCTCTAATTTGTTGTTGCATGTTTTACGTGGCTGCTATGGGTATCAAGTATGATCGCATCTTACTTACGCAAAAACCACAACGGAGATGTGCAAATTGCTATTTAACCTCTCCAAGGACCGCCTTGGTCAAAACCAATTCAACTAAAGTTGAAGAAACCGACACCCGCCAGTCATCTTTATGCAACGCGGTCCAGGCCGATTCGATCCAACAATACCGCCGAATCGAGAAAATACTAAGGAGGGAAGCAAATCGAACATCACCGCCCACAAAACCCTTTGTGTTCTACTCGAGATAACATCTACGGATGAACCTAGCTCATGATGCCACTGTTGGGAAACGTTGCATGGGAAACAAAAAAAATCCTATGCACACGAAGACCTATCATGGTGATGTCCATCTACGAGAGGAGATTTGGATCTACGTACCCTTGTAGATCGCACAGCAGGAAGCGTTAAGAAACGCGGTTGATGTAGTGGAACATCATCACGTCCCTCGATCAGCCCCACGAGCCGTCCCGCGATCCGTCCCACGATCCGATCCGATCTAGTGTCGAACGGACAGCACCTCCGCGTTCAGCACACATACAGCTCGATGATGATCTCGGCCTTTTTGATCCAGCAAGCAAGACGGAGAAGTAGATGAGTTCTCCGGTAGCGTGACGGTGTGTCGGTGATGGTGACGATCTACTCCTGTAGGGCTCCGCCCGAGCTCCGCAGAAATCATATCTAGAGGTAAAACTATGTGGTCTAGGGTTGAGTTGCACGTGGCAAAAGTCGTCTCAAATCAGTCCTAGACCACCACTATATATAGGAGGGAGGGGGAGGAGGCTTGCCTTGAGGACCAAGTCCCCAAGGGTGCACCGGCCAGGAAGGAGAGGAGCAATCCTACTCCAACTAGGATTGGAAAGTGGAGTCCTTCTCTTCCTTCCCACCTCCCCTTTTTTCTTTCACTTTGGTGTTTTCTCTTCTTGGCGCCAAGGACTTATTGGGCTGTCCCACTAGCCCACTAAGGGCTGGTGGCGCCATCCTATAGCCTTGGGCTCACTCCCGGGTGGGTGGGCCCCTCCTGGTGAACTCCCGGAACCCATTCATCACTCACGGTACAATGTCGGTAATGCCCGAAAACCTTCCGGTAACCAAATGAAACCATCCTATACTAAAACATCGCCGAACCTTAAGTGTGCAGACCCTACGGGTTTGAGAACTGTGTAGACATGCCCCGAGGCACTCCTCGGTCAATATCCAATAGCGGGACCTAGATGCCCATATTAGATCCTACATATTCTCCGAAGATCTTATTGGTTGAACCTCGGTGTCAAGGATTCATATAATCCCGTATGTCATTCCGTTTGTCCTTCGGTATGTTAGTTGCCCGAGATTCGATCGTATCCGCTTACCTATATCAATCTCGTTACCGGCAAGTCTCTTTACTCGTTCCGTAATACAAGATCCCGTTACTTACACTTAGTCACATTGCTTGCAAGGCTTGTGTGTGATGTTGTATTACCGAGTGGGCCCCGAGATACCTCTTCGTCACACGGAGTGACAAATCCCAGTCTTGATCCATACTAACTCAACGGACACCTTCGGAGATACCTATAGTGCACCTTTATTGTCACCCAGTTACGTTGTGACGTTTGATGCACACAAGGTATTCCTCCGGTGCCGGTGAGTTATATGATCTCATGGTCATAGGAATAAAAACTTGACACGCAGAAAACAATAGCAATAAAATGACACGATCAATATGCTATGTACATAGTTTGGGTCTTGTCCATCACATGATTCTCCTAATGATGTGATCCCGTTATCAAGTGACAACACTTCTCTATGGTTAGGAAACCTTGACCATCTTTGATGAACGAGCTAGTCAACTAGAGGCTTACTAGGGACAGTGTTTTGTCTATGTATCCACACATGTATTTGTGTTTCCAACAAATACAATTATAGCATGGATAATAAGTGATTATCACGAACAAAGAAATATAATAATAACTAATTTATTATTGCCTCTAGGGCATATTTCCAACAGGTAGCACGACAAAAAGTACAGGAGGGTTCCGCTAAGGGCACAGCTCAACAAGCCCTAAAATAAAACACAAAGGCGGATGCACCGCAAGTGAAGAAGCTAATCTGGCTCGAGTGGTGATGGAGGAAGTGGCGGCGCCAAGCGGATGGCATCGCCCGGAGATCAACATTGATGGAGTTGATGGCATCCTGGTCCTGGTGGCGGCTAAGCGGCCGACCAAGCTGCAAGTAGCCACACATTTTGGGCACCGCATCAGTCGCACGTCGAAGAGGCACACGTTTAATCACAAGCTTATTTCGAACCGTCCATAGCATTGACGTGAGGACCCCAATAACCAGCCACCTAATGTGACGCCTCGTAGGTGGGGAGGCCACGAGTTCGGCGCAAAGGTCTGTGAAGTTTTTGTTACACCAACAACCACCAATGGCCTCGCGGGGGCATGTCTAGAAGAACTTGGAGAAAACGCACGAGAAGAAGATATGGTTCGTGTCCTTAGTTGTCCCACATAGGGGACAGATTCCATCGCTCGGGCCATTTCGTTTAAGCACCTCCACTGTGGCTGGGACCCGCCCGCGGATCCATTGCTAGAGGAAGATCCTGCTCTTCAGGGCGAGCCTGATCAACCAGAGAAACTTAAAGAGATCTGGAGTGGGTGCGACAATGATGGTCTGGTATAGGGACTTTGTGGACATATTCCCTGATGGCTCTAGATGCCACGAGGTGCGATCGACAATCTGGTCTACAGTCGGTTCATGGAGGGCGACGGTCTCAAGGAGCTCGTGTCATGCTATGCTGTCTGGGGGCCCACATGGCCGACGGAAAGCGAGGCACCCTAGGTCAATAAGAGCCGCCTTGACGGAGATCCGAGGGTCCACCACGATGGTAAACAAGCCAGGAAAGCGGGCGGCAAAAGCGACCTCGCCATCCAACCGGTCGAACCAAAACAGGGTGGATGTCCCTGATCCCACGACGATGGAGGTCCTGATGCGAAGGACCGGAAGCAGCTGGATGACTGACTGCCAAAATTGTGAGCCCCCGGATCTTTGGTAGAAGGCCAGCGGCTGGCCATGAAGGTATTTGCACCGGATGATCCAGAGCGAGAGACCACCTTCTCCATTAGCTATCCACCACAGCCAACGGGGCAAGAGGGCAATGTTCATTCACTTGGAGGACATGATCCCGAGGCCGCCCTGGTCCCGCGGCCTGCATATGTTAGGCCAGCAAACCATATGATACATCTGCTTATCGCCATCACCAGCACAAAAGAATCTAGCCTAAATGGTACCGATCTCATGATGGAGCACTTTGGGCAAGGTGTAGAAGCTCATAATGAATAGGAGCAAGCTAGATAGGGAAGAGTTGATGAGGATCGTGTGGGCCACTTTAGACAGCCACCTGCCCTACCAAGGCTTGATACGATGCTGGAGCTTGAGAACCGTAGGCCTCAAGTCCGCCACAGAGAGACGTGGGGGACTAATGGGGATCCCCAAGTATGAGGTGGGAAAGAAACCCAGCTGACAATTAAGTTTGTTAGCGATGATCTAAATCTCAGAAGGCGAGTAACCTATCAAAATCACTTCGCTCTTGTCGAAGTTGAACTTAAGGTCCGACATCTGCTAAAAGCAATCCAGGAGGAACTTCAGTTCCATGATATTGGTCGCGGAGCCTTCGACCATGATGATGGTGCCATCAGCGTACTGCAGAAGGGACACTCCATTGTCCTCCACAAGGTGAGGCTCGACAACTCTGATATGGCCCACAACTTTCGCCTTATGAAGGATAGTGGCCAAAGCGTCAACTACCATGTTGAACAAGAATGGGGAGAAGGGGCTGCCCTGCCTACCCACACAAAGGGTTGGGAAGAGGGGCCAATCTCCCCATTGATGTTAATCGCGGTACGATCGTACGAGATAAGTTGCATGACCCGGGAGACCCGACTATCATCGAAACCTTTCCTTAGAAACAATTCCTAAAGGAAGGACCAACTGATCGTGTCATGGGCTTTCTGGAAGTCTATCTTCAAGAAGACGACTTTGATATGCTTGGCACGAACTTCGTGAAGGACCTCATGGACTACCAGAACCCTATCAATGATGTATCGGGCCTTTGATGAAGGTCGACTGATGGAGATGGGTAATGCAGTCGGCCAAAGGGGTCACCCTATTGGCGTGCCCCTTCACAAGGATGCAGAAGATCACATTCATCACTGTGATATGGCCGAATTGATGGGTGTTCGAAGTGTCAGTAACCTTGGGGATCAGCGTGATGATCCCATAGTTAAGGCGGTGGAGGTCGATGGAGCCAACATAGAACTCCTCAAAGTGGGCCATCACCTCCCGCCTAATGTTGCCCTATAAGGTATGGAAGAACTTGACTGGCAGTCCATCCAGGCCTGGCGTGGAGGATGGATTCATACCCTTAATGGCAGTTGAGACCTCCTTCTCGGAAAACGGGGCCATAAGGGCCGCGTTCTCCTCGGTTGAGACACACTGGTGATCAGTCCAGAGGTCTGCCACCAGGCCCAAACCACTCCTAGGGGCGGAGGAGAAAAGGGCCTTATAAAAGCCATCGGCATGGTTGTGGATGTCGCCCGGGTGCTGAAGGAGGGTCGCTCCATCCCAAAGCAAGGGGATGGAGTTCCGTCGGTGATCGCCATTGCGTGAAAATAGGGCGTATTACCCTTGAGGACCCACTTTTGGGTCCCACAGAGTAGCCAAAATGCTTCCTCATCAGTGTGGATGGTCGAGAGGTGGTCCTCAAGGTCGCAGCAAAGCATCCACTCGTTAGTGGACAGACCCACCAAGTCCCCTTGGAGGTAAAGTACCTCAATGGAGTATAAAATGGATTTCTTGCGCTCCCACAAATCCCAGCCGAGGCTCGCACCCCAGCCCTTCATGAACTGTCTCGAACGCTTGGCACAGAAGTGCTAGTTGTTGACAGCCAGATAGAGCGGTGGGGGAGGTACGAGCCTTCAACCATCTCGTAGAGACCGCACCTACGAATCCATTCTGGTTGAGCCAAAAAGTCTCGAAGCGGAACCTCAGGGAAGGGGGACGCCGATCATTCTCTGAGGAAAGGAGCAGTAGGACGTGATCCGAACCAATCCAGGTGATTGCTCGGAGGGAGGCGAGGGCGCAACGAAGCTCCCACTCAGGAGATACCAAGATGTGATCCAAGACAAAGTGAGTCGGGTCTACCTAGCGGTTGTTCCAAGTCTATGTGGCACCAAGTCTATCTAATTATCGAAGCTCGAGATCAGCAATGCAATAGTTGAACATCTGCATCCGGGGGAAGTTGACTAAATTGTTATTCTTATCCTCCGCGAAGCAGAGCAGGTTGAAGTCTCTGCCCACCACTACCGGAAGAAGGGCGACTCAGACCTTCCTTCTCACCACATCAAGGAAGGCCGCAGAGCGGCGGTGGTCGGTCGGGCCGTAAACTATTACGATCTCCCATTACAAGTTGAGAGCCCGCTCAAAGACTTCCATACTGACAAAGAACTCGCCCTGGTACATGCTACCCACCTGAAGGTGGCATCCTTCACGCCTGAAAGGATGCCACCCGAGTGTTCGGCAATCCCACTAGAAGGGAGCCAATGCCAGAAAAATAGGTAGGTGCTCAGTCAGTCGAGTTTCGACAGCGAAAACTCCATGCACATGGGTTCCTTGCTGGCCACAATGTCTATTTGTTCATCACACATGTACTCAGACGAGCTGACGATGAAGGTCGTCTTGGACGAAGCCACGGATGTTCCAAAAGAGGGTCCTCATCAAGGAGCCACGGGGGCTGCTTGACCCCAGGACACGAGAGGCACTTTGTGCACGTAAGCCATTAGTGCGGGAGTGGGTGCGGCCCTGGACCTCGGCAACAGCAGTCGAGGTCAGTGTATCCTCCCTCGAGGAGGGGGGTGCCCGCTAGACTCGGGGGGATGTGGACTAGGCGAGGCGAGCATGGGTCTCGGCCAGGTGCCCATCCAGAATTTCCCAGGAGTGAATCGCGTCGATCTGGACTAGGAGGGATTTACCTCCCCCCGAAGACAATTTACGGGTACACCGTGACCTTAGCAAGGTGGCCAAACGGGGCGGACTCAAGACGGAGAACAAGCAGTTGGAGGAACTAGCAGGGATGTGTGGGGTACCTGGCTTGAGGTTGCGGTCCGCGGTCCAGATGTGCGCCTGCTTTGGGATGGGAATGGCTAGACCGCAAGGAGGTCGAGCAGCATCGATTCGAGCGCTGCATTGAGTGGACGTGGCAGCCATCCGAGGTGGGTGCGGGTGAGCGGTCAGCAGGGTGGTCACCCCCGAAGTCACCACCAGCGACGCAGTAGACGGGGTCGGTGAGCAGGTTGTCGTGGAGTACGAGGAGACGGGGCCCGGGGACGACTACGAAGGAACCCAGGAGGAGGCAAGCGGCCTCAATGGAGAGCAACCGGTCTCAGCCGTAATGGGCGGGTAGGCGGCCAGCTCCATGACCTAGCCAGCAGCGGGGCTGCCCACAATCAAAGCTCGTGGAGAGGTATCCGACCCCGGTGGAGCGAGATCAGGATCATCACTGAAGAGGGACAATGGCCCCTCGGAGAGGCCAACAGGGTCGATGAGGAGGGGGCTCCAGGGCAGTGGTGGGAGAGCTAGGTGGCGAAGCATGGATCACCAGCAACTCAACGCTAGAGACGTCGCTCCCACCTCACGAGCGCTCCGAGGAGCTCACGGCCATCGGGGGGATGAGCACAGGGGCGTCCACCCCAACCAGCGGAGTGGAGGTCATGGGGGCAGCCAGGAGGAGCGGCTGCCGCCCGGAGGCTCGACTCGGCTAGTTCGTGCCCTTGTCCAGGAGGGCGCCGGGGGGTCGAGGGCGAGGGAGGGGGAGCGGGTGTCCTTCGATCCATCTTCGTTGTCACCGGAGCGGCGTGAACGTATATGGCGAGCGCGAAACTCGTCATTATCACCCCGGTCGTGACCCCAAGTGACCCTCATCAGAGAAGGGAGGGTGACCCACATGGTTAGGTCGTTCCGGGGCGATCTTGAGGTCGAAATCCTTGCTGTTGGAGAAGACCCGCACAGTGGCCCGAAGCTTGGAGGAGTTCAGGCGTTGAACCTTGACACGGACCTCCTCCTCCTTGCGCAGCGAGAGCTCATCCACCATAACCACTATGCCAAGGATCCGGGACATGTTGCGAATCACCCTCTCCCATCGTGCTATATCGGGCAGGCCAGAGACAAGGATCCACGCCGTCTCAAGGACCGCCACAGCCATAAGGTCGCGGATCGGCTCCAAGATGTACACCACAAGCTTGTTCACATCGAGGGTGATGTCGGTGCTCCGCGTAGAGTAGCCGTGGCTTCCCGCGTCGGGGAGGATGACGGTGAACTCGTTGCCAGTGGTCGGGGTCACCTACCGGTCCCACTGGCAGCGGTAGAGATGGTTGAGCTCTCCTTCGATCATCTCCAGGGAGGCCATATCCTCCCTCATCACCGTCACGATCGCGTGCGGAGATGGCGTGGGAGGGGGAAGATCCGGCACCTTAATGTGAAAGAAGCCAAGCCCCTCGATGTCGTGCCCGTACATCATCAGCTCGTCCGTCACTGGACGATTCGGGCACAATAGAGCAGGGTGACCGGGGTCCTTGCATATGTAGCAGCACGGGGGGTTGGTGCAGGTGAACTGGGCATGGCTGAACATGCCAGGGTTGAAGCATTGCACTTGCCCGTGGAGGAGGCGCCGGCCGGGGCAGCGGATGGGGGCGGGCCAGAAGTGCCCGGTGGGGGAGCGGTCCGGAAGTGTCCGGTGAGGAAGCACACCGGCAACCTAGCCCTGCCCTGTGTGCTTCTTCTTCTTTGACGAAAAAGGGCTTCCCTGCTTTGTATTACAAAGCAACCAACCGATACATCCAGCTTGCTGGGGCCACAACACAAGAAAGCCAAAACGAAAAATAAAAGAAAGAAAAAGAGAAACAAATGCCGACACCGACAGATTGACTAGGAGATGCTTCTTCTTCTTCCTGACGAGCGCCGACACGTCCCCGGATAGCCCCATTGCCCTGACCAGCCGAGGGTGAAAGTCGAGGCTGGATTTGGGGAGGTTGTAGTGAGGGGTCATTTCTAAAAAAGAATGCAAGGATACTCGTAAGGTTTTCAGAGAAAAGCTACTGCTTGCCTAGGCCATAGCAACGGCCACATGATCATTGAACAATACTCCTAGCTACTTTCTCCGTCCCACAATGTAAAAACGTTTTACAAGCTAGGTTAGCTGAGGAAGAACAAACTGGTATGTACTCTGCACCTTGATTCACGGTGGAGCTACTTCTCCTAGTGAACTGGAGAGATGACTACCGAGACGAGAGGAGGGGCACCCGGGCGAGGGACTACATCGCCATTCTCAGCGCCGTTGCTGCCTGTTGACGCTGCCGACGATGCCGCAGCTGATCATGGTTTCCCATCGCGCCATCGGAGATGGGCTGCGTCTTTCGAGGACACCAATTCTCCTGATAGGGCTAGGCATTTTGGATCTATTGGTTTTCATCAAGAGTCTCGCTGGATTACTGTTCGAGATGAGGAAAATGATATCCTAGCGGGCAGTTTTTTGCAGGGTTGTGAAGATCCTAAGAGCGGGGACGATCTGGAGGTAGATGGTATATTGGTGATCGTGGGGAATCCATGGGATGAACAACGAGATGTTTTGGAGAAAGGTAAGGTCTGCATCGATCTTACTCGTAACCCTTCTTGTTTCGATGGTCATTTTTGGGTCCTTGCAGATCACGACGATGAGGATGAAGAGGAGGTTGCGTGTGCAGTAGCTGAGGAGGTCATGGATGATTGAGTGGCATGTTTCTCGAGCACTGGAGGATCTCGGGCTGACGTTGCTGTGCACAGAGGGAAGACTGATATGCGCCTGTCCAAGAAGAAGACGAAGCCGGCGCCGGAGCTTCGTCCTTGGATCGGCCCAATACCTAAGGTTAATCTTCAGCCGATTGCATTGTCCGACTTCTTTCATGATTGGACTCTGATCAAGAAGACGAAGAAATCTCGGCATAGGCCGTCAGTCTCGCCGGTGGTTAGGCAGGAGCCGGAGATTGCGCCGGATATTATGCTGCAGCAGTCACGGATTGCTTATTTGAATGCGGTCTGTGCTGAGGGTGGGCCTAGCCCTGTTGTTGTGGACTCGGGCCTGCACGAGCCTGGGTATGTGGCCCAGGTGGCAGGACCCCAGGACTTGTTTCCCGTATTGCCAGCGTCGGCTGCGCCCAAGGAGATGCCAGTATCGCCATCGGCGCCTAGGGTTGCAAAACCTGGGTTTCCATCACTGGGGAAGGGGCGAGCGGCTCGAGTGCCTTCGGCCGGTTCCCATCGGCGTGGCATGGCGGGGAAAGGTCAGACGAACTCAGCGTCAACGTCGCAGAAGCCTCCAAGTCAGGGGTCGATGCTGCACGATAAACCTCCGAGCAAGGGACGGCTCCAAGGTACTGATGCCCATGGGGCTGCCAGGCAGGACATCAACAGGATGCAACCGCGTGGTCGATGGGGAGACGACGGGGTTGACGCGTACGGAGACGGTCACCACAGGGGCTCTTCTTCCACGGGAGGAGGCCGCGGTTATGCATGGCACGGTAACTCTGGCCATGGCAGGGGCTTCTCTGGACCGCCGGGCAAATTCGTCCCTGGGGTGGTCGGGCCTCCTAAGAGGGGGGCGTATCGTCCGAACTGGGCTGGCAGAGGAGGCGGGAGAAAGCCACCTCCTCCTGTCCCTTCGCATGTGCCTGTTCCAGCAGGGGCCGATGGGGGTCGGCCTCATGGGTCTGATGCCCAGGCCGATGGAAGGCCGAAGGAGATCGTCAAGGATGTGAGCCTTGCTCACGGGACAGTTAATGAGCCTGTCACGGAGGAGAAATTGCTGCCTGCTGCCAAGCCTGATGGAGGAGAGAGACCTACCAAGTGGGCTCGCAAGAAAGAAAAGATGACATGTTATCGTTGTGGTGAGACGGGGCACTTCGTCTCTGAGTGCAAGGCTGAGCTCTGTGAGATTTGTCTAGGGCCAGCACATGGTTCTGCTAAATGCCCGCTTACAATTGGACCATTGCCGGGCATGAATATTTATGGCGTGTGTTGCCAAGAGTTGATGTTCTTTGAGTCGCCCAATTGTGTTACTACTACTCATATGGCGGATACATCTTATGTTGGGACGATTACTGTAGCGAGAGGCAACATGACTGCTGAACAGATTGTGAAGCAGCTTCGAGAGCTTGTGTCTTCTACTTTTAGGTGGGAACCCTTGTTGATCGCAAACAATGTCTTCAAAGTGGTCTTTCCTACCAAAGAGGATCTTGCTCGCTTGCTTAAGTTTGGCATGTGTAGAGTTCCTAGCACATCATGCGTGTTGGAGTTTGATGCTTGGAAAAAAGAGGAACCAGTAGGGATTCCTTTGCCTTAGATTTGGGTTCAGATTTCTGGAATACCGTCAAAGGCGCTTAATGATTTTCTAATCACTTGGAGCTTGGGTTCTCTCATTGGCAAGACTGAGAAGGTGGATATGAGGTTCACGCGTGCCAAAGGAGTAGCAAGGATCCTAGTCAGTGTGTTGAGTATCGATCTAGTGCCGGATGAGGTGACATGGATTTACGCCGGTATGAGATACACACTTCAACTTGAGATCGAAAGTCCACCTTTTTTCGAGAACGCGCCCATGGATGAAGATGTTACTATGCATGATGGTGACAACGCGGATGGTTCTAAGGAAGCTGATAGGAAGGATGATCCCTCCAACTTCTCAAATAGGATGAATACTCAATCTAATAAAGAAGGTGGAGGGAATGTGAATTCTACTATGCCGCCAATGTCTCAACTCAAATTCGGTTCTTTCGAACCAGCGTCGGTGTCGGTTAAGGGGGCGCTTTCCCGGTTGGATGCTACTAAGGGAGAGGAGCCTTGTTTGCTGGCTGTGTCGCTGGGGAAAGCTCGAGTAACGCCCACTCCGACGACAGCAGAAAGTCCTCCCCAACTGCTGTCTGTTTTGCCGCCTGTGTCGTTGTCTGAGTTTCTAGCTGCAGCGCGGTCTGAGGATATGGCTGAGCATGGTGGCAACGATGAACCTGCAATACAGGAAGTTGCCAAGCAGCCTACTGAGCTTTCGGGAGGGGGAGCGCTGGCCAGGGAGGCGCTGTGTGAGATGCCTCATACCACTGCCATCGATACTGTTTTGCAACCGGTGGAGAGCGTGGAGTTGCAGACATCGCTCGTTTTGCCTGTTCCGACGGGTTTGGAGTAGCAGAATGGGCTGTCGAGTGCTGCTGGGTTGACTAGCGCCGCACCTAGGGACGTCCAGGTTGCTGCTGTGTCTACTCCTGCTGCGGTAGCGGCGGATCGCCTTGTTCACCCGGCTAGGGATGTCCAGCAAGGTCTACAAGGGCTGATTCTTCCACAGACCCTCCCAGTATTGTTGCCGCAAGTAGAGAGGGTGGGTTATGCCAAGGGGCCGGACTCACGAGACAAACTAGACTGTATTTCGGAGGATCAAATCATAGCGTTCGGGGGCATTGCTAATCCGATGACAGCTGATCGGAGGTGTAGTCAAAGGATCCAAGAACATCCTGACATGGATGATTTGAAGTTGGGCCGAGCTATGCGCATGGCCAAGATGAGGAGCGCTGAGATTTCGACAGGTATGTCTATCAACCAGGCTCATTCTATCTTGCATTTTTCACCTCCTGAAATCATTAAAAATGCTACTTCTATTGGGGTTTCTTTGGGAAGTACAAGTAAGGACGTGGTGAAATCTATTAACGATTTACTTGACCTAGAGGTGGATAGGGCTTTAGACATTATTAGGAACATGGCTGCTCTCAAACCTATGAATGATAAGGAGATTTCGGTTTTGGGGGATTTAAATTCTCTATGTGAGAATTTAGTCCCAAATGAGGGACCAGAGGAGGATGAAGAGCATCTGTACGATGGGGGTCATGACGTAGTGCAACCTATCGCAACACCGGGGTCTAGTACTGAGAAGTGTGCTGATGTGGAGCAGCCTTTGCTGGATGACTCACAATTCTTTGGTTATATGGATCAAGGATTTGGTGAGAAGCCCAAAAGGCCTTGGAAACGGAAAGTCTATCCAGTATCGGCAGTTCGAAGGAGTGCGCGATTTAAGACTGCTAAAAAAATTTATGATGATAGATGAGAGGAATTTTTTGGAATAGCAGAGGTCTCCGTGACTTGGCTAAAACTAGATTTCTGGCAGAGGTGACTATGGAGCATCAGCTTGATTTTATTGCTCTTTTCGAAACTGGTAGGGATAATTTCACGTCCCAGTTTTTGAGTTCTATATTAGCAGGGGTGGATTTTGACTAGCATTGTCTGCCTGCAAGAGGAAGATCCGGTGGGATTTTACTTGGAGTTCGTTGTGATACCCTTCACGTCAATGAAGTGGTGTTTGGAGATTTTGCTGTTAAATTCAGAATTACATCCAAGAGAGATGGTTTCCAATGGGCTCTTATAGCTGTGTATGGGGCTGCTCAACCTGAATTTAAATCTGAATTCCTCGCTGATTTAGTTAGGATTTGTGATGACAAATTACCTATTTTGGTAGGGGGTGATTTCAACATCATCAGGCGGGCTGATGAAAAGAGTAATGATAGTTTTGATGGCCGATGGCCTTTTATGTTTAATACTATCATTGAAAGCCTAAATTTACGGGAGTTAGAACTCTCTGGTAGGAAATTTACCTCGGCCAATTCCCTACCAAACCCAACTTATGAAAAGTTGGACAGGGTTCTTTCTAGCACGGAGTGGGAACAGAAATTTCCTCTAGTAATGGTGTGTGCGCTTCAAAGAACGATTTCTGACCACACACCACTGTTATTGGACTCTGGTAATGCAAGCTATGTTTGTAACGAATATGGATTCTCCTTTGAGCTAAGTTGGTTCTCAAGGGAGGGGTTCATAGATGTCATTGCTAGGGAATGGAATAAGGTGTCAGGTGGGTCATCAAACGTTGAGCGATGGCAGCATAAAATACGTCATCTTAGGCAATACCTCCGTGGCTGGGCTAAAAATGCTTCCGGGATGTATAAGGATGAGAAGGATAGGCTTATCCAATTTATAGATACTCTGGACCGTAAAGCTGAGACTATTCTTCTGGATACGAATGAGCGTTCATTGAAGAATGAGGCTGAACACCGCCTTCGAGTACTCCTGAGAGAGGAGGAATTGAAATGGGCCTCTCGAGCCAAAGTGAGGGCTCTAGTACTCGGGGATAACAACACTAAATTCTTTCACTTGATCGCGAATGGAAAACATAGGAAAAAGCGGATTCTGCAGTTAGAGCAAGATGAGGGTACAATAGTAGGTCATGAGAACCTAAAATTGTACATCTCTAACTACTATAAAAAGTTGTTTGGTGCGTCTGATCATAGTCATGTGACTATGGATGAGCATCAAGTTGCGGACATTCCTCAAGTTGGAGAGGACGATAATGAGTTTTTATCCGCCCCATTCATAGAGAAAGAGGTGCTACAGGCGATTGGCGACATGAAGAACGGTAAAGCTCTGGGGCCTGATGGGTTTCCGGCTGAGTTTTACAAGAAATGTTGGCACAATATCAAGAATGATCTCATGGCTATGTTTCAGGATCTGTATGATGGTCACGTACAACTCTTTCATTTGAATTTTGGTACCATTACGTTGTTGCCAAAGAAAGAGGGGGCGACACGTATTGAGCAATTTCGCCCCATTTGTTTGTTAAATGTTAGCTTCAAGATTTTCACGAAGGTGGGAACTGATAGACTAACTAGGATGGCACATTCTGTCGTGCAATCTACGCAAACAGCTTTCATGCCTGGGCGGAATATCTTAGAAGGGGTTGTTGTCTTGCATGAAATTCATTCGAAGAAACTAGATGGTGTGATCTTCAAAGTGGATTTTGAAAAGGCATATGACAAAGTTAAATGGTCCTTTTTGCAGCAAACCCTACGCATGAAGGGTTTCGACGAGCTTTGGCGAAAGCATGTTGATTGTTTTATTAAGAAAGGCAGTGTTGGGATTAAGGTGAATGATGATGTTGGTCACTTTTTCAGACACTGAAGGGTCTTAGGCACGGGGACCCGATGTCTCCTATCTTATTTAACATTGTTGCTGATATGTTGGCTCTCTTGATTAAACGAGCTAACGAGAAAGACCTCGTAGGGGGACTTGTCCCACATCTTGTGGATGGGGGTGTCTCTATTCTACAATATGCAGACGATACGATTCTTTTTATGGACCATGATTTGGTTAAAGCTAGAAACCTGAAGCTTATCCTTTGCCTTTTTGAGCAGTTATCCGGACTAAAAATTAATTTTAATAAAAGTGAATTGTTTTGTTTTGGTAGGGCCAAAACTGAACAACACACGTACAATCAATTGTTTGGTTGTGAAAGCGGGAATTTACCTTTTACTTATTTAGGGATTCCCATTCACTATCGCAAACTCTCAAATAAGGAATGGAAATGCATTGAGGATCGTTTTGAAAAAAAGTTGAGCTGCTCAAAAGGCAAGCTTCTATCGTATGGTGGGAGGCTAGTTCTTGTTAACTCTGTACTAACAAGCATGCCTATGTTTCTTCTATCCTTTTTTGAAGTACCTGTTGGGGTGCGGAAAAGATTGGATTTTTATCGATCATGGTTCTTCTGGCAAAGCGATGAGGTTAAGACAAAATACAGGCTTACTAGATGGGATATCATTTGTCGACCTAAGGAGCAGGGGGGCTTAGGAATTGAAAATTTAGAGACCAAGAACAGATGTCTACTCAGCAGATGGCTGTTTAGATTATCCGGGGAGTCTGAAGGTATGTGGGTACAGATTCTGACGAATAAGTACTTACAAAACAAAACCTTGTCTCAGGTTACAGCACGTCCTACAGACTCTCCTTTCTGGAAGGGTTTGATGCAGGTGAAGACCTCTTTCTTTCACATAACCAGGTTCATCATAGGAGATGGTGAAGTGACTAGATTCTGGGAAGATACTTGGTTAGGGGAGACGCCTTTAGCCATTCAATATCCACAGCTGTATCATATTGCGCAAAGTCGACAAGCGTCCGTTGCTTCAATATTGCGCGAGACACCTCTAAATATTCATTTTCGTAGGTCTCTACTTGCTGACAAATGGATTAGTTGGCTGCACCTTGTCAGAAGGTTGATGGACATCAACCTTTCTGACAGACCCGATCGTATTCAGTGGAAGCTGACTCGAATGGAGTTTTCTCGGTTAAATCTATGTATTTGCATCTCATAGATTCTACGCCTATTCCAAAATCTGCACATATTTGGAAGATCAAAGTGCCTCTTAGAATTAAGATTTTCATGTGGTTCGTCCACAAAGAAGTTATCTTAACAAAGGACAATCTTGCCAAGAGGAATTGGAATGGGCATCCTCGATGCAGTTTCTGTCCTAATAATGAAAGTATTCAGCGCCTCTTTCTTAATTGTCCTATGACAAAGTTGGTTTGGCGCTCGTTGCACATTGCTTTCAATATCACTCCTCCTAATAGCATAAACACGTTGTTTGGGATGCGGCTACAGGGGTTGATACTTTAACTACTAAATGTATTCGTGTGGGAGTGTGTGCATTATTGTGGGCCGTTTGGAACTGCAGGAATAACATAGTTTTTAACCGCCGACGTGATTTTAACTTCTTGCAGGTCATCTTCAGGGTTACCGCACTGATCCGTACGTGGTCATTACTCACCCATGTGGACGCCAGGGAGCCTATGGTTACTGGGTGTGTCCGTTGGGAGATGGTAGCTCAGGATATCTTCAACCGGTTTGGATGACGTCATATTAATCGGATAGGTGTTTAGGCATCTAGATATATTGTCATCGCCGGTTTTGGACGCATTTGGCGTCTTGTATCTCTTTTTATTCCTTTTTCCAGTTTTCTTGAACCAGATGTACTCGGTTAAGACTTGAGCTTGTTTTAATATATGGCCGTATGCATCTTTCGATGCAGAGGCTGGGGCTAAGCCTCCTTTTCTAAAAAAAAAAGCTAGGTTAGCTTTAAAAAAGTATTTATACTGTGGGACCAAGAGAGTAGATTATTTGAGCACACGGCAAATCAATGGTCGGAAAAGAGGCAAGTACTGTCACATCAATCGGGCCAATCAAAGAGCACTATATTGACCCTTATCCACCATGAACTCCACGCAACCAATCCTCGTTTGTCCTCATTAACTTAGGCAACCAAACTCCAACTACCAACAACAACGCTTTGACAAGACATGTTTAGCATCCCGGCATAATAACCTTCACGTGTTGAGGTCCGTTTGACTCAATCTGCAAGTCACCTGCACGTCTCTCACCACGCTCGTGCTGGAGGTCAACAGAGGCAGTACCATATAATTCCGCTGAATGTTGCACCAGAAGCGTCGACTCTAAAAGCTTAGCTTGACAAGCAAGAGAAACTGAACGTTTCTTAATTATTTTTTGAGGGAAGCTCCAGGTCCATTCATGGACTGCCAAAAAAGTTGGTCATGTCAATACAGTCTCAGAGAAACTGCATCTGAAGCAGCCAGAAACATGTCAATGCCATTATGGATCCTGTCAAGTTTGTTATTTGTTTTGCTGGAATGGGAGAACACAGCAAATTCTAACACGATCAAATTGAAACCAAACCACATCAAAGTGTATCGTTAGAATGTTATTATTATGCCACTAAGGATCTTAGTCTCGTTCGGCATGCACAGAAATTTGAGAAGCTGGTCCAAATGAATGTTAGAATACCTGTGTTTTTCCTTCCTTTGGAACTGGGATCAGAGAAAAAAAAATTCTCCATTTTCCTTTCCCTGTTTCTTTGAACCAAAGACATGAATAGTAACATTTTCACTTCTGCTTCGATACACCCTCTAAACACAAGAACAGTATAGATTAATTGATACCTCTTCATAATAAAGGACATGATGGTCATATTCATGTATATGCTGTATTTTTTTCATACGCACACATCCTCCTCTGCTGCGCAGGCAACAAGACCTCACATGCTTAAATTGTTTTTTATTCAAATAAATAACTCCAGGAATGCAGTATTCTCTGTTTTGTTTTATTTTTCTCTTTATTTTTTCCTTTTTCTTTTGTTGATTTTCTTTTATTCTAAATTCCTGTACTATTCCTCAAATAAGCGAACTTTTCTTGAAAGTTAATGAATTTTTTATAAAGTTGATGATCTGTTATTTAAAAAATTGATGAACCATTACTTAAACCGTAATTTTGGTATTCTACACCCTAAACCCTAAATTGTTGGGGAATTGTTAACAACTTTGGAAAATGTATTGAAGTTTTTAAAAATTTCAGACATAATTTGAAATTCCAAAATTCTGCACAAATTAAAATTAGGTCCGTTTCATGAGTAGGAGTAACATCATCGGATTATAATACCCTTCTGCCCTTACCGACACCCGTGCGTTCCACATGATGTACATGCATATGTTTATCAAATCTACCCAACTTTTGTCAGCAAGTGAGAATCATCAACATACAAATGACCCATGCAATGTTTGAACGAAATCGGACACCAAACATACATTGCGTCACGTCTCGCAACTGTTTTTCCGTGTTTTCGCATGGAAAATCATAGAAAATGCATGAAATGTCAGAAATTAAAAGACAATTGTGTGCCTCCTTGTGATGATCAATACGTCATGTGAAAAAAATTGGATCCATTTCATGAGTCGAAGAATTGATATTCTAAACTATTTTTCAATTTATTGAATAAGTTTCAAAAGAATAATAAATATCAACAAGGAGAAAATGAATTTAAGAAAAGTTCAAGATATTTAAAAATCACGAATTTTTAAAAATAAAAATAGGATGAAAAAGAAATACGAAAGAAAAAGGAGCTGGCAGACAAAATTTAAACCAAAATAGGGAAGCCGTTGTAGTTTTTATATAAGAGAAATATCATACTTCAGTTTTCCACATCCAGCAACGTGTCCTGTTGGTCGCTGTCGCATGCATCTACCATACATACGAAAATTGATGTGAAAGGTTCATATTATTCTTTATAAGGTTTGTAAGTAGTCCGCAAGTTCTTGCACAGAAATTGCTTTTCAGATTTGATGTGTCAACCCCAATAAAATAAGCTGAACCCGTCATTGCTCACGTCAAGCTGCCTGCCTGCCTGGTGCCAGCTCCAACTATGCAGGTCAAGGCAACTCTTAAAGGCATTTAGCAGCCGCACCATCTCAAGGCTGCAGACAGATCGAGCCCCAGATCTAAGTCTCAACACGTTTCGGCAACAACCACAGGACAAGAAGCGATTCTCGCATTTAGGTACAATAAAATCAATACAATATACGATCTTAAAGATCAGTAAGTATAAAACAGGCTGCTTTCAAGGGCTCGTAATATAGACACAGCCCCAGGTGCGGGAAGCGTTCACTTCCCATCACACGGCAGTAGCTACAAGCTCGATAATTACAACACCCGTTCCTGTAACTCAAGATCTTCTTCACAAAGGATAGAAGAGAAACAAAAGAAAAAGTGTAGCAACAAAGCTTCTTTGTCTTCTCTGCATCTCATCACTTTCCTATACCCTTTATATCCCCTCCACCTTCACACACTTTCTATGTACTCGGTATATAATTTGGGGTATCCCATTGCGGTGCCATGATGGGATTATATACATATCATCCATGTATGTGCAATGTGTGATTTCCTTTCCAGTAGAGAACATGTATGGGTAGTTGCTCTGGGCTTCACCAAACCGTTCCTGCCAAAAATCACCACGACAGAGACGCCGTTTCCTGGGACTTGGCTCCCTTTGGCCGCCACATGGTCCGGGCCTTCACGATGGTAGGTCCTGATTCCAGGCTCAGCAGATGCTCGCAGTGCAAAGTTGTTTCCCCGGACTCGTCGGTGCAGTCGGTGTGCACGGTGGTGTGCGACTGCAGGACGCTGTTCCGGCCGCACTCCCTTTTGTAGTCAAGGACTATGCTCGCCAGTTCATGGTTCTCCAGAATGGAGATTGGCGCGCTCTGAGAGGAGAGAAAATAAATTTGGGTTAAGTTGCAGTGCTGCAAAAATATCGATATATTTCGGCATAACATGCACTAATAAATGTCAGTTGTTTGCGGTTTGCAAGCCAATTACCAAATAATTATTCTTTGTTTCTGAATTTGTAACTGATATGGTTATCACGTGACACATGCCATATTATCAATCAGACAGATAGCCATTGCCTTTATGCGCAAGTTCTTTGATAGAAAAAACGAACGAATGACATGCAGACAAGTTATATATGTAAGGATTCCAGTCAAGATCTTTTGTGAAAGCAACACAAGTGAGGAACATGGTTAGGTACCTAGGTGACCAACCTAACATAGTTAACTTATCAGTAAATACATTTCTTCTCCAACTTATACTTTGAAAAGCTGAAGATAACGACTAAATATTTGCTTAGGTTGGGAATAGGTAGGTGCACACGCTAGTAGTAGCGTAAGCGCATTAGTTCTGGGATATTTGGCCAGATGTTATCTTATATGGTTTTCCTATAGCAAATTCCAATTATAGTTAGACTGAATTTGAGCCTCTCAAGCACCTAGACTCCAGTGCTTTTTAACTTCTTATTAATAAAACAGTTGGTTCCTAAAGTTCTAGCAACAAACACATACTCCCTGCGTTCCAAAATAAGTGTCTTAACTTTGTACTAGTTCTAGTACAAAGTTGTACTAAGCTTGAGACATTTATTTTGGGACGGAGGGAGTAGGAAATAAAACGTGATGATAAATCATTTATTTGAAAAGTGTATGCATTAACAGCACTTTATGTGCACCCACACAACTACACAAGAATATGGTCCACCACATGACAACTTAATTGTGAAGTTGTGATGGAAATTCCGCGTGAAAGAATGATTGACAGTAGAAAGCAATAGGCATACTCCATGGAGTGTATACAGATATAAGATTAAATCAAAACAGCTTCTGAAAGTAGCATGCTTAAATACAAATCAAGAAGGATTTTTTTTTATGTCTCAGCGATAAATAAAGATGCACATGAAAGGGAGACTTTGTCTTTTACCTCAAGGATCCAGCCAATGTATTTAACATTATTGACATGCTGATTGATATCAAGATCAGCCCACCGAGGCTGCATCATATATGATAAATAAGTAAAACGGGGTAAGAAGATAGAATATACTTGCAATCTTGTAGTATGTGTGTGCAAAACTTACAGTCAGGCCTGTCCGGACATATTTAGCTGAGGTAGGACGGTCATGCTCTGGCAGTTTTGGAAGTTTTTGGTGGTCTTGGTCTTCAATAGCAGCATACTCAGAAAAGAACGGCTCTATTTCAGTCCGTACTTCATCTGGAATTCTTGCAAGCTTTCTAGTTAGCTTGTTCATCATAACCCATTTACTGCAAATTTAACGAAAATCAGAATGACGGCAGCTTGTCGAAACTGCGACTCTGTGAATATGTGGGGCAGAAGAAAAACAAATCTGATTGATTGTATCTCTGAGTGACAAAAATTTGAACCTTGTAGCCTTCAGTACTGTATGGCCCGTCACAGAATCACGTATATGCCAGTCTCGACGCATTCCGTTTTTACCGTGAGCCCCAACCCAAGTGTTCACCTCAACAGTATCACCCCTGCAGAGCAATGAAAACCAAATTAAAACAATAGAAAAACAACTCCTTATGGGGACATGCAACTTTCAGCTAACAAAATTAAACGATTTTAACATCTGTCAATAAATGTAACACACGAAATTAAGAGATTCAAAGGCCTCTCTGCATCAAATACTGAAAGTCTGCTGCCTGCACACACCGGGACAGATGGGAATTGCTGACCTAATAATTATGACTTAAAGCAGACTATTATGATGTATCCCTTTCACATTCATTTGTTAAACAACTCGAAAACTCCCCTTAACTGGACCGATCGTTCCAAGATTATGGTTACACCTATTGAAACTCAAATTATACAAGAGAACAAAAGGAAAAATGAAATGCTGGTGTGTGAGATATACCAGCATGGATAACGCTCGACGATCGCCTGCATTTGGCTGACAACCCAGAACAAGTTCCTTTTACTCATCTCCGGTGTGGAACCAAAACCATCTCCGAGCAGCCCAACCACCTTCACATGATTGAGTGCAGTTTCCTGCATCAGACCAAAAAACATGTCAGTGCCCAATAACCAGATAGAGCAGTCTTATTGCGCGTTGAAATCGCGGCGATAAACTCACCTGCAGATGGTTCATGAGCGTCTCAATGGACGCCGTCCTGTCAGCCCCAATCTCATAGGACCTGATGGAGAAGTTCTGCCTGAACATGAACCCGTCGTGTACAATGGTGCCGAAACCCAGCGTGTCGACGAGCATGTCGGGCCGCTTGGGCTTCCAGTCGAGCAGCGTCCACTGCTTCTCGGCGGCGAAGAAGATGGTGGTGATGGCCGCGAGGAGCATGCTCCAGTCGGGCAGCTGGTTGTAGAACGTCCTGGGCGCCGCCGAGGACATGGTATCGTGCTCCGCGTCCGCCAGCGCGGACTTGCCGGCGCCGCCGTTCACCTTGGGGACGGCCGCGTGGGCGCGCGTCCTGCCGGCCCTCACGGCGGAGGATGACGAGGCCTGCTTCGCGGCGATGCCGCGGACGTCCAGGCTGTCCGGACGCTCGCCGAGGGCGCTCTTGGGCGGCGGCGGCACCGCCGGAGACCCCGGGAAGAAGGCCGAGGCCGCGATGGACCCGGCCATGGGAAGCACGGCTAGAAACTGCGCGCCAAATCGAATGGCCTACGAATCGGCGATCCTAACCTGAAAATTTCGCACACATAAAAAGAACATCAGCAACAATAAAAACAGCACTCCGTATAAGCACTGCACAGTGCAGAGACGCCATGGAAATCAACTACTCGCAACCAACAGCAGCATACGAGCAGGAGCCGAGGGTCGAAGCGAACCGCGCAACAACAGCGCAGCAAGCCGGAGAAAACTGAAGGAAAAAAACTTTCATTCAAGCCAAGAAAAAAGGCGCCAAACGGAACACCCAAATCCCGCGGCGGGACGGGGCGCGAGCTCCCCTAAGCTAAGCTCGAGATCCGGCAAGAGCAGCAGGGGTCGTAACGATTTCCCTGGCTGCAAAGGCCGGCCAGGCACCGCGGAAGCGCCCAGAAGAAGAGGCCGCGCCGGACCGACAGGCTCGCCGCTGCCGCATGTTCTCTCGCGCCCCGGGCGTGTCCGACCAAGAACCGTCCCCCCCCAACACACGCGCGGGAGAGAGGAATGCGGCGGAGGCGAGGAGACCGACCTTTCCGTGAACAGGAGGAGACGGAGGCGGCGGCGGCGGGGGCTCACCGCTGTGCCGCTGGCGCCGAGGAGAGAGGGAAGAGGAGGTGGTTTGTGTTCTGGCGGCTTCGGTCGGGGCGGGGTAGCCTCTGTTTGCTCCTCTGTCTCTCACACGGTACAGGCCAGCGCGGATTTTAAAAGGGAACCAGCTTCGTTTGTAGGGTGGGGTGCCCGCGCGAGTGACCGTTCTGCCCCCGGACTCCCTCGAGTCTGTCTGGACGGCGGACGGACGGGCGGATAGAATTGGGCATAGAAAAGGAAGAACAGGAGACGTTGATGTGATCCTACCTGACGACTCCTTGAGTAAACGCTCTGGTGGGCTGGTGCGGTGGGCACGGACACGGCACGAGGGGGTGAAACGTGGGGAATAAGGGCAACAGAATAGCATGTGGCGCGACCGAGGCCGTTGGATTAAATATTGTTCAAAAACCTTTTTTTAATACATTGCAGACGCAAGCGCTCATATACACGTGCATACACACGCACACGCTACCTCTATGAGCACCTTCGAAAGACGGGGTCGGCATGTCATCTTGAGATTTACGAAGTCACCGCTTCCACTGAAAGCGTATCGTCGAAAATCTCGAAATAAATCCAGAAACAATGCAAGCACCAGGATTTAAACCCTGATGAGCTAGAAATACCACGGTCTCTCTAACCATCCAACCACAGGTTGGTTTGCCAGAAACCTTTTATTTCAGTTCACAAACTTGCATGGATGTGTTTAGGCCTTTGTCGACTAAGGCCCTGTTTGGTTACAAATAAGTCACCAACTTATAAGTTAAAAAGTGCAAAAAGTGACTTATTTTGCCAAAAGGGCCTAACTTATAAGTCACCCCAACTTATAAGTCATAAGTTGCTATACCCCAACTTAAAACTTATAAGTCACCTACTTTTTGATGGGTCCCACCACTTTTTCCCACCCGTGCCCACCGCCCCATCCCACCCGTGCCCACCGCCCCATCCGCTCCCCACCGCGCAGCGCGCCTCGCCGCCGCCGCGCAGCGCGCCTCGCCGCCGCCGCGCAGCGCGCCTCGCCGCCGCTCCCACCGCGCAGCGCGCCTCGCCGGCTGCTGCCCTCCCCACCGCGCACCGCTGCTGCCCTCGCCGCCGCTGAGCTCCATCGCGAGCGAGCTCGGCTCGCCCAGGCCAGAAGCGCGAGCTCCGCCTCGCCCAATGCCCGGATCGGCTCGCCTCCTCCGCTCGCCGCCCGGTCTCCACCATGGCCGGCAGGAGCTTCGCCCCGCCCCTGCCCCGGCCCCGCCGGCCGCCGCGCCGCGCCCTGCCCCGCCGGCCCTGTCGCCCCGCCCCTGCCCCGCCGGCCGTCGCGCCCCGCCGCGCCCCGCCCCTGCCCCGCCGGCCGTCGCGCCCGCCCCGCCGGCTGCAGCACCTCGCCCCGCCCGCCGGCTGCAGCGCCCCGCTGCGCCCCGCCCCGTCCCGCCGGCTGCAGCACCGCCTGTGCTCGTCCAAGAAGGACGCCGTCGTCTGGCTCGACGCCTGCATGCTCCGCTACTCCGGCGAGCCGTTCTTCGGCGAGGTCGACGACGACCACAGCGCCGTCATGCCGGGCGGCGTCCAGAGCGCGGGTCTAGTGACGAGGTCGCTGGTGTGGTCAGGTGACAACCAAACAAGGGTGACTTATAAGTCACTGGTTTTAAGTCACCTGACTTATAAGTCACCTGACTTATTGGAACCAAACAGGGTCTAAGACTTAACCGATCAAATGAAATACTAGCATCTAAGAAAAAAATATTAAAAAGAATATTTTACACGGATCTCAATGTAATACTCCCTTCGTCCGGAAATACTTGTCACGGGAATGGATGTATCTAGATGTATTTTAGTTCTAGATACATCCATTTTTATACATTTGTGCGACAAGTAATTCCGGACGGAGGGAGTACTTAGTATTAACTCGGATACAACCAAGTCTTAGCCAACCGAGACTTAGCAAAACTGAACTTGTATACTTTCAAGGTTGTCTCTTGAGTGTTAGACAACATGATGTTGAGAGATATTGAGAGATCACGTATGTGGTGCAGCTGCACCTGCCCTTGACTTGGATCGAGAGGGGAGAGGAAGTAGGCGGGTCGGGGCGTGTGACAATCTTGGTGCTATATATATATATATATCAGTTAACCCTGTTTTCCATGCAAGTACAAACCATATGGAAATAGATTATCATTTTGTCAAGGAATGAGTTGCTAGCAAAGAGCTAGAAATATGTTTCGTTCACTCGAAGACCCACATTTTTTTTGAAGAATCCATGCGTACTCTAAACTTGGTGAAGTTTTGATTAAGGTAGGATGTTAAACAACTTGATATTGAGAGATATTGAGAGATCACGTGTGTGGTGCGGCTGCACCTGCCCTTGGCTTGGATGTCAAGTCTGCTAGGAGTTAGGGATAGATTTTGTTTGTTTAAACTTGTATCTATCTTATCTCCATCCCTCATGTACTCCGTACAGTTGTTCTCTCCCAACCAAACATTGTAATCTCTCTCGAGAGATTCTCTCGCCAATCTCTAACTACTAGTATACAATTCTTGACATGGGAGGTAAAGACGCTTATATAACTGTTAGTAGTTATAAGATGCGACCTCCTGATGTATGGGAGGTAGAGACGCTTATACAATTCGTGACATGGTATACAGAGCTTTCTTCTTCCCCCACATCTAGTCTTCTTCCTCTCTGCCGAGCCGCATGCAAAACCCATCTACCATCACCATGTCCTCCTCCAGCCAAGTCATATCCACCGGTCTGAACAACAATACCTCTGAGTCTCTCTCTCGAACGAGTTACATCCTATGACGAGCCCAAGCTCGTTCCCAGATCATGGGGACATGGCTATATGGGTACCTCGATCAAACAGTCCTCGAACCACCAAAAACTATCACCACCCAAAATTCTTCTAGAAGCATCAAACCTCTTCCAATCCTGCCTATAGCCCTTGGCTAATTCAGGATCAACAAATACTCTTGCGCAACCTGTCCAAAGAAGTGTTGGTTCAAGTAGTCTCACTAGTTTGATCTGCACCACACAATATGATCTGCACTAGCCAATATGTTACCTTCTCAATCTTGTTCCCGTGTAAACAAGTGTTGCCAAGCTCTGACCGACGCCCAGAAAGGTTCTCAGAGTGTCGCGACCTTCTTTGTACACATGATATCTTTGTCAGATGAACTAGTCGCGGCCGGAAAACCATCTCCATAGACGAGCTCATCTCCTTCATTGTCGGTGGACCTGATATGGACTATCAACCATTGATCTCTGCTCTCGATGTATGCACTGATTTCCTCACCATGGATGAACTTTTCGGCATGGTCTCCAGTTTTGACCAGCGAGTCGAGATGTTCAACGGTACGGGGCTCGTGCCTTTAAATCTTCTGCGAATGTCGCCTCTCGCGGTCCCGGTGGTCCTCCCAAAAACTACTGAAACTCCCCAAAAGAAGGCAGTAGTGGAGGCTATTGCGGTGGAGGCGTAAATTGTTGGAAATATGCCCTAGAGGCAACAATAAAGTAGTTATTATTATATTTCCTTGTTCATGATAATAGTTTATCGTCCATGCTAGAATTGTATTGAATGGAAACTCAAATACATGTGTGGATACATAGACAACACACTGTCCCTAGTGAGCCTCTAATGGACTAGCTCGTTGATCAAATATGGTCAAGGTTTCCTTTTCATAGACATGAGTTGCCATTTAATAACGGGAATGTAGCATTAGGTGAATGATGTGATGGAGAATACCCAAACTATAAACATAGTATATGATTGTGTCAGTTTATTGCTATTGTTTTCTACATGTCAAGTATCTATTCCTATGACCATGAGATCATGCAACTCACTGACATCGGAGGAGTACCTTGTGTGTATCAAACGTCGCAACATAAATGGGTGAATATAAAGGTGCTCTACAGGTATCTCTGAGGGTGTCTGGTGAGTTGGCATGGATCAAGGCTGGGATTTGTCACTCCGTGTGACGGAGAGGTATCTCAGGGCCCACTCAATAATACAACATCACAACAAGCTTGCAAGCAATGTGACAAAAGAGTTAGTCACGTGCTCTTGTATTACGTAATGAGTAAAGAGGCTTTCCGGCAACGAGATTGAACTAGGTATGGACATATCGATGATCGAATCTCGGGAAAGTAACATATTGATGGAGAAAGGGAATTTGTATACGGTATTGATTGAATCCTTGACATCGAGCTTCGACCGATATAGATCTTCGTAGAATATGTAGGAACCAATATGGGCATCCAGGTCTCGCTATTGGTTATTGACTGAAGAGTGTCTCGGTCATGTCTGCATAGTTCTCGAACCCGCATGGTCTACACACTTAAGGTTCGGTGACTATATGAGCATAATTGAGTCATTGTGTTGGTGACCGAAGGTTGTTCGGAGTCCCGGATGAGATCGTGGACGTGATGAGTAACTCCAAAATGGTCCGGAGGTGAATATTGATATATAGGATGAAGGTCATCGGAGTCCGAAGTGTTCCGTGGTACACCGAGGAAGTGATGGAATATTAAAAGGAGCTTTGGGAGGCCCCGACAATTGAGCAGAAGGAAATGACAAGTGGTTTTCAACAAGGTAGTTTCTGAAAGAACTGAAATAAGCGGTAACAGACAGTTTGGTAGCAAGATAATTTGTAGCGAGTAACTAGGGACAAATGTAAATAAAGTGCAGCAAGGTAGCTGATGTCTACGCACGCTTCTATTCTTGTAGACTATGTTGGGCCTCCAAGCGTAGAGGTTTGTAGGACAGCAGCAATTTCCCTCAAGTGGATAACCTAAGGTTTATCAAACTCACAGAAGTAGAGGTTGAAAATGGTCTCTCTCAAGCAACCCTGCAATTAAGAAACAAGAAGTCCCTTGTGTCCCCAACACACCTAATACAATGGTAAATTGTATAGGTGCACTAATTCAGCGAAGAGATGGTAAAATATGGGTGATAGGTGTGGCAAAGCAAGGTAATATAAATCTGTAGTAAAAATTACAGCATGGTAGCAAGTGACAAAAGTGAGCATAGACGGTGTAACAATGGTGCGAAACAAGGCCTAGGCTTCATACTTTCACTAGTGGCAACTCCCAACAACATTAACATAGTCTAATCACATGATATTTCCACTAAAACATGCAATGGCGACATACTCGGAGGTAATTCCTTTCTGATCAAAAGAGGACAAGAATTATGTAGGGTGACAAAAGCACACCTCAGAGTTCGTAGTTCCGATCTATGGATTTCCCAATGTCACCGCGGTCATCCAAAGAGAGTACCACAATCACCACAACGTATCTCAAGGATAGTCAAAGACAAGCACCAAGAGACTCTCAATCTTCAATCAATTCACAAAAGAGGAAATCACTCATGAAAATATTCTTCTAATCCATGTCCAATAGACCGTTGTCACCATGGTCTCGGGGAATATACTAGATAAGATCAAGTGAGTACATCAATCCAATTCATAGAAGAAGGGGAAACATCATAGGATCACTACAAGAAATATGTCAACTAACGACCTTCAATATTGGTCACTGAATGGTCATTGATTTCCATGTGTGACCTTTTTATGACCAAAAACAAAAGGTCTAAAGCTGAGGGTCTTTAATGAACTATAACGACCTTTTTTCTGGATTGGTCGTAGGATTTTATGACCAAACAGAAGGTCGTAGGTTTAACGACCAAATGATTTGGTCACTAGCAATCTGCCCGCACCATGTCAGAGCCACCGTGGAAGGCTGACATGGCAGAATTATAACCAAATGAAAAGGTGATAAATAAGATTCAGCCCGGTCCATTCCGGTCGTCTACATGGGTCGGGCCCAATAATTTGGCCTTTTATTTTCTGGGATAGAATCTTTTACTGAGCATGTTTTTTATTTGTCCACTTTTCTTTTGGGCCTTAGCCTACTCTTTTTAGTCCAGTTCTTGTCTGGGCCTTGGCCTACTCTTTTTTTAGGCCCAAGCCTTTTTAGACAAATTCTAATTTGGGCCTTAGCCTACTCTTTTTTTTAGGCCCAAGCCTTGTTAGTCTATTTCTTGTTTGGGCCTCGGCCTTTTTGCTGTCCAAACTAACTTTAGTGCCCAAACAAAATGGTCCAAACAAAACTTAAATAATTGACAACTTCACAAAATACTTCATCATGTTCAAATAGAGCAAGACATTGTTTCATCACCAGAATGACCAATCACTTAAATAATTGACAAATTCACACGTGCACAGCTTCACAAAAACTCATCACGCATTTCCACCAAGCTCTCAAAGTCCATGCCCAGCGGACTTTCCTGATGGTCCGTCGCAGCCGCCACAGTTGCTTTCTGCCTTGTGACTCTATCAGGTTCATCAGGTTCCAGGATCCTCTTTGTTTGTCCTGGAGGTGGGGCCATCACCCTTCCTGGAGGCATTGCAACAGATACTTCTGAGCTCTTCCTCTTCTTGCTGGCTGTCTTCAGTGCCTTGTATAAATAGCACAGAAAAAATTAGATCACAAGATAAATATGTGAGCACAAGGAAACACAGAGCATACAAGAACCCGAACCCTCCAAGCAAGACAGAGTTTGCACCTTAACAGTCTTGTGCACTACAACTTCATCCTCCTTAGGATTGTACTCTGGGTCACCACTGATAACTCCACTACCTTCTTGAACGCCATTAGTTGTACCTTCTTGTACATCATTTGTTTTCCTAATCATTGACGCTATTGCATCAATGCCAAGGGACTGGAATATCCGATTGTTCCTCATCATATTTCTAGCCCTAACCTTCTCGTACTCGGTGAGAGGATGCTCATCTTTGCAAGGCAAAGTAAACATAATTATTAGGTTAATTGTTGGAATGCATGGACAGACAGCCAAACATATCTTATGATATTTTATTATCATTTAATCCTACTTATTCAGCTAAGGAAGAGTGACAACACACATGCACAGCTAAGCCAGCTAATTCAGATTACAACAATACATTTGCATAATAAAATCTGACAGTATTTTACATCACCAGCCTCCAAGATATTTTACTTAGCATATTACATTTCACTTACATATTAAGACACATTTTATAAATCTGATAGTATAACCACAAGGAGCAACTTGCATACCACTGGTTGGCCTCGGGTTTGACCTTGTCATCCTTGACATGGATGATCTTGAGGTGGTGCTTGCAAAATAGAATAAACAACAATAAGATACAACAAGGATAAAGTAAAATGATGCACTTATATCAATAAAGGAAAGCATTTAGACGAGCATGCACATACATGTAATACATGTGAAGCTAGCAAACTTGTTGGATCAACAATATAGTGATGTAGTTAATGCATCAGTACTAATACATGTAAAACACTTGTACCAGCATGCACATACACGTGTAGCAATGCACATACAGTTAATGTATCAGAACTAAACTGACAGTTGGAGCAATCAACTAAATTGAAGCACTTGGACTAGCATGCACATACAAGTGTAGCAATGCATGAGTACTAAAACATGTGAAACACGAGGTAGTAATGTACTAAACTGATAGTTGAAGAAAACTATATATGTGAAGCAATGCATTAACTATTTACAACAATTACTTTTATGTTTTAACTTGCAATTTTATCCATGTACCTGCAATCATCTATAAGCAAAGTAATTACTCAATTGTATCCCTAATGGAGGCAAACATATGCATTCGTAGCAACTGGTTGCCCAACATTTGGTGAATAAAGAAGCAAGCAGTGTGCAAGCAAGCAAGCAAAGTGCATAAGTGCTACTAATACAAGCAAGCAAGCAAGCAAAGTGCATAAGTGCTACTAATACAAGCAAGCAAGCAAAAGAAGTGCTACTGATAGAAACAAGCATAGTGCTACTGATAGAAACAAGCAAGGAAGGAAGAAAATTGAAGAGGAGCAAGCAAGCAAGTACTGTTGATACAACCCTAGTAGCTTCTTCTCCAAGTGCTATTGATACAAGCAAGTATTGCTGATGGAAACTCTAATTAACCAGAGGGGGATAGAACGAACCACTAGGAATAAATCCCATGAACATGAACAAGAACCTCCAGGAGCTCCTAGATTGACTGAATCCTAACCCTAGATCGACCAGGTGGGGGATGTACCCCCATTTGTTACCCATAAAAAATGCAGGACCCCATGATCCAGCCTCATTGATCCAGCCCCATGACAACTACAACCCTAACCCCATGAATCTAACCCTAACACCATGAACCCTAACCCTAACCCCATGAATGTACCGAACCATCCCAATTGATCCAACCCCATGAACCCTAGAAGAACCCATGAGGGGGATCTATCAAACCCTAGAAGAATACATGAGGGGGGTCTATCAACGGGAGATGGGTCAAGGGGAGAGGTACCTATCGTCGTCGACTGTTGATTACGTAGATGTACTCATTGTCGTCGTTGATGTAGTCGTAACCGTCGACGTCGATGTAGATGTAGCCGTCATCGTCGATGTAGATGTAGCCGTCGACGTCGTCGATGTAGATGTAGTCGTCGACGTCGTTGATGTAGTCGTCGTCGGGGAGAGGGGAGAGGGGCGAAGGGGCGGCGCGGAGCACGGGAGGGGCGGCGCGGAGCAGGGGAGGGGCGGCGGAGTGAGGAGTGGAATGGATCTCGCGTGGGTAGTGGGGAGTGGAATGGAGAGGGGAGTGGGAGAGGGAGTGGTGGGTCCCGCGTGATAGTGGGACAGGGAGTGGAGGGAAATTTTGGTGGGGTGGGAGGGGAAATTTTCACTAGTTTTTTGGGGTTTGGAGGTAGACTTTTTCTTTTTCTTTTTTATAAACATTATAGAAATAATGGTTAAAATCATACCGAATAGTTCAATAAGACATCGGTACTCAAATTTATATATCTTTTCTAGTTGGCAGGTCACATGTGATGATGCGACACGAAGGTTTCCCATATTTTTGTTTTTTTTGAATTTTTCATGGCCGTTTCAAAATGCGGTCGAAACGGCGGGCATGACCGTTCCTACCTAGTGGTTGAATCTTGGAAACCTTTTGGTGTTTCTATGATTAAATAGATACTTGTGTACCTAGAAATGATTTTTGGAAAAAATAAAGAGCAAACTATAAGGCAGCCGTAGTTCAAATTAGACCCGCTTCCAACTGATTCGACATAGATTTGTCTTTTTCACGAGAGATGGATAAAAGATTTTGACACCCAACCATTTTGTCAATTGTACATTAAATATGGCCTAGTATGTTAGAAAAATGATTTGGACCAATTTTGAAACAAATATATGGTAGGTCCTTCACAAAAAAACTCATTTCGGGCACTTGAAAAATGAAAAATGATTTTTTCATACAAGGAAGATGAAAACTTCCTTAATCAACATTGTTTGTCACTCCAACATGCACCATTATGCAAAATATGAGACCATTTCAACAAACTATGCCATGAATATGGCCATGAGATTGATCATGTGGCTTGAAAGCCATGAATCTTCACACATGATAGCTCGTTTGTGTGAACACTTTTTAAAAATAATTGTCGTATTTCAAGTTTATTATTTTACATGGTAACTTTATCACATATGATGACATAATGCAAAGGTTTCCCATTTTTTGATTTTTTTGAATTTTTCATGGCCGTTTCAAAATGTTGTCGAAACGACGGGCATGATCATTCCTACCTGGTGGTTGAATCTTGGAAACCTTTTGGTGTTTCTATGATTAAATAGATACTTCAGCTCATACATAATTAAGAGATTCTTCTCATCTTTTAAGATACAACAAGTAAGGTCAACCAATCTATCAACATACTTAGATTGAATAAAGATAAAGTCACTTAATCATACATAATTAAGAGATTCTTCTCATCTTGCATTACAACATTGCTACAAAATAGCAACACACCAACAATAGCATAGTACAGTTACAAACATAACATAGTGGAGTCACTTAATCATACATAACATAGAGATTCTGATCATCTTGCATTACAACATTGGTACAAAAGAGCAACACAGTGATCTGCAATCTCTGGCGTTAGCTAGACGAATGGTTATGACAACAAACCTTCTCCTGCAACGGCACCAGAACAATGCTGAAAGGACTCCCCAGCAATGAAACTAGAAGAATGTTGTTGACGGCCCACCAGCGCGTGGGTTCGCAACAGTCTTCGAGGGTAGAGTATTCGACCCAAATTTGTTGATAAGCCCGTCAGGAGGTGAGAGAATACCCTCGAGTATTAGCAGCTGAATTTGTCAGATTCAACCACACCTGAAAGATTAGTATCTGAAAGCACAGTAGTAACAGCAAAGTAATATGATAACAAGAGTGTCAGAAACGATCTGTTGACGACTGACTATTCCTAACGATTGTATCAATGTCGCCTCCGTTGCCGCGTTGACGGAAATTGTCAGTTCCCGTCAACGGCCGGTGAACCAACAGTGTAGCAGGTAGCAGCAGTGTAATGAGAAATAGTAGCGGCAAGGAACAACAGTAGTGACAGCAGTAACAAGTAGCAACAGTAGCAAGCGACATCAATAGCAACAGTAGCAGCAGTAGCAGTAGAGCAAGACAAGTAACAGCAGTAGCAACAATAGTAGCAGCAGCAGAGCAAGACAAGTAACAGCATTAGCAACAGTAGTAGCAGCAGCAGCAGAGCGAGACAAGTAACAGCAGTAGCAATAGTAGTAGCAGCAGCAGCAGAGCAAACTCGTAGGCAATGGGTCGGTGATTTGTTTGGATAATATTCATCATGCAACAACTATAACACGGAGAGATATGTGGCTAGCTCCCATTCGTCAATGTGATGTAGGCATGCATTCCGTGTGTCGTCATACGTGCTTAGGGAAAAGAACTTGCATGACATCTATTGTCCATCCCTCCCGTGGCAGCGGGGTCCAAAAGGAAACTACGGGATATTAAGGTTCTCCTTTTAATAAAGAACCGGACCAACGCATTAGCACTTGGTGAACACATGGACTCCTCAAACTATGGTCATCACCGGGAATGGTTCCGGTTATTGTCACTCCGGGGTTGCCGGATCATAACACATAGTAGGTAACTACAACTTGCAAGATCGGATCTAACACACACATATATTGGTGACAACATAATAATTTCAGATCTGAAATCATGGCACTCGGGCCCTAGTAACAAGCATTAAGCATGGCAAAGTAGTAGCGACATCAATCTCAGAACATAGTGGATACTAGGGATCAATCCCCATCAAAACTAACTCGATTACATGATAGATCTCATCCTACTCATCACCGCCCAGTGAGCCTACGAATAGATTACTCACGATCGACGAAGAGCTTCATGGAATTGGAGAGGGAAGAAGGTTGATGATGACGATGGCGACGATTTCGCCTCTCCGGAGCCCAAGACGGACTCCAGATCTGCCCTCCAAATGAAAACAGGTGGTGGCGGCGCCTCCGTATGGAAAACGCGACGAAAACTTCTCTCTTTATTTTTTGTGGGACGAAAGGCAACTTATAGAGCTGGAGTTGGGGGCGGGAGATGCCTGTGGGCCCCACAAGCCTGCCCACCGCCACCAGGGGGTGGTGGCGGAGCAGGGGCTTGTGACCCAATGGCCCACCCCCTGAGGTGGAACTTGGCGTAGATATTTTTGATATTTTCCAAAACTGCTCCCCGTAAATTTTCAGGACGTTTGGAGAACTTTGATTTGTGCACAAAAATAACACCAAGGCAATTCTGCTAAAACAGCGCCAGTCCAGGTTAGTTCTAGTCAAATCATGCAAATTAGAGTCCAAAACAAGGACAAAAGAGTTTGGAAAAGTAGATACGATGGAGACGTATCACACAGCAACGCAACAACACATCAACCATAGCATAGTGGACTTCATCTTCATATGATCAGCTCATCCATCCAAAATGTCCCTGATCATCTTCAACTTCTCTTGGTTCTTCTCCAATGCCTTCAACTGATCAGCAATCTGGATCTTCAGCTCATCCCTGCGTTTAATCAGATTCTCAATTCCTTTCTTCAGACCATCAATGTAAAGGTTGAGCACCAAAATTTCATCATTAAGTTTGTCCTTCTCCTTCAAATGATTTGCCTTCTCGGTCCTAATGACCCCGCGTTGAGCTTCTGCAAGGTAGAGCAGTTGATTCACATCTTCTACTAGTTTGTCATAGTTTGCATCAAGATTTCTTTTCTCCTCTATGAGGTGCTGAATTTTCAGTGAATTCTCCAAATTATCATCCCTCCTAGCACTCTTGCTGTCTTCCAACATTTCCCACAGTTTTAACAATGCATTTTGCATTGTGGGAGGCCACTCTTGGTCTACCCAACCAACAAAACCATAGTTTTGAGGTGGCTGCAATACAAAATAACCAGTACTTCAGCAATACAAAATAACCAGAAAATAACAAGCCAGAATTCTGTAATAAACATGCAATGACAGTGCTGTAATAAACAAGCAATGACAGTGCTGTAACAAGCCAGAATCTTTTAGCTAAACTAGCAATGACAGTGCTGTAATAAACAATGACAGTCTGAATATTTGAGCTAAACAAACAATGACAGTGATGTAGTAAACACTGACAGTCTGAATATTTGAGCTAAACAAACAATGACAGTGATGTAGTAAACACTGACAGTCTGAATCTTTTGAGCGAGATAGAAAAAACAGAAGCAACTTCATGCATGTCTAACACTAAAGAAGATAGAACTAACCGGCTGAGCACACACTAAAAATCTTCTCCCTGTCTCAAATCCTTCGAATGCTACGCGACGCTCAGGCAGCAGCCCATGCTCCAAGCAAACATCCAGGGCAGAATTCTCGATGCCCATGTAGTCTTTGTCGTCGATGCTAGCAGGGATCTAAAGAAGAACCAAGAAACAGAGATAAATCCCCAATGTGAAGAAACCGAAACCCTAAACCTAACCTAGCTCTACAAATTACCCGGTACATCATGCCGTCCGAGGAAGAGCTGATGTCCAGGCTCGATAGGTCGTTGCTACTCTCATCCTCGTAAACCATGGCGCGGCGGAGGTGGTGGCGGCCGACGAGCTTCGGCGATGAGGGGGCAGAGCGCGAGAAGAGTAGACTGGCTCGATTGACCAGGTTCGAGCGAGACACAAAGACCGACCGAACTGGGTCGTGCCGACCAGGTTCGAGCGGGCCATTTGTTTTTTTTTGAAGGTGTCTATGCCATTTTTTTGTAAGATGTCCCGGACGGCACGTGGCGGACGGCACGTGGCGGACGGCACGTTGCAGGAACTGTCACATTGTATAAAGAGGGAACTGCCACCTCGTCTCCCTCGTCGCGTCGTCTCCCACTTCGTCGCCTTGTCTCCCACTTCATCTCCCTCATCTCCCTCGTCGCATCGTCTCCCTCGTCGCCTCGTCTCCCAATGGAGGGCGCTCGTCGTGCCGTCGCCGTTGCGGATCTGCTTGAGGTGCCGAAGCAGCAGGAGGTCGACACGACCGCAACCGCTGTCGCCACCGCTGCGGAAGAGAAGGAGGTGCATGTGCTGAAGTAGGAGGACACGACCGCAACCGCTGTCGTCGCTGCGGAGGTGCCGAAGCAGGAGGACACGACCTCGAGCGGTGCTGCCGACGATGAGGTGGGTTTTTTAGATAGGGTTTTCTGGTTTTTTTATAGTTGATTCGTGCTTGAATGCTACATAGATTTATATATTGAGACTTGGATTTCTTTAATTTCAATCTTGATTTGTGCATGTGGATGTGTTAATGCTTCCCGTTCCCCTGCTTTCATAGTTATCGTTGATAAGCAGGAGATTATTTAGATAGGGTTTTCTGCTTTCATATATTCAGAGAGCAGAACAGACTCTGCTTTTGCATGTGTTGGCGAACTTTTGCAATTTGTTGGCTTGAATCAACGGAATCTTTCTCTTATTAGTAAAGATCTCACCTAAGTCATGTGCTTGATATATACGAACACCCATTCCTAAATTTCGCCTAGGTCTGCCCCCTCTCTTGCATTTTATTGGGATTATTAGTAAGGATTTAATAAGAGTTAGGTTTTGAATTGGGATCTTGATTAATGCATGTGCTTAGATTTTATTATGTGCCGGATATGTTGATAGATTTGTTGTGGTTATCCCCTCACCGGGGCACGGCAGGGGCTGAGCAACCCAATAGTGCAATGTTCTGCTATATAAAATGCAGAACAGAGAGAATCATCTTATGCAAACAGATAAGAAAAGATAATGAAGTGATACTTACAAATTGCTTGCAGACATCACATTTTGGATGAAAGCGCTCCTTGTAACAAGTTTTATGGTATGGATGGTTTCCTGACATGGAGAACTGCATGTTTTTGTTGGTAAAGTCAATACCAATGCAACTACTTAATTAGTACACAAAACAACAAAGAGCTACCTCATAGTCATATATTGGCTGATTACAAGCATATAGTTACAGTATAGTCATATATTGGCTGATTACGTCCATGGCCAATTTCATTGTGACATCCAGCACATGTCGTGACAAAAGAAGTGTATATATAACATATAGTTACAGAGTACAGTTTGATTTTTTGAAAGGAAATTTAAATCTTTGTATGAAGGATCGAAAGATTGTATAAGTGAAATGCACAAAGGACAGACCCAGTGCAGAGAATAGGGTGGCTGATGCAGTAGCACTATGAATGTAATTAGAAGCATATTGTTAAATGCTTGACCTTTTGAATAATGTGTTACATAGTTTGTACTAATCGAATTACTTATATTGTAGGAAAAGGAAGCTGCACACATGAAGAGGAAGCTCGCCAAGACTGGGTTCAAGAGCACGTATGACTCTGACTACGACGACGATGAACCGTATGAGGTAATCCCAACTATTTTAGTTCAGCGTAAGCACTATATGAATGCATGTTGGTGGGCTTTTTAATGAAATTGATGTAGAGAGTGTTTTAATGTTGTTTGTTTAATTAGATTACTGTACATGACTTTTTTCTTTGTTTGTTCATCAAAATTTGGTAAATGGGAATTATCTGATGTTTGTTCATTGCATCATTCTGAATCAGAAGTGTGTGTTCTGGATCCATAATGCCTATATGAATGCATAATGTGTGCGCAATTAATTTGTGTGTGCAGTATAACTCTGGAGATGACGTGGAGGACGGCAACAAAGAGTCCTTCATTGATAAGGAAGCCCAGAAGATCAGGGAGAAGGGGAAGGCGGCCAACTTCAGGAGGCGAATGTTCAGATGCCCATACTGCACCACAAAGCCTAAGCCCAAGGATGGAATTTATGAACACCTGATGTCGCATGCACGCGGTTTATCGCGGAGTGCTGATCAAGACATCAAGACCAGGGCAGAGCATGCAGCCCTCCTGAAGGCTCTAGGTCCCATTTAGTCACCCTCCATGATCCTCGGTTTATCGATGTCGTTGTGAACTGTTGTACTTTTGCGCACTGTGTTATCGGCAGGTTGTTGTGAACTTTGTTGAATGTGTTATACTTTTGATGTTATGGCTGCTTCTATTTTGCTTCACTGATGTTATGGCAGGATGTTATGGTCGACTGGTTAGCAACATGCAACATCTCAATTCAGCTCTCTGGTGTAGATAGCAACAACAACAGCAACAACTGCCGATGGGTGAGGTGGCCGTGGCGTCAGCACCACCACCGCTGGTCACCAGCCTAGTAACGACCATTCATATTGGTCATTATCACCTAGAAATAAGGCAGTGCCAGGTGCTGTCCGCTTTATGACCTTTTCCAGTAAGCAAGTGATGACCTTTCTGATGAAAATGTCGTTGGTTTTTGGGGCTAGGACCCCTCCAGACAGCTTACGACCAAATGATGTCAAATGGTCATAGATTTATGACCATTCCTTCCAGCATCACTGACAAAAGGTCGTTAGTTGACATATTTCTTGTAGTGGATCACCCTAGGTTAACATAGCCTATGATCACAATCAAGATCACATCATGGGAGAGAGAATTAACCACATAGCTACTGTAGAAGACCTCAGCCCCGAGGAGGAACTACTCCCGCTTCATGGAGGGAGGAAGCAACATCGATGGAGATGAATCCGGGGGCACTTCCCCGTCCCGGCAGGGTGCCGGCACAGGAATTCTGGTCCCCCAAAACTTGTTGGTGATGGCGGCGGAGATCGGAATTGCTTCTGGAGAAAAGGGTTCCGGAATCAGGGTTTCCTCCACGGGGTAAACATAGGAGCCAAGGTAGGGCACCATATGGGGTGGGCCCCACACAAGCGGCCTCCCTGCGCGACCAGGGGGAAGGCCGCGCCACCAGGGCGCCTGGGGGCCTGGTGACCCCCCTCTGGCCCTCCTTCGGCCGTCTGAAGTCTTCTGGAACGCTGATTTTTTATATATTTTTTGGAGAATTTTTCTGCCACTGTAAATATGGGTATAAACCTGCAATTCACAGACATCAGCAGACAGATATTGGAACTAGGTGCACTAGGTTAGTAGGTTAGTCCAAATATGTTGAAAAAGGTATGAAAGTGTACAAAACACATAGCAATATCACCCAAAACTTGCATGGAGCAAGCAGAAATTATAGATACGTTTGGGACGTACCAACATCCCCAAGCTTAATTCCTGCTCGTCCTCGAGTAGGTAAATGAGAACAAGCATAATTTCTATGGTGATATGCTAACACACATATAAGAACTTCAAAGTAAAGCAAGTAATATATGCAATACAAGTCAAGACAATAACAAGCAAGAGTCTATATCTAGTATTGAAACTAGCAAAGTAAGAACATAAAGGTGCAAGAGCTGTCGCTGTCCATGACTCGAATGTCTCCAAATGGTGTTTGCGTGCAAGAAGTGGGAGATGGTTTCAGAGCATAAAAATAATATATAGTTTAATTGAGAACTCAATCTACTAAAACTTCACACTTGGGCTCCTTTGGAATCTTATTTTGACTCATCCCCAGACCACTAGTCAGGCACAAGTCAAAATGATCCTCTCCCTTTTGACTTTGAGCACTCATGGAATGGATGAGAGCGAGCAAGATATGTTGGCACTTAGGATGGAAAAGAGAATAATGATGAGGAAGGAAGACAAAAAAGGTGTGAAAGGCTCATATCAAGGAGGACAATCATAGGCGAGAGAAAGCAAAACGATAGATATGATGTGAGGAGTAGTGATTGCCATGCAACGGATGCACATATGAGCTAAGGTAAGCTCTCCAATGGAACTAGTGGGGGTGCATCCAACTTGCTTGCTCATGAAGACCTATAGCTCAGTTGAGGAGGCTCATCATTGGAATATACAAGCCAAGTTCTATAGTGTAAGGGTCCCCACATAGTTATGCATGAATGATAATCTCTATGGAGTACAAATATAACAATGGAGTACGAGTGTGGATCTTTCAAAAGGAATAGTAGTGTTGCCCCCTTCTATCTTTTTATTTCTTTATTTCTTTATTTTTTTAAATTTTTTGTGGCCTATCTGGCTCTTTCTATTTATCTCTCATTTGTCCTCTTTGGGGTCTTTTCATGTGTCCTCTTTTGGGATCTTTTAATTTGTCCTCTTTGGGATCTTTTCCTCACTTAAGGGCAACACTCTATATTTTAGAAGAATAAAAAGAAGATCTTCACACTTTATAAGAAGTACTCAACATAAAGACAAATGAAAACTATCATGATGTATGCAAATGTATGCCTCTGCCAGTGTAGCAGGATATGCAATGAAACTAGCGCATCATGTAGCAATAATAAGGGAAAGGCCCAACGAGCATGCGGCTCCTTGATCAAGCAAAAGCATGTATGACATGAAGATCAAGTCATGAGATGGTGGATGTTGCATGGCAATGTATCTCGGAAATGCCTTAATAGGTAGGTATGGTGGCTGTTTTGAGGAAGGATATAATGAGGCTTATGATGACAGAGAGTATCATGCCAAGGGTTTGGATGCACCAGCGAAGTATGCACCAACTCTCAAGATGAGAAAGGGAAATGCACGGTACCAAAGAGGCTAGCAAAATATGGATGGTGGAAGTGCCAACAACCGAATACTCGCATTAGTCTGAAGAACTAATGCACTTATTATTGGTAAATCTCTATCTAGTCAGGAGATTCACAAAGAGACAAGTACCCCAAGGAGGAGTGTTTGGGGGTTTGGTTGTCCTTGCGCATCCTCGACCCATGATAACGTGAAGGTACTCTATATATTCCCACCCCTCGAGAGGTTAGCGATCCGTCTAGTAGCTAGAGTTCTCAACTATTTTTTTTTGTTTTTGAAAATACACACGGATTTCCCAAAATACGACACCTATCACTAATAGGCTCAAGCTCTTGACACCAAAAGTCCAAACATTACTCAAATCAATACCTCAAAACTATTGCAAGTTACTACTATACTTAAATAGCAACCTCAATTACCTACTCATGCAAGAGACACAACTGAGTGCAACAAGCCAACTCTCTAAACAAGATAAGCATGATAACTCAAGAGAGTTCCAAAAGCATCTAAATAAAAGCTCTTAAAAAGATAAAACGTGAAAACTAAGAGCTAAGCATGACAGCAGCTATGAAAAGATAAAGAACACACAATTAAGCATGAAAACCTATGTTGTGTTCTAGGGTGGAGTGGAGTGTGTTTCTCTCCCAAACAAAGAAGGCTAGGGTACAACTTGTTATGAACATCAAGCAAAACTAAAACAAACTAAAAAGTAAAGAGCGGGACGCTCCAAGCATAGCACATAACATATGGAGTGATAAAAATATAGCATGGAGAAGGACAAACTGATGATTGTTGATGGAGAAGGGGGTGCCCGGGGGCATCCCCAAGCTTAGACACTTGAGTCTCCTTGGATATTTCTTGGGGGTGCATGGGGGCATCACCAAGCTTGAGCGTTTGACACTCCTGGATCTTCTTTCATCATCTTCCATCGCATACTTGAAAACTCCCTTCATACGAAACTCATCATAAGCTGATTAGAGTGGTTAGTATCCATAATAAAATAATTTTTCTCCAGTGGAAATAAAGTTTTTCATGAATAGCTACTGTTTCTCAAGATTTCCAAAAAGTTTTTGCAAAGAAAAAGAAAGCTTAAGATTTGCAAAACGATGAAAACGCAAAACGTGGCATAATCTATGAAAAACAGGCTAGCAGGTAGTAAATAATTTTCTGAGGGCACTTCTGCAACTCAAATCAAAAAACTCAGAACAGACGCCAGAAAGTAAATTGTATATAGCATACTGTCAAAACAATTCAAATCAAAAAGATGATCTGCTGAATTTTGGTGAATTTTTTCGTCAAGTGGACAAAATCTGTTTCTGGACAACGTGTCACAACTTTTGAACTTTCTTGCAATCGGAGGCTAAAACTTGGCACAAAGCTTAAAAATAAAGATACAATGATGTTGCTACAGTAGTAACACACATCAAGACCACTAAAAACTGAAAGTAAAAACTCAAAGTAAACATAACAAGGTTTGTCTCCCTAGAGCTCTTTCTTTATAGCCATAAAGATAGGCTTAAGATTTCAATGATGCTCTCGTAGGAATAAGAGTTGTAGAACAAAAGAGAGCATCTAGAAGCAAATACCAAACACATTTAAGTCTAACATGCTTCCTATGCATAGGAATATTGCAATATAGTAATTCACTGAAGCACAAAGCAATAGGCATAGGAAGGCAAAACAAGTGCAGCTTCAAACCCTTCAACATAAAGAGACGGAACTTGATATTATTGAAATATCTATAAGCATATGTTCCCTTCTCATAATAATTTTCAGTGGGATCATGAATAAACTCAACAATATAAGTATCGCATAAAGCATTGTTACCATGATCCACATGTAAAAAGGTACTCTTACTCTTCACATAAGCATAATCTTTCTCATTGGTAATAGTGGGAGTAGGACTATCATAAACAACTTGAACACTATAGATTAATTGTGTACTGGGGAAATGGTGTTCAGCAAGGAAGTAATTTCCTCCATGATTATGACCAGTTTCATATGGATAATTTCTCCTTATGTCATAGGTATCTTTACAATCTCTATAGATAGGAGTTATAACATCATCATGGTAGAGAAGAGCATTATTATTGCTAGCAACTATATTTGTAAACATGTTGTCTTTATTCTTACTACCAAAAGAATTATCAATTATCACATCACTAATGGGTAAAGGACTTGCAATCCTATCATCCCCAAGCTTAGAGATTTCCATATCATCATTTTCAGAGTTGGTACCAAAAAGATTTTCAAGATCGTAAATAGCATTATCACCATCTTCCCAATCACAATAAGTAACATGCATATCATAATCGAAGTCATATTCAATAGTACCTACGGACTTATCATCAAGATAATAATGAATGCAATCAAGCTCACCATCCTCCATAAATTTATGTCCGTTAGGATAAAAGTTGACGCGAGGAATATGCTCAGACCAGGTTTATACCAATTATTCTTCCTTCTTGTTCCTCTTCCTCCTCTTCTTTTTCTTCTTCTTCACCTTAGGAGGGAGTGGTCGGAGAGGAAGCTTCCCCACATATTCTGGTTTATCATTAGAAACAATAGGGGAAACTTGGGAGAAACTCTCCTTTTTATTAGTGGAAACATAAGAGACATTTTTATGCTTTGGTAAAGTTCCCTCCTTTCTAATCTTATTTATGTAATCATTTTCATCACAATTAACAACACAATAGAGATGGCATTTTTGCAAAGTGTTGTTTATTCCTAAGGCATTATTATCTAGCCAAGAAGTTTTTTCTGATAACTCCTCACACATCAAAAATAACATAAGTTCATCATAAAGATCTAAAGTGATCATGTTATCACACAACTGGTTAACAGTTATGTTTTGAAAATACATGCATTGAAAATTAAAGTGACCATCTATACCACAAAGTTCACAAGTAAAAGGATAAAGGTCACACAATTCTCTAGCAACTTCATTTAAATCTCTAACCCAAGTGATTGTTCTTTCATGCTTATGTTGCTTAAAATACTTCTCTTCTTCAATCATAGGCCTTTCACAAGGTCTATCCACTCCAAAAAAACTAACATGCTTATATAAAACTTAATTTTCAGGAATTGGATCATGCATGTTGCAATTATCATTAACAATTTCATTTTCTTTGCAAATATCTTTAAAAGGTTCATGATGCTTGATCCAATTCTCCTTAGGCATATTAAGATGTGAAGAAATAGATTTGAGGAAATCAACAAGGAGTTGAGAATCAAGCCCAAACTTAGCACTAAACTTATTAAAACTTAGAGTTTCAACAAAGGCCTTAATGCAATCATACTCATAATTTATACCTGACTCTTTACCTTTGTCAATCTCCCAATCTTCAGTATTGCGTTGAATTCTTTCAAGGAGTTCCCATTTAGCATCAATCCTTTCGTTTGCGAAAGAACCCATAGAGGAAGCATCGAGCAAGTCTTTATCCTGTCGAGAGAGCCTAGCATAGAAATTAGTAATAATCATATCTTTGGGGAGCCCATGGTTAGGACATTTTAGCATTAAAGTTTTCAGTCTCCCCCAAGATTGAGATATGCTCTCTCCTTCATGAGGATAGAAATTATAAACATAATTCCTATTCTCATGGACTTCTTGAAGAGGATAAAACTTGGAGTAAAAGAGAGACTGGATCTCTTCCCAATCCCGTAGGTGAGAATCATCTAGTAGCCTATACCATTCCAATGCTTTTCCTTTTAGTGACAAGGCAAATAATTTCCTCACGACTCCATCTCTTGTCAAACCTAAAATCTTGAACAACTCACAAAGTTCTGTAAGTTTCAACAAGTGAATACTAGGATTGACTGTTCCATCTCCTGCATAACAATTATTCCTAATTATTTCAATTATCCCAAGTGGTATTTCGAATGGGATACATTCAGTAGGTGGAGGAGACTTCTCTACCACGGGTGTGGTAAAGCGGCCTTCCCCAAGCAGCGAACTAAGAGTGCAGTTTTCCATAAGCCTAACTAGTGAAAATAAAAACAAGAAACGAAAAATTTAATTGCAAGATCTAAGGATATACCTTCACACACTCACCTCCCCGGCAACGGCGCCAGAAATAGCTTGATGTGTACGCATGCTTCTATTCTTGTAAACTATGTTGGGCCTCCAAGCGCAGAGGTTTGTAGGATATAAACAATTTCCCTCAGGTGGATGACCTAAGGTTTATCGAACCCAGGGAAGTAGAGGTTGAAGATGGTCTGTCTCAAGCAACCCTGCAATTAAGAAACAAGAAGTCTCTTGTGTCCCCAACACACCTAATACAATGGTAAATTGTATAGGTGCACTAGTTCAGCGAAGAGATGGTAAAATATGGGTGATAGGTGAGGCAAAGCAAGGTAATATTAATCTGCAATAAAAATTACAGCAAGGTAGCAAGTGACAAAAATGAGCATAAACGGTGTAAGAATGGTGAGAAACAAGGCCTAGGCTTCATACTTTCACTAGTGGCAACTCCCAACAACATTAACATAGTCTAATCACATGATATTTCCACTAAAACATGCAATGGTGACGTACTCGGAGGTCATTCCTTTGTGATCAAGAGAGGACGAGAATTATGTAGGGCTACAAAAGCACACCTCAGAGTTCGTAGTTCTCATCTATGGATTTCCCAATGTCACCGCGGCCATACAAAGAGAGTACCACAATCACCACAACGTATCTCAAGGATAGTCAAAGACAAGCACCAAGAGACTCTCAATATTCAATCAATTCACAAAAGAGGAAATCACTCATGAAAATATTCTTCTAATCCATGTCCAATAGACCGCAGTCGCCATGGTCTCGGGGATTATACTAGATAAGATCAAGTGAGTGCATCAATCCAATACATAGAAGAATAGGAAACATCATGGGATCACCCTAGGTTAACATAGCCTATGATCACAATGAAGATCACATCATGAGAGAGAGTATTAACCACATAGCTACTGTAGAAGACCTCAGCCCCGAGGAGGAACTATTGCCGCTTCATGGAGGGAGGAAACAACGTCGATGGAGATTAATCCGGGGGCACTTCCCCGTCTCGGCAGGGTGCCGACACAGGAATTCTGGTCCTCCGAAAATTGTTGACGATGGCGTCTGATACGTCTCAAACGTATCTATAATTTTTTATGATTTCACGCTGTTATCTTGCCTTCTTTGTATGTTTTATGTACCTTTTTATATCTTTTTGGGACTAACTTACTAATTCAGTGCCAAGTGGCAGTTCCTGTTTTTTCCGTGTTTTTGACTCTTTTTAGATCTGATTTTGGAACGGAGTCCAAACGGAAGAAAACCCCGAACAGATTTTTTCCCAAACGGAAGAAGTCCAGGGGGCTTTTGGGCCAAGCCAGGTGGGCTCCAGGGAGGCCACAAGCCCCCACTCCGCCACTAGGGGAGGCAGCGGTGGGCAGGCTTGTGGCCTCCCTGGCCGCCCCCTGACCTAGGTCTTTGGCCTATAAATTCCCAAATATTCCGCAAAAAATCGGGGGAGCCTTGAAAATACTTTTCCGCGGTCGCAAGCTTCCGTTTCCGCGAGATCTCATCTGGAGACCCTTCCCGGCGCCCTGCCGGAGGGGACTTTGGAGTTGGAGGGCTTCTTCTTCATCATCATCACCCTTCCAAGGACTCGTGAGTAGTTCACTTCAGACCTACGGGTCCGTAGTTAGTAGCTAGATGGCTTCTTCTCTCTCTTGGATCTTCAATACAAAGTTCTCCATGATCTTCATGGAGATCTATCCGATGTAATCTTCTTTGGCGGTGTGTTTGTCGAGATCCGATGAATTGTGGACTTGTGATCAGATTATCTATGATATATATTTGAGTCTTTGCTGATTTCTTATATGCATGATTTGATATCCTTGTAAGTTTCTCTGAGTCTTGGGTTTTGTTTGGCCAACTAGATATATGATTCTTGCAATGGGAGAAGTGCTTGGTTTTGGGTTCTGCCATGTGGTGACCTTTCCCAGTGACAGTAGGGGCAGCAAGGCACACATCAAGCAGTTGCCATCAAGGGTAAAAAGATGGGGTTTTTATCATTGGTTTGAGATTATCCCTCTACATCATGTCATCTTGCTTAAAGCGTTACTCTGTTCTTATGGACTTAATACACTAGATGCATGCTGGATAGCGGTCGATGTGTGGAGTACTAGTAGTAGATGCAGAAAGTATCGGTCTACTTGTTTCGGACGTGATGCTTATAGAAATAATCATTGCATAGATATCGTCACGACTATGCACAATTCTATCAATTGCTCGACAGTAATTTGTTCACCCACCGTCTACTTGCTTTCATGAGAGAAGCCACAAGTAAACACTACGGCCCCCGGGTCTAATCACATCCATCGTTTACAACTCCGCTTTTACTTTGCTTTGTTACTTTGTTGCTTTCAGTTCTCACTTGGCAAACAATCTATAAGGGATTGACAACCCCTTCATAGCGTTGGGTGCAAGCTTTTGTGTTTGTGCAGGATCTTGAGATACTCCTCCGTTGGATTGATACCTTGGTTCTCAAACTGAGGGAAATACTTACCTCCGCTGTGCTACATCATCCTCTCCGCTTTGAGGGAACACCAACGCAAAAGGATTCCTGGTGTCGTCAACGTGCCCATTTCTGGCGCCACTGGAAGGTCTTCTGTGCAGTAGCATAACGGACATCAGAAGCATTTCTGGCGTCGTTGCCGGGGATCTTTTTGAGATAGCACAAGTATTTCTGGCACCGTTGCCGGGGAGGAGAAATCAAGATCTATCCAAGTAGGTCTCACAAACTCTTCTCTTGCATTTACTTTTGTTGCCAGTTGCCTCTCGTTTTCCTCTCCCCCACTTCACATTTACCGTTTTTGTTTGCCTTTTTTAATTTGCCCTTTTCTCTCGCTTGCTTTCTGTTCACTTGTGTGCCATGTGCCCTCAATATGCTTGCATCTTCGCTTGCTGAAAATCTAGTGATATGGATCCTCATCCACTTGCTAGTCTCTTTAAGAGACCCACTCGTGTGGAAAAAATTGCTAGTGAGTTGAGGGCAATTGACTATTTCTTTGGAGTTTTGCGTAAGATGCGTGAATCTGAAAATTATGAGGAAGAAATTCATGAAGTGATTCACGAGGGCTCCTTGGATGAAAAACATGATTGCAATGATTTCACTATAAATCCTACTAGTGACAATCATGCTAAAAATATGCAAAACCCTAAGCTTGGGGATGCTAGTTTTGCTATGACCACTACTTATTGCAATAATCATGATTGGGGTGTTGATCTTTCTTATGATCTTGAAAAATTTGTTCAAACCTCATGATGAATATGATATTTGCAACAATACTGAAAGTGGGATTGGAGAAGTCATGACTTTATTTGATAATAATCCCACTATTTTTGAAGAGCGTCAACTTTATATGCATGTGGATCGTGAAAAGAATATCCTATGGGATAGCTATATTGTTGAATTTGAATATGATCCCACATGTAATTGCTATGAGAGAGGAAAATATTTTGTAGAAACTTTCATGTTACCAAATCACCTCTCGTGATGTTGAGATTGCGTTTGTCTCTTTCTTCTTCCTTGCATATGGCAACTATTGGTTGTCTTGACAATCTGTTTTCCTATAAAATGCCTATGCTTAGGAAGTATGTTAGACTTAGCTGTGATTTTTACATGCTTTAGGATGCTCTCGTTGTGCTTCAATTCCTGTCTTTTGTGAGAGCATCATTGAATGCCTAGCTAAGGGCGTTAAACAAAAGTGCTTGTTGGGAGGCAACCCAACGAATCTATCATTTTTATTTCTGTTTTGTGTTTTCCACACTTTCATAATTCTGTTATGATTGTGTTTTTTGTGTTTATTTTTGCGTTTGTGCCAAGCAAAACCGTTATGATTAAGGATGATCGTTTGGTCATGCTGGAAAAGACAGAAACTTTCTGCTCACGAAAAGAATTTTCATTTTTGTTCTGTAACAGCTTTTGAGTTGATTCTTTTTGCTGCTGATTGCTATGCAAATTATTCAGACTGTCGTAATGTTTCTAAATTTTTGAAGTACCAGAGATATATGAAACATACAGATTGCTACAGACTAGTGTGCTGTTAACAGATTCTGTTTTTGTTGTGTTGGTTGCTTATTTTGATGAAACTATGGATAGTATCGGGGGGTATTAGCCATGGAAGATTGAAAGTACAGTAACCCAACAGCAACACAAGATTGAAAGTACAGTAACCTGCAATTCACAGACATCAGCAGACAGAAACTGGCACTGGGTGCACTGAGTTAGTAGGTTAGTCCAAATATGTTGAAAAAGGTATGAAAATGTACAAAACACATAGCAATATCACCCAATACTTGGATGGAGCAAGCAGAAATTATAGATATGTTTGGGACATATCAGTATCCCAATCCTTTTGAGTGCAAAGGACAGGCCTGAACAAGTACTTATAGTGATGCAAACGTTCTTGAGGACACACGAGAATTTCATCTAGTCACTTTCACCATGTTCATTTGATTTGCGTTCGCTACATTGATGATTTGATATGTTGGCGGACCTATGCTTGGGTGATGTTCTTACTTGAACAAGCCTCCCACTTATGATTACCCCCTCTCCCAAGCATCCACAACTACAAAAAGAGAATTAAGAAAAAGTCTAGCCATAGCAATAAACGTTTGGGTCCAAATCAGCCCCTTTCGGAATAGCGCATAAACTGGGGTTTAAGCTTATGTCACTCTAGCAACCCATCATCTAATTACTACTCCACAATGAGTTCTCTTAGGCCCATGAATGGTGAAGTGTCATGTAGTCGACGTTCACATGACACCACTAAGAGAATCACAACATACATATCATCAAAATATTGAACGAATACCAAATTCACATGATTACTTATGACAAGACTTCTCCCATGTCCTCAAGAACAAAAGTAACTACTCACTCATCATCATGGTGTTCAAGATCACAGGGGTATTGAATAATATAAAGGATATGAACATTTAATATCTCAAGAGGCAAACCAACTAGCATCAACTACGATAAGTAATCAACACTACAAGCCGATCACATGTACCAATCTGAAGTTCTGACACAAAGATCGAACACAAGAGATGAACAAGGGTTTGAGATGAGATGTTGTTGTTGATGTTTCTGACGAATAATGGTCCTCCCACGATGAGAGGGTTGTTGGTGATGACGAAGGCTTCAATTTCCCCCTCCCGGAGGGAAGTGCCCCCGGCGGAATCTGCCAACCACACAGCAAAAGTGCTCCTGCTCTGATTCCCCCTCGTGGCGGCGGCGCCTCATCCCAAAAGTCTCCTCATAAAATTTTGAGGGTAAAATGACTTATATACCAGAAGGAGGAGGCCAGACGTGGGCTAGGGGATCCACACAACATCAGGGCGGCGACGCCTCATCCCGAAGTATTTTTTATATATTCCAAAATAATTCTCCTTGAAATTTCATCCTATTTGGAGATGTGCAGAATAGGTATCTCTGTTGTAGCTTTTTCAGGCCCTGAAATCCAGCTACGGGCATTCTCCCTCCTTGTGTAAATCTTGCATATTAAGAGAGAAAAGGCATTAGAAATACTCCATGAAGTTTTATATTGATCAAAAACTTTATAAATAGAAGCAATAAAACATGATGCAAAATGGACGTATCAACTCCCCCAAGCTTAGACCTCGCTTGTCCTCAAGCGAAAGCCGAAATCGAAAAACATGCCCGCATGCTTAGAGAGAGAGGTGTCGATAAAAATAAAATACGAACATGGAAGCATCATGAACAATAACATAACAACAATAAATATCATCATAGACTTCTCATGAGCAAGTAAAAATTCACCACAATATTGAAGTATGAAGCATAAACTTTCTTGAAAACTAACAAACTATGTTCTCAGTCAATGCAATTTTAATTCGTTGTACTTTGAGGAAGGGTCACATGTAGGAGCCTTTTGGCAAGTCCACATACTCAAATATCATCTAGTCTTTCATGATTGCTAACACTCACCCCATACATACGGAGCATCAAGTTTAAGCTGGTCATAGAGGTATATAGGAATTCCAACTTATTCACATCAAGGGTGATGTCAACAATAATAATTCATGCTCACCCACATTCAACTGGATATATGTGCCTAGCTCTTTCCCCACCACATGATGATTTCCAAAGGATAAAATAAAAAGGAATGGAGGAAAAACTTTGACTCTTTGCATAAAATAAATGATAGGCCCTTCGCAGAGGGAAGCACGGGTTGTCATGCGCTTTTAATTTCGGATGCACTCACTCTTAGTGCAAAGGAATGTCACGTGATATAGCCCCTTATGATAGCAACCTTTATTATGCAGTCTATCTCTTTTATTCTTTTCCATCACAAGTTTGTACCACTCTTATTTTCCCTTACAATAAAATACCATACATATTTAGGAGCAATTTTTATTGCTTTATTGCACCGATGACAACTTACTTGAAGGATCTTCCTCAATCCATAGGTAGGTATGGTGGACTCTTATGGCATGTATTTGGTTAAAGGGTTTTGGATGCACAAGTAGTATTTCTACTTAGTGCGGAGTTTTTGGCTAGCAAAGGTATTGGTCAAGCATCCCATGTTGGAGGATCCATGACAATATAACTTCTAAGTGAATATGAACAAACATAACTCATTACGTTGTCTTCCTTGTCCAACATCAACCGTTTGGCATATAATATTTAATGGGTGCTCTCAATCATAAAAGATGTCCAAGATAGTATATTCGCATGTGAATCTTTTCTTCCTTATTAACATTTTCATGAATTGCATCATTGACCAATGCTATGTTTGTCAACCTTCAATAAATTTTACCACTTCACTGATACTCCTCCTTATGTGACATCATTACTCACCACAAGATTAGCATATGATATTTTTATTTTCATTATTTAATTGCTTTTGATTAGAGCACAAGAGTCAAGAAGCAAAACTCAAACTACTCTTTATTATATAACTCACACATGATTACATAGATAGATAGAAACAAACTAGCACTCAAAGATAGATCATACTAAACTTTTGGTCTACTAGATCACGAAATAACTAAGGGTCGAATTGAAAATAGGTAAAGATAAAAAGATTGATGGTGATACGATACTGGGGCACCTCCCCCAAGCTTGGCACAAGCCCAGGGGAGTGCACATACTCATATGATCAAGCTTCCTCCTTAGGTGATGGTGGTGATGAGGAAGCAAGACCATCCTCCGACTTCCATGGGGTGGTTTCACCACCATAATATGCGGAGAGAGGCTCTAGAGCCCTGAAACTTGCACCCAAACTCATACCTCTGAATTTTTCTTCATACTCATAGTTTTGGCGCTGGAGGTTATAGATTTGATCTTGAAGATAGTCGATGCGGTCGTTAAGCTTGAGGACGATGTTCTCCAAAGGTTGGCCACCCACCCTATTCTCATGCGCGAACGCCATGATCATAGAGTGATTGGCATTGAGTCCACACTCCACCTGTTGGAAATATGCCCTAGAGGCAATAATAAAATGATTATTATCATATTTCCTTGTTCATGATAGTTGTCTATTGTTCATGCTATAATTGTATTAACAGGAGACAGTAATACATGTGTGAATAAATAGATGACAATGTGTCCCTAGCAAGCCTCTAGTTGGCTAGCTCATTGATCAATAGATGATCATGGTTTCCTGATCATGGACATTGGATGTCATTGATGACGGGATCACATCATTAGGAGAATGATGTGATGGACAAGACTCAATCCTAAGCATAGCACTAGATCGTGTTGTTCGTATGCTAAAGATTTTCTAATGTCAAGTGTCTTTTCCTTCGACCGTGAGATTGTGCAACTCCCGGATACCGTAGGAGTGCTTTGGGTGTATCAAACATCACAACGTAACTGGGTGACTATAAAGGTCCACTACGGGTATCTCTGAAAGTATCTGTTGGGTTGGCACGAATCGAGATCGGGATTTGTCACTCTGTGTGACGGAGAGGTATCTCTGGACCCACTCGGTAGAATATCATCATAATGAGCTCAATGTGACTAAGGAGTTAGTCACGGGATGACGTGCTACGGAACAAGTAACGAGACTTACCGGTGACGAGATTGAACAAGGTATGGGATACCAACGGTCGAATCTCGGGCAAGTTCTATACCGACAGACAAAAGGAATTATATACGGGATTGATTGAATCCTTGACATCGTTTTTCATCCGATGAGATCATCGTGGAACATGTGGGAGCCACCATGGGTATCCAGATCCCGCTGATGGTTATTGGCCGGAGAGGTGTCTCGGTCATGTCTGCATGTCTCCCGAACCCGTAGGGTCTACACACTTAAGGTTCGATGGCACTAGGGTTATAGGGAATTGTTATACGAAGTTACCAAAGGTTGTTCGAAGTCCCGGATGAGATCCCGGACGTCATGAGGAGATCTGGAATGGTCCGAAGGTAAATATTGATATAAATGATGGATGGGTTTGGACGCCGAAAATGTTTCGGGCACCACCGGCAACATGCCGGGACCACCGGAAGGGTTCCGGAGGCCCACCGGGAGGGGCCACCAGCCCCGGAAGGCTACATGGGCCAAGTGTGAGACGGAACCAGCCCCTGGGTGGGCTGGTGCGCCCCCCACACCCAGCCCAAGGCGCCTAAGAGAGGGAAGGGGGAAACCCTAGTGCATGTGGGCCTAAGGCCCACCAGGGGGTGCGCCACCCCCTCCTCCCCTCCTGGCCACCGCCCTGGCCTCCCATCTAGGGCTGTCGCACCCCTTAGGGGTGGGAGCTCTAAAGGGGTCGCCACCCTCCCCTTCCCCCTATATATAGTGGGGGTTTTGGCCATTGGAGACACGCAATTTCATCTCTCTCTCGGCGTAGCCCTCTTCTCTTCTTCCTCGTCTCCCACGGTGCTTGGCAAAGCCCTGCCGGGAGACCTCGTCACTCTATCGCCACCACGCCGTCGTGCTGTTGGAGCTCTTCCCCAACCTCTCCCTCCTCCTTGCTGGATCAAGGTGCGGGAGACGTCACTGGGCTGCACGTGTGTTGAACGCGGAGGTGTCGTGGTTCGGCACAAGATCGGAATCACACCGCGATCTGAATCGTCGTGAGTACGACTCCATCAACCGCGTTCTAGCAACGATTCCACTTCGCAATCTTCAAATGTATGAAGATGCTCTCACCCCTCTCTCGTTGGTGGTCTCTCCATAGGAAGATCTGAATATGGCGTAGGAAACTTTTGAATTTTTGCTACGTTACCCAACACCACCATCCCCTTGCACTTGAAGACCTCTTGCTCCACTTCTTCGAGCCTTTCCTCCGTGCTACCAGTCCTCTTGGGTCCTTGAACATCACGGATGTGGAGCACCCCCTCATGGCTCACAACCTCCTGAGGGTGCTTCATCACCTCCGGAAGGTAAGGGTTGATGACGTTCTCGTAGAACTTGTCCTTGGAGGAGCTTGAGGAGGCCATGGAGATTTTAGATCTCACAGAAAACAGCAAGAAACAAGAACAGAAGATATCTCGCGATGCGGTGGTCAAATCAATATGGGGAGTATATATAGATTTTTTATCTTGCATAACAAGTAAAACGGAGTCGCGAAGGTGCACCAGGGCCCCACACAGCATCAGGGCGCGCCCCAGGGGGGCGCCCAGGTGTTGTGTGGGCATGTGGTGGACCCTCTTGGCTTCCTTTTATTTTTATATTTTTCTAAATATTCCAAAACTGGCAGAATATATCTTTGCGGAATTTTTGGGGTCCGTTTACTTACCGTGTCACGTACCTATTCCTTTTTCAGTATTCTGGAGTGTTCCAGAAGGACTCCATGATATGTTCCTCCGGTGTAATAGACTAAATAATTGTAAGTTTCAACATTAATGGGTGTGCCTGAAATCTAGTGCTTGATCATTTGTCCATTTACCACCTTTGGGTTAGTACCCGTGGCATTATTGAACTTTATGGCTCCAGAACGATAAACATCTTCGATAATATATGGTCCTTCCCATTTGGAGAGAAGTTTACCTGCAAAGAACCTAAGACAAGACTTATATAATAAAACATATTCACCCACTTTGAATTCTCTCTTTTGAATCCTTTTGTCATGCCATCTTTTGAATTTTTCTTTAAACAACTTGGCATTATCATAGGGGGTGGGTTCTCCATTAATGATGTGAGCTAATGTGAAATAACCTCTTTTCACCAGCAAGCTTGAAGTCATAGTTAAGTTCTTTAACAGCCCAAAAAGCTTTATGTTCCAATTCAAGAGGTAAATGGATGCTTTTCCATAAACCATTTTATAAGGAGACATACCCATAGGATTCTTATAAGAAGTTCTATAAGCCCACAAAGCATCATCTAATTTCATAGACCAATTCTTTCCAGATCTATTGAAAGTCTTTTGCTCAATTCAACTTGACCACTAGATTGAGGATGATAGGGAGACACAATTCTGTGATTAACATCATATTTAGCAAGCATCTTACGGAAAGCACCATGAATAAAATGTGAACTACCATCAATCATAATATATCTAGAGACTCCAAACCTTGGAGATATTACTTCCTTAATCATTTTAATAGAAGTGTTGTGATTAGCACTGCTAGTGGGGATAGCCTCAACCCACTTAGTGACATAATCAACAACAACAAAAATATGAGTATACCCATTAGACTTAGGAAAAGGTCCCATATAATCAAAACCCCAAACATGAAATGGTTCAATAACAAGAGAATAATTCATAGGCATTTCCTGATGTCTACCGATATTACCAATCCTTTGACACTCATCACAAGATAAGATAAACTTACGAGCGTCCTAGAAGAGAGTAGGCCATCAAAAACCGGATTGCAATACCTTATGTGCGGTTCTATCTCCTGCATGGTGTCCTCCATAAGCTTCGGAGTGACACTTCCGAAGAATTTGTTCATGTTCATGCTCAGGTACACAACGTCTAACAATACCATCCACACCTTCTTTATAAAGATTTGGGTCATCCCAATAGTGCCTCAAATCATAAAAGAACTTTTTATTTTGCTGGTAAGCAAAACTAGGAGGTATAAACTTAGCAACTATATAATTAGCATAGTCTGCATACCAAGGAGTATTATGAGAAACATTAATAGCTACTAATTGACCATGAGGAAAACTATCATTAATAGGTTGTGGGTCATCAAGCACGTTTTCCAATCTAGACAAGTTATCAGCCACAGGATTCTGAGCCACTTTCCTATCAACAATATGAAGGTCAAACTCTTGTAACAAAATAACCCACGTAATAAGCCTAGGCTTAGCATATTTCTTTTCCATAAGATACTTAATAGAAGCATGATCAGCGTGAATAATAACTTTGGAATCAACAATATAAGATCTAAACTTATCACAAGCAAACACAACTGCTAGAAACTCTATAGTAGCATAATTCCTTTGGGCAGTGTCCAAAGTCTTACTAGCATAATGAATAACATTCAGCTTCTTATCAACTCTCTGTCCTAGAACAACCCAACAACATAATCACTAGCATCACACATAATTTGAAAAGGTAAATCCCAATCAGGTGGCTGAACAATTGGTGCAGAAATTAAAGCTGACTTAAGAGTTTCAAAGGCTTCTACACAATCATCATCAAAAACAAAAGGAACATCTTTTTTGCAAAAGATTCGTAAGAGGCCTAGAAATTTTAGAGAACTCTTTAATAAATCTCCTATAGAAACCAACAAGACGAAGGAAACTTCTTATACCTTTAATATACTTCGGGCATGGCATCTTCTCAATAACATCCACTTTTGCTTTATCAACCTCAATACCTCTTTCAGAAATTTTATGGCCCAAGACAATACCTTCATTAACCATAAAGTGGCACTTCTCCCAATTCAAGACAAGATCTGTTTGTTCATATTTGTGCAAAACTTGGTCAAGGTTGCTCAAGCAATCATCAAAAGAAGTTTCGTGTACGGAGAAAACATCCATGAAAACCTCAACAATCTTTTCACCAAAATCAAAGAAGATAGCAGTCATACATCTTTGAAAAGTAGCAGGTGCATTGCATAAACCAAAAGGCATACGTCTATAAGAAAAATTTATAAAGGGGCAGGTAAAGGTGGTTTTCTCTTGATCGGATTGTGAAACAAGTATTTGAGAAAAACCAGAATAACCATCAAAGAAACAAAAGTGTGTGTGCTTAGACAACCTTTCTAACATTTGATCAATAAAAGGTAAAGGGTAGTGATCTTTCCCAGTAGCTTTATTCAACTTTCTAAAATCTATCACCATCCTATAACCAGTTACTATTATCTGAGTTATAAGTTCATTCTTATCATTAGGAACAATAGTAATACCACCCTTTTTAGGAACACAATGAACTGAATTCACCCATGTACTATCAGCTATGGGGTAGATAATACCCGCTTCAAGAAGTTTTAATATTTCAGGTCTTACCGCATCCTTCATCTTCGTATTTAAACTTCATTGGTGGTCAACAACGGGTTTAGCATCTGGTTCCATATTAATCTTGTGCTAACATAGAGTGGGACTAATGCCCTTAAGATCATCGAGAGTATATCCGATAGCGGCACAGTGCTTCATTAGAACTTTTAATAATCTCTTTTCCTCGTGCTCTGAAAGATTAGCATTGATAATAACAGGATATGTTTTCTTTCATCAAGATAAGCATATTTCATAGTATCAGGCAATTGCTTCAATTCAAACACAGGATCACTCTTAGGTGTAGGAGGACCTCCCAAAGTTTCAACAGGAAAATTATGCTTAAGGATAGGTGGCTGCTTAAAGAAAACCTCATCTATTTAATTTCTTTCATTCATATGCAAATCATTCTCATGCTCAAGAAAATACCGTTCAAAAGGATTAGTAGGAGGCACAACAATAGCAACAAGACTAACAATTTCATCTTTACTAGGCAACTCTATATCATGTGGTTGTCTGCGAAACTTAAGAAATTAAATTCATGAGACACACCACCAAAGTTGACACTAACAATCTCCTTATCACAATCAATTTGAGCATTAACAGTATTCAAGGAAGGTATACCAAATATGATTGGACAAAAGCTACCTTGTGGAGAACCAAGAACAAGAAAATCGTTAGGGTATTTGATCTTACCACATAAGACTTCAACATCTCTGACAATACCAAGTGGTGAAATAGTGTTTTTGTCGGCAAGCTTAATAGTGACATCAATATCATCAATCTCAACAAGTGCAATATCATTCATGACTTCTTGATATAAAGTAAAAGGAATAGCACTTACGCTAGCACCCACATCACATAAACCATGATAGCAATGATCTTCGATTTTAACAGAAATAATAGGCATGCCAACTACGGGTCTATTTTTATTCTTATGATCAGGACTAGCAATTCTAGAAGCATTGTCATAGAAGGAAATAACAACTTCATCCAATTCATCAACTAAAACATCTTTAACAAAATCAATGTTAGGTTCAACCTTAATTTGCTCAGAAGGTCTAGGTGTTCTAACATAACTTTTCCTAACTACAGAAGAAACCTTAGAGTGCTCTTTAATTCTAACAGGAAAAGGTGGTTTCTCAAAATAAGTAGTAGGAACAACTAGATCAACATTGTAGACAATAGTTTTATCCTATTTAATCTCACGAGTTTTTTCCTTAGTTGTTATAGGAGGATGGTATTTAAACCACTTATCCTTAGGAAGATCAACATGAGTAGCAAAATATTCACAAAAAGAGGCCACTCTTTCAGAGTCAAGTCCATACTTGGTGCTGAATTTCTCAAATGCGTCTATTTCGATAAAAAATTTAACACAATCAAACTCAAGATTTATACCTGAATCATTACCTTTGCCGATCTCCCAATCCTCATGGTGGGTCTTAATCTTTTCAAGAAGATCCCATTTAAATTCAGTAGTCTTCTTCGTAAAAGAACTAGTCGAAGAAGAATCAAGCATATTTCGATCATTATGAGAAAGTCGAGCATAAATTTTTTGAGGAATTATTTCTCTTGAGAGCTCATGATTGGGGCATGTATGAAGCATATACTTGAGCCTCCCCCGAGCTTGAGTGATACTTTCACCTTCACGAGGCCAGAAGTTATAAATATAATTCTGATCACGATGAACCAAATGCACAGGATACGTTTTCTGGTGGAACTCCAGTTTCAAATGATTCCAATCCCATGTGTCAGTATCATCACATAGCCTATAGCATGTCAATGCCTTTCCCTCCAAGGATAAAGAGAACACTTTATTCTTAGCCCTGTCTCCAGCTAAAACTGCAAGCTTAAACAGTCCACAAATTTCATCCACATAAATTAAGTGCATATTAGGATGTTTAGTTCCATTGCCTGCATAAGGATTAGCTAAAAGTTTCTCAATAAGACCGATAGGAATTTCATAAGCAATATCTTCAATAGCTTCAGTAGGTGGTGGAGAGGCAACTCTAGAGGTTTCCAGTCGAGGTGAAGATACCCCGACCAAGCCTCCCAAAGGATTACTTTCCATAGTGACAAGTAGCAATAAATTTCAGCACATAACAAAAATACTTCCTTACCAATTTCCACTCACCAAAGGCGCTTCACTCCCCGACAATGGCGACAGAAAAAAGTCTTGATGACCCAAAATTATAGGGGATCAATTGTAGTCTTTTCGATAAGTAAGAGTGTTGAACCCAACGAGGAGCAGAAAAAAATGACAAGTGGTTTTCAGCAAGGTAGTTTCTGCAAGCACTGAAACAAGCGGTAACAGATAGTTTGGTAGAAAGATAATTTGTAGCATGTAACTAGGGACAAATGTAAATAAAGTGCAGCAAGGTAGCCCAATCCTTTTGAGTGCAAAGACAGGCCTGAACAAGTATTTATAGTGATGCAAATGTTCTTGAGGACACACGGGAATTTCATCTAGTCACTTTCACCATGTTCACTTGATTTGCGTTCGCTCATTTGATGATTTGATATGTGGGTGGACCGGTCCTTGGGTGTTGTTCTTACTTGAAAAATCCCCCCACTTATGATTACCCCCTCTTGCAAGCATCTGGAACTACAAAAACAGAATTAAGACAAAGTCTAACCATAGCAATAAACGTTTGGATCCAAATAAGCCCCTTACGGAATAGCGCATGAATTGGGGTTTAAGCTTCTATCACTCTATCAACCCATAATATAATTACTACTCCACAATGAGTTTCCTTAGGCCCATGAATGGTGACACCACTAACAGAATCACAACATACATATCATCAAAATATCGAACGAATACCAAATTCACATGATTACTTATGACCAGACTTCTCCCATGTCCTCAAGAACGAAAGTAAATACTCACTCATCATCATGATGTTAAATATCAAAGGGGTATTGCATAACATAAATGATCTGAACATTTAATATCTCAAGAGGCAAACCAACTAGCATCAACTACGATAAGTAATCAACACTACAAGCCAATCACAGGTACCAATGTGAAGTTTTGACACAAAGATTGAATACAAGAGATGAACAAGGGTTTGAGATGAGATGGTGTTGTTGATGGTCACGATGAATATTGGTCCTCCCATGATGAGAGGGTTGTTGGTGATGATGAAGGCTTCGATTTCCCCCTCCCGGAGGGAAGTGTCCCAGACGGAATGTGCGTGCCGGAGAGCAAAACTGTCCTGCTCTAGTTTCGCCTTGTGGCGGCGGTGCCGTGTGATACGTCTCAAAGTATCTATAATTTTTGATGGTTTCACGCTGTTATCTTGTCTTCTTTGGTTGTTTTATGTACCTTTTATATCTTTTTAGGACTAACTTATTAATTCAGTGCCAAGTGCCAGTTCCTGTTTTTTCGGTGTTTTGACTCTTTTCAGATCAGATTTTGGAACGGAGTCTAAACGGAAGAAAAACCCCGAAATGATTTTTTCCCAAACGGAAGAAGACCAGGGGGCTTTTGGGCCAAGCCAGGTGGGCTCCAGGGAGCCCACAAGCCCCCACTCTGCCACCAGGGGGAGGCGGCGGTGGGCAGGCTTGTGGCCTCCCTGGCCGCCCCCTGACCTAGGTCTTTGGCCTATAAATTCCCACATATTCCGCAAAAAATTAGGGGAGCCTCAAAAATACTTTTCTGCCGCCACAAGCTTCTGTTTCCGCGAGATCTCATTTGGAGACCCTTCCCGGCACCCTGTCGAAGGGGACTTTGGAGTTGGAAGGCTTCTTCATCATCATCATCGCCCCTCCAATGACTCGTGAGTAGTTCACTTCAGACCTACGGGTCCGTAGCTAGTAGCTAGATGGCTTCTTCTCTCTCTTGGATCTTCAATACAAAGTTCTCCATGATCTTCATGGAGATCTATCGGATGTAATCTTCTTTGGCGGTGTGTTTGTCGAGATCCGATGAATTGTGGATTTGTGATCAGATTATCTATGATATATATTTGAGTCTTTGCTGATTTCTTATATGCATGATTTGATATCCTTGTAAGTCTCTCCGAGTCTTGGGTTTTGTTGGGCCAACTAGATCTATGATTCTTGCAATGGAAGAAGTGCTTGGTTTTGGAATCTCCCATGTGGTGACCTTTCCCAGTAACAGTAGGGGAAGCAAGGCACACATCAAGTAGTTGCCATCAAGGGTAAAAAGATGGGGTTTTATCATTGGTTTGAGATTATCCCTCTACATCATGTAATTTTGCTTAAGGCGTTACTCTGTTCTTATGGACTTAATACACTAGATGCATGTTGGATAGCGTTTGATGTGTGGAGTAATAGTAGTAGGTGCAGAAAGTATCGGTCTACTTGTTTCGGACGTGATGCCTATAGAAAAAATCATTGCATAGATATCGTCACGACTTTGCGCGGTTCTATCAATTGCTCAACAGTAATTTGTTCACCCACCGTCTACTTGCTTTTATGAGAGAAGCCACTAGTAAACACTACGGCCCCCGGGTCTATTCACATCCATCGTTTACACCTCCGCTTTTACTTTGCTTTGTTACTTTGTTGCTTTCAGTACTCACTTGGCAAACAATCTATAAGGGATTGACAACCCCTTCATAGCGTTTGGTGCAAGCTTTTGTGTTTGTGGAGGATCTTGAGATACTCTTCCGCCGGATTGATACCTTGGTTCTCAAACTGAGGAAAATACTTACTGTCGCTGTGCTACATCACCCTTTCTGCTTCGAGGGAACACCAACGCAAGGCTCCAAGGCCACGGGGGAAATCCTTTGCATACTTGCCTAGGAAGTCCCTTAAGGTGCAGCCGTAGCTGAAGGATTCCTGGTGCCGTCGACACAACTATTTCCTGGCGCCGTTGCAAGGGATACACAGCAAACATCAGAAGTATTTCTGGCGCCGTTGCCGCGGAGGAGAAATCAAGATCTATCCAAGTAGGTCTCACAAACTCTTCTCTTGCATTTACTTTTGTTGCCAGTTGCCTCTCGTTTTCCTCTCCGCCACTTCACATTTTCCGTTTTCATTCGCCTTTCTCCTTCGCCGTTTTTTTTGCCCTTGCCATTTTCCTTTGCCGGTTTCTTGCTTGCTTGTGTGCTTGTTTGTTTGTTGAAGACATCATGTCTGAAAACACCAAACTTTGCGACTTCTCGAGCACTAATAATAATGATTTTATTAGTACTCCGATTGCTCCCGCCACTAGTGCAGAATCGTATGAAATCAACGCAGCTTTGCTGAATCTTGTTATGAAAGAGCAATTCTCTGGCCTTCCTAGTGATGATGCCGCATCCCATCTCAATACATTCATTGAGCTTTGCGATATGCAAAAGAAAAGAGATGTGGATAATGACGTGATTAAGTTGAAACTTTTTCCTTTCTCGTTGCGAGATCGCGCAAAAACTTGGTTTTCTTCTTTGCCTAAAAATAGTATCGATTCTTGGGATAGGTGCAAAGATTCTTACATATCCAAGTATTTTCCGCCAGCTAAGATCATCTCCTTACGTAACGATATCATGAATTTCAAGCAAGTTGATCATGAACACGTTGCACAATCTTGGGAGAGGATGAAGCTTATGATTAGAAATTGTCCCGCTCATGGCTTGAGTTTGTGGATGATTATACAAATCTTTTACGGTGGCTTGAATTACGCTTCTTGCAATATCTTGGACTCCGCCTCAGGTGGAACGTTCATGGAAATCACGTTAGGAGACGCTAGAAAACTCCTAGACAATATCATGACCAACTACTCTCAGTGGCACACTGAAAGGTCGCGTGCTAGGAAAAAGGTGCATGCTATAGAAGAGATTAACTCGCTTAGTGCTAAGATGGACGAGTTGATGAATTTGGTTGCTAGTAGAAGCGCTGCCGTAGACCCTAATGACATGCCACTATCTTCTTTGATTGAGAGTAGCAACACTAGTTTGGACGTGAATTTTGTTGGTAGGAACAATTTTGGCAACAACAATGCTTTTAGAGGAAACTATGTTCCTAGGCCTTTTCCTAGTAAGTCCTCTAACAATTATGGAAATTTCTACAACAACACTTATGGAAATCACAACAAATTACCCTCGATCTAGAGAGTGATATCAAAGACTTCATCAACTCTCAAAAGATTTTCAATGCGTCCATAGAGAAAAAACTACTCAAAATAGACGATTTGGCTAAGAGCATTGATAGGAGGTCTTGTGATATTGATGCTTTGAAAGCTAGATGCGCTCCTCCCAAGATCAACTTGGATGAAACTTTGAAAGCTATGCGTATCTCCATGAATGAGAGAAAAGAAAGAACCGCCCAAATTCGCGCTAGACATGAATGGTTTAAAAGGGTTCGTTCTAGTGATGCAAATCACGAAGATCTTAAAGTGCTTGGTGTGTCTCCTCTTGAATCGTTGTTTTCGCGTGTCAAACCTACTTATGGAGGGGCTGGATATGAATCCACTTTGGTTGAAAAACGCCCCAATGATTCGGAGTCCACCTATCTTGATGATAAAGGTGTGTAGAGTGGAGTAGAAGAAGTCAAAATTTTGGGTAGTAATGAAGCTCCCACTTTGGATTTGAAGGAATTCAATTATGATAATTGCTCCTTGCTTGAATGCATTTATTTGATGCAATCCATTGCAAACTCTCCACATGCTTATAGCCAAAGTAAAGCCTTTACCACGCATATCATAGATGCTATGATGAAATATCTTGAAGAGAAGCTCGAACTAGAAGTCTCTATACCTAGAAAACTTCATGATGAGTGGGAACCTACTATCAAAATCAAGATAAAAAACTATGTGTGCAATGCTTTGTGTGATTTGGGTGCTAGTGTTTCCGCGATTCCAAAGTCTTTATGTGATATTCTTGGTTTTCATGAGATTGAAGAGTGTTCTCTTAATTTGCATCTTGCGGATTCTACTGTCAAGAAACCCATGGGGAGGATCGATGATGTTCTTATTATTGCAAATAAGAACTATGTACCCGTGGATTTCATTGTACTTGGCATAGATTGCAATCCTTCATGTCCCATTATTCTTGGTAGACCTTTCCTAAGGACTATTGTTGCTATCATCGATATGAAGGAAGGGAATCTTAGATTTCAATTTCCTTTAAAGAAGGGCATGGAGCATGTTCCTAGAAAGAAAATAAGATTTCCTTATGAATCTATGATGAGGGCTACCTATGGTTTGAGCACCAAAGATGACTATACGTGATTCCATCACTTTCGCCTAGCTAAGGGCGTTAAACAAAAGCGCTTGTTGGGAGGCAACCCAACGAATATATCCCTTTTCCTTCAGTTTTGTGTTTTCCACACTTTCATAATTCTGTTATGATTGTGTTTTTTGTGTTTCTTTTTGCGTTTGTGCCAAGCAAAACCGTTATGATTAGTCTTGGGGATGATTGTTTGGTCATGCTGGAAAAGTAAGAAACTTTCTATTCACGAAAAGAATTTAATTTTCTTTTCTGTAAGAGCTTTTGAGTTCATTCTTTTTTCTGCTGATTTCTACGCACATTCTTCAGACTGTCGTAATTTTTCAGAATTTTTGAAGTACCAGAGGTATACGAAATATACAGATTTCTACAGACTGGTCTGCTGTAACATATTCTGTTTTTGTTGTGTTCGTTGCTTATTTTGATGAAACTATGGATAGTATCGGGGGGTATTAGCCATGGAAGATTGAAAGTACAGTAACCCAACAATAGCACAAGTAGAATTTAAGTTTGCTTCAGTACCTAAGGAAGTGGTGGTTTGCTTTCTTGTACTAATGTTATCACGAGTTTCTGTTTAAGTTCGTGTTGTGAAGTTTTCAAGTTTTGGGTGAAGTTCTTATGGACAAAGAGATAAAGAGTAGCAAGAGCTCAAGCCTGGGGATGCCCAAGGCACCCCAAGAGATTCAAGGATGTCGTAAAAGCCTAAGCTTGGGGATGCCCCGGGAAGGCACCCCCTCTCTTGTCTTCAATCCATCGGTAACGTTACTTGGGGCTATATTTTTATTCACCACATGTTATATGTTTTTGCTTGGAGCGTCTTGTATCATAGGAGTCTTTTATTTTTGTTGTGTCACAATCACCCTTGCTGCACACCTAGAGAGAGAGACATGCACACACCATGATTTTGTCGAGCTTCACATATATCCTTTGGTAGACAATTCAGCTCACATGTGCTTCACTTATATCTTTTGAGCTAGATACTTTTGCTCTATGTGCTTCACTTATATATTTTAGAGCACAGCGGTGCGTGGCTTGGTAGTTGATCTATGCTTTGAAAGTAGTTTCAAAAGGGGTAGTTATCCAAAGGGATACGAAAAATTCCACCTTCATGTGCATTGAATAGTTAGAGAAGTTTGATTCATCTCAATTAGTTTTGAGTTGTGGTTATGGTAATATTGAAGTCATGCTAGTAAGGTGTTGTGGATCTAGAAATACTTGTGTTGAAGTTAGTGATTCCCGTAGCATGCACGTATGGTGAACCGCTATGTGATGAAATCTGAGCATGATTATTATATTGATTGTCATACTTTGCGTGGCGGTCGGGATCGCGCGATGGTTTATACCTACCAACCCTTCCCCTAGGAGTATGAGTTGAATGCTTTGTTTCGATTACTAATAAAACTTTTGCAACAAGTATATGAGTTCTTCATGACTAATGTTGAGTCCATGGTTTAGATGCACTTTCACCTTCCACCATCACTATCTTCTTAGTGCCGTGCAACTTTTTTCGGTGCACAAAACCCACCACTAGCCTCCCTCAAAACAGCCACCATACCTACCTACTATGGCTTTTTCAAAGTCATTCCGAGATATATTGCCATGCAAATACCACCATGTTTTGTGCCACCACGTCTACTTGACTTTGCACGATCGTAAGATAGCTAGCATGATGTTTCCATTGATGTCTATGCCATGCTAGATCATTGCCACGGTACACTACCGAAGGCATTCCATATAGAGTCATCATTACTCTAAGTTTTGAGTTGAAAGTGTGATGATCATCATTAATGGAGCATTGTCCCATGTGAGGAAATAAAAGAGGCCAAAGAAGCCCATAAAAAAAGAGGCCAAAGAGCCCACCAAATAAAAAAATGAGAGAAAAAGAGGGAAGGGACAATGCTACCACTTTTTCCACACTTGTGCATATTAAGCACCATGATCTTCAAGATTGAGAGTCTCTCGTTTTGTCACCACCATATAGCTAGTGGGAAATTTTCATTATATAACTTGGCTTGTATATTCCAATGATGGGCTTCCTAAAAATTGCCCTAGGTCTTCGTGAGCAAGCAAGTTGGATGCACACCCACTAGTTCTCTTTAAGAGCTTTCACATACTCGTAGCTTTAGTGCATCATTAGTATGGCAATCCCTACTCATTCACATTGATATCTATTGATGAGCATCTCCACAGCTCATTGATATGCCTAGTTAATGTGACTATCTTCTCCTTTTTGTCTTGCAACCTCCACTACATTCCACACCATCTATAGTGCTATAACCATGGCTCACGCTCATGTATTGCGTGAGAGTTGAAAATGTTTGAGAAAGTAAAGGTGTGAAACAATTACTTGGCCAATACCGGGGCTGTGCATGATTTAAATTCGTTGTGCAATGATGATAGAGCATAGCCAGACTATATGCTTTTGTAGGGATAACTTTCTTTTGGCCTTGTTATTTTGAAAGTTCATGATTACTTTGCTAGTTTGCTTGAATTATTATTGTTTCCACGTCAATAGCAAACTATTGTTTTGAATCTAATGGATCTGAACATTCACGTCACATAAGAGGAATTACAAAGGACACCTATGCTAGGTAGCATGAAAGCATCAAAAATTCATTCTTATCACTTCCCTACTCGAGGACGAGCCGGAGTTAAGCTTGGGGTTTCACGCTGTTATCTTGTCTTCTTTGTTTGTTTTATGTACCTTTTATATCTCTTTGGGACTAACTTATTAATTCAGTGCCAAGTGCGAGTTCCTGTTTTTTCCGTGTATTTGACTCTTTTCAGATCTGATTTTGGAACGGAGTCCAAACGGAAGAAAAACCCCGAAATGATTTTTCTCGAACAGAAGAAGACGAGGGGCTTTTGGGCCAAGCCAGGTGGGCTCCAGGGAGCCCACAAGCCCCCACTCCGCCACCAGGGGGGAGGCGGCGGTGGGCAGGCTTGTGGCCTCCCTGGCCGCCCCCTGACCTAGGTCTTTGGCCTATAAATTCCCAAATATTCCGCAAAAAATCGGGGGAGCCTCGAAAATACTTTTCCGCGGCCGGAAGCTCCCGTTTCCGCGAGATCTCATCTGGAGACCCTTCCCGGTGCCCTGCCGGAGGGTACTTTGGAGTTGGAGGGCTTCTTCATCATCATCATCGCCCCTCCAATGACTCGTGAGTAGGTCACTTCAGACCTACGGGTCCGTAGCTAGTAGCTAGATGGCTTCTTCTCTCTCTTGGATCTTCAATACAAAGTTCTCCATGATCTTCATGGAGATCTATCCGATGTAATCTTCTTTGGCGGTGTGTTTGTTGAGATCCGATGAATTGTGGATTTGTGATCAGATTATCTATGAAATATATTTGAGTCTTTGCTGATTTCTTATATGCATGATTTGATATCCTTGTAAGTCTCTCCAAGTCTTGGGTTTTGTTCGGCCAACTAGATCTATGATTCTTGCAATGGGAGAAGTGCTTGGTTTTGGGTTCTGCCATGTGGTGATCTTTCCCAGTGACAGTAGGGGCAGCAAGGCACACATCAAGTAGTTGCCATCAAGGTTAAAAAGATGGGGGTTTTATCATTGGTTTGAGATTATCCCTCTACATCATGTCATCTTGCTTATGGCGTTACTCTGTTCTTATGGACTTAATACACTAGATGCATGCTGGATAGCGGTCGACGTGTGGAGCAATAGTAGTAGATGCAGAAAGTATCGGTCTACTTGTTTCGAACATGATGCCTATATAAATAATCATTGCATAGATATCGTCACGACTTTGCGCGGTTCTATCAATTGTTCGACAGTAATTTGTTCACCCACCGTCTACCTGCTTTTATGAGAGAAGCCACTAGTAAACACTACGGCCCCCGGGTCTATTCACATCCATCGTTTACACCTCCGCTTTTTTACTTTGCTTTGTTACTTTGTTGCTTTCAGTTCTCACTTGGCAAACAATCTGTAAGGGATTGACAACCCCTTCATAGCGTTGGGTGCAAGCTTTTTTGTTTGTGCAGGATCTTGAGGTACTCTTCCGCCGGATTGATAGCTTGGTTCTCAAGCTGAGGGAAATACTTACCGTCGCTGTGCTACATCACCCTTTCCGCTTCGAGGGACGCCAACGCAAGGCTTCAAGGACACGGGGGAAATCATTTGCATACTTGCCTAGGAAGTCCCTTAAGGCATAGCCGTAGCTGAAGGATTCCTGGTGCCGTCGACACAACTATTTCCTGGCGCCGTTGCAAGGGATACACATCAAACATCACCTTGTCCCAAAAGTCTCCACATAAATTTTTTAGACTAAAATAACTTATATACCAGAAGGAGGAGGCCAGACGTGGGCTAGGGCTCCAGAGAATATCACGACACGCCCGAGGGGGGGGGTGCCCTCGTGCTATGCGAGCACGTGGCTTGCCTCCTCCAGTGGATCTTTGGCCCAATATTTTTTATATATTCCAAAGTAATTCTTCGTGAAATTTCAGCCCATTTGGAGATGTGCAGAATAGGTATATGTGTTGTAGCTTTTTCAGGCCCTGAAATCCGGCTGTCGGCATTCTCCCTCCTTGTGTATATCTTGCATATTAAGAGAGAAAAGGCATTAGAAATACTTGATGAAGTGTTATATTGATCAAACAATTTATAAATAGCAGCAATAAAACATGATGCAAAATGGACGTATCAAACTCCTAGATTGATCTTGGTGGGCGTAGCAAATTTTTTTTGTTTCCCATGAAACGTTCCCCGTGGAAACGACGACTACTATCCAAATGGCAGCGGTGGTGGTGGTGGAGGACACTACCAAAACAGAGCTCATGGCAGCTACCAGCATGGTGGTGGCGGCGACGACTATCAAAATGGCAGTGGTGGTCGAGGCAAACACTACAAGAACACTGGCGGCAACAACAACCAACACCGCTCGTACTACTACAACAACAACGGAGGAGGACATCCCTTTCAAGGTTATGAAGAGTATGAGGATAAATCTCAAATTTATTTAAAAAATCATATAGCAAAAAATTGTGATTCGCACTGTGGCGAAAACAATTCTCAACGCAAAAAAGTTGCAACAACTGCAAATGGCTCATATGGAGTTGCGACAAACTGGTATGTTGACTCTGTTGCTACCAACCACATCACCAATGAGCTAGAGAAGGTGACGATGCACGAGAAGTATCAAGGCCACGATCAAGTTTATAATGCCAATGGTGAAGGTATGAATATTAATCATGTTCGTCATGCAATTGTTAAAACTCCTCATCGCAATATTCATCTTAGAAATGTCTTGCATGTTCGTGACACTTTGAAAAATCTTCTTTCTGTTCACCGCATAGCCCTTGAGAACAAATATTTTCTAGAGTTTCACCCATATTTCTTTTTGATTCAAGATCATGTCACGAGGAACATTCTCTACCGCGGTAGATGTGTGCATGGGCTCTATCCGTTGATTCCCCAATTTAGAAGCTCCAATAAACAAGTTTGTGGTGTCATCAAACGTTTGTTCGAACAGTGGCACGTGTGTTTAGGACACCCTTCTTTTCTTATTGTTCAACAAATTCTTAGAAATAATCAGCTCCTGTGTGTTGGTGAGCATAGTTCTAAAACTATATGTGATTCATGTCGAACAGCAAAGTCTCATCAATTGCCACATCCTATCTCCACTAACATATCCACAAAACCCTTGAAACTTATTTCTTCTGATGTATGGGCCCCTGCTGCTTCTTGTGTTGGAAGACATGCACATTATGTGAGCTTCATTGATGATTATAGCAAATACAATTGGATATATCTTGTTAAGAACTGTTCCGTGTTTTTCAAGTTTTTCATCATTTTCATGCACTTGTTGAACGCCAATTTGATAGTTAAATTCTCGCTATCCAATCTGATTGGGGTGATGAATATGAAAAATTAAACTCGTTTTTTCAAACCTTGGGTATCTCACACCACGTGTCTCATGCCCTCATGCTCATCAACAAAATGGTTTTTATGAATGCAAAGATAGACATGTTTCCGAGGTAGGACTTGCTCTTCGTGTCGGTGCCTCCATGTCTCTTGAAATTTGGGATGAGGCTTTTATCACGTCGTCCATCTCATCAACATGCTACCTAGTCATGTTATCAACAATGAAACGCCCATGCATAGACTTCTTCACACTCACCCGACTACACCATCCTTCGTGTGTTTGGTTGTGCATGTTGGCCCAATCTTCATCCATACAACTCGTGCAAGCTAATGTTTCATTCTAAGCAATGTGTTTTTCTTGGCTATACAACTTAAGGGGGGTCAAGTATTTAGATGTTCCCACTGGTCGTGTTTATATCTCACGTGATGTTGTCTTGGATGAACACATTTTTTCATTCACTCGTTTACAACCTAATGACAGTGCCCTTTTGAAGAAGGAAATTATTCTTCTTACCTCCCATTTAACCAGTATTCATCATGAGGATAACAATTGCAATGACTCCATGACCAACTCTTCTAACCTTGGCAATGAAGGTTGTGGTACTGCGGGATCAAATTTTGAAGGAGCAAAAAACAAATTGGTGCAAAACAATGGAGGAATCTCCCTGCAGAGGCAAGATTTCATATGTCCCCTGCGGCGTGACACTGATAAGTCTCCAACGTATCTATAATTTTTGATGGTTTCATGCTATTATCTTGTCAAACTTTGGATGTTATGCATGCCTTTTATATATTTTTTGGGACTAACTTATTAACTCAGTGCCAAGTGCCAGTTCCTTTTTTCCATGTTTTTGACCCCTTTTAGAGGAGATTTTGAAATGGAGTCCAAACGGAAGAAAATCCCCGAAAAGATTTTTCCGGAACGGAAGAAGATCAGGAAGCTTGAGAGCCAAGGCACGGGAGCCTTAGGGGCCCCACAAGCCGCCACCCCGCGGCTAGGGGGGAGGCAATGGCCCACAAGCTTGTGGGCCCCCTGGGCGTCCTCTGCCCTAGGGGTTGCGCCTATAAATTCCCTAAAAATCCAAAAAAATCAAGAGATCATCGAAAGTACTTTTCCGCCGCCGCAAGATTCTGTTTCCGCAAGATCCCACTGGGGCACGTTCTGGTGCCCTGTCGGAGGGGAGATTCGGATACGGAGGGTTTCTTCATCAACACCATGAACTCTCTGATGATGCGTGAGTAGTTCACCATAGACCTACGGGTCCATGGCTAGTAACTAGATGGCTTCTTCTCTCTCTTGGATCTTCAATACAAAGTTCTCCATGATCTTCATGGAGATCTATCTGATGTAATCTTCTTTTGCGGTGTGTTTGTCGAGATCCGAGGAATTGTGGATTTATGATCAGATTATCTATGAATCTTATTTGAGTTTCTTCTGATCTCTCTTATGCATGATTTCATATCCTTGTAATTCTCTTCGAGTTGTGGGTTTTGTCTTGCCAACTAGGGGTAGCGGTGACCATCTCATCTCAAAACCTTGTTCATCTCTCTTATGCGGTGACCTCACCCAGTGACAGAAGGGGTAGCGAGGCACGCATCATGTTGTTGCCATCAAGGGTAAAAAGATGGGGTTTTCATCATTGGTTTGAGATTATCCCTCTACATCATGTCATCTTGCTTAAGGCATTACTCTATTCGTCATGAACTCAATACACTAGATGCATGATGTCTAGCGGTCGATGTGTGGAGTAATAGTAGTAGATGCAGAAAGTATCGGTCTACTTGTCTCAGACGTGATGCTATATGTATGATCATTGCCTTAGATGTCGTCATGACCTTGCGCGGTTCTATCAATTCCTCGACAGTAATTTGTTCACCCACCGTGATATTTGCTATTTTGAGAGAAGCCTCTAGTGAACAGTATGGCCCCCAGGGTCTACTCCACACCATATTTTCAGCCTTACACTTTTTACTTCGTTGCACTTTTCGCCTTCAGATCTCACTTTGCAAACAATCTTGAAGGGATTGACAATCCATTCAAAGCGTTGGGTGCAAGCTTGTTTGTGTTTGCGCAGGTACTTTGGACTTGACGAGACCCTCCTTCTGGATCGATACCTTGGTTCTCAAACTGAGGGAAATACTTAGTGCTCCTGTGCTGCATCACCCTTTCCTCTTCAAGGGAAAAACCAACGCAAGCCTAGTCTCCATCAACGTGTCAATTTCTGGCGCTGTTGTTTGAGAAGTAGCAGACACAAACCCCCCTGAATCCTCCTCGGGATCCACCTAGGTGCTATGACACGAATCAACTACAGGATCATGGCCTCGCAGAGACGACGGCAGGGGCGAATCTTCGGTGCCACACCAACCGCCCGTTGTAATGCGTCCATCTGAGGGTGGCACAGCCACCCATGTGCGGGTGTTGCGATCGGGAGACCGGCCTCCTGGTCGCTTCGGTGGACCCACACCCCAGGTCTGTGTCACGCGGGCGGGATCTTCTGCGCCACCTGGTGTCGCCGCCCGTGCTGACCCAGCCACAGAAGATCTCGCCGCATCTCTTGTTGCCCTATCTGCCTCGAGATTGCTGGGATCCTCTATGGAGGGGTGGTGGAAGGATCTTGTGTGCATGGATGTGGTGCATCTGTGGCCACAACTCCACAAATCTGCACTCCACCACGAACCATACTCAAATCAGGGGTAGTTCAACCTATAAATTACAAAGTTAAGTTTGGTGTGACCTGTTCAACAGGAGAACCTCGTACATTTCAAGAAGCAAATACGGATCTCAAGTGGAGAAAATCTATGGATGAGGAGTTTCAAGCACTTCGGAGAAACAAGACTTGGCATTGAGTTCCCTCTTCTAGAGGTAAAATTTAAATTGATTGTAAATGGGTTTTCAAAATAAAGAAAAAGTCAGACGATACCATTGATCATTTTAAAAACAGACTTGTTCCAAAAGGATTCAATTAAAGGTATGGTATAGATTACGAGGACAGTTTCAACCCTGTGGTAAAAGCTACTACTATTCGTCTATTGTTATCTATTGATGTGTCCATGGGATGGAGTTTCAAACAATTAGATGTGTAGAATGCATTTCTTCATGTTGTTTTGTAAGAAGAGGTGTACATGAAGTAACCCCCTAGGTTCGATGATAAAAACAAACGGTTTTATGTTTGTAGTCTTGACAAATCTATTTATGGACTAAAGGAGGCTCCCAGAGCATCGTACTCTCAGCTAAGCACAAAATTGCAAACTCTTGGTTTTGTTGCCTCAAAATTGACACATCTCTATTCATTTACAATAAATAGAAAACAAGCACTTTTGTGCTCATATATGTTGATGATGTCATTCATACAAGCTCATCTAATGAAGCCATCACTGCCTTACTAAAAGATTTGAATTCATAGTTTGGTCTTAAGGATCTAGACGATTTGCATTATTTCCTTAGCATCAAGGTCAATAAAAATATAGAAGGTGGTCTTCATTCGTCACAGGAAAAGTATGCAATTGATCTCCTGAGTAGAACTGGATTAGAAAACTCTAAGCCTTCTTTGACACCACTATCCAACTCCGAACAACTCTCTCTCACAGAAGGGGAGCCTTTGAATCATGAGGATGGTACTAGATACAGGAGTTTGGTAGGTGCACTTTAGTACTTAACACTCACCAGACCAGATATTCCCTTTGTTGTAAATAAGGTTTGTTAGTTTCGTCATGCACCAACTACTGCTTATTGGACAGCTGCAAAATATATACTGAGATATGTTAGAAATACATTCAGTGTTGGCCTAACATTTAGCAAATCATCGTCTACTCTTGTGAGTGCCTTCTCTCATTCAGACTGGGCAGGTTGTTTGGATGAGAGAAGGTCAACACGTGATTTTGCAATTTTCTTTGGAACAAACTTGATATTGTGGTGTGCAAAGAAATAGGCAACAATTTCAAGGTCAAGTATTGAGGTAGAATACAAGACATTACAAATGCAACAGCAGAGATCATCTGGGTTATGTCTATGTTGGGAGAACTTGGATTGCATCATACTCAAAGTCCTTGTCTTTGGTGTGACAATCTCGGTGCTACATATTTATAAGCTAACCCTATTTCTCATGCAAGGACAAAACATATGGAAATAGATTGTCATTTTGTCAGGGAAAGAGTTGCTAGCAAAGAGCTAGAAATACGTTTCATTCACTCAAAGACCCACAAAATTATTTGAAGAATCCAGGCGTAATCTAAACTTGGTGAAGTTTTTATTAAGGGAGGATGTTAAACAACTTGATATTGAGAGATATTGAGAGATCACGTGTGTGGTGCGGCTGCACCTGCCCTTGGCTTGGATGTCAAGTCTGCTAGTAGTTAGATATATATTTTGTTCGTTTAAACTTGTATCTATCTTATCTCTATCCCTGATGTACTCCTCACAGCTGTTCTCGTCCAACCAAACATTGTAATGTCTCGAGAAAGATTCTCTTGCCAATCAACATATAAGATGCGGCCTCCTGATGTATGCGAGGTAGAGATTCTTATACAATTCTTGACATTGAGTTGTTTGATGAATTTTCCCTTGATAAAGTGAAAAAAATTCTAAGGTTAAAGTCTCTTTTGGTTCAAAAGAAAAGTATAGAAAATAAATAAGAACAGGAAAAACAAAATCTATGATGGGACTATTCAAGTCTTTGGTTCAAGGAAATGTAACCTAGGTTCAAGCCATAAATTTGGCACACATGGTGGCATTTACCTACATTTATTTCATAATTTTCAACGCAACTCTTTCATGGTGTGTCCGTCTACCACAAGACGTCTGAAGTGATTCCGTCAATCACAAGATATGTCGGCTTAGTCTTTCAAAGATTATTATAGGGGGTGACTATGTGTGTGTCTATGCATGTAGAGTTTCTAAAAAAGGTTAATGTTGTGCAATATTAGTTCTATCTTGAAAGAAATAGAGAACAATTTAATGTTTGTGATTTAGAAAATAGATTCATCTCTTTTGAGATATATTATCTCTATGTGATAGAGGCAAAGGCGTCCCGTCTTTTGATGAGATGTGACTATCATTTTTGGTGGAGTAGACTTTGATGATTCGACTACGAACGTGTGAGGACGTCGCACCTTAGCAATCGCCAAACCAACTCTGAGAGGTTATTGAGCACACCGGAGCACGATCAACCTCACCACAAGGGTCAATTTCCTGCATGCAAAGGAGAACACGCAAGAAACTGAAATTGCAATCTAGATATTGCGAATACAAGAGGAAAGCTTTATTAATGAAAGTGTGGTTGTGTGACATCTTGGTCTGTCATTGAACCCAAATGAAGGATGTGAGTTACAGCTATGGCAATCTTTAATCTAAACAAAACTCATGTCTAAACAATGTCTTAAGTGTTTTATTTATTGGGGAAAAGGGAGGGGATTTCGTAAACCTTTGACAAGGTGGGACTTAAACACCTCCTGGGTAGTTTTCCCTACAATACTCACTCTATAACTAGCCTACAATAAAGTGGCACAATGCCTACAATAAGCCATGAACAAAATTTATGAAAGGGCATCTTGTATATTTCGTCCATGTCCTTTATGTCATCAAGGGGGTTTCAAAGTGCTGAAATCTGCACTAGAAACGTGGTTCTTGTTCCCTTCAAGCATGCCTCCATCTCCATGCTTGATCCTGGTCCAGTGTTCATCCCTCTTCTCCATGTTAGGCCCTTCATTAGTAATCAACACAAATGTATCCAACTAAGACAACAACATATCTCATGAACATTAGAACTGTTACCAAGAAACGAAAGTACCTGGTAATTAAATTGGTGTACGCGAGCTCTAGACATTAGCCAGTATGTATAGCAAGAGGGGTTGTGGGTGTAACTATGGTATTTATGTCCTCATCACTATCTTTCGAAGCACATAATTGTACCACAAAAAATCCATACAACACCCCTTTTCCCTAAAATTCTTGTATTTTTCCTATGCCATGTTTTATCTAAGGGCTTGTCAGTAATTCATGTTGTTTTGTATTTCATGTCTGCTACTGCAAGTTGCCAAAAAAATTGATTTGGGAAGAGGGAATATGTCTAAGGTGCAACTAGAGGCAGACACGAGAGCATGTAGACAGTCACATCGACACCAAGCGTGAAGTGATCCTCACACAATGACGACCCGACTAGCTTCGGTGCCACAGGTAGAGAGGTGTCAAAGTATGATGGTGCATGGGTGCATGGGGTTCGTTGAAGCATCAGAATTGAAACAGAGGGAAGACCGAGGTACTGGCAACTTGGCGGACAGGCAGCTCAGGCAGGCTGGGTGAACAATAGCTCCACCGGTCAAAGTGTGGCAAGGGCCAACGACTCAAGGGGTAGTTAACAAGAGGAAGATAAAATGGAGAGAGGGGAGGTGTGGTTGGGAAACGTTGCATGGGAAACAAAAAATTTCCTACACACACGAAGACCTATCATGGTGATGTCCATCTACGAGAGAAGATTAGATCCACATACCGTTGTAGATCGCTAAGCGGGAAGCGTTAAGAAACGCGGTTGATGTAGTGGTACAGCTTCGTGATTCAAATCACCGCCGTCCCACGATCCGTCCCACGATCCATTCTGATCTAGGGCCGAACGGACGACACCTACGCGTTCGGCACACGTACAACTCGATGACGATCTCGACTTTCTTGATCCAACAAGAGAGACAGAGTAGTAGATGAGTTCTCCGGCAGCGTGACGGCGCGCCGGTGGTGGTGATGATCTACTCCTGCAGGGCTCCGACTGAGCTCCGCAGAAATCCGATCTAGAGGAAGAACTACGTGGTATAGGTTTGAGTTGCACGTGGAAAAGTTGTGTCTCAAAAGCCCTAAAACCACCAATATATATAGGAGGAGGGAAGGGGCTAGCCTTTGGGCTCAAGGGAGCCCCAAGAGCGCCGGCCGAAGGGAGGAGGTGGAGTCCCACCCCAATTTGGTTTGGGGGAAGGAGTCCACTCCTTCCTTCCCATCTCCCTCTTTCCTTTTTTTCTTTCCTTTGGTATTTTTTCCTTGTGGCGCCATAGCCCTCTTGGGCTGGCCTCACCATCCCACTAAGGGCTGGTGCGCCACCCTAGGGTCACTGGTCTCACTCCTGGGTGGGCGGGACCCTCCCGATGAATACCCAGAACCCATTCGTCACTCCCGATACACTGCCGGTAATCCCCAAAAACTTTCCAGTAACCAAATCAAACCATCCTATATATCAATCTTCATTTTCGGACCATGCCGGAAACCCTCGTGACGTCCATCATCTCATCCGGGACTCCGAACAACCTTCGGTCACCAACACATATGACTCAACTATACTAAAAACATCATCGAACCATAAGTGTGCAGACCCTGTGGGTTCGAGAACTATGTAGACATGACCCAAGACACTCCTCGGTCAATATCCAATAGCGGGACCTGGATTTCCATATTGGATCCTACATATTCTACGAAGATCTTATCGGTTGAACCTCTGTGCCAAGGATTCATATAATCACGTATAACATTCCCTTTGTCCTTCGGTATGTTACTTGCCCGAGATTTGATCGTCGGTATCCCTACACCTATTTCAATCTCGTTACCGGCAAGTCTCTTTACTTGTTCCGTAATACAAGATCCCGTGACTCACACTTGAGTCACATTGCTTCCAAGGCTTGTATGTGATGTTGTATTACCGAGTGGGCCCCGAGATACCTCTCCGTCACAAAAGTGAAAAATCCGAGTCTTGATCCATGCTAACTCAACGAACACCTTCACAGATACCTGTAGAGGACCTTTATAGTCACCCAATTACGTTGTGACATTTGAGATATGCTACCTCTTGAGCTTGCGTTGGTTTTTCCCTTGAAGAGGAAAGGGTGATGCAGCATAGTAGCAGTAAGTATTACCCTTAGTTTTGAGAACCAAGGTATCAATCCAGTAGGAGAATCAAGCCAAGTGTCGAGAATACCTGCACAAACACAAACGATCTTGCACCCAACACTATAAAGGGGTTGTTAATCCCTTCAAGATTGATTGCAAAGTGAGATCTGAAGGTGGAAAGTGCAACGGAGTAAAAGTGTAAGGCTGGAAATATACTTTGAAGTAGACCCGGGGGCCATAGTGTTCACTAGAGGCTTCTCTCAAAATAGCAAATATTACGGTGGGTGAACGAATTACTGTCGAGCAATTGATAGAACCGCACAAAGTCATGATGATATCTGAGGCAATGATCATACATATAGGCATCACGTCTGAGACAAGTAGACCGATACTGTGTGCATCTACTACTATTACTCCACACATCGACCGCTATCCAGCATGCATCTAGTGTATTGAGTTCATGACGAACAGAGTAACGCCTTAAGCAAGATGACATGATGTAGAGGGATAAATTCATGCAATAGATATAAACCCCATCTTTTTACCCTTGATGGCAACAACATGAGGCTTGCCTCGCTACCCCTTCTGGCACTGGGTGAGGTCACCGCACGGTATGAACCCAAAACCAAGCACTTCTCCCATTGCAAGAATCATAGATCAAGTTGGCCAAACAAAACCCACAACTCGAAGAGAATTACAAGGATATGAAATCATGCATATAAGAGATCAGAAGAAACTCAAATAAGATTCATAGATAATCTGATCATAAATCCACAATTCATCGGATCTCGACAAACACACCGCAAAAGAAGATTACATCGGATAGATCTCCATGAAGATCATGGAGAACTTTGTATTGAAGATCCAAGAGAGAGAAGAAGCCATCTAGCTACTAGCTATGGACCCGAAGGTCTATGGTGAACTACTCACGCATCATCGGAGAGGCAATAGTGTTGATAAAGAAGCCCTCCGTATTCGAATCCCCCTCCGGCAGGGCACCGGAACGTGCCCCACATGGGATCTTACGGAGACAGAAGCTTGCAGCGGCGGAAAAGTATTTTCTTGGATCTCTCTCGTGGTTTTGGATTTTTCGGAGATTTATAGGCGAAAGAAGTAGGGCACACGAGCCACAGGGGGCCCACAAGCCTGGTAGGCGCGGGCCCCTCTGGCCGTGCCTAGGGGGCTTGTGGCCTCCCCTAGTGGCCTCTGCCTTGGTTCTCACGCCCCCTGCGTATCTTCTATTCCGGAAAAATTCTTTTCGGAAGTTTTATTCCGTTTGGACTCCGTTTAATATTCTCCTCTGAAAAGGGTAAAAAACACGAAAAAAACAGGAACTGACACTTGGCACTGAGTTAATAAGTTAGTCCCAAAAAAGATATAAAAGGCATACAAAACATCCAAAGTTTGACAAGATAATAGCATGGAACCGTAAAAAATTATAGATACGTTGGAGACGTATGAAGCATCCCCAAACTTAACTCCTGCTCGTCCTCGAGTAGGGAAGTGATAAAGAAATAATTTTTTATGTGGAATGCTACCTAGCATATTTGTCCTTTGTAACTTCTTTCATGTGACATGAATGTTCAGATCCGTAAGATTCAAAACAATAGTTTGCTATTGACATGAAAACAATAATACTTCAAGCAAACTAGGAAGGTAATCATGAACTTTCGAAATAACAAGGCCAAAGAAACTTATCCCTACAAAATCATATAGTCTAGCTATGCTCCATCATCCCCACACAACTAATTTAAATCATGCACAACCCCAGTATTGGCCAAGTAATTGTTTTCGCACTCTTACTCTCTCAAACCTTTTTCAACTCTCACGCAATACATGACGTGAGCCATGGATATAGCACTATAGGTGAATAGAGTGTGGTGGAGGTTGTGAGAAAAAAAGGAGGAGATGGTCACATCGACTCGGCGTATCAAAGGGCTATGGAGATTCCCATTAATTGATATCAATGTGAAAGAGTAGGGATTACCATGCAATGGATGCACTTAGAGCTATAAGTATGTGAAAGCCCAAAAGGAGAACTAGTGGGTGTGCATCCAACTTGCTTGCTCACAAAGACCTAGGGAAATTCTGAGGAAGCCCATCATTGGAATATACAAGCCAAGTTATATAATGAAGATTCCCAGTAGCATATGGTGGTGACAAAACAAGAGACTCTCAACATGAAGAACATGGTGCTACTATGAAACACAAGTGTGGAAAATATAGTAGCATTGCCCCTTCTCTCTTTTTCTCTCTTTTTTTTGTTTGGGCTCTTTGGCCTCTGTCCATATCTCTCCTTTTTTTGGTGGGCAACTTCGGCCTCTTTTTTTTATTTCCTCACATGGGATAATGCTCTAATAATGATGATCATCACACTTTTATTTACTCACAACTCAATACTTAGAGCAATGAAGACTCTATAGGAAATGCCTCTGGCAGAGTACCGGGATGTGCAACGATCTAGCTTGGCGCATGACGTTGAAATATCTCGCTAGCTATCTTACGATCACGCAATGGCAATATGTAAGTGACGGCACAAGTCATGAGACGGAACGCTGGGAGTTGCATGGCAATATATCTCGGAATGTATATGAAAATAACATAGTAGGTAGATATGGTGGCTGTTTTGGGTTTGTGCACCGGCGAAAGTTGCGCGGCACTAGAGAGGCTAGCAATGGTGAAAGGTGAAAGTGCATCTATACCATGGACTCACATTAGTCATGAAGAACTCACGTACTTATTGCGAAAGTTTTTATTAGTAATCGAAACAAAGTGCTAAACGCATACTCCTAGGGAAAGGGTTGGTAGGTGTTAACCATCACGCGATCCCGACGCAACACAAAGGATGACAATCAATAAATCAATTATGCTCCGACTTCCTAACATAGTGGTTCACCATACGTGCATGTTACGGGAATCACTAACTTCAACACAAGTATTTCTATATTCAGAACACCCTACTAACATAACTCTTAATATCATCAAATCCATGTCTCAAAACTAATTGAGAGGAACCAAACTTCTCTTTTTAATCAATGCACATGCAGATGGAAGTTTTATTGTATCCTCTTTGGATTCCTATCACCTTTGGAACTACTTTCATAGCACAAGACAACTACCAAGTTACTCAAAGAGATCACTCTCAAAAAGATATAAATGCAGATTGAGAGTTCTATTTCTCCAATATATGACACCGCCGTGCTCTAAAAGATCTAAGTGAAGCACATGTGAGCTAAATTGCCTAACTCGAAAGATATAAGCAAAGCTCAAAGAGTATTCTAGCAAATTCACGATGAGTGCATGTCTCTCTCAAAAGGTGTGCAGCAAGGATGATTGTGACACAACAAAAAGAAAAGACTCCTATGATACAAGACGCTCCAAGCAAAACACATATCATGTGGTGAATAAAAATATAGCTCCAAGTAATGTTACCGATGGATTGAAGACGAAAGAGGGGATGCCTTCCCGGGGCATCCCCAAGCTTAGGCTTTTTGGTGTCCTTGAATTTGTCTTGGGATGCCTTGGGCATCCCCAAGCTTGAGCTCTTTCCACTCTTTATCCCTTTGTCCATGAGAACATCACCCAAAACTTGAAAACTTCACAACACAAAAGTTAAACAGAAACTCGTGATATCATTAGCACAAGAAAACAAACTACCACCTCTTTAGGTACTGTAGCAAACTTGATTTCTATTTATATTGGTGTTAGATTACCGTATTCTCACTTTTCCATGGCTAATACCCCCCGATACTATCCATAGTTTCATCAAAATAAGGAATCAACACAACAAAAACAGAATCTGTCAAAAACAGACTAGTCTCTAGCAATATGTATACTTCGTATACTTCTGGTATCTCAAAAATTCTGAAACATTACGACAGTTTGGGAAATTGTCATATCAATAATTTCGTGAGCGAAAAGTTTCTGTCTTTTTCCAGCATGATCAAACAACCATCACCAAACTAGTCATAAAGGTTTTACTTGGCTCCAACACAAAAAGGAACACAAAACACACAATCATCACAGAATTATGATGGTGTGGATGCAAAAAAACAGAAAGCAAAAAAGCAAAGATAAATTCGTTGGGTTGCCGCCCTTAGCTAGGCATTGATAATTCAATGATGCTCACAGAAAAGACAAGAATTGAAGCACAACGACAGCATCATAAACCATATGAAAATCACATCTAAGTCTAACATACTTCCTATGCATAGGCATTTTATAGGAAAACAGATTGTCAAGACAACCAATAGTTACCATATGCAAGGAAGAAGAAAGAGACAATAGCGATCTCAACACAATGAGAGGTGGTTTAGTAACATGAAAGTTTCTACCACAATATTTTCCTCTCTCATAGCAATTACATGTGGGATCATGAATGAATTCAACAATATAACCAGCACCTACATCATTCTTTTCATGATCCGCATGCATGCACAGTTGACGCTCTTCAAAAATAGTGGGATTATCATCAACTAAAGTCATGACTTCTCCAAACGCACTTTCAATATTATTGCAAATATCATATTCATCATGAGGCTTAAATTTCTTTTCAAGATCATAAGAAAAATCATCACCCCATTCATGATCATTGCAACAAGTAGTGGACATAGCAAAACTAGAATCCCCAAGCTTAGGGTTTTGCATATTTTTAGCATGATTGTCATTAATAGAATTTATAATGAAATCATTGCAATCATGCTTTTCATTGAAGGAGCCCTCGTGAATCACTTCATAAATTTCTTCATCACAATTTTCAGATTCACGCATCTCAAGCAAAACTTCATAAAGATAATCTAGTGCACAAAACTCACTAGCAATTGGTTCCACATAATTGGATCTCTTAAAGATATTAGAAAGTGGGTGAGGATCCATATCACTAGATTTTTAGCAAGCGAAGATGCAAGCATATTGAAGGCACATAGCACACAAGCAAAGGAAAGGCAGACGAAAAAGGCAAAAAAATGATTTTTTTTTTGTTTTTTGGAAGTGGGGGAGAGGAAAACGAGAGGCAAAAAAAAGTAAATGCAAGAGATGAGTTTGTGACAGTTACTTGGATAAGCTTCACTTAGAATAATCCCCGGTGCTAGAAATTGACATGTTGGAGGAAGACTATTCTTGACTTGATGGTCCCCGGCAACGGCGCCAGAAATTGGCACGTTGACGGGAGAATATTCTTGACTCGATCCTCCTCCCTGGTAACGGCGCCAGAAATTCTTCTTGCTACCTCTTGAGCTTGCGTTGGTTTTTCCCATGAAGAGGAAAGGGTGATGCATCACAGTAGCAGTAAGTATTTCCCTCAGTTTTGAGAACCAAGGTATCAATCCAATAGGAGAATCAAGCCAAGTGTCGAGAGTACCTACGCAAACACAAACGAGCTTGCACCCAACGCTATAAAGGTGTTGTCAATCCCTTCAAGGTTGATTGCAAAGTGAGATCTGAAGGTGGAAAGTGCAACGAAACAGAAGTGTAAGGCCGAAAATATGATGTGAAGTAGACCCGGGGGCCATAGTGTTCACTAGAGGCTTCCCTCAAAATAGCAAATATTACGGTGGGTGAACGAATTACTGTCGAGCAATTGATAGAACCGCGCAAAGTCATGACAATATCTAAGGCAATGATCATACATATAGGCATCATGTCCGAGACAAGTAGACCGATACTGTCTGCATCTACTACTATTACTCCACACATCGACCGCTATCCAACATGCATCTAGTGTATTGAGTTCATGACGAATAGAGTAACGCCTTCAGCAAGATGACATGATGTAGAGGGATAAATTCATGCAATAGATATAAACCCCATCTTTTTACCCTTGATGGCAACAACATGATGTGTGCCTTGCTACCCCTTCTGTCACTGGGTGAGGTCACCGCACGGTATGAACCCAAAACCAAGCACTTCTCCCATTGCAAGAATCATAGATCAAGTTGGCCAAACAAAACCCAGAACTCAAAGAGAATTACAAGGATGTGAAATCATGCATATAAGAGATCAGAAGAAACTCAAATAAGATTCATAGATAATTTGATTATAAATCCACAATTCATTGGATCTTGACAAAAACAGCGCAAAAGAAGATTGCATCGGATAGATCTCCATGAAGATCATGGAGAACTTTGTATTGAAGATCCAAGAGAGAGAAGAAGCCATCTAGCTACTAGCTATGGACCCGAAGGTCTATGGTGAACTACTCACGCATCACCGGAGAGGCAATGGTGTTGTTGAAGAAGCCCTCCGTATCCGAATCCCCCTCCGGCAGGGCACTAGAACGTGCCCCAGATGGGATCTTGCGGAGACAGAAGCTTGCGGCGGCGGAAAAGTATTTTCGTGGATCTCTCCCGTGGTTTTGGATTTTTCGGGGATTTATAGGTGGCAGAAGTAGGGCAGACGAGCCACACGGGGCCCACAAGCCTGCTAGGCGCGGGTCCTGCTGGCCGCGCCTAGGGGGCTTGTGGCCTCCCCTGGTGGCCTCTGCCTTGGTTCTCACGCCCCCTGTGTATCTTCTGTTCCGGAAAAATATTTTCAGAAGTTTCATTCTGTTTGGACTCCGTTTAATATTCTCCTCTGAAAAGGGTCAAAAACATGGAAAAACAGGAACTGACACTTGGCACTGAGTTAATAAGTTAGTCCCACAAAAGATATAAAAGGCATACAAAACATCCAAAGTTTGACAAGATAATAGCATGGAACCATCAAAAATTATAGATACGTTGGAAACGTATCAATACACACAAGGTATTCCTCCGGTGTCAGTGAGTTACATGAATGATCTCATGGTCATAGGAATGAATACTTGACACGCAAAAAACAATAGCAACAAAATGACATGATCACATGCTACGTTCATAGTTTGGGTCTACTCCATCACATGATTCTCCTAATGATGTGATCCAGTTATCAAGTGACAACACTTGCGTATGGTCAGAAAACCTTAGCCATCCTTGATCAACTGGCTAGCCAACTAGAGGCTTGCTAGGGACATTGTTTTGTCTATATATCCACACATGTATCTATGCTTTCATTCAATACAACTATAACATGGATAATAAAGGATTATCTTGAAAAAGGAAATATAATAATAACTATTTTATCATTGCCTCTAGGGCATATTTCCAACAGTCTCCCACTTGCACTAGAGTCAATAATCTAGTCCTCACATCGCTATGCGACTTACATTGTAAGGAATCTAACACCCATACAGTTCTGGTGTTGATCATGCTTTGCTCCTGGAAGAGGATTAGTCAGCGGGTCTGCTACATTCAGATCCGTGTGCACTTTGCAAATATTTACGTCCTCTACTTCGACGTAGTCGCGGATGAGGTTGAAGCATCGTTTGATGTGTTTGGTCTTCTTGTGAAACCGTGGTTCCTTTGCTAAAGCAATGGCACCAGTGTTATCACAGAACAGATTTATTGGATTTAGTGCGCTCGGCACAACTCCAAGGTCCGTCATGAACTGCTTCATCCAGACACCCTCCTTAGATGCCTCCGAGTCAGCCATGTACTCCGCTTCACATGTAGAATCTGCTACGGCGCTTTGCTTGGAACTGCACGAGCTTACCGCACCCCCATTAAGAATAAATATGTATCCGGTTTGAGACTTAGAGTCATCCGGATCAGTGTCAAAGCTTGCGTCAACGTAACCCTTTACGACGAGCTCTTCGTCACCTCCATAAACGAGAAACATTTCCTTAGTCCTTTTCAGGCACTTCAGAATATTCTTGACCGCCGTCCAGTGATCCACTCCTGGATTACTTTGAAACATGCCTGCCATACTTATGGCCATGCTGACGTCCGGTCTAGTGCACAACATTGCATACATGATAGACCCTATGGCTGAAGCATAGGGGACGGTACTCATCTTTTCTCTATCTTTCGCAGTTACTGGACACTGATTCGTACTCAACTTTATACCTTTTAACACTGGCAAGAACCCCTTCTTGGACTATTCCATAACTTCTTCAAAACTTTATCAAGGTATGTGCTTTGTGAAAGTCCTATCAGGCGTCTCGATCTATCCCTGTAGATCTTAATGCCTAGAATGTAAGCAACTTCTGCTAGGTCCTTCATAGAGAAACACTTATTTAAGTAATCTTCTACGCTCTCTAAAAACTCCACATTGTTTCCAATCAGCAATATGTCATCCACATATAATATTATAAACGCCACAGAGCTCCCACTCACTTTCTTGTAAATACAAGATTCTCCAACAACTTTTATAAACCCTAACGCTTTGATCACGTCATCAAAGCGCTTATTCCAACTCCGAGATGCTTGCACCAGTCCATAAGTGGATCGCTGGAGATTTCATACTTTGTTAGCACTCTTTGGATTGACAAAACCTTTGGGTTGCATCATATACACCTCTTCCTTAAGAAAACCGTTAAGGAACGTTGTTTTGACATCCATCTGCCAGATTTCTTAATCGAAAAATGAAGCTATTGCTAACATGATTCAGACGGACTTAAGCATCGCTACCGGTGAGAACGTCTCATCTTAGTCAACTCCTTGAACTTGTGAAAAACCATTTGCCACAAGTCCAGCTTTATAAACGGTTACATTACCGTCCGCGTCCGTCTTCTTCTTAAAGATCCATTTGTTCTGAATAGCCTTGCGGCCTTCAGGTAATACTTCCGAAGTTCACACTTTTTTTCATACATAGATCCTATCTCGGACTTAATGGCCTCCAACCATTTGTTGGAATCCGGGCCCACCATTGCTTCTTCATAATTCGCACGTTCATTGTTGTCTAACAACATGATTGAGAAGACAGGATTACCGTACCACTCAGGAGCAATACGTGATCTTGTCGACCTACGAGGTCTGATAGGAACTTGATCCGAAGTTTCATGATCATCATGATTAATATCCTCCTCAACCGGTGTCGCTTCGACACAGGTTTCCCCCTGCCATGCGCCACCATCTAGAGGGGGTAGAGGTTCGACAACCTCATCAAGTTCTATCTTCCTCCCACTCAATTATTTCGAGAGAAACTCCTTCTCAAGAAAAGCTCTGTTCTTAGCAACAAACACTTTGCCCTCGTATTTGAGATACAAGGTGTACCCAACTGTCTCCTTTGGGTAACCTACGAAGACGCACTTTTCCGCTTTGGGTTCCAGCTTTTCAGGCTGAAGCTTTTGACATAAGCATCACATCCACAAACTTTAAGAAACGACAACTTTGGCCTCTTGCCATACCATAGCTCGTATGGTGTCGTCTCAATGGATTTTGACAGTGCCCTATTTAAAGTGAATGCAGCTGTCTCTAATGCATAACCCCAAAACGATAACGGCAAATCGGTAAGAGACAACATAGATCGCACCATATCTAACAAAGTACGATTACGACGTTCGGACACACCATTACGATGGGGTGTTCCAGGCGGTGTCAACTGTGAAACAATTCCACATTGTCTTAAGTGAGCACCAAACTCGAAACTCAGATACTCACCCCCATGATCAGAACGTAGGACCTTGATCTTCTTGTTATGATGATTTTCAACTTCACTCTGAAATTGCTTGAACTTCTCAAACATTTCAGACTTGTGCTTCATCAAGTAGATATATCCATACCTACTCAAATCGTCAGTGAAGGTGAGAAAATAACGATATCCGCCGCGCGCCTCCACACTCATCGGACCGCACACATTGGTATGTATGATTTCCAACAAGTCACTTGCACGCTCCATTGTTCCGGAGAACGGAGTCTTAGTCATCTTGCCCATGAGGCATGGTTCACACATGTCAAGTGATTGAAAATCAAGTGACTCTAAAAGCCCATCGGAATGTAGTTTCTTCTTGCGCTTTACACAAATATGACCTAAGCGGCAGTGCCACAAAAACATGGCGCTATCATTGTTAACTCTACATCTTTTGGTCTCAACGTTATGTATATGTGTATCATCACAATCAAGATTCAATATGAAAAATCCTCTCACATTGGGTGTATGACCATAAAAGATATTACTCATAGAAATAGAACAAACATTATTCTGTGACTTAAATGAGTAACAGTCTCGAAATAAACAAGATCCACATATAATGTTCATGCTTAACGCAGGCACTAAATAAAAATTATTTAAGTTCATAACTAATCCTGGAACCATTTCCCACGCACATCATCACTTCATACTTCGCCAACCTTCATTTATTCCGAAGTTCCTGCCTCGAGTTGCAAATATGAGCAACAGAGCCGGTATCAAATACCCATGCACTACTATGAGAGTTGGTTAAGTACACATCAATAACATGTCTATCAAATATACCTGATTTTTCTTTGGTCGCCTTCTTATCGGCCAAATACTTGGGGCAGTTGCGCTTGCAGTGACCCATCCCCTTGTAATAATAAGACTCTGTTTCCGGCTTAGGTCCAGCCTTGGGTTTCTTCGTCAGATTGGCAACAGGCTTGCCGCTCTTCTTGGAGTTACCCTTCTTGCCACACCATGATCCCCATCATCATGATCTCCATCATCGTGCTGCCATCGAGGTTGTCATGCTATCTATTCTATTACTACTAAAGCTACAACCTAGCAATATAGTAAACGCATCTGCAAGCACAAACGTTAGTTTAAAGACAATCCTATGGCTCCCGCCGGTTGCCGTAACATCGACATGCAAGTCAATATTAACTATTACAACATGATCATATCATACATCCAATATATCACATCATGTCTTTGGCCATATCATATCACAAGCATACCATCCAAAAACAAGTTAGACGTCCTCTAATTTTTTTGTTGCATGTTTTACGTGGTTGCTAAGGGTATCTAGTATGATCGCATCTTACTTACACAAAAACCACAACAGAGATGTGCAAATTGCTATTTAACCTCTCTCCAAGGACCGACTCGGTCAAATCCAATTCAACTAAAGTTGAAGAAACCGACACCCGCCAGTCATCTTTATGCAATGAGTTGCATGTCAGTCAATGAAACCAGTCTCTCGTAAGCGTACGAGTAATGTAGGTCCGGGCCGCTTCAATCCAACAATACCGCCGAATCAAGAAAAGACTAAGGAGGAAGAAAATCGAACATCAACGCCCACAAAACCTGTTGTGTTCTACTCGAGATAACATCTACGCATGAACCTAGCTCATGATGCCACTGTTGGGGAATGTTGAATGGGAAACACAAAATTCCTACGCACATGAAGACCTATCATGGTGATGTCAATCTACGAGAGGACATTAGATCCACATACCCTTGTAGATCACTAAGCGGGAAGCGTTAAGAAAAGCGGTTGATGTAGTGGTACAACTTCGTGATTCAAATCACCGTTGTCCCACGATCCGTCCCACGATCTTTTCGATCTAGCGCCGAACGGACAGCACCTCCGCGTTCAGAACACGTACAGCTCGATGACGATCTCGGCCTTCTTGATCCAGCAAGAGACACAAAGAAGTAAATGAATTCTCCGGCATCATGACGGCGCGCGCGTGGTGGTGACGATCTACTCCCGCAGGGCTCCGCCTGAGCTCCGCAGAAATCCGATCTAGAGGAAGAACTACGTGGTATAGGTTTGAGTTGCACGTGGCAAAGTTGTGTCTCAAAATCTCTAAAACCACCAATATATATAGGAGGAGGGGAGGGCTAGCCTTGGGGCTCAAGGGATCCCCAAGGGCACTGGCCGAAGGGAGGAGGTGGACTCCCACCCCAATTCGGTTTGGGGGAAGGAGTCCACTCCTTCCTTCCCACCTCCCTCTTTCCTTTTTTTTCTTTCCTTTGGTATTTTCCCCTTGTGGCGCCATAGCCCTCTTGGGCTGGCCTCAACAGCCCACTAAGGGCTTGTGCGCCACCCTAGGGTCACTGAGCTCACTCCCGGGTAGGTGAGCCCCTCCCAGTGAATACCCGGAACCCATTTGTCACTCCTGGTACACTGCGGGTAATGCCCGAAAACTTTTCGGTAACCAAATGAAACCATATATCACTCTTCATTTCCGGACCATTCCGGAAACCCTCATGACGTCCGCAATCTCATCTGTGACTCCGTACAACCTTCGGTCACAAACACATTGTCGTGGGTATAAGTGCGACAGTAGATGTGTAGGGTACGAAAGGATGGGCAGAGCCTTAGCTACGGCGAGGTTGTATGAGTTCAGGCCCCTCTGTGGTGGAGGTAATAGCCCTACGTTTCAGTGCTCTGGGAGCTTGTTGTCGAGTGGAATATAGAATACAGTGAATTGCTAACCCCTGCACCAGTGGGGGAGGGTGGCTTATATAGAGTGCGCTGCCCTCCACAATGGTCCGGTGTACGGGGGTGGAGCAGTGGCGATTAAATGCCTACGTTACAGGTAATGTACGGCTTAAATGCTAATAAAGGCGCATGGAAACGTATGATCGTTTCCCTCCAGGGGGGTTACGATGCACAGAGTGGAATCCAGTCGGTTAGTTTGATATACTCCGAATGATAGTCTCCGACTGGATGATTGAGGATCGGTACCCACTGGATGATGGGAACTCCTTAGTTCAGTCGGAACTGACTAAGGGCCTTGTCCCTTATGAGGGGTAGTCCTTGGGTAGGACCTTCGGGGCAGGCCTATGACCCTACCCTAGGACTATAACCCCATCATTAGTCCCCGAATGGGTTGGGGTTGGAACGACGAAGCGATGCTTGAAGTTCGGATCCGACTGGTACGGATGTGACTTTGGCGTTGCTTGCCCGGATCCATTTTACCTTTTCTGACCAACGATCCGAGTGGAAGTATTCGTGAAACAAACTGTCGGAAACCGAGTGCTTCCGTGGTATCTTCTGACGTGACCAGTCAACTGACAGCGGAGGATTTTCCGGGATCCTCAAATTTCGGTTACCGCACGCTCAGCGGGGATGACGACATCGCGCTCGAGTAGCGCCTGACGCCTCGATTCCCGCGCCTTCATCTTCTCCACTAATATCGCCGCGGTCGGTCGGTGGATAAGATTTCGGTGCCACTTGCCAGTGACCCAGTCGGAACCTTACTTAAATCCCAACGGCGAGGGTTTTTCGTCACGCTCGCCAGACATCTCGCCTTTGCTTCGCTTCCTTCGCCGTCCTCTACGCACCCCAAGCTTCTTCCTTCTCCATCTCCCTCGCGAATCCGCAGCTCTCGCCATGACAAAGGGGCAGACCAGCAAGCTAGAGGCAAGGAAGAAGAGGGGGAAGGCGGCGGCTCCTGTGCGGAAGCAACGAACGCTACCGGCGGGGTGGACCCAGGGGGACTTCCTCCCCTCAACGGTGACAGAGGAGGATCTGCTGGAGCTGGTGGAGCACGGGATGATCGCGCACAAGTCATGGAGGTTGCCGGCGGAGGGCGAGACCGAGCCGGCGCCCCGGGAGGGGGAGCGCGTCCTGCTGCTCAGCCACGTGCATCGAGGTTTCTCCCTGCCCCCGCACCCTTTCTTCAAAGGCATGATGAACCACTTTGGGGCATAGATCCACCACTTTCCCCCAAATGCCATTGCCCATCTCTCTGCTTTCGTAGTCTTGTGCAAGTGCTTCATCGGTTGTCCCCCCATTGGGGGCTTTTCAAACATATCTTCTCTGCTAGGTCCCAAACTATCAAACGACTTAATCAGTCGGATGATAAGACTCACCTTCTCCAGCTCTGTGGGGGTTTAGGCTTCCAAAAGAAGAGCAAAAGTAGTTATCCCGCTCTTCAGCTGAGTGAATCGGTTAGGAATTGGCAGTCGACATGGTTCTACTGCTAGGACGTCGCTTGCCTGAATGCCACGACAAGGCTACCTCCTTTTAGCTTAGATCGACCAGCTCCGCCTAAGCAGCTTGCGCTCACGAAGGCGGAGAAGATCCATATCCAGCCCCTGGTCGACGCACTCGTAGATGTCGTCAGAAAGGGAGTCATCGGCATAGATTTGCTGGAGGTTTTCCTCGGCCGACGCATCCAACCACTGTAGGCCCGAGACCACGCCATGTGGCATTACACGGGACCCGAAGACTCCACTCGGACCAACCTCGAGTGCGTGACCGAGGAGACGGTGGCGTCGTGGGTGCTCCAGATCATAGGCGCCTGCGAGAACCCCAGAGGGTCCCGGCGAGTGAAGGCTTTCCGCGCGGACAACCCTCCTCCGAACGAGGTGAGTACAACTTGTCGAGTGCACATAAATGTCTTAGATTTATCACTGCCTTGAATCTCCGTCTGACGTCTGATGTCACCGACTGTATTTTATGCAGAAGTGGACCAACTGGTTCTCTCCCGTCTCGAACGGGGACCCGGCCGAGGAGGAGGAGGAGGGCAGCCAGGAGGGCAGTGTGGAAAGCGTCGAGTACATCTCCGACAGTGGAGAGACGGAGGAGGAGTCCGGTGAAGAGGAGGAGGAAGACGAATAGCAGAACTCGCCACCCCCGCCGCCGGAGCATCGAACCAAGCGCCGACATGAACCTGCAGCTCCCTCGGCCCCTCCAGCATCCTCGAGCGCCCCGCCGACTGTTCCCATGGTCCCGAGTGCTCGCAGCACCAAAAGGACCAGGGATGCTGCTGTTGAGCCTGCGGGTCAGCCTTCCAAGGTGGCCAAACCGAGCGGATCTAAACCTCAGAAGGCTTTGCCGCGGATGAGGGTCATCGTTCCCGTCACCTCAACGTAAGTGTATTGTTCTTCTAACTTCTTCTGATATTCGATTGAACTCCTGTTTGATGGTCGAATGAATTTCACTCGACAGGGTTGCCACCTCTGCCACCTCTCCGGTGTGCCAGGGGGATGATCCCATGGACACGGACAATGTTGTCTCGTCCCAACCAGGTGTGTCATAGCGATTCCGAGAGTTTACATTATTGCATCACGAATTCTGTCTTCGGTCTTGCCTTTTTTCTGTGATCTCACGCCGTTCGGTCGGGTTTCTCTCAGGGGCGATTTATGTGGATGAGGGTGACTAGGGAAGGTCTGAGCAAGCTGCGGTGCCAGTCCTTGAGGCTGTTCCGCCAGTTACTGCTCTCGCCGCGGACGTGCCGCCGACTGAGGCGATGCCGTCAACTGAAACGGCGCTGGTTGCTGCCGAATCGACTGGAGCGGGCCTTGGGATGCCTAAGGAGCCTCCAACGATGCCAGGCCCGTCGAACGTCGAGTACAATGTCCAGCGCCTCCCAGAAGACCAGGTGGGAGCGGCTAAGGGGGCCATGGTGCAGGCGGAGCTAATGGCGGGAGAAGCCAAGAAGGCGTACGACTCCATCGCGTCCCTGTACCAGCGAAGCTTGGAACTGCGGGACGATATCCGAGTAAGTGGGCTAGTAAGTATTTACTTTTCTCTTGTAACCCACTGGGTGTGCTCGGATATCGTATGATTTTTGCAATGGGTTCACTCTTAGTGAACCCAGTGGGTGTAGTCCCCGAGACTTCTGTCGAGTGGTTGCACCGGCAGTTGTCTTTATACACATTGTCTTTGACTTGATCAGATCACAAATTAATCTGTTCGAATGCTAACAGTTGGGGCACTCGGAGTGTACCTACTGGATGAGTCCCCGAGAGTAATTTTACTCAGGTCGGGTAGTAGTAGCCTCATAGGCTTAGGTGTTGTCATGTAGCTCAATAGGGCGGACCTGTTTGAGTTGCATGCCAGTGGGGTCACTCTCAGTGAACCCACTGGGTGTAGTCCCCAAGACCGCTGTTGACTGCTTGCGTCGGCAGGGGTCTGAAGAACTTAGACTTGTTATTGTTGGATTTGTCTGATCGTCTCTTGGCGCTGGTAGGCAGAAAACTTGCGAGATGGGGACAGCGTACGAGACTCTCACGGCTGAAAAGGTTCAGTTTGCTGGTGAGCTGGATGCGGCACTGGTTGCAATGGCTGGTATGAAGGATGTTCTGGCAGAACGAGAGAAGTCCTTGGAGCAGGCCCGTGAAGCGAACAAGGCGTTGACTGCTGAATTGGAGAGAATGAAGGCGCATAGGTCCGAGCTGATGGGACAAATGAATGTGCTGAACAAGCGGTGTATAGCGCAGGAAAAATATGTCAGTGACTGGGCCCGGCAGATGATAACGCTTCTGGGTGGTAAGTCCTATTTTTCCGAGTTCCTGTGGTATGAGCATTTCACTCGGCGCTTATTGTTTCTCGTCCTTTGTCTGCAGATTTTTGCATGGACGCTGAGGCTGAAGCAGCTGGCGTGGAGCGGTCGATTCGTGAGAACATTCCACTCGGTGAAGACGCCAATCGAGATCTGCTCCGAGCGCACATTCGCCTGTGCAAAGTTGGGCCTTTCATCGGTCGACTGAGAGAAGTCGCCGGCCGGATTGACAAGGTGCTTTGGCCTGAGGACGAGTCTCGGCATGAGATGGAAGGCTTGATGACTCGGCTGGAGGAGGTCCCAAACCGAGTGCAGTCATGGAAGAAGTCTGCGGCTCGCTGTGGCGCGGACGTTGCTCTGTCTCTTGTCCGAGTGCATTGCAAGGAGGTGCCGGAAGAGAAGCTGAAATCTTTGCAGGTCGCCAACACGAAGAAACTTTGGTTCGAAGACTTCATGGAATCCTTCCTTGAGAGCGCCACTCGCATCGCCGACGGGATCGACCTGGACACATTCGTAGAGCCTGCCAGTCCCGACGCCAGTCGTGACGTTGTTTGAGAAAACTTTATCCTCGGTATGCCGAGTGTTGATTTGTAAGAAACTTTGGCCACTGTTGTTGGCCGTCACATTCTTGGTTCGGTATGGGTAAGCTTGATCCACACCGAGCCAACTATCTTTATGTGAACTTTGAATTTGAATCGAATCTTTTGCTCTTCTTTTGCCAAAGAGTTATTGAGACGATTTTGGCTCATGTTTTTGTTTGGCGTTTCTTAGTGAAGCCAAAGTCAAACATGCGGAGCATGTCAGTTGTCTTGACATCTGCATGAGCCTCATTGAGGGTCTGTAGAATCTCCGAGTGGATCTGTAGGATCACCGAGTGGATCTGTAGGACACACTCGAAGGTCATAGATTACTTGTGCGATACGGGATCGCAGCTAAGTTGTCGAGTGCGACTATCAGGTCGCACTGGGGGCGAGTTGTTACTCATGTAGTTGTCAGTTGTTTTGACATCCACATGAGCCTCAATGAGGTTCTGCTACTCATGTAATTGTCAGTTGCTTTGACATCCACATGAGCCTCAATGAGGTTCTGTTGAGTCCTTGAGTGTATCTGTAGGATACAGTCGAAGGCATCTGAGTACTTAGGCGATCCGTTATCGCGGCTAAGTCTTCGAGTGCGACTGTGAAGCCATACTCGGAGCGAGTTGTTACTCATGTAGTTGTCAGTTGTTTTGACATCCACATGAGCCTCAATGAGGTTCTGCTACTCATGTAATTGTCTGTGGTCTTGACATCCACATGAGTCTCAATGAGGTTCTGTTGAGTCCCCGAGTGTATCTGTAGGATACAGTCGAAGGCATCTGAGTACTTAGGCGATTTTCTATCGCGGCTAAGTCTCCGAGTGTGACGTTAAGTGCACACTCGCAGAAAGTTAATACTTAGGCGATTCTGGATCGCAGCTAAGTCGCCGAGTGTGACGTTAAGCGTACACTCGGAGAAAGTTAATACTTAGGTGATTCTGGGTTGCGGCTAAGTCCCCGAGTGTCACGTTAAGTGCACACTCGGAGAAAGTTAATACTTAGGCAATTCTGGATCGCGACTAAGTCCCCGAGTGTGACGTTAACTCCACACTCGAAGAAAGTTAATACTTAGGCGATTCTGGATCGCTGCTAAGTCCCCGAGTGTGACGTTAAGTGCACACTCGAAGAAAGTTAGTACTTAGGCGATTCTGGATCGCAGCTAAGTCCCCGAGTATGACGTTAACTGCACACTCGAAGAAAGTTAATACTTAGGCGATTCTGGATCGCAGCTAAGTCCCCGAGTGTGACGTTGAGTGCACACTCGGAGAAAGTTAATACTTAGGCGATTCTGGATCGCAGCTAAGTCCCCGAGTGTGATGTTAAGTGCACACTCGAAGAAAGTTAATACTTAGGAGATTCTGGATCTCAGCTAAGTCCCCGAGTGTGACGTTAAGTGCACACTCGGAGAAAGTTAATACTTAGGCGATTCTGGATCGCAGCTAAGTCCCCGAGTGTGACGTTAAGTGCACACTCGGAGAAAGTTAATACTTAGGCGATTCTGGATCGCAGCTAAGTCCCCGAGTGTGACGTTAAGTGCACACTCGGAGAAAGTTAATACTTAGGCGATTCTGGATCGCAGCTAAGTCCCCGAGTGTGACGTTAAGTGCACACTCAAAGAAAGTTAATACTTAGGCGATTCTGGATCGCAGCTAAGTCCCCGAGTGTGACGTTAAGTGCACACTCGGAGAAAGTTAATATTTAGGCGATTCTGGATCGCAGCTAAGTCCCCGAGTGTGACGTTAAGTGCACACTCGGAGAAAGTTACTACTTAGGCGATTCTGGATCACAGCTAAGTCCCCGAGTGTGACGTTAAGTGCGCACTCGGAGAAAGTTAATACTTAGGCGATTCTGGATCACAGCTAAGTTTTTTTTTTGAGACCGGAGTCTGCGACCGCGGAAGAACTTTGAATCTGCAAAAACTCAATCTGCTTTATATTATTTCACCAATACTTGTTCTTTACATTGCTTCAGTCGACGGTCACGTGTAGAAGTGCTTCAGGAGATCTCCGTTCCATGCTCGCGGCTCGTCTGTCTCCCTGTCGACGTTGTAGAGTCTGTATGCTCCGTTGTTCAGCACCTTGGAGATGATGAAGGGTCCTTCCCAGGTAGGAGCCAACTTGTGAGGTCTTTGCTGATCCACTCGGAGCACCAGGTCGCCTGCTTGGAACGTACGACTCCTGACGTGCCGCGCGTGAAAATGCCGCAGATCTTGTTGATAAATGGTTGAGCGAGTCAGTGCCATCTCGCGCTCCTCCTCTAGAAGGTCCACTCCGTATTGCCTTGCTTGTTCTGCTTCAGCTTCGGAGAAGAGTTCGACTCATGGAGCATTGTGGAGCAAGTCACTCGGAAGGACTGCTTCTGCTCCATAAACGAGGAAGAACGATGATCGCCCTGTAGATCTATTTGGTGTTGTGCGGAGACCCCAAAGCACCGAAGGTAGCTCGGTGACCCATGCACCAGCAGCATGTCCCACCTCTCGCAGGAGTCGAGGCTTCAAACCTTGCAGAATAAGTCCATTCGTCCGCTCTGCTTGCCCGTTTGTTTGGGGATGCGCCAGAGATGCAAAATCCGCTCGGATACCCTGGCCTGTACAGAAACCTTTGAATCTATCCGAGTCAAAGTTTGTTCCATTATCAGTGATTATGCTGTGAGGCACTCCGAATCTGGAGATGATGTCCCTGACAAATTTGATAGCCGTTAGAGCGTCGAGCTTCTTGATGGGCTTGGCTTTGATCCACTTTGTGAACTTGTCGACTGCCACCAACAGATGTGTGCATCCCCCTTGGCCTGTCCTGAATGGACCGCTGTATCTAATCCCCATACTGTGAATGGCCAAACAAGAGGGATTGTCTTCAACGCAGATGTTGGCTTGTGAGACTTGTTGGAGTAGAACTGACAGCCTTCACATCGATCGACCATATCTTTAGCCATTTCGTTCGCCTGCAGCCAGAAGAAGCCAGCTCTGAATGCTTTGGCGACAATTGCTCTTGAAGAGGTGTGATGACCACAGGTTCCCGAGTGAATTTCCTCCAAGATCAACTGTCCCTCCTCAGGGGAGATGCATCATTGAAGGACGCCTGAAATGCTTTCCTTGTACAACTAGCCATCAATGACAGTGAAGGACTTTGACCTACGGACGATCTGTCTGGCTTGGACTTCGTCTTCTGGTAGTTCATGCCTCGGGATGTATGCAATGAATGGCACAGTCCACTCGGGGATGATAGCAAAAACTTCCATGATCAAATCAACCACAGCAGGGACTTCGACTTCAGTCGGATCTGTGGAGCTCTTTGGTTGTACTGGTTCCTCTGTGAAGGGATCTTCTTTAACTGAGGGAAGGTGGAGGTGCTCGAGGAAGACGTCACTCGAGACTCGTCTCCGAGTGGATCCGAGTTTTGCCAACTCATCAGCTGCTTGGTTTTTCAGTCGCGGAACGTGATGGAGTTCCAAACCTTCAAACTTTTTCTCGAGCTTCCTCACCGCATTGCAGTATGTAGTCATGGTGGGGTTCCTGACGTCCCACTCCTTCATCACTTGATTGACCACCAAATCCGAATCGCTGTAGACCATCAGGCGACGGAAGCCGAGTGAGATGGCCATGCGCAATCCGTAGAGGAGAGCTTCATACTCGGCCTCGTTGTTGGAGGAATCAAAGTGTATCTGCAGCACATACTTGAGTTTGTCGCCCTTTGGCGATATGATCACAACGCCAGCGCCGGAGCCATTCAACATCTTGGACCCATCGAAGAACATTGTCCAATGAGCCGAGTAGATGTGGGTCGGTTGCTGTTGTTCTACCCATTCTGCTATGAAGTCGGCCAGAGCTTGAGACTTAATAGCTTTCTTGGCCTCGAACTTGATATCGCAGTACAACATCTCCATTGCCCACTTCGCCACTCGGCTTGATGCGTCCCAATTGTGGAGGATTTCCAACAACGGAGCATCAGAAACGACAGACACCGAGTGGTCTTGGAAATAATGGGCCACCTTCTTCGCAGTCATGTAAATCCCGTATATAAGTTTTTGATAGTGGGGATACCTCTGCTTGGAAGGAGTCGGGACTTCGGAGACGTAATACACTGGCCGCTGAACTTTGTATGCTTTGCCTTCTTCTCGTTCGACTGTAAGAATAGTGTTGACAACTTGATTTGTAGCCGCGATATACAGAAGAAGGGGCTCTTTACTGAGCGGAGCAGTAAGAACCGGCTGGTTGGAAAGTAGGACTTTGAGGTCGTCGAATGCGACTTGGGCTTCATCTGTCCACTCGAAAGTATCTGATTTCTTCATGAGTCGGTACAGAGGAAGTGCTTTCTCGCCATGTCGACTGATAAACCTGCTCAAAGCCGCAAGGCAACCTGTGAGCCATTGAACATCGTGTATTCTGACCGGCCTCTCCATTCGGACGATGGTCCCGATCTTTTCGGGGTTGACATCGATCCCTCGTTCGGAAACAAAGAAACCGAGTAACTTTCCATTGGGAACGCCGAATGAACACTTGGCGGGGTTGAGCTTGATATCGTACCTACGAAGGTTGGCGAATGTTTCTCCCAAGTCAATCAGCAGGTCGGAACCTTTGTGTGACTTGACTACGATATCATCCATATACGCCTCCACATTCCGACCGATCTGGTCGAGGAGACATTTTTGGATCATGCGCATCAAGGTAGCTCCTGCATTCTTCAAACCGAATGGCATAGTGATGTAGCAGAAGCACCCGAATGGGGTGATGAAGGCTGTTTTTAATTCATCGGGGCCATACAGACGGATCTGATGATAGCCCGAGTAGGCATCAAGAAATGACAAACGCTCGCAACCCGCAGTCGAATCGACAATTTGATCGATGCGGGGAAGCGGAAAATGGTCTTTCGGGCAGACCTTATTGAGATGCTTGAAGTCGATGCACATCCGGAGCGACTTGTCTTTCTTGGGCACCATGACAACATTGGCGAGCCACTCGGAGTGGTGTACCTCGCGAATGAAGTTGGCTGCCAAAAGCTTGGCCACTTCCTCTCCAATTGCCTTCCTCTTGTGCGCGGCGGACGGACGTAGGCGTTCTCGGACGGGCCGAGCGGTGGGATCCACATGCAGTCGGTGCTCAGCCAACTCCCTGGGTACACCTGGCATGTCAGAGGGCTTCCATGCGAAGATGTCCCAGTTCTCACGGAGGAATTGGGTGAGCTCGGCTTCCTATTTAGGATCGAGGGTGGTGGAGATGTTCGTCGGGGCAGCAGTGTCGTCCGTCGGGTGGATGCTGACCTTCTTCGTCTCACCCGCCGACTGGAATGCAGACTCCGAAGCTGGCTTCTTCGCACGCATCAAATCAGCGGGGTCGACTGTTTTCTTGTACTCGTCAAGCTCGAGGACGGCCATCTGCTGGTCGGCGATTCTTGATCCCTGCTGCAAACACTCTTCGGCCCGCTGTCGATTGCCTGTGATGGTGATCACACCTTTCGGGCCTGGCATCTTCAGCTTCAGGTATACGTAACATGGTCGGGCCATGAAACGCGCATACGCCAGGCGGCCCAGAATTACGTGGTAAGCGTGGGCGCCAACTGTCGTGGGTATAAGTCTGACAGTAGATGTGTAGGGTACGAAAGGATGGGCAGAGCCTTAGCTACGGCGAGGTTGTATGAGTTCAGGCCCCTCTGCGGTGGAGGTAATAGCCCTACGTCTCAGTGCTCTGGGAGCTTGTTGTCGAGTGGAATATAGAATACAGTGAATTGCTAACCCCTGCACCAGTGGGGGAGGGTGGCTTATATAGAGTGCGCTGCCCTCCACAACGGTCCGGTGTACGGGGGTGGAGCAGTGGCGATTAAATGCCTACGTTACAGGTAACGTATGTCTTAAATGCTAATAAAGGTGCATGGAAACGTATGACCGTTTCCCTCCAGGGGGGTTACAATGCACAGAGTGGAATCCAGTCGAAAAGTTTGATATACTCCGAATGCTAGTCTCCGACTGGATGATCGAGGATCGGTACCGACTGGATGATGGGAACTCCTTAGTTCAGTCGGAACTGACTAAGGGCCTTGTCCCTTATGAGGGGTAGTCCTTGGGTAGGACCTTCGGGGCAGGCCTATGACCCTACCCTAGGACTATAACCCCATCACACATATAACTCAACTATACTAAAAACATCATCGAACCTTAAGTGTGCAGACCCTGCGGGTTCGAGAACTATGTAGACATGACCCGAGACACTCCTCGGTCAATATCCAATAGCGGGACCTGGATGTACACATTGGATCCTACATATTCTACGAAGATCTTATCGGTTGAACCTCTATGCCAAGGATTCATATAATCTCGTATAACATTCCCTTTGTCCTTCGGTATGTTACTTGCCTGAGATTTGATCGTCGGTATCCCTATACCTATTTCAATCTCGTTACCGGTAAGTCTCTTTACTCGTTCCGTAATACAAGATCCCGTGACTCACACTTGAGTCACATTGCTTGCAAGGCTTGTATGTGATGTTGTATTACCGAGTGGGCCCCGAGATACCTCTCCGTCACACGGAATGACAAATCCCAGTCTTGATCCTTGCTAACTCAACGGACACCTTCGGAGATACCTGTAGAGCACCTTTATAGTTACCCAGTTATGTTGTGACGTTTGATACACACAAGTTATTCCTACGGTGTCACTGAGTTACAAGATCTCATGGTCATAGGAATGAATACTTGACACGCAAAAAACAATAGCAACAAAATGACACAATCACATGCTACGTTCATAGTTTGGGTCTAGTCCATCACATGATTCTCCTAATGATGTGATCAAGTTATCAAGTGACAACACTTGTATATGGTCAGAAAACCTTAACCATCCTTGATCAACTGGCTAGCCAACTAGAGGCTTGCTAGGGACATTGTTTTGTCTATATATCCACACATTTATCTATGCTTTCATTCAATACAATTATAGTATGGATAATAAACGATTATCTTGAAACAGGAAATATAATAATAACTATTTTATCATTGCCTCTAGGGCATATTTCCAACAAGTGTCAATTCCATTTTCACGCAAGTGAGTTATAGTCGGCCTCTTCATGTTCTTTAAAACCACCACCCCACCCCTCCCTGTGCCCCGCTGCTACCTCTTGAGCTTGCGTTGGTTTTTCCCTTGAAAAGGAAAGGGTGATGGAGCACAGTAGCAGTAAGTATTTCCCTCAGTTTGAGAACCAAGGTATCAATCCAGTAGGAGTATCAAGACAAGTCACCAATGTACCTGCGCAAAAACAAACAAACTTGCACCCAACGCTATAAAGGGGTTGTCCCTTCTCGATTAATTGCAAGGTGAGATCTGAAGGTGGAAAGTGCAACAAAGTAAAAGTGTAGAGCTGCAAATATGATGTGAAGTAGACCCGGGGGCCATAGTGTTCACTAGAGGCTTCTCTCATGATAGCAAGTATTACAGTGGGTGAACGAATTAATGTCGGTCAATTGATAGAACCGCGAAAGTCATGATGATATCTAAGGCAATGATCATGCATATAGGCATCACGTCCGAGACAAGTAGACTGGTACTATCTGCATCTACTACTATTACTCCACACATTGACCGCTATCCAGCATGCATCTAGTGTATTGAGTTAATAACAAACAGAGTAAATCCTTAAGCAAGATGACATGATGTAGAGGGATAAATTCATGCAATAGATATAAACCCCATCTTTTTACCCTTGGATGGAAAAAACACGATGCGTGCCTCGCTACCCCTTCTGTCACTGGGTGAGGACACCGCACGGTATGAACCCAAAACCAAGCACTTCTCCCGTTGCAAGAATTATAGATCAAGTTGGCCAAACAAAACCCACAACTCGAAGCGAATTACAAGGATACGAAATCATGCATATAAGAGATCAGAGGAGACTCAAATAATATTCATAGATAATCCGATCATAAATCCACAATTCATCGGATCTCGACAAACACACCGCAAAAGAAGGTTACATCGGCTAGATCTCCATGAAGATCATGGAGAACCTTGTATTGAAGATCCAAGAGAGAGAAGAAACATCTAGCTACTAGCTATGGAGCCAAAGGTCTGTGGTGAACTACTCACGCATCATCGGAGAGGCAATGGTGTTGATGAACAAGCCCTCCGTGTCCGAATCCCCCCTCCGACAGGGCACCAGAACGTGCCCCAGATGGGATCATGCGGAGACAGAAGCTTGCGGTGGCGGAAAAGTATTTTCGTGGCTCTCTCTGGCAGTTGTGGATTTTTAGGGAATTTATAGGCGGAAGAAGTAGGGCAAAGGAGCCACGTGGGGCCCACAAGCCTGGTAGGCGCGCCCCCAGGCCGCAGCTAGGGGGCTTGTGACCTCCCCCGGGGTCCTTTGCCTTGGTTCTCAAGTTCCATGTGTATCTTCTGTTACAGAAAAAATCATTCCAAAGGTTTTATTCCGTTTGGACTCCATTTAATATTCTTCTCTAAAAAGGGTCAAAAACACGGAAAAAACACGAACTGGCACTTGCCATTGAGCTAATAGGTTAGTCCCAAAAAAGATATAAAATAGCATATTCATGCATACAAAACATCCAAAGTTGACAAGATAATAGCATGGAACCATCAAAAATTATAGATACGTTGGAGACGTATCAAGCATCCCCAAGCTTAACTCGTGCTCGTCCTTGAGTAGGGAAGTGATAAAGACCGAATTTTTGATGTGGAATGCTACCTAACATATTTGTCCTTTGTAACTTCTTTCTTGTGGCATGAATGTTCAGATCCGTAAGATTCAAAACAATAGTTTACTATTGACATGAAAACAATAGTACTTCAAGCATACTAGCAAAGTGATCATGAACTTTTGAAATAACAAGGCCAAAGAAAGTTATCCCTACAAAGTCATATAGTCTGGCTATGCTCCATCAACCCCACACAACGAATTTAAATCATGCACAACCCCGGCATTGGCCAAGTAATTGTTTTCGCACTCTTACTTTCTCAAACTTTTTCAACTCTCACGCAATACATGAGCGTGAGCCAAGGATATAGCAGCATAGGTGGAATAGAGTGTGGTGGAGGTTGCGAGGCAAAAAGGAGGAGATGGTCACATTGACTCGGCATATCAACGGGCTATGGAGATGCCCATCAATAGATATCAATGTGAATGAGTAGGGATTACCATGCAACGGATGCACTTAGAGCTATAAGTGTGTGAAAGCTCAAAAAGGAGAACTAGTGGGTGTGCACCCAACTTGCTTGCTCACGAAGACCTAGGGCAATTTTGAGGAAGCCCGTCATTGGAATATACAAGCAAAGTTATATAATGAAAATTCCCACTAGTATATGCATGTGTCAAAACAAGAGACTCTCAATCATGAAGAACATGGTGCTATTGTGAAGCACAAGTGTGGAAAAAGATAGTAGCATTCTCCCTTATCCCTTTTTCTCTCTCTTTTTTTTTGTTTGGGCTCTTTGGCCTATTTTCATCATTTTTTTTGGTGGGCATCTTTGGCCTCTGTTTTTATTCCTCACATGGGACAATGCTCTAATAATGATGATCATCACACTTTTATTTACTCACAACTCAATACTTAGGACAATGATGACTTTATTGTAAATGCCTCCGGCAGTGTACCGGGATGTGCAACGATCTAGCTTAGCGTATGACGTTGAAACATCTCGCTAGCTATCTTACGATCATGCAATGGCAATATGAAAGTGACGGCACAAGTCATGAGACGGAACGGTGGGAGTTGCATGGCAATATATCTCGGAATGGCTATGAAAATGCCATAATAGGTAGGTATGGTGGTTGTTTTGAGGAAGGTATATGGTGGGTTTGTGCACCGGCGAAAGTTGAGCGGCACTAGAGAAGCTAGCAATGGTGGAAGGTGAAAGTGCATCTATACCATGGACTCACATTAGTCATGAAGAACTCATATACTTATTGTGAAAGTTTTATTAGTAATCGAAACAAAGTGCTAAACGCATACTCCTAGGGGAAGGGTTGGTAGGTATTAACCATTGCGCGATCCCGACCGCCACACAAAGGATGACAGTCAATAAATCAATTATGCTCCGACTTCCTAACATAGCGGTTCACCATACGTGCATGCTACGGGAATCACTAACCTCAACACAAGTATTTCTAGATTCACAACACCCTACTAACATAACTCTAATATTACCATATGCATATCTCAAAACCAATTGAGAGGAATCAAACTCCTCTTTAGTAATCAATGTACAAGAATATGGATGCCTATCATCTTTAGAACTCTTTCATGGCACATGCCAACTACCAAGTTACTCAGAGAGAGCACTCTCAAAAAGATATAAGTGAAGATCGAGAGTTCTTATTTCTCCAAATTATGACACCGTCGTGCTCTAAAAGATTTAAGTGAAGCACTAGAACAAAGTTGCCTAACTCAAAAGATATAAGTGAAGCTCAATGAGTATTCTTGCAAATTCACGATGAGTGGATGTCCCTCTCAAAAGGTGTGCAGCAAGGATGATTGTGACACAACAAAAAGAAAAGACTCCTATAATACACGACGCTCCAAGCAAAACACATATCATGTGGTGAATAAAAATATAGCTCCAAGTAACGTTACCGATGGATAAGACGAAAGAGGGATGCCTTCCCGGGGCATCCCCAAGCTTAGGTTTTTTGGTGTCCTTGAATTTGGCTTGGGATGCCTTTGGCATCCCCAAGCTTGAGATCTTTCCACTCTTTATCCCATTGTCCATGAGAACATCACCCAAAACTTGAAAACTTCACAACACAAAACTTAAACAGAAACTCGTGAGATCATTAGCATAAGAAAACAAACCACCACCTCTTTAGGTACTGTAGCAAACTTGATTTATATTTAGATTGATGTTAGATTACTGTATTATCACTTTTCCAAAGCTAGTACCCCCCCCCCCCCGATACTATCCATAGTTTCATCAAAATAAGCAATCAACACAACAAAAACAGAATCTGTCAAAAACAGACCAGTCTGTAGCAATCTGTATACTTCGTATACTTCTAGTATCTCAAAAATTTTGAAAACTTATGACAATTAGAAAATTGGCATATCAACCAGTAGCAAAAACAATCAGCTCAAAATCTCTTTCTGGATAGGAATGAAAAATAATTTCGTGAGCGCAAAGTTTCTGTCTTTTTTAGCACGATCAAACAACCATCACCCAAAACTGATCATAAAGGTTCTACTTGGCACAAACACAAAAATAAACACAAAAAACACAATCATAACAGAATTATGATGGTGTGGACACAACAAAACAGAATGCAAAAAAGCAAAGATAAATTCATTGGGTTGCCTCCCAACAAGCGCTATTGTTTGACACCCTTAGCTAGGCATAAGACGATAGAATCAAGTGTCGTCATCTTTGGTGCTCAAACCATAAGTAGCCCTCATCAAGGATTCATAAGGCAATCTTATTTTCTGTCTAGGAAAGTGTTCCATGCCCTTATTTAATGGAAATTGAAATCTAATATTCCCTTCCTTCATATCGATGATAGCACCAATAGTCCTAAGGAAAGGTCTGCCAAGAATGATGGGACATGTCGGATTGCAATCAATATCAAGCACAATGAAGTCCACGGGTACATAGTTCCTATTTGCAATAATAAGAACATCATTGATCCTTCCCGTAGGTTTCTTAACAGTAGAATCCGCAAGATGCAAATCAAGAGAGCACTCATCAATCTCATTGAAGCCTAGAACATCGCATAAAGACTTTGGAATAGCGGAAACACTAGCACCCAAATCACACAAAGCATTGCACTCATAGTTTTTAATCTTGATTTTGATAGTAGGTTCCCACTCATCATGAAGTTTTCTAGGAATAGAAACTTCCAACTCAAGTTTCTCTTCAAGAGATTTCATCATAGCACCAACGATATGATCGGTAAAGGCTTTATTTTGGCTATAAGCATGTGGAGAGTTTAGCATGGATTGCATCAAGGAAATACATTCAATCAAAGAGCAACTATCATAATTGAATTCCTTGAAATCCAAAGTAGTAATTTCAATACTACTCAAAGTTTTGATATCCTCTACTCCACTTTCAGTGCTTTTAGCATCAAGATAGATAGACTCCGAATCATTGGGGCGTTTTTTAACCAAAGTGGATTCATATCCAGCCCCATCATCATTATAATTGACATTAGAAAACAAAGATTCAATAGGAGTCACACCAAGCACTTTAAGATCTTCGTGATTCTCATCACAAGAACACGCCTTTTAAGACATTCATGTCTAGCACGAATTTGGGCGGTTCTTTCTTTACTCTCATTCATGGAAACACGCCTAGCTTTCAAAGTTTCATCCATATAAATCTTGGGAGGAGCACATCTCAATTTCAAAGCATCAATATCAAGAGACATTCTATCAACGGTCCTAGCCAAGTCATCAATTTTGAGCAGTTTTTCTTCTATGGACGCATTGAAAATCTTTTGCAAGTTGATAAACTCTTTACTATTACTCCCAAGATCAGAGGGTAATTTATTGTAATTTCCATGAGCATTGTTGTAGATTGCCAAAGTTATTAGAGGGATTACTAGGAAAAGGCCTAGGAATAAAGTTACCTCTATAAGCATTGTTGTTGCCAAAATTATTCCTACCAAAAAAATTAACATCCAAGCTTTCATTGCTATTCTCAATGAAGGAAGACAAAGGCATATCATTTGGATCTAGAGGAGCACCTTTACTAGCAAACAATTTCATTAACTCATCCATCTTAGCACTCAAAGAGTTAATTTCTTCTATAGCATGCACTTTTTTACTAGTAGGTGACCTTTCAGTGTGCCATTGAGAATAGTTTGTCATGATATTGTCTAGGAGTTTTGTGGCTTCTCCTAATGTGATTTCCATGAAAGTTCCACCGGAGGCGGAATCCAAGATATTTCTAGAAGCAAAATTCAAACCAGCATAGAAGATTTGTATAATCATTCAAAGACTCAGGCCATGAGCGGGACAATTTCTAATCATCAATTTCATTATCTCCCAAGATTGTGCAACATGTTCATGATCTAGTTGCTTAAAATTCATGATATCATTACGGAGAGAGATAATCTTAGCCGGTGGAAAATACTTGGATATATAAGCATCTTTACACTTGTTCCAAGAATCAATACTATTTTTGGGTAAAGATGAAAACCAAGTTTTTGCTCGATCTCGTAATGAGAACGGAAATAGCTTCAATTTAATCATATCATTATCCACATCTTTCTTCTTTTGCATATCGATAACTCAATAAAGGTATTAAGATGGGATGCGGCATCTTCACTAGGAAGGCTGGAAAATTGCTCTTTCATAACAAGATTCAGCAAAGCAACATTGATTTCATATGATTCCGCACTAGTGGTGGGAGCAATCGGAGTACTAATAAAATCATTATTATTAGTATTCGAGAAGTCAAACAATTTGGTGTTTTCAGTCATGGTGACTTCAGCAAGCAGACAAGCACACAAGCGAACAGAAAGCAAGCGAAAGAAAAGGGCAAACGAAAAAGGCAAATATTTTTGTAAATTTTTGTTTTTCAGAAGTGGGGGAGAGGAAAACGAGAGGCAAAAGGCAAGAAAAGTAAATGCAAGATATGAGTTTGCGATGGTTACTTGGATAAGCTTCACTTAGAATAATCCCCGGCGCCATAAATTGACACGTTGAAGGGAGACTATTCTTGACTTGATACTCCGCGACAACAGCGCCGGAAATTCTTCTTGCTACCTCTTGAGCTTGCGTTGGTTTTTCCCTTGAAGAGGAAAGGGTGATGCAGCACAGTAGCAGTAAGTATTTCCCTCAGTTTGAGAACCAAGGTATCAATCCACTAGGAGTATCAAGACAAGTCACCAATGTACCTGCGCAAAAACAAACAAACTTGCACCCAACGATATAAAGGGGTTGTCAATCCCTTCACGATTAATTGTAAGGTGAGATCTGAAGGTGGAAAGTGCAACAAAGTAAAAGTGTAGAGCTGAAAATATGATGTGAAGTAGACCCGGGGGCCATAGTGTTCACTAGAGGCTTCCCTCAAAATAGCAAATATTACGGTGGGTGAACGAATTACTGTCGAGCAATTGATAGAACCGCGCAAAGTCATGACAATATCTAAGGCAATGATCATACATATAGGCATAATGTCCGAGACAAGTAGACCGATACTGTCTGCATCTACTACTATTACTCCACACATCGACCGCTATCCAACATGCATCTAGTGTATTGAGTTCATGACGAATAGAGTAACGCCTTAAGCAAGATGACATGATGTAGAGGGATAAATTCATGCAATAGATATAAACCCCATCTTTTTACCCTTGATGGCAACAACAAGATGCGTGCCTCGCTACCCCTTCTGTCACTGGGTGAGGACAACGCACGGTATGAATCCAAAACCAAGCACTTCTCCCATTGCAAGAATTATAGATCAAGTTGGCCAAACGAAACCCACAACTCGAAGAGAATTGCAAGGATACGAAATCATGCATATAAGAGATCAGAGAAGACTCAAATAATATTCATAGATAATCTGATCATAAATCCACAATTCATCGGATCTCGACAAACACACCGCAAAAGAAGGTTACATCGGATAGATCTCCATGAAGATCATGGAGAACCTTGTATTGAAGATCCAAGAGAGAGAAGAAGACATCTAGCTACTAGCTATGGACCCGAAGGTCTGTGGTGAACTACTCACGCATCATCGGAGAGGCAATGGTGTTGATGAACAAGCCCTCCGTGTGCGAATCCCCCCTCCGGCAGGGCACCAGAACGTGCCCGAGATGGGATCATGCGGAGACAGAAGCTTGCGGTGGCGGAAAAGTATTTTCGTGGCTCTCTCTGGCAGTTGTGGATTTTTAGGGAATTTATAGGTGGAAGAAGTAGGGCAAAGGAGCCACGTGGGGCCCACAAGCATGGTAGGCACCCCCTAGGCCGCGGCTAGGGGGCTTGTGACCTCCCCCGGGGTCCTTTGCCTTGGTTCTCAAGTTCCCTGCGTATCTTCTGTTACGGAAAAAGTCATTCCAGAGGTTTTATTCCGTTTGGACTCCGTTTAATATTCTTGTCTGAAAAGGGTCGAAAACACAAAAAAAACAGGAACTGGTACTTGGCACTGAGTTAATAGGTTAGTCCCAAAAAATATATAAAATAGCATATTCATGCATACAAAACATCCAAAGTTGACAAGATAATAGCATGGAACCATCAAAAATTATAGATACGTTGGAGACGTATCACCCGCCCCACGTTTTATCTCCAAGGAGAAGGATTAGGTGAGAACCCCTAGCCTACGCATCCATCACTTTGCCTCAGCCACAAATGTCGCCACACAAAGCACGCACGCGACGGAATTCTCTCCCACGGCACGTGACACTCCTCCCCCCATGCCATCCAAACTGGATCTTGAGGTGGTGTTCGTGCTTCAGGCGCGGCGTGCTGCTAGTGCTGCTCCGCCGGTGGCCCACCTCTGCCCCGAGGCGAAATGCTCCCACCCACATCACTCTCTCCCTCCCTACCTCTCTTCCTCCCTCCCTCCTCTCTCTCTCTTCGAGGATTCTCCACCCCTATCGTCTATGGTCGACGCTCGCCGGTAACCGTCGGTGCCCCTATGGGCATAATGGGCATCGACCTCGCTTGGCGGTGCACGCTCGTAGTGGAGATCCACCTCCTCCAACGCCCCATCCCCAATATCCGACTGATTCTACCACCTCGGTTGTCCCTTGTCCATCAACGCTTGCTGCAGCCAGGCCCTTCGGCGACTGCCTCACCCGGTGGCTTGGCCCAGTCATGCCTCGCTCTCTCTCGGGTTGGATGGTGGCGGCAGATTTGGGCGGTTGGTGGCATCTCAGGTGCCTGCAGCAGGGTTAGTGTAGGTGGTGGGTCCAGCCGCGACCGGTGTCACCTTTGTTCGGCGAGGAGAGAAACTCACCTTCCTATGGCAGCGACTAGCCAACATTTTGGTCTTCACGTCTCTGGATCTAGATCCAATGGCTTTGGGATTGTTCAGACACTTATCGGGGTGAAATCCCTGCTCAGATGCTGGTAGCGGTGATAACTACGGGTGCCTCCTCCCTGGATCTGGATCCAACGGCTTTGGGATTGTCCGGACACTTGTTGGGGTGAAATCCCTGCTCAGATGCTCGTAGCGGCGACACCTACGGGTGGCGTCTCCTTGAAGGCGTTGACATGGCCTTCGGTGTGCCCCTCTTCGAGAACCGGGGGAACCCTGGATCTGGTTCTCTGTATCGGATGACGACAACCTCATGACATCATCCCCTTCATGAAGGTGATGCCTCTGTTGCTCGCGACATTTGTTAGGGATATTATCCCACCATATGACCCGCCCTAAAAGGCCGGGTCAAGATGGTGGCGGCTCTTGTTTATATTCAAGATGGGCCCTGACCTACTAAAAAGAAGGCACAAGGTGGTTACCAACGAGAGCCGGTGGTGGCCCAAGACACGAAGATGGTGGCTTTTGGCCCATGAGGGAGAAGGATCATTAGGAGTTTCTTGCTTAAGGAGCAAGGCGAGTTAGAGATATACCGGGTCACGAAACATAACATGACCCGGACTCTTGTAAACCTAGGACTTCGACCTGTATATAAAGGCGAGTATCTAGGGCTAGTAGACTTAAGTTACAATCAATCTAGGGCTAGGTTAGGAAAAACCACAACCTTGTAATCGATTCCATCATCAATACACACAAAGGAGGACATAGGCTTTTACCTCCATCAGAGGGGTCGAATCTGGGTAAACTCTTCTCTCGTTCCCGTTCACCCCCTTTGAGTCGCCACATAGTTGCGATGTCCCCATTACTAAGTCCTTTCACGAGGACATCTGCCGTGATAAAACCATGACAGCATCCATGGTGTTGGATCTCGAAATGTTGGATGTTGTGCTTGGTGTGGCCTGCTTCTGAGGGCGTGGGCATCCGGGCACAAGGTACGACATCGTCATCCCTTCCTCCATGGCTCCTTCCTCAGGGCCGTCTATGTCCTGCAACCCATTTACCGACTCTTTTTGGCGCTTATGATGGGGTTACATTGATTCGGTCGGTTCTGGAGTCGTAGCCACGTGATGAGGGTGACGTGTGTTGGTCCTTACGGACCTAGGTGCCTGATGTCTCGTCTCCTCGATGGAGTTCGGACTAGACAAGTTTATAGTTGTGTTGTTTCCTTTATTCTACTTTTCCATATTTTGATGTGGTGCCCTTCCCCCTTCTCTATGCAATGCTCTCTATTGTACTATTCTTTTTCACTTCATTCGTTTCAAAATAGTTGTCGTAGTTTTAGTTCAAAATTTAGCTAAAACCACGACAAAGTATTTTTGAACGATGCGGCATCCTTGAGTATATAATCAATGAAAAGATAGGCAATCTTTTAAGGAAACAGCTACACGTCCACCGGCGGATCCATACTAACATCCGTCACCCGAATAACCGTCCAATGTATGCGCTCATAGCCGTTCGATGTACGCGCTAGCACGCGGCCCAGTCGTTTCCCCAACCAATTAATTCCCGAAGCAACGGCAACTAGACCTAGGAAAAAAACTTAGAGGGGGCAAAAAACTGTACAGACATATTCATGAACCAACAAGGCAAAAAGAATTCATAGCATATATGTAAACAAAACATGGGCACTAATCACTTCATTCTTCACGCGTTAACCATGCTTGTGGAAAAGTGAAAGAATACTAACCATTTAAGAGCAAATGAATTACATTTGATAATATCTTGTTTCAAAGTTGTAAAAGTGAACATTAACACATTACGCTAACAATCTAACCTACAGCCGGCAGAATAAAACATTATCAAATTGAAGGAGAACGAAAAACAATGAAAAAGGCCGATACTAAAAAAGTACAGAAAAAAGCTTTAGCACATTACATTTCATTTCATCTAACAACCACCTTTCAGTGTATGGAAACATTTAGCTATCACTTTTTGTAGGAATTCTACTCTTTTAGATGGATCCCTAGGAAGCTTGTCCAGATCAACTACTTTAGGCATCTTGGAAGTTAAATGAATGGATAAATTTACATACATCGTACATGAAGATGTCTAATTTTCGTTAAGTTTTCCCTAATTAACTGAGCAACTATTTCCTTCTTAGTGAATGTAGGTTAATTACCATTTCAATCATGAAGATGAAGTGTGCTAAAAACTAGTAGTAAGTAGCAATATATTGTCAATAATTTGTTTGGGCCAAATAGATGATCTAAATTAAAATGGAATTTTTTGTTCCGGACTAGCCATTACTTTTCTTTTGAGAAGGAACCAACAATTACTGGTAAGTATAAAGTTGCATACTCCCTTCGGTCGGAATAAATTGACATTGCATAGAGGTTGTGTTAATTTATATGGATCGGAGAGAATGCTTTATATGTTACTTTAAAAAAAAATTGACCTAATCACCCAGATTGGTAATTATACACGCAAATTCATAAGAGTTAGGGAATTGAACGGCATACCTTGATGTCAATTAGAATTAGTGAACTGTGGAATGGAGATGTGTGTTTGGTGATGCAGTAGGGCAAGGCAGCGATGGTAAGTCGGCGATTTGCTGCAGCGATGCGGCGAGGCGACTCCGCGGCGGCGCCAGGCCAGGTCAAATGCTTCCCGAATTCCATCCCGTGTGTGTCTTCGTCCTCAATTATTTTTGACTGGATGATGCAAGCGTGTACGTGAAATCTGGCCGTTGGATTAATCTACGCAACGTGCGTGGGTACAGGTAGGAGGCGTCTGACCTACGCTGAAGGCTGCTCGTGTGGCAACTCCTTTTCTTATCGGGCTTCTAAAATAAACAAATACAAGGTTGAGTGGGGGCAGGTTATTTGACCGAGTGGGGGCACATCGAATATACGTCGGAGCAACTGCAATATGGTGGAAAAATCAAGTGGGGGCAGCTGCCCCCACTGCCTATAACCTGGGTCCGCCCCTGTTTAGTTGCACAAACAACGGACGCGTTGCGGAAATAATTACTAAAACAACACTGGCCGTGGCCGCCGGCGCTGTTGTGGTGCTGGTGGTCCCTGTCGATGGTGACGTGGGAGGAGAAGAAGGTGTGTTCGCCGCTGTTGTGCACTTCCTTCGGTGTGCCCGTAGGCATAGGTGTCCTTGTTGTGGTCCATGGTGGAGTAGTAGGACGGCGGCGGGTGCGGGTGGGTGGTGTCGAGGTGCACGTGGAACGGGCTGACCTGTGCGGCGTGGTGGTAGGCGCTCCCGTGTTGCTGGCGGCCGGCGGAGGCGTTGGGCGAGTTGCAGGATCCTGAAACTGTCCTGATCCTGAAACGACAGGTGAGTTGCACGAAACTCGACTGATCCTGAAACGCGAGTGCAGGAAACTGTCCTGAAACAATAGACGAGCTGCAGAAAATTGTCCTGAAACAATAGGTGAGCTGCAGGAAACTCGACTGATCCTGAAACGCGAGTGCAAAAAACTGTCCTGAAACAATAGGTGAGCTGCAGGAAACTGTCCTGAAACAATAGGTGAGCTGCAGGAAACTCGACTGATCCTGAAACGCGAGTGCAGGAAACTGTCCTGAAACAATAGGTGAGCTGCAGGAAACTGTCCTGAAACAATAGGTGAGTTGCAGGAAAAAACAAAAGGCGGCTTCCGCAATGCTGTCGATTGTCTGATCGAACGGCCACGAAGCCGGCAGACGGGCGCGCGCGATCAGCCTGTTGAATGCAATCTTTTCCCATCTTTTAAGTATCCGTGAACGAAAAGTTTTTTCAACTAGTCATGGTATTTCAGTATTGTACTCCCTCCGTCTCAAAATAAATGACTTCAAAATGATTCTAATTTATACTAAAGTTAGTACATAACTAAATCGTTTTTGAGTTATTTATTTTAAGACGGAGGAGTATTTTTCTCGTTCTGGATCCAGAAACCTACACGTGGTCAAACCAACACCAACACGTAGTGCAAGATGGAGCTGTTCTCTGCGGAACGTGTCGCGTTCCAAACATTGGCCTCGTGGTGGTGTTTGGCTCTCAGGATCACGCAGATCTAGGGATTGGGGTCCAATGTATGATGATCAACTTTTGCCGGGAGGACCTTATCGTATGCTTACAAATATGAGGTGATGGGACCAATTAGCTTATTCAATCCACCAAACTTAACAGTGATCTAGTTCGGAGCTCCACTGATCTGACTGCGTCCGGCGTCCGGCTCCTCATCTGTTGAAGCCAGCCCTTTCGATCTCAACTTCTCACGCCACGTTGCATGCATGGACACTGTATATCAGGACACTGTATAGCAGTATTGTGTTGATGATGCTCTGGATCTCTGTCAGTCAGTCGTCTCTCTCGCCTGCTTTTAAGAGTAAATACAGTAAAATTGAGTCAGCTGGCTATAAGGAATAAAATAATATTTTTTATTTAGTTAGAGAAAAGAGAAGAGGAGAGAGAAGGTAAGCGGGCTCTTAGCTAAGAGTCAACTCTAGCATGTGCTGCTAGACCTTTTGTGAGTATGAAAGGTGGATCATATAATAAAAAATTGTATATATTTTTACAATAAACTATTGTACATGTTGGTTATAAGATGAATTATAGATGACATGACAATGACTTATAACCAGCAGCTGACTATACTATTATACTTGCTCTAAGAACTCGACCATTCTCGTTCCGAGTGGAGGATCCATCGAGGAAACGGCAATTCCACACGTGTGGAGTGGGAGCGGGCTTACGTACGGAAGGAATTAACCCGATGGAGCGGCGGCCATTGACGCCGACGACTAGTTGTAACGGGTAACCGTGCCGCGGTGCCGGCCGCCTTCCGGGCCGCTCCAACGAGCCGCTTCAAGGCACGGACGCGCGTGTACTACTAGTAAGCTTGGAAAGCGCCAGTGGTGATCTCGACGGGAATTGAAGCCATGTGGTTGGAGGGACCTCTCTTTCCCCGTTCCCTGGCGCGCGTCACCCCATGGATCGCTCGCTCGCCCCAGTGGAACGGTTATCAGTCCCGGCCCGGACGGCTCGCGACGTCCGATCCTAATCCGACAACTGTTTGGTAGGCACTGCGGTACGCACGGGCTACTCCGTTGAAAACTGTTTCAGACATCAGCCCTCGGAATCTTCAGATATGTCAAAAAGTTTCAGAGCAACTCAACTGAAAAAAAAAAGTCAAAAAGTTTCAGAAGCGCTATCAAGGACGCACTTCCGTGCGAGATGATGAGTGAAACCTGATCGTCAAGTAAGTACACTGATGATGGGTAACAAGCTGAAACATCACCGGAATCGTCAATCTTCTCTCGCCTTTTCAGACCCAGGTCCGGGGACGGCGATTACGCTGAAAAGCACCGGTACCGGCGCCCAAACCGACCAATCAAGTGGCGGTTTTTCCAGCGTGTGGGCGGCGTGGTAGCCTCTCCAATTTGCCGGCTCTGTTTGCTGCGGATGCAGTTATCGTACTTACGGGCTATAAAATTGATTATAGATGATGTATTAACATCATATAACCAGCAACTGGCTGTACTATTAACCATGCCCTAATAGTATAGCCAACTGCTGGCTATAAGCCATCTTATAGTTCATCTTATAGCTAGCTTGTACTCCCTCCGTTCCTAAATAAAAGATCTTTTAGAGATTGCACTATAAACTACATACGGATGTATATAGATATATTTTAGAGTGTACATTCACTCATTTTGTTTTGTATGTAGTCTCCTAGTGAAATCTCTAAAAGGTCTTATATTTTGGAACGGAGGCGGTACAATAGTTAGCTATAAAAGAATACTACTTTTATCATATATGGCCACCTTTCATTCTCACAAAGCACCTAGGAGCACGTGCTAAAGCTAGCTCTTCACGAAGAGCCCATTTTCCTCCTCTGTCCTCCTCTCTCTCATCCAATTCAGCAAAAATATAATATTCTAATCCTTACAGCCTGCTGACTATATCTTAGTGTAGTTGCTCTTAGTTGCCCGCCCGCCCTGCTTGCAGACCACGTGTAGCCGCCGGAGGAGGCTAAATTTCCATTGATCTGCTTTGGTCAACATGCTACACCCCCTCCACCCCATTTGAAGTCAACAGTAACCGGACATACCTCATTTTTTTCCATTTGTAATCACCTATCCTATTTTCAAAATATCAGATAGAAGCAAAAAACATGCACGTCGATTATCATGTCCGTGTTCGACCGGAGGGACACCCAAATACTCAAAGATTTTCATATCGGTATTGATCCAGTGGGTTTCGGATGTTTTAGTCCCACCTCGCCGCCTTAGGACCTAACCAACCGGTTTAAATAGTCGGATCGTCCAATTCAGATAAGCTTCAGTCATTATTGTACCATTTATGAAGCATATGAACCGTGACTATAATTCTTCTATACTTATGACATAGAAGATTCATAGACACGGTTTATCTCCTTCACAAATGAAACAATGATGTTTGCACGTCTTTTTTTTCATTTAGAAAATATGTTTCCACTGCTCTTTTTAATCGCAAAATATGTTTTCACGACATCAACATACATGAATAAGATGAACTTAACACAACAAGATTTTATCCATCTATGCAACTAACAGATAAGTTTGTCCCTATCGGACGACACGAGCAAGAGTATCTTCTCTTCGGATCGCTACAGATGGGGCCGCTATGAAATGAAGTGTAGTGCCCGGTCGCCCCCGGTCATGTCCGGGCGCCCTCATATTGTCCTTACATTTGATCTCGAGTTGAGGGGTGTCAATTAGTCTGGACGTATAGGGACCAAATGAGGTGTCTGGTTGGGTTACCTTTTTTGACCGGACACTGACCGGGCGGGCGCTTCAGACGTTTAAGAAGGAAGTAGGGGGTGCGGCTATAGATGCTCTAAAAGCGGAGCTTTTGCTTCAGTTTCAAAAATAAAATAAAAATGCGTGTAACTTTTTTGTAGTTGCGTACGATATATGTCCGTCCGGGATTATTAGTTCCTCATGTATTTTGGGTCAAATATTAACCTTTGATTTAACTATTAAGAATTTAATTACATACTAGGACATTTGTATCATTAAACCCCTTTCGAATATGATTCAACAATATAAGTTTGTGACATAAAATTTATATTTGTTAGTCAAATGTACGATAAAAATTGAGCACAAAGTGCCAAGTGGACTAATAAAACTGAATGATGGTAGTACTTCAAAAATATTTTCTTTGTATCAAAATACTTATACTATTAATTTCATGGGACGAGCCTTCAGGTCGACATTACCTAGGTGGCAACATTGTCCTGCTAGGGCGATGGGATTATCGACTCCGTTGATGCATCCCACAGGACTATGGTCACCAGCCCCACACATGTTGGCGCGATGATAACATGAGCAACCTACTAACTATATGAGCATGCATGTATGTAATGAGGGAGCGCAGTCATAAATTCATCATAGTAATAATATGATCAACCTTATAACTATGAAGTTCAAAATGTTTTGCAGCTCAGAAACTATAGTTACATACATGCTCATGTTATCAACATGACTATAAAATTCAAAATCATTTTGAACCATTAATTTTGTCCCACCAACACCCATTACATACATGCATTAAATTGTTTACACCGTCACTCATTAATTGCATGCACTAAACATCCTCTTCAATGTTGAAAATAAAAAATTGTTGTAGCTTAAGTCATTGATCAAACTAAAAATTCATTTTCATCATTAATTTTGTCACGGCTAGATCTTGGAATGTAGATCTGTGTTGCTATGTCCCGACAACTTCTTTTGGCTAATAGTTATCAAGCCGTAGTATGTAAGTTATCAACTTGTATACATGAAAATTACTAGGTATGAACATTTGAATGTTTCTATAGGCAAGAAGTTATGACATGGTACTATAGGAGTTACCCATAATAATCACATATTGATATCACGCAACATTATGTGGGTTGTTATCTATTCCAAAACAAAATCTCGTTGGAACCACCCGTGTAAGCAGTGGGGGAGCTATGTGCAATGCTGAGGGGGGCGCTGTCCCCCCCCCCCCCAAGCCACTCCATATTTACGGAAGGGAAAAAGTTACAGCCATAAATTAAGAAGATTGTTTACATTTGCTCCCCCCCAATGTGCATATTTTCTCTTTGACCCCCTCTTCAATTCTCCGCTAGCTCTGCCACAGTGTGTAACTACATCGCTACTATGATGGCGACTACGACTTAGAACGGAGGACAATTGTAACATCGACTTCTGATAATTATGGTTGTCCCATGTTGGTAACTATAGCACGACGATTTCGATGACGACATAACTAACATGTTGTTTGTAACATGAACACCCTGCTAGCTCTAGCGTGAATAGACTGGTAGATTTAGAGTGAACAATTAGTAATTATTATTATTTTTGAAACCGAGGGAACATGCAGTTGGTAATTATAGCATAAACAACACGGTCATCATCTCTTAGACTACTCACAATGGGGAGTAACATAGAGTAGTAACATGACTATGTTACTAGTCTAAGTTACTACCTCCGCAGTGGATAATAACATAAGAGCAAGTACAATAGAGCTGAGTCAGGTGGCTATAAGGAATAAACTAATATTTTTTTGTTTAGTTAGAGGAAAGAGAAGAGGAGAGAGAAGGTAAGCGGGCTCTTAGCTAAGAGCCAGCTCTAGCACGTGCTCCTAGGCATTGTGTGAGTATGAAAGGTGGACCATATAATAAAGAAGTAGTACACTTTTGCAATGAACTATTGTACATGTTGGCTATAAGATGTACTATAGATGACATGGCAATAGCTTATAGCCAGCAGCTGACTATACTATTGTACTTGCTCTAAGCACTACTGGAATTCAGTTATTTGCCGTCAGCCTCTTCTTTGCCGTCTGCTGGCTGATGGCAAAGAAACTATTTGCCGTCAGTCACAAGAAAACGGACGGCAAAGGGAAGACTGATGGCAAAGATACTATTTGCCATCAGTCTGGTCTTTGCCGTCTGCTGGCTCAAGGCAAAGAGCAGGAGGGCAGACGGCAAAGAGCACGGGGCGGCCCACCACACACCCCCTCCCTCCTCATAACGGTTGCTCTCTTTGCCGTCTTCCTTACACGTCTTTGCCGTCGGGGGGGGGGGGGACGGCAAAGAGAGGGCACCCCTAACGGCCGTCTCCCCCACCCCACGTCCCCCTGTCTCCGACAGTTACTCTCTCTGTCTCTCTCACCCCCTCTCTCTGCGAGCGCCGCCGCCTCCCTCGTCGTCACCCTCCGCCCGCACCCTCGCCCTCGCCCTCCTCGCCGTCCTCCCTCCACTCGCACCCTCGCCCTCACCCTCCTCGCCGTCCTCCCTCCGCCCTCGCCCTCCCATCACCGGCCAGACCCCCTCCTCGCTCAGCGGCACTCCTCCCTCCACCGGCTTGGAGCAG